>NC_084482.1:118000914-119200914 GCF_030035675.1 Rhineura floridana | reverse complement strand
CATGATGTCTCTGGTAAAATGTGGTTTTGTAGCTTTCAACCCAAACTGTGATGAGTTGCAGAGATCTGTCTTCCTAAAATGGTAGCTCAGCATTAAAGCCATTAAAAACAACAGCAGCAACAAGCAAACAGTTCATTATGGTGGCAGTGTTAATCCTAGAGTTTTTTTTTAAGAAAGGGAGGAAGTATTAATATAAAAAAACAGAATGGTTCTACATAAATCTATTGTTCTCATAAATCTTGAGGAATGTGAAATTCAACATATGCATCTGCAAGCAGTACAGAGAAAAGCTTAAAAAATAATCACAGATATTATAATAGTTGTCAAGCTTCTTGCTTGCTGACAACCAGTTGATTTTTCTTCATGGGGCATTAATGGTGCTAGGGCTACATACACACCATAAGAACATAAGAAGAGCCTGCTGGATCAGGCCAGTGGCCCATCTAGTCCAGCATCCTGTTCTCACAGTGGCCAACCAGGTGCCTGGGGGAAGCCCGCAAGCAGGACCCGAGTGCAAGAACACTCTCCCCTCCTGAGGCTTCCGGCAACTGGTCTTCAGAAGCATGCTGCCTCTGACTAGGGTGGCACAGCACAGCCATCATGGCTAGTAGCCATTGATAGCCCTGTCCTCCATGAATTTGTCTAATCTTCTTTTAAAGCCGTCCAAGCTGGTGGCCATCACTGCATCTTGTGGGAGCAAATTCCATAGTTTAACTATGCGCTGAGTAAAGAAGTACTTCCTTTTGTCTGTCCTGAATCTTCCAACATGCAACTTCTTTGAATGTCCATGAGTTCTAGTATTATGAGAGAGGGAGAAGAACTTTTCTCCATCCACTTTCTCAATGCCATGCATAATTTTATACACTTCTATCATGTCTCCTCTGACCCGCCTTTTCTCTAAACTAAAAAGCCCCAAATGCTGCAACCTTTCCTCGTAAGGTTTACATTTAAAGCACATTATTTCCTCCCAAAAATCCAGGGAACTGTTGTTTATAAAGGGTGCTGAATAAAGTGTAGTTCTGTGAGGGGTAAACTACTGTTCCCAGGATTCTTTGGGGGAAATAATGTGCTTTAAATGCAGTGGCAGGGACTGCGCACTGGCCAACACCTGTTCTGGTTCTCTCCCTATCCTCCTCTACAAACAGTGGCCACTTAAATACTTGGTTCAGAAGGGGTCACTGCTGTCACAATTTCTAATGTGGGTGCATTACTAAGAAGCCCTACTGAATTCCACAGGGATTGCTTCCTGATAGTATGTACAGGATTGCAGCCTGAATGGGTTAGACTTAAAGGTGCCACACTGGACAGGTTTCCCCATAAAGGGACCCCATAAATTTCAAGACCTATGTGAAACATTATTATCCTACCGCAATATATTAAATACTACATGTTTTTCCCAGAATGTGGAATAAAGTGGAGGGATATTAAGTGGACTAGAACCTAGAAGACCAGAGTTAAAATCAGTCACGAAACTTATGTGATCTTTCGCCAGTCCCTGCCTTTCAGCCTAAAGTACCTCACAGGGGTGTTGTGAGGGTGACATAAGGAAAAGGAGATCTATGAATGCCACCTTGAGCTGCTTGGAGGAAAGTTTGAAAGGATATTAATACAATACTGATAAATAAGGAATAATCAACATAAAAGTATCTCTCCAGTTTGCCTGCTCTCGATTTTGGATTGAGGGAGGGGGCAGGTTTGGAATCATGAAAAAAGGCCAATATAAACACAAAAGAAAAAAGAATCTGGGACACAACCAGGATATTCAGGTCTACAAAGACTTTGCATGTAGGTTGTCAGCAAATCCAATGTGTTGCAGTCTATTGGGATAGGCTTGCCCAGGTGGGGTGTGCATGCAGGGTGAAATCCGTGCTCTGGTAATACATATAGGCTCTGCACACTCTCAACTGAACCATTAGGCTTATCTACACAGTGGTTTAGTGTGTGTTTGGTGCTACTCACATCTCCTCTTAATTCGCATGGTTCACATGACATTGCTGGCAAACAGAAGCTATCACACAGTTTTCCCTCTGTAAATCTGTACTAACCCAAACCACTGATAATATGAAAAGTTCAGAACAATACAGCTTCACTCTGCTGCACACGGATGGTTTGCTTTGATGGTTTTTAGTGGACAGGTGAATTGTCACTTTCAGCTGTTCCCCTTTCTCCACCAACTCTCCTATGAATTAAATTTTGTTTCCGATGGTTTATCTAGCAACTTCCAACTGCTCTGTCCTCCCCTCTTCACATTTTGCTGCAGCCCTCCCTTCTTTCCTCCCTTTCTCCATGAGTAAACTTCCTTCACTCCTTGTAACTAGTGGTGGGAATTGCCATTGGATTTTATAATTCTTCCTCATATTCTCCACCTTTGTGGAGAGAATTTGAAGTAACATCTCTCTGCGCCTGGTTTCTACTTTTGGGGGGGGGTAAAAAATCTAAAGTGGATTTTTTAAAAAAGTCGCCTCAAAAATATCAGTGTCAATATCGATATTTTCTCAAAATATTAATATTGATATTTTATTTAAAATATCAATAATTATATTGATCTGTTTTTCCAGTGGGGAAACTCTGTGACCTGGAGGACCAGGGTTTGAATCCCCACACAGCCATGAAGCTCACTGGGTGACCTTGGGCCAGTCACTGCCTCTCAGCCTCAGAGGAAGGCAATGGTAAACCCCCTCTGAATACCGCTTACCATGAAAACCCTATTCATAGGGTTGCCATAAGTCGGGATCGACTTGAAGGCAGTATATCAGCAGCAGCAGCAGAGAAAGGAGGGGCAGATGACCCCACTTCTTTTCAACCGCCAAACCCCAGGAAGCAGTGGGGGCAGAAGGGAGTGGAAATACTGCACAGGCCAAAAATATTTGCACATGCCCAGTAACTGAGCAATCACAGGGAGTAAAAATGTGAAATTAGAGGGTGAAGCCACAAGGAAACAGCAACACTAATCCTTCCCAGAGGAGCAACTACTTGTGTGAATGGAAAACAATGGATTTGCAGCTACCATTGAGCATGAAGTGTGGACCTTGCAAATCTATTATGATGGTAAAAAGCAGTGTATTTGCTACAAAGAAATGCTCCCTTGTGGATAAGTCCATCCTCTGCACCATCCTTTTGTAATAGCATTTTAGGTTTGTCAAAGTGTTTTATAGTCTTTTTATCCTCACAAGCACCCTGTAAAACCGATCATAGTGCAATTCTAGCAAAACAACAAAAAGAACAGTACTAGCATGTTCAAGACTAACAAATTTATTATGGCGTAAGCTGTCTTTGGCTAGAGTCTGTTTCACCAGATGCATCATTCTAACTGCCTACCTAGATGGTCTCCTGCTTTTAATATACAGAAAGAATTTTGCTGGTGGTGGTCTTTGTTTTTAGCAAAATGATCCTCAAATTCTTTTTTAGCATCCCTTAATGTCTGCTTGAATTTCTATTGCCAAAGTTTATGTTCCTTTTTATTCTCCTCATTTGGACAAGATCTTCATTTTTTTTAAGGAAGCCTTCTTGCCTCTAATAGCATCTTTGACTCTGCTTGTTAACCAAGCCAGCATCCTCTTGGACCTAGTGGTACCTTTCATGATCTGCAGTATACACTCTAGTAGAGTTTGTAATATTTTGTTTTCAAACAACTCCCAAGCTTTTTGAATTGACCCTCTTGAATTTAAGTTTGGAAAAATGAAAAACCAAGGGCTCATCCAGATGATAATTTAGTGTGTGTCTGGTGCTACTTGCATTCTCTTGTAATCCGCATGGTTTGCATGATGTTGCAGGCAAGGAGAAGCAATAACGCAGTTTTCCCCTTTAAATTCATATTAACCCGATCCAATTATAATGCAAAAAGGAAACGAAAAACCATCTCAGCTGTGCAGCACTCCTCCTTGTAGGTGCTTTGCTTCTATGTGTTTTAGTGGGCAGTTTCTCTTTTAATGTCCCATTGCCCGCTCCCTCTCTCTCTGCTGCCTACAAAAGCTGCAGCAGCCGCTGCCTACTTTGCCTTTTCACTCACTCCCCCCGTCATCTAGGCTGGGAGTCCCAGAGCTTGGAAAAGTTACTTTTTTGAACTACAACTCCCATCAGCCCAATCCAGTGGCCATGCTGGCTGGGGCTGATGGGAGTTGTAGTCCAAAAAAGTAACTTTTCCAAGCTCTGGCTGGGACAATGGAGAAGGTTTGTCCGTTTTTGTCAGTTTCATTTTTTCTTGTCAATTTCACACCGAGGCACTATTCCAGCTTCAGCCTTGAATGAGAGGAACATGTAAAATTAGAGGGTGGAGCCACCAGGAAACAGTCACACTGATCCTTCATAGAGGAATCCCTACTAGTGTGAATGGAAAACAGCGGATTTGAAGCCAAGTGTGTACCTTGTAAATCTCTCACAATAGTAAAAGCAGTGTCTTTAGTACGAAGGTATGTTCCCGTGTGGATAAGTCCCAAGAGAACTGATACATCCTTCCATGCCTACAGACATTGAATCAAACCATGGATCTATTTAGCCAACCATCCTCTTTCTAACAGTGCCTAGGCAGATCCTCCCTGAATGTCTACAAGTAGGGAATTTGAACTAACAAATAATTCTCTAGTTACACAAGCATAGGGCCCACTTAGATGATACCCCAAACCACGGTGTGCAGGAACATGAACAAGCAGTGTGTGTAAGTGCTTCCCTCTTCTCCTTTCTGTTTCCTTCTTACCCCTATGCATGGAGCTTAATTTCTTACATTCACTTTTGCCCAAACCACAGTTTGCCATGACATCTGAATCTTCAAATTGTGGTTTGGATTACTCCTGCAACCAAGGAACGGTCACCCACACCACAATTTACAGGTTCAGACATCATGGCAAATGGTAGTTTGAGCAGTAATGAAAGTAAGAAATTAAACCCCACATACTAGAAGACGAGGAAGGAATTGAAGGAGAAGGAGAGCAAATTATCATAGGGTTCATTCACAATTTTCCAGACCATGGCACAGAGGATCACCTGAATGAAGGCATACATAGAAAACTCACTCAGAGCCACTGTAGATGTTGTCGCATAGCCTGAAGGCAATTTACTAAAATCTAAACCAGTTTTCCCAAAGGCCACACCCACACAGCCTTGGTAATCCATGAAGGTTTATGCAATAATACATTTGCTAGCCTTTAAAGTGCTACTGGGGTTTTTTTTCATTTCTACTGTAAGCCATGGCTAATTGGCGCCTGATCAAATGGGCAGTAAAATGGCAAATGCTGTCCTGGGCTCCTTCTGTGTGGAAGGGCAGGATCAGGGCCGGTTCTAAAGAGAGGCCAGGTGGGGCACTGGCCTGATGGCCCCTGGAGCTACAGGGGCCCCCTCAGCCACCCCTCCCCTCCCCTCCCACGATCTGTGCCCTCCATGCCCTCCACGCACCCCCACCTACCTGTCTGCTGTCTTTTACCATTGCCCTTAACGAAGATGGCAGCTGTGGTTTCCCTAAGGTACTGAAGCCCCTGCCACCATCTTAGTTGATGGCAGAGATGTGCATGCGTAGCACACACGTGTGCCATCAACAAAGATGGCGGCGGAGGCATCATCCCCTTAGGGAAACTGTGGCCGCCATCTTCGTTAAGGGCAATGGTAAAAGACAGCAGACAGGTAGGTGGGGTGTGGGGGGGGGCTGCAGGCATGCACGTGCACACACACACACACATGCCGGGGGCCCAGGGCAAGCTGATGCCCAAGGGCCCCTGCATTCCTGGAGCCAGCCCTGGGCAGGATATTAATCTAATAAATAATAAATAAATTCAATGTAAACAAGTATAACGTTATGCATAGTGGAGCAAAACATCTTAATTTCACATATACGTTCTTGAGGTCTGAACTGGCAATGACTGATCAGGAATGAGATCTTGGAGTTATAGTTGATAGCTCAATGAAGATTTTGACCCAAAGTGAAAAAGGCAAATTCCATGCTAGGGATCATTAGGAAAGGTACTGAAAATAAAACTGCCAATATCATAATGCCATTATACAATTCTATGGTGCGGCCGCATTTGGAATACTATGTACAGTTATGATCACCTCGCCTCAAAAAGGATATAGACCTGGAAAAGGTTCAGAAAATGGCAACCAAAATGATCAAGGGGATGGAGCAACACCCCAACGAGGAAAGGTTGCAGCATTTGGGGCTTTTTAGTTTAGAGAAAAGACACATAACAGGTCATAAGATAGAACTGTATAAAATTATGGAGAAAGTGGATAGCGAAAAGGTTTTTTTCCTCTCTTATAACACTAGAACTCGTGGACATTCTATGAAACTGAATGTTGGAAGAGTCAGGATAGACAAAAGAATGTACCTTTTCACACAGCACATAATTAAACTATGGAATTTGCAACTTGGAAGGCTATAAAAGATTAGAGAAATTCGTGGAGGATAAGGCTATCAATGATTACTAGCCATTATGGCTATGTTCTGCCTCCATAGTTGGAGGTGGTATGCTTCTGCATACCAGTTGCTGGAAATCACAGGAGGGGAGAGTGCTCTTGCACTCAGGTCCTGCTTGCAGGCTTTCCATGGGCATCTGGTTGGCCACTCTGTGCACAGGATGCTGGACTAGACAGGCCACTGGCTTGATCCAGCAGGTTCTTTGTAATGAAAACAGAATTATGTATGTGTTTAAAACTGTTTTGAAATTGTGTTCAGGTAAGAAATAGAATGTTAGTGGGTGAAGATGAGGTATGACTGACAAGTGGGAGGGTGTGTGTGAGTGAGAGTTCCATGGGAAGTTTTGAAGAGAACCGTTGGGGTTTGACAGTTTGAGATAGATAGGATTAGGGATCAAGAAGAGAACAGCTAGTTAGAAGGTCTGGCGTTTTGGGGGACGATTTCATTGAGATCAGTGGAGTAGGAATAATAACAACTTATTCATTTGCCATCACATTTATCATCTTGTATATAACAAAGTTTGTTTTATTCAGAATACCATATGTCATGACTGTTACCAAATTAAGGTCTATTCTCTACCTGTACCGATACCAATTTTATAGATAGATTACACCAGTGGTCACCTTTGGGGGGAAAGGTGGTGGGACTGAAGCTTGTGGTTCAGAGGGCATACCTGACCCAGGCTGAGGCAGATTTCCTGGGGATTTCCTGATCCATGCATTTGGGAATCAGGAGGTTGTAATCTCAGAGACACAGGAATGTCAGACTCTTCTTGTGTTCTTATGTTCAGTTCTCCACATTTCTGCAGCAATTTGTCATTAAAAAAAAAAATCCTCATGAAAATTCTTCAGCATTTTATTTTGAATTTTACCTAATAAACACATTTTGTATGCAGTTTTGACTAATGTGTACTTTTGTAAGTACTTTTTCATTATATAATGCATTTTTGTATATTAGTTTTATATTCATTTTTATGCATCCTTCCCCCTAATATATGCATTTTTGTTAACACTGGTTGGAGAACTGCATTGCAAAATTCAGACAAATGTGAATTTCAAAGCATGGCTGTGTTTCTGTTCTCATATTGTTTGGGGAGGGCAAGTTGGATAGATTCAGCTTTAAATGTGAACTGAATTGAATTTCTCCCACAACCCTAAATGTCCATGCATCTTATGACAAGTAGCCAGCAATTTACAACCTTGAATGATCAGGGTTTAACTTCCAAATTGCAAAGGGAGCCTCCACTGCACAAGTTATCCTACATATGGGCAATGGTGATGGTGGGGCCAGTACAGCAGAAAAACCTCACCCCCTCTCTCTTTTGCCATTCATTGTACTGGCAAGAGCGACTTTGAATATGCATTATGCCAGTGGAAAATTAATGCATTGTCAGCTGTATCTGCTTCATCCCTCTTTCCCCTCCCTTGCCACATGCTTTTATATGTCCTCCTTAAACCTTCTTTTTTAAACCTTTTTAAAAATGTTTTTAATCTTAGATGTTTTGAAAGCTTTTTTAAAGTAACATTTTGAAGATGTTTTGTTTTAATGTGTTTTAAAGTTTGTTTTTATGATGTTTTAATGTTTTTGGTGCTTTGGTTTGCTGCTGGGAGGAAGGGCGGGATATAAATCAAACAACAACAACAACAGGGCCCTTCCCAATACAGAGAGTTAGTCATAGAAACTGTGGGCTTGCGCAATGAGTACACATCCTCACATTTTGCCCTAACATGAAAGCAACTTCTAGATGACAGCATTTGATCACTGCTGCAAAAGGAAACAGGAATATCTTAGAAATGGTTGTGGTTCTGAGGCCTTCTTAATTATTCCAGGATCCAAGATGTCTTAAACATCCTGACCAAGACTGTTAGGTTAAATGATGGTCACACAGAGGGCTGTGGGGAAAGAAAAGGAAAATACATTTAGCTCATGAGCAACACTTTTTTAAAAAAAAGAAGCAAAAAATCATAATGACTGAAAAATGGGCTGAACATAAACAGGGCATTAGGAAGAATTAACAGATGACACCTCTAAGCCATCAAAAATTCCCGGTTGAATAAAAGATGGATTTCCAAGATACCTCAAGGCCAACATCTCTCCCAAAGACAAGAGCTGATTGGAGATGAAGCATTTCCCTTCTCGATGCATTTGACTGAGCATTTTAAATCTCCAAAGACTGAACTATAAAGAGAAATTAGTTCATTAATAATTCACAGGATTCAAGAAGAAAAAAAATGTCAAAAGCATATGCTCAGGAACAAAGCTGATTTCATCGTACAGACACACACACACACACACACACACACCACCACCACCACCACCATCCCCTGTTTGTAATGGAGCAACATGTAGGAAAGTGGAGAATGCCAAGCTCAAAAATTTAATTCCACATTGTTGTCTTCCCCCCCCTTACCCATGTAGGCATTTATTCTGACTTCTTTGCAAGCACTGAAAGTTCTTCAAATCCCCAATGATTTATGTGAAACATTAAAAGCATGCTATCATCTTCAAGTCTTTAATAAGCTAGGACATTTTCATGGCATAGTTGTTATCCCACAGCTCTTAATTTTTAGTCTGGGAGTTAGACAACATTTCCACAGGCTGCAAAAACAAGTGGTGCCCCTGAATCAGAAAGATGTGTAAGTGTATGCCACATTTTAAACCTGTGAGGAATCTAGATGAAGTCAATGCTTTCTTTTTTTTACTATCAGTTGTATGGGAAAGGTGTTTGACATATAGCAGAAGACATAGCAATGCATCATACACCTTTATTGTGTCAAGCCAAATAGGAGAACACTGTTCTATACGTTAACTGTGAGGGAATTGTTTGAGTATGGCATCTTATGTAGCCACAATGGCGCCATCCATGCTCAAGTGAGAGGTGTCAGCAGACTGGGGGGAATCCTAAAGATTGCAGAAGTACAAAAAAAAAATCAGAATATTTATAGGGGAACTCAAGGGGGGGTGACCAAAATAGCTCAGGAGGATTGAGTACATTCATCAGGTAGGAATGGAAAAGTAAGGGGGAGAAGGCAGAAATGAAACATCCTGGAAAGGGAGATGGCTGAATTGACAGAATCATAAACAGAAGCACTTCATACTGCAACATTTTATTGCAGGCTCCACTTGTTCAGAAAATACTTCCAAACCTTCTAGTCCATAGTGAATCTCCTATTACCCCAAGCTACATAAGGATAGTACTAGTAAGAGTATTCAGCTTGATAATACCTGTTTCTGATAAAGGTGTTTTTTAAAAAAGTAAAATTGAGTGAAAATATGAAGGTTATGGTTAGAGACTTGGAAGTGTGGCTCCATTCCCAGCCATATGTCATGATGGCATATCCGGAGACCTGTAGTTAATTAGACATGGTGCTCACATGCAACATAACAAGCTGGCAGAACGGACTGTGCCACTTCACACTGCCAATGGAGAGATCACATGTTTCAGTGCTCCTCTGCTTTGAAAACTCCCTATAAATAGAAAACATAACATGGTAGGGAACATGCAGTATATTAAAAGAAGTAGAACTGGCATCCAGAAGTGGACAGTGCAGTGGAACTGCGCTGCTTCCCTCACCTCCCTCCAGATGAGTAGCTGCTGCATACTGGGGTGGAGAGAGGGAGGTGAGGTGGCAGCAAGATCAGGGTGGTGCAGATGCACCAGGAGGAGTGCTAGATTGGCTCTCATGGCACACACATTTGCACTGCACTGACCTTGACCCTGCTCTCGATCCCAGTATGCAGCAGCAGCATGGCTGGAGGGAAATCAGGTAAGTGGCAGAGCCCCACCATGCCGTCTGGTCCTACTGACACCCTTCCCCACCGTGATGACAAATTCCCTATTTTCAAGAAAGGAGTCGCCTAACGAAATGAACATTCTACCTGATACAAATAGATAACTTGCATTTCTGCTCTCTATATTACACAGAAAGACTGCAATTAATATAAATTAAGCTGTTACAGTGGAGATGGTATTATGTATAAAACACAGGGCTGCTGCCAGCAATGGAAGATCAAATCTCATTGTCCTCCTCTTACAACACCCAGTGATACTTTGAGTTCCCATACAAGCAGCAACAATAATGTTAATAAAAATTTTACTTTGATAAAAAGCAAGTAAGGGGGACCTGATGTAGGTGTATAAGATAGTATATGATATGGAGAAAGCGGCTAGGGAGACAATTTTCGCCACCCATAATACTAGAACCCAGGGCCATCCAATGTTGGAAGATTCAGAACAGACAAGAGAAAGAACCTCTTCACACAGCACATAGTTTAAACTATGGAATTTACTCCCACAAGATGTAGTGATGGCCTCCAACATGGATGGCTTTAAAAGAGGATTAGACAAATTCATGGAGGATAAGGCTATCAGTGGCCACTAGCCACGATGGCTATGTTCTACCTCCACAGTCAGAGGAAGGATGCCTCTGAATACCAGTTAATGGGAATTACAAGAGGAAAAAGCGCTGAAGGTCCTGCTTACAGGCTCTTCATAGGCATCTGGCTGGCCACTGTGAGAACAGCATGCTGGACTATATGGGCCTTTGTTCCAATAGGGCTCTTTCTATGTTCTTAGGTCTGAGAAACTTGCAGTATAGTAATGTTACATGAGCATTCCATGCTGAGAGTGAGGACATTATTGGGAGAGATAATGGGAAGCATGGGACTGCTATTTTTGGTGGTAGACCAGTATCTATGCTTAGTTCCACCCTAAGAATGCTCCTTCCTTCTGAGTAGAGGAGGCCCACATTTCAGCTGGACTCTTTCTGTATACCTTCTCCCTTCTACTTGTGAACAATGAGAACATAGCAGTTAATAAAATAGCCCTTAGTTACTAGCGAAATATGCTGTTTACATTTGTTTCTCACTTACCAATATTCCTCGGAAAGATAATATTACTACTGTGGGAAGGAATCTGATGAGAAAGACTGAAGGGGTTCCTCCCAGCAATCAAGAGATGATTATAAGGATAAAACAAAGACGTATTTATACTGTTAAAGGACTGCCCAATTGTCCAGACCCTGTACTGTTTCCAGAACCCAGATGCAGCTGTGATTCCCATGAGAATCTCTACTGACTCACACTACAGGCCACTCCTAAGGTTAATCCCACTGGATAGTACTTGGCCAGCAAATCATTGCTATTTGAACATAATATATTAAAGTGTGTACATTCCTCCAACCCACAAAAAAGAACTATTCCATGCAATGTAAAGTGGAGAAAAATTTTGAAGGCCTCATAAAGCCCATGTAATAAGGAAATTTCAGTTTAGATCTTCTAGGGTCTTTCCTATGATCCAAATCAGAGGTAGCCAACATGGTGCCCTCCAGATGTTGCTGGACTCCAAGTCCCATCAGCCCCAGCTTGCATGGCCAATGGTCAGGGATGATGGGAATTCTAGCCCAACAATATCTGGATGGTACCATGTTGACTACCCAATCTAAATAGACTGCAACAATTTAAAGTTAATTTCTAAACTTTGATTGTCAGAAACAGGAAATAAAAGTAGACCCAATTTTCAATGTATCTTTTTGTTGTGTTTTTATTGTATTTCTATTCTAATTCATGGTCTGGTTTATAATTGTTATAAGCCTCCCTGAGTAGTGCATAGGTATTAGAGGGGTGGGATAGAATTATCTGTATAAATAAGTAAAAAAAAATATGGCATATGTCTCAAATGAGACTGATACATTTGGTGTTGTGGCACAGCTACTAGGTACCAAGTTCAAATTATTATAGGTCATCAACCACTTCTTATTCAGGATGCTGTTCTTCAGGCTTTTTAACATTCAGTGTAAGTTTTATTTCACTTAATCCAAGATTTCAGACTTGCCAGTGGAGAGCTGCAGAGATGCATTGCCTTATACAGTAAACCCACTGAATCCAACAGCAGTGCCTAGTGATACCCATTCTGGAGCCCCCAGCACCAACACCAAAAGAACTGGACAAAGAAGCCATACATCTGTGTAGAATTCAATTGTGCAAAACCACTTATTATCTCATACCAAGGACTGGATGAAAAACAAAACAGCTATTTAAATTTTACAAATAATGACATAGGCCATGTGGATAATAAAACATCCTGCTATATAAATGAGAATTGAATCCTTGACCTTCTGATGTCCTTTTCTAAAGGCCCATCATTCATTCTCCAGGAGCAACTATTTGTCTGCTTCTAATTCCATTACTAGAGATAGACTTCACATATTGGCCATTAAGTTAAACAGCTGTTCATTAAGCTGCTGGAACAGAATAGCAGCCCAGTCTTCTGTTGTTGCCAGCATAGGGGAAAAACTTCTGGTCTTGGAAAATGAAGACTTGTGTGCTAGGTCCCCACTAGGAATGGAGGAGAATTTTGTTTTGGTCCATGTTTTAAAGCGAATCAATCTTATTTGCAGTTCCCAGAGTTACATGTGCATTGTAGCACAGTTAGCAATTGGATTGCATATTTCTCTAAATTATGTGATGCAGTTTTGGTTAAAAAATGCATACAAAAATTCATATTTTAAAAGGAAATGCACAGAAAAGCATTTAACCATACATATATAGAGGAAAAGCATACAAAATGTATACAAAATAATATTTTAGGGAAAGTGCATACAATTTTAATGTTACTTTTGTGTGAAATTTGCAAAAAACAGGATAGAACACACTCATGATTGAATGCATGTACAGCTCACATGGAATGGAAAGAGGCTGATCTATCCATTCCTAGTTCCAACTTTCAAAGCCAGAATTTGTACCAGCATAATAGTTTCAAGGACCTCAGGAGAGTGCTGTTATTAATATAAAACTATGATGTAACTGTTCTATGCCCTCGCCATTGTAGCTGTCACTCCTGTCCACCAAAAAGGAAGCAAGCAAAAACATTTTGTTGGACTGTTTGCAGGGATGGGCACAAAATTCAATTCAGTTCACATTTCAATCTGAATTTGCACTTTCCAAAACAATATGAGAACCAAAACACAGCCATCTTTCAAAATTTACACTTACTCAAATTTTGCAATGCAGTTCACCAACCAACCAACCAATGTTTACAAAAATGCCTATGTTAGAGGAAGGACAGTTGATCAATAAGAAATTAAAATACTCTTAGTTTTGAAATTGTCAACAAATGTTCCCCAGTCTCTCTCTCTCTCTCTCTCTCTCTCACTCACTCACACTCACACTCACACTCACTCACTCACTCACTCACTCACTCACACACACACACACACACACACACAGAGAGAGAGAGAGAGAGAGAGAAATTTCAATCAGTCCTATTGTTAACTATTGTATGACTGGGACAAGCATTGCTGATATATCTTCTGTTTCCTGTGTCCCAGTAAGATATTTCTTAATGGGGAGCGGTTGCCCATAGTATGTCAGTAACAGCCCAGCATCTGTAGCAAATTAATTCTAAACAAAGTTCAAAGCAGTGTTTCCCCTCCCATCAAAGCTCCCATCAGGTGTGACAAATAGTTACTAATGAGTGGTGGAGGAAAAAGGAACACTAGCATGGATTTTACTCCTGTTTCTTGATGCCCAATTAAGATAACTAGGTATTAGTGGTAAGAAATTAACAGTGCAGTCCAATGCATATCATTGTAAATTTGATGGGCCTTGTTCTTAGTAACGGTATAGAATTGCACCTTAAGTGACCTGTTCCTGCCTCCTCACCACTCTTTTCCTTCACCCTGTTCATTAGTACTAATACAAAGGGATTAGATCTACAATCCTTAAAACATAACGTCTTCCATGGGTCAATTCATATACTCCAAATTTTTCATTCAGAGCAGTCTCAAGGATGCTGTCATGTGGAGGAAATAATATAGGAGCCAGAGTAATCACATGGGTAGGCGCTTCTTCCAGGAAGTGATTTATTGGTTTATTACATTTATATCCCAGCTTTTACATTTTGGTTTATTACATTTATATCCCCCTTTTAATCTCACAACAACCCTGTGAGGTAGGTTAGGCTGACAGACAGCAACTGGCTCAAGGACACTGAGTGAGCGTCATGGATGAGATGGGATTTGAACCCTGGACTCTTAGATCCTAGTCCGGCACTCTAACCATTACCCCACATTGGCTCTCACAAGCATGACGAGACATTCTGTAGCTGCCTGTTTCTGCCAATCACTGCTGGGAATGTCAGTGGGGTTGAGCCAGCTCAAACATGGCTTCCTCACCCTAAATTTTGGATAGTCTGTTTGGTCTCCTTCGTTTTTAGTCTTCTTCATTCATTTTCTTTCTCTCTCAATAATGTTTATTGGTACTATGTGATATTGCAGGGGCAGCTGGTGATAAGCTGGTAGGACTGCAGGTTTGGTTTGTTTGTTTGTTTTAAAAGAACAAATCTCATTTCCCCCATGCCAGGACTTCTTCAGCAAGAAATAGGAGTGAAACAGCCACCAACAGCAGCTTGGATTCAAGCAGCAAAATTTAGGCTGAGAAAACACAACCCCACAATGCAGGAGAAAAGTGCCTCTCTGCATTCCAAAGAGAGATGAGATAGTCTAAACTTTCTGTCCAGCAGGAGTATGGAACCTGTGCCCTTCCAGATGTTGTTGGACTGCAATCCCTATCATCCCTGGCCTTTGGCCTTGCTTCCAGGGACTGATCGGAGTCCAACAATATCTGAAGGGCCATGAGTTCCCCATCTCTGCGTGACGAGCTTCCCAATCTCCTGCCTCAATACTTTTTGCTGTCAGTAACAGCGCTCTCCATAAGGCCTACAAATAATAGTGACGGCTTCACGTTTTAGACCATGTTTTATTTTAGTCAACAAATTAAGGGGAAAAATGCAAAGCAGTGTACAAAAGTATATAGTCCATAGTACAAAGAGTTAGCAGCACCACTCTAATCTTATTTATTTATTTGATTTTTATCCCACCCTTTCTCCCTGTAGGAGCCCTACTCCTATAATACTACTTCTATAATATGGACAACCCATATCCATATCTGGGGTGTGCCTGCAGTCTGGTTATTGATAGCCCAGTGTATATACATTGGCAAGCAATATTACTGAACAGAGGAACGGTGCAAAATGTGTGCCAGCTATTGCTTGATGCTGGCAGCCTGATTCCATTCATCCATTTTATCCATGGGGGTATAAGCTATGCAACTCTCCCATCTATTAGACAACAGGAACAATTTTAAAGGAACAATATGGTGTTGGTGGCTCATGTCTCAAGTAGGAAGGGGGAAGAAATATGATTCAGTTTGCATCTAAAGATGAGCCTACCTAATTCACAGTTTCCAAAACAATATGGAAACTAAAACACAGCTTTCCTTCCAAATTCACACTTTCCTGAATTTTGCAGTACAGTTCTTCAGCCAAGTAATGTGTACTAAACTGAATATGCTAAGATAAAGGGTGCATAAAATGCATATATTAGTGAAAATAACATGCAAAAATGCATTTTATGAAGGGAAATTGCAGAAATGTGTACATTAGGCAAAATTGCATGCCAAAGTGTATATTAGGAGAAATTTGCACTTAAATGCTGATGAATTTTCATGAGAACTTCCAAACTAATGTGGAAATGTCGATAACTGAACTTAAAATTGGAAAAATGGAGAGAAGCCAAAACCGAGACATGCCCCCACCTCTAGTTTCAAAGCAATATCAACTCATGTGTTATGTCTTTCCCCCTCACAATACAGTGCCCCTTGTGCATAGTTTTTTTGCTGGGCTATCCCTCTCTGCCTCTGCAATCCAATATTGATTATTCAATAGAATTCCAGCTGCTAAGATATTGGTTGCTTTCTCCTCCTAAATAAGTATCGATTTAGCTATATTATAGCTTCTTTCAGTCACTTGGGCTCATTATGTTATTTCCCACCACTAGATTTAGGGATTCTTTTGTTTTCATAGCCTTTGACATATTTATACAAGGAAGCATACTTAAGTGCAGGGAAAAAAGAGAGAGAAGATCATATGTTATAACTCCTAAATTCAATTAACTTTGCACCATATTGTACTTAAATTAAACAAAACTGAGGTATATTTATTTACCTGCCAGTGTCGCTTCACTAATTATGACACCAAGATCCATCCTTTGTGGATCAGGCAATACAGAGGAAAGCATGAGAAACAACAGTTGTTGGTGCTGAAGGATTTCTTCCCATATTTGGGAGACCAGGGTTTGAATCCACACACAGCCATGAAGCTCAGTGGGTGACCTTGGGCCAGTCAGCCTCAGAGGAAGGCAATGGTAAATCACCTCTGAATACCGCTTACCATGAAAACCCTATTCATACGGTCGCCATGAGTCAGGATCGACTTGAAGGCAGTCCATTAAATAATTTCATTGTAGAGTTGCAAGAAATTCCATACAGCTGAGTTATGGAAACTTTCTCAATCTGAGGACTATGTTTTCTCATGGACAAACTTCTAGGGGCCGTATGCCAGTATGGATGGGGCCAGAGGCAAAAGGGGATGGAGGAATGGATGCAACTCGCACCTTTGTCCAGTAGACTACATTCCAGCCATGCAAATGTCAGAGGTTTCTACAACTCCCCCAGCCAGATTGCTGACCAGAGTAGGTCAGTCCATATATATAACCCCAATTCTGGCATGGCTGCACTGGCTTCCAATTTGTTTCTGGGCTCAATCCAAAGTGCAGGTTTTGACCTATAAAGCCTTATGTGGCTCAGGACCTCATTATCTCAAGGACCGCCGCTCCACGTTATGAACCAAACTGGACCCTGCATTAGACATCTGAGGCCCTTCTTCGTGTGCCTCCTCCACAGGACGCTTGGAGGGTGGCAACACAGAACAGGCCTTTTCAGTGGTGGCTCCCTGGCAAATTAAATAAATAAATTAAAAAATAAATAAATAAAAACAACTTTCTAACTTTCATCCAGGCAAGCAAGAAAGATAGTCACAGTTCAAGGACATGTTTTTCAGTCCCATCTTGATTTAGGTCTTTGATGAGATTAGGGCTGTGTAGACACTATACTTTTAAAGCACATTCAAATCACATTTTCCCCTCTCCCACAATGAATCCTAGGAACTGTAAATGGTGTTAGGAATTGTAGCTCTGTGAGGGGTTAACTACAGTTCCCAAGATTCTTTGGGGGATGTGCTTTGAATGTGCTTTAAAGGTAAATTGTGTATGCAGCCTAGAACCATGGCAGCAGCACATTTGGATTTTGGAGAACCAATACAACCAAATTTGACTAAACTGCCTTCATTTCTAAGGTGTTGAAAGTGACAGAGAGAAAAAGAGTGTGTGAAGGCAGAGGCAGTTTCTGAGGTGCAGAGCCTCCCTGTGGATAGCTGAAGAAAAGAAGTATATAACTGTCATTTTTGTCTCCTGCAAAAATACTGATAAAAAAGAGTATTACTTCTCTGCATGCAAAAACTGAGAGCTAGAAATGTTGTTTGAAAATTGAAACATATGGGTTTTATAGTAATAAAATATGCTTTCATAATAGATTTTGAATAACAGTGCCTGTTTGACCTGGGTGCGGGTCTTTTCTTTCATTAAATCATTATTCACCCTTTTTTGTATCAATTCAGCCAAATCACTAGCATGCTAACTAAGCCCAAAGCAAACAGGCTGCAAAGATGTTAGTTTTTCTTGCCTTGCCATGGGATATTGTTTCAAACTTTTCTTTCAAACCATTTTAGGCAGGACATTCTTCAGCTGTGCTCTTGGCATTAGTAGCTTGTTGGCAGGTCATATTATGAGGTATATTCCTCCCCAACTTTACCCATAAGGGAATTTATATGTGCAACTCCTATTAGTGCTGACATGCTTCTGATTTAGCAAATGTTTGCGTTACTCTCTGACTCACTGTTCCTTATGCAAGGGGGAGGGGGAACGGAAGGAATGGAATCCATCCTATATGAATCATTAACTCTGTGTAGTGCCGCAGCATTGCGTTAAGATTCACTAGCACACATTGGCTGCAATCCTACGCACACTTAGCAGGTAGTAAGCCCGACTAAACTCAGTAGCCATGTATAGGGTTCACTGTTACAATATAATTCATTAGACTACCTTATGATGCACATGGGTTCAAATGTTTTTCTCTATACATGGAAATAAATAAAAGTGTCCCAAGATCCACATGCTAAAGCAGGTGTGGGAAACCTTTGGCCCTCCAGATGTTGCTGAACTGCAGCTCCCACCATCCCTGGCCATTGGCCATACTTGCTGGGGCTGATGGGAGTTGCCATTCAACAGGATCCGGAGGGCCAAAAGTTTCCCACACCTGTGCTAAAGTAAAATATTCCTGAATAGCTGTGATGGGGTGGGGAATCTCAGGGCTGTGGGCCAAATGTGGCCCTCAAGACCCCTCTGTTCAGTAGTCCTCAGAACCCTCCCAAGGTCACACCTGCTCCCCAACCTAACTCCTTTAAGCCTTGCTCCATGCTCTCCTTGAGTGCTTTGGCATGGATAAAAGGTGTCCTTGAACAGTGAGAATGCCTATAGCTTTATTGGATGGGTGTGTGTGTGTGTTTGATAACATGTGTCATTGAACAGTGTGTGTGTGTGTGTGTGTGTGTGTGTGTGTGTGTGTGTGTGTGTGTGTGTGTGTGTGTGTGTGTGTGTGTGTAAAAACCTGCCTTTGGTATGGCTGGAACACTGACTGAAAATGTTTCCCAGCCCTGGTGCACAGCTAATGTTAACAATCTGATGTGGGGAGGAATCCCTGGATATGAATCCCAGAAAAGAGGGGCTCTTAGTAATTCCAAGGTATCTGGAGCCAATGAAGGTTGTTTCTTGTCCAGTTTTAAAACAGGCTTAAACACAGGGGAATGTTTATAGGACAGTTTCAAAGTTAGGCAATGGACCATGATAAATGTGCACAGATTTTGTGACAATGTTAAATTGGTTGTAGGAATTCTGGTATTTCCTTTCATATATTTTGGGATTGTTAGCTGGTTCAAGATTTGTTTAAGAAATATGGCAAATGCAATAAGTGAAATAATAGGACATTCTGTTATGATGTCAAGTGTATTACGAATTGTGAATGGTATCCAATCTGTTCACAAGGAATTAGTCTGGTGTTTAGTATTCACAGCTAAATTTGCAAACACTTTGTCTATTGGAGAATGGTTAAGAACAATATGAGTCTCATTAAACTAACACATTATGTTAAATTAAGGGAAGACATGTGGAAAAAGAGTTTATTGATTGAAAAGTAGAATCTGTTTATTGCCTTTTGAAGAAGGTATAATGGATCTTTCAATCCAGGTTTTTTTTAATGTAAAACATTACCCGTTATTTTATGGATAGCATGGGCTAATTGTCAGAGGGTCTAAGCTTAGTACTCTTCATTGAATTCTGTATGAGGAATTTATATATCATCTGAATAATAAAAACATGTGGGCACAAAAAGATGTGCACACATTTAAATGAATTAGCACACACTAACCAAATACCATCTTTTCTCCTGAGCAATGTAGGAAACCTTGACCCACGAGACAAAGGCATTTGAATTTGTTTTCCACTTCAGATTCTGTCTGTGGGCAGATATATTCGAGATCAAATTTCTCAGACAGATTACTTCCCACTACTTCTCCTTTTATTGTGTCTTCATATACCTGAGTACTGTGGCGCATATGCTTCCTCTTAATTACAAACCTTGTGTTCCCTTTATCACTTTAATGGCCCTTAGCAAGCACTGACCTACATAAGGATCAGTGAAGTCCTATCTTGTCCCAAATCCCAAAATGAAGATGTGAGGCATTAACAATGCAAGCCAAGAGATGCCTGCTCAGAAGTAAGTCCCATGGAGTTCAATAGGATTAACATAGAAAATTATGATGCTGTCTTATACTGAGTCAGACCAATGGCCCACCTTGCTCGGTATTGTCTGCACTGACTGGCAGCTGCTCTCCAGGGGTTCAGACAGGGGTGTCTCTCAGGGCTACCTGGGGATGCTAAGGACTGAACATTCTGCATATACAGGAGATGCTCTACCACTGAGCTATTACTCCCATGTCAGTGGGATAGGTTTGCAGCAAAAATGGATTTAACAATGGACCACAGTGTTTTTGCAATATACAGGGATCTACAGCATGCCTTTAATTTCCCCAGCATCCATAACTCCACCCTGACATTGCAGGCTTCCCATCCCCTTTAAGGCACAGGTGGGCAACCTTTTTCTGCTGAGGGCAACATTCTTTCAAGGTTCTTCTGTTGGGTGCCACATGCTACAGGTGGGCAGGCCCAGAGTCAAGAGTACGTAGGGTTGAGCTAAAGGTGTGTAGGATTAGAGACCAAAGAGGGTGGAGCCACCCCTCTTCTCTCCCAGCCACTTCTTTCTGCCCACTTGTACCTTCAAGTGAGAACTAGGAGGACGCTGTCCCACTCTCTACCTTAAAGCAGATGATCCAATCCTGTCTGCAACTTACATCAGGGCTAGAGATGGGGGCGAATTTTGGCATTTTTGGATTTGTTACCAAATTCTGTCAGAATCCGTAAATCCTGTATGTCTTCAGATCGGGTTTGACTAATGCTTGTGACTGTCAGCGACACTGGCTTTTTTTAAAAAAAATCCACGGCTAACTTGATATTGTTATTAACGTAAACAGCTTCTGAAGTGCTGCAACATGTATTCCTTTGAAGTTCTGTCTCAATAAGGTGATAACAATCACCATTAACATCTTTGGTCAACACCACAGTCACCTGAGGCAAGAGGCAGAATTGACAGGCGATGATCTGCCTAATTTAAATTTAAGTAGAAAACCCAAGAGACCATCCATAGAAAGATCGCCAACAGCACTAGCAATTTTGTTAGCTATTAAAAGCACTTCAGAAATAGCAAAAAAAAAAAAAAAAAATCAGGGGTAAAATGTTGCGATCGGCACCACAAGCCAGTTGCAAAAACCAAAACACAGAAGGAAACCAAAGAGCTAACCCCATCCCTAATCAGCACATCAGTCAGCTGGCTGCTTTGTGCTTGTCTTTGTCTGCTCACATTATGCAGTGAAAAACTCAGTTGGGCTAGGTAATCATAAAACATTGTTAAAAACAATCATATATGGCAATAAAATATCCTTAATCCATTCCATGCATTCAGATCTTGAACTAAATCTTTCCCAAACACGTTTCAACCTGGAAAAATCTTCAGCAGGCACTTAGGATTTCTGTTGGCTAGATGTTACTGAGCTCCTTTGGAGCTTTTAGATCTTGTAGATAATAAATCTGACCTATAGATAAAGTGGAAAACGCATACGGCCATCTGCAATTACATAACTGTGTGTATAAAAGAGATTCCTAAATCCACTGTATCTACAGAAACAAATGCTCACCTACACCATATATTATGCAGATGTGTATCTTGCTCAGTCTCTTAATTTGGACTAGTGAATGAATTGTAAAAATCTAAAGTAAGTTATAAAAGAGTCTAGTTAGGTTGTCTAGGTTGGGCTTCTATCCTTTTTGGTTGTAGTCCACATTAAGCAGTGTGCCAAGGAGGTGCCTGACAGTTTACTCTCACTCCTCCTGGGCACCTTTGGATGGGGAGAAACCCTCATCCTATCCAAGGACAGCCCCTTGCCAAATCCCCTCAGGCTAGAAGGCAATGAGAGATGCTTTGGGTATCAATGCTTTACTATTACGGTGGCTAAGGATGCTTCCTAACATAGCCTGCTGTTATTTCTCTGTTATTTCTCTTCCACACTGCACCTGTCTGTTGAAGTAAAGGCATACTGAAGCCAAGGAGGCCAAATTAGAACATGTTCCACACCCAACACACCTGCAGTACAGAGGAGGTTTTTTAAAAAGTAGGAAATACCGAAAAATATCCTTCCCAGCCTCCAAAGGAGAGACTACCTAATCCCATGCTGCCCTCTCTAAGATGGGTGGGGAGGGCTGCAAAATACCCAAAATATGCTGCAGAGAAGAGGCAGTGCCACTCTGAAATGGGAGGCTTCCTGCCCTCTGTACTGGCCCAGCAGCTCAACCCTTTTCATGCTTCTTCTGGCAGGCGGGTCTGCAGAGCAATGGTCTTATTAGCAGAGATATAAAATTTCTGGAAATTTTGAAGTAATGGGAAAAAATGTTTTTTTTCCGGGGGGGGGTCAGAAAAAACCAGAAAGTTTTGGAAAAATTGAAAAAACGAAATAGCACTTTTTATAGATTGAAAGTCACTTTGTTACTTCAGGAACATCAAATGTAATTATTGACAAGTTAGTTTGGCATAAAATTATCACATTTGGTATATTAAAAGTATATTTTATCCAAACAATTTTCACAAATTGAATTTACTTTTTAATTTTTTTACTTTTTTTGATAACAAATGGATCTACAAGATCCTGAACTGTAAGGAACATCTTTTGTTTTGCCAGTTTATGAGGAGCAGGCAAAAAACAATTAAAAGAAACTAGAAGAAACCATCAACATTAATAACAAATAAAATTATTTATGTCTCCGCTAGTCCTCCACAGTGTCAAGCAGACGTAAAGCATCCATTCCCATAAAAAGAACTGAGAAAAAGGGGAAAACCAAGATTCAATGAAACATTGTATTCATCATGCTAAAATAAAATATTCCACAATCCATTTTTCTTCATTTTTCTCAATTTTTCTAATTTTTTTTTGGGGGGGGGGAAGGCTTCAGAAAAAAACTGTTTTTCCCCTGAATTTTTCCAGTTTTTTTTCCGGGCCTTCACATCTCTACTTATTAGTGGGTTATCCTTTATGCTTTTACAATAGAAAAGACTCAGAGAGGGCCAGAATATCTGTCTGAACTATCTTTAGCAATCCAGCTGGTTGAAGACAGATTGCCCATTCTTAATGAGGAGACTGAAGATGGTGTTGGAGGATAGTAATCAAATCAGTGTAGCAGTAAAACTGGAGACCATGCACAGTTCCCTCAGTTTGTAACTTTAAGGGCCATGTGGGGAGTTCCCACTTACATGGGAAGCCTCCATGGACACACAAAGCTCCTGGCTGCAGAAGTTCACTGTGAACATTTGAGGGGGCCAGAGGAGTCACATGCTCTGGGGGCGGGGCTACAGGTGCTTCCCTGAAGCCCTGCTTGTTACCTCTACAGGTGATAAAGCCTGAAGAAGGCTTAAGATAACCCTTTAAATACCACATTAAACAGTCATGGCTTCTCTCAAAGAGTCCTGGGAACTATAGTTTGTTAAGGGTGCCGAGAGGAGACCCCAATCCTCCCACTGAGCTACAATTTCCACAGTTCCCCGTGTAGAGGGATTGACTGTTAAACTACTCTGAAAAAATTAGCTCTATGGGGGAGTCTCTTAACAACTCTTAGCACCCCTGAAAAACTAGATTTCCCAACATTCTTTGGAAGACTGTTTAAAGTGGCATGATACTGCTTTAAATGTGTAGTGCAGATGGGGCCTTGCAGACCGCAAACAATTGAAAACCAATTATGCAGCATTTATACATAATCGGCATCTCAAGCTTGCTTTCTCTCCCTGTGATCAGACTTAAAAATAGCCCATTTGATACTTTATATTACATGCCTGGTGTAAGGATTTAATTTAGACTTAATTTTCAGAGTGGATGTTACATGCCATTTTGTTAATAAAACTGTATTCTTTGCAGTTTTGCAGTTGTGTTAGGACAATATTCTGTGCAGAAGAGGAATTGCCACTAGGATGTTGTTTAGTGACTCAGAGATCATACATAGGATTAAGTACATTCACACATTCCATATCCTTCACTTTGAAATAAATAGCACAGTTGAATAGCAGAATGAAGTTGGAAGGCAAATTTGCTCACTGCCCTCACAAGCCCAGAGTGCTGTATTGCAATACATTAAGAATGTGAAGAAATTTGACCCATAGCAAATGTTCTTTGTTTGGCATGGCAAGAAATCAAGTAAGCTGCTTAAGTTCTTTTAGAAGATCTGCAAGAAAGCCCCCATTATCTGAAAATATGTACAGTTATGACATGATTTAGCATTTCCATTTGTTGAGATCATGAATAGCACAAAGTGGTTTCATTCCAGACTTTGCATAGCTACAACCTATATGATGTGTGGCTAAAATGTTCTTTTCCCAAATTACTACATTCATTCGTACCTGGGTAAAATTTCTGTTTGAACACAACTTGGAAGCTGAAGAATCTAGAGGCGAGATTTCTGTTTGAACAAACTTGGAAGCTGAAGCAGCTTAATCAAAAGCCACCTCATTAGCAAATGGATTGCTGGATTCCATGTGCTGTTATTAGATGCAACAAGTGTTTTACTATGATTATGATTACTAGTACTAAATCACAGCTCATTCTCCCTTGCAGTTATTCCCTCTTCCTGTTTGGACCTGTGTTTTTATGTCATCATTTCTTGTTGCTGTGGAGACTCCTTCAGTGATGACAACATCAAAGAACTGAGCAGAGGAGACCAGAGATTGTGAAGATATGAAGTTTTGTCCCCCCTCTAAAAAGGCTGTAATAGCACAAATAGGGAGCAAGATTATTTATAAACATTTGAAAGGTAAATAGATCTGAGTTCATGCAAGCTATGTTTGAACGTTTTCCCTAGTGTGACAGTCCCTAGCTCTGCCCCTGTGTTCAAAGCCTTTCATTAGCTTACACGAGTTCTCCTTCAATTATGCTTTCATGCAAAGAACTCTATAAGCCCAGGAGCAGTTATGATGCTGCTGACATGGGAATCTGGCAACCCTGTGAATACCTTGTTTGTCTTCCTTTACGGTTATATTTGGAGACAGGCCCAAGAGGCAAAATTCCCATCCATTATTCATTTATTATTCCAACTGCAGTAGCACCTAAGGACCCCAAACATGCCTCGGGGCCTCATGAGAGCAGGCACCGTGAAGATGAAGTACACAAAGGCACGCCCTGCCCCAGAGAAAGCATAATCTAATATTTAAAGAATATGCACCGAGCAAATAAAGAACAGGAGCTTGTGGGGAGGGGAGAGGGAGACAGGATGAGGAGGACAAACAGGCAGAGTGGATTAAAATAATGGAATGTGAATCTGCACCGATGCAGAAGCTTGGGAAAAGGCTACATTAGGCTCTGTTTTCATTCTAAAATATGTTTCCAGTTATGAGCACAAAACAAAGCTGGTAAATATGCCTTGTATAAGAACATAAGAACGTATGAAGAGCCTGCTGGATCAGGCCACTGACCCATCTAGTCCAGCATCCTGTTCTCATCATGGCCAGCCAGATGCCCATGGAAAAACTGCAAACAAGATTGAGCACAAGAGCAGTCTTTCCTCGTCCCCTGCAGTTTCCAGCAGCTGGTATTCAGAGACATACTGCCTCAGACAGTATATCAGATACAATAATGCTAGAGTTCCCTACGTGGTTCCTGTGGGTGCCATAGAGGTCTCAGACCCTCGGGGCCTGCCAAGACACCCTACCCTTCCAATTTTATTTTTTAACATATTTTTTCCAGTTTTAGGATTTATTTTTTTTTAAAAAAACTTCTTTGGCAGCTGGCAGGAAAGTACTGTGCAGTTATCCCCATCTAACCAGGTAACATCTTTGGGCCCTACTTCCTTCATAAGGAAGGGGAAAAAGAGATCAAAAGTAGCTAGAAAATGATGCTTTGCCTTCCATCCTCCTCTAAAACTCTTTGGAAAGGAAAGGAAAGAGGGCCATGTTGCTTCCTGGCAAGTTTGGGGCAAGGGAAGTGACCAGGGGGTGGTTTCCTGTTAGGGGGTGTTGAGTGTTTTCCTGGATGTTTCCGTGTGTGTAATTTCTTTGCCTGTGTTTTGCTTGTGTGTGTGTGTGGTGGGTGTGCATGAGAGAGAGAGAGAGAGACAGAGAGAGACAGAGAGAGATGGCAAGATCTGTCAGTTTTGGTTTTCTCAGTTTCTCATGTTTCCAATCTTAAATTCAGTCCTCCACATTTCTGCAGTGATTTGTGATTTTTTAAAAAAAATCCCCACAAAAATTCTCCAGTATTTTAGTGCAAATAAACACATTTTTGTAGGCAGTTTTGACTAACACACATTTTTGCAAGCCATTTCTCATCATGCAGTGCATTTTTGCATGTTATTTTCACTCATATATTCACTGCTATGCACACTTTCCCCTAATATATGCATTTTTGTAAATATTTGGTTGGTGGACTGCATTGCAAAATTCAAATAAGCGCAAATTTCAAAGGACGGGTGTGTTTTGGTTCTCATATTGATTTGGAAATTGCAAATTTGATAGATTTGGCTTGAATTGTAAACTGAATCAATTTTTTTGCCCGTCCCTGGTGTGGGGGTATTATGCCTGGGTTTCTCTGGTGTGGAAGGGTGTTTCTGAGCTTCACCAGTTTTCTTTTGTGAAATGGATATTTTGTGGTATCACAGCAGTTTCTTAGATTTCCAGATGTGCCACCATGCCCAATGCATATCAGAGCAAAAATTTCAGGCAAGCAATGGCATTGATGGGAATAAAATGGAATGAGAATATCAGACATGAGACATGGCATGATGGACTCAAAAGCCACAACCTGGGCACGCTGTAAACTCCGAGCTTGTCCACTGAGTGGAGATGGAGTAATGAACCCACTTATTAATGGAACCTAAAAACAACCAAGGACTTTTGTTACTTTTTCATGTTGTTGTTTGATGGTGGACAGGAAACACTGCAGTGCAACTTCATCCTCAGCTGAGAGAAGATAAGGTCAGAAGCTTTGGCCCACATGGGAGATTTTAATACTGAGACTCTTCCCCGTGCCAGCTTTCCCCCAGTTCTGGGAAGGACAAATATGGCAAGGGAGAAACCATAGAATGGACTTCTCGCACATGGCTGGGGGCTTCTGATGTTACCTTCATGGCTACGCTGCTGGGGGTTCAGCATGAGAAGAGTGCCTTCCAACTTGTTCTCCTTGTATGATTCTGTGTGGACAAGAAGTAATACTGTGTCTGTCAGGTGTGCATGGGTAGAAAGTGATGCACATTTGACCTCTGCCACACAAAATGACAGAATTGGTGGCTTCACCTGAGAAGCTCTGGAGCAGATTAAGATGGAGGTTGTACCAATGAGGCAGATTGGACAGAGTGTGGGATTTAGGCCTAGAAAATTCACTTTACATTTATTTAGTTTCCAACCTTATAGGCTGCCCACCATTACATCACATATTTATTATTTATTTATAAAAAAGTGTATGTCACTATTTCTAAAAATATCAAAGTAGAGCACAACAATCATACATAGATACAATAAAAACCGTGTAAAAGTTTAAAATCAGAGATGAGCAACTATTACAGAAATATATTTTCCTAACTGCCTGCATAAGCTTGGTGGTGTAGAAATATTTTCAGCAGGTGTTTAAAGGTTAGAACAGAAGGTGCATGCTTAAACACAATACAGAAGAAAAACAGACTATATAATACCAATAACAACAAATATATATATAAAACCATTGCAGGTGAAAAGCAGATCAAACAAGCAAAGACCTTAAGCATAAATTAAAATCAAAATAACAACTTAAATCACTCCAAAAGTATGAGAAAACTGATGTGCATTAAAATGGTGCCAGAAGCACAGTGAGGCCATCTCCACCTCCAGAGGGACAAAGCTCCAAACTAGGGAGCCACTACAAAGAAGGCCTTATTTCACATCACTGCACAGTGAGCCACACCCACTGATAGGACACTGAAAAAGGGCCCTCTTCTGCTGATTTCAGGGCTTAGGTCGGTTGATAGAGGGAGAAGCACTCTGACAAATACCTGAGTCATAGGTCATTCAGGGCTTTATAAGTCAAAACTAAAACCTGAAATTGGGTGGGGTAACATATAGGCAACTAGTGCAGGTCCTGCAGAAAAGGTGTTACGTGACTGTGTAGATGCATCCATTAGTACTCTGGTGGATGCATTCTGCACTAGCTGTAGTTTTCAAACTGTCTTCAAGGAAATCCCTATGTAGATGCATTTTTACAGATATCTATTGAGTGCTCACCAGAGCATGGATTATGGTAGCAAAGCTATCCTGGACCTGGAACATCCAGAGATGGTAAACCAGCTGGGACACAGGCACTCTTTGCCACTGAAGCCACTTGGGCCTCAAGAGACAATACTGGATCCAGAAGTACTCCCAGATTATGAACCTGCTCCTTTAGGAGGAATACGGCTCCATCTAGAACAGTTCATTTATGCAATTTCTGGACATGGGAACTATCCCCAGCAGCACCTCCATCATATTTGGATGCAGCTTCAGTTAACTGGCCCTCATCCAGCCCAGTACTGCTTCTAGGCACTGGCTCAGTACCAAAACAACTACATGGTTTAGATGGTATAGAGAGGTAGAGTCGGGTGTTATCTCTATATTGATGACAGCAAGGCCCAAACCCCCAGATGATTGCACCCAGAGCTTCATATAGATCAGGGGCAGTCAACATGGTGTCCTTCAGATATTTTGAGCTACAATCCCCATCAACCTCAGCCAGCATGGCCAATGGTACAGGATAATGGGAGTCGTAGTCCAAAACATCTAGAGGGCACTATGTTGGCTACTTCTGATATAGAAGTTTAATGGCATCATGAGCAGAACAGAATCCTCCTATATCTCTCCTGATACAGGTGCTGAACCAGAATGACCTAAGCTGTATCACTCTGAACCCAGACTGAAATGGGTCAAGATAACCTGCTTCTACCAAGCTTGCCTGGAGTTGCACAGCCACAGTTGCCTCAAGAGCCTTGTCCAAGAAGGGGATATTGACAATTAGGCAGTAGTTCTCAGAGTCAGACCTCAGGGCCCAGGGAGAGTTTCTTCAAGGAGGGGGAACAACACCATCTCTTTCAATGCAATCGGCACAATCCTCCCCCTACCCAATCACCCCCCTCTGGCAAGAGTTTAAAAGCCAAGATGGGCAAGGGATAAGAGAGCAAGTAGTAGGCTGCACTACCTCACATAACTAGTTTACATCCTCAGGCAACAATTACTATAACTGATCCCAAACAACATGACCAGAAGGGACTCTGGACACCTCCTCTGAAACTGATCCAATTATGGTCAAGGTTGGAGAAAAGATGAGAAACTTGTCACAGCAGGCCTCAGAGGGTTCTGACATTCCTGACTGTGAATCACATTTCACTAGTCCCTTGACAGCTCCCACTAGCTCAGCTGGATGGCTACTTGAGGAGACAATGGAGACAGAGAATTCCATGTCAGTCCAGAACAAATCCCTATATTTCAATAACAGTTTTCCACCTATAGAATGGACAAAACAAGAGTGTCATGAAATCATTGTGTGGAGGAATTACATAAAAATGGGAAAGCACTTTTGCACATTTCATTGAAGGGCTGGCACAAGAGGGTGGTCAGATTGGGTCCTAGCCGAGGGCTCCTGTAGCCAAGAGAGGCCCCTGAAGGGGCCCTCAGGGTGAGAGGGTGGTGCTCCCATTTCATGATCCACAGCAGCGTCCGGTCCTGCAACCTGACCCTGTTGTGGATCATGGAGAGGGAGCTCCCAGGCTCCCCCCAATACAGACAGCATGGGCTTCAATAAGCCTGCACGCATGCCCCACCGGCCTCTCCAATCAGTGTGAATGCCATGCGCACTGTGTGCACCTGCCTGCCATCACCCAAGATGGCAGTGGGGGCTTCCCTAAGGGGCTGCCACCTCTGCTGCTATCTTGGTAAATGGCAGGCATGTGCGCTATGTGTGCACATCATTCACACAAGAGGTAGGTGGGGCGCGTGGGCAGGCTTATTAGCCCTGTGCTGCTTGTATGGAGAGGTGTTGGGCTGTGGTGCCACTGGCCAGGGGCAGGCTGGTGCCCAAGGCCCCAGTCATGCCTGGCACTGGCCCTCTTTCATTTCATCACAAATGTCAAATAATCATCATTATGGCCTCTCCTTTGTGGACCTGAAGCAGAAAGAGGAAAAGGTCATCTGAGAAAATATGGTTTTCACAGATGAGAGTGTCTCTAAATATAATACTGTTGTTGAGAAACAAGTTATGTTCCAGATACACAACTCCAGAGAGAAGACAAAAGTGGTGAGACAAGAGGTTTCTAAACTAAATGCCAGCTCACATGCTTCAGAATTAGGCTCATTTTCTTTTTATCATCCTGAATTGAATGTCCATGGTAGCCCCATCATGCATTCCTGCATGTATACACTAAACACATGGAGGGGGTCAGGGCTACCTACCCACCGGCCCTATATGTTGAGCAGGACATCTGAAAAGGGGCACCTATATATGTGGAGCTGTACACATATGTGATTTAGACTCGTGCATGATTATGGATTCAGATCATGTGGAGTCCTTATGCACATCCAATGATACATACACATCTTTTCAGATGCTCTGCTCAGCATTCAGATGGCAGGGCAGAGCCAGTGGGCTGCAGTTCCATTTCCTCCATGCTGTAAGTGTATGTTGGAGAAAGATGTGTACAGGGCTATAATGATAATCAGAGCCCAGATTGCTGTCAGTCCTTTAACAAGCAGTGTGTGAAGAAGAGTCACATTACTCGTCATAGGCCCACTGATAACCAGGACACATGGTGGAACTTTTAGAATGATGACTGACCTACTGTGTTCACACTGAATCTCTGCTAAATGAAAGCTTCAGCCCAGATTGAAAATAGCATCATTTGTGTCGCAATCAATAAGGCTGAACTGATGATTTTAAAAAAACCTGACTCTGCAATATTTTCCAGGGAAAGCATTCAATGCCCAAATTTGACTTTAGTGGGCAAATCTATACAATCCAAGTATAGGTTTTTTAATTATTCCAAGTGTTTTGGAGGGTTGGCTCATGTGAAAGTTCTGCTAGTCAAGGTTTTTGTTATAGCAAGTTTGGTGGCAAAATAAAAACCTGACTTTACATGGCAGCTGAAGGGTGCTGATCTGAAACATATTGGTTTAATTATATGTTACAGTTTTCCTAAATAGAAAAAAGTTGTCTGACTTTATTTCCCCCACTATTCAGGCCTGTTCATTAAAGCAGTATCACGGATTGCCTGCATTGTAATAAAACTCCACTGCATATCCAGGTACCAGGGGATTTATTAACTTGTACTTAGCACTAGCAATCAGCAGCCCTGCTCAGATGTGCCTGTTGATGATGACATCATCATTTTTGGCTGCTTCTTCATATGTGTGTTGAGTGAGGTGAAGTCCCCAATATTAAAACTGACAGCAAGATTAATAATGATGGATTCACTGACTTTTGTACGTGTGTGATTGAAACTGGTAGTCTATTCCTTATATCCAGGATTGCTTACAGATCATCAAAATATTAACTGGGTTATCAGTGTACCCAGGATGCCTGGGTGCATATTTTAGGATGCCTAATTTATGTATACATAACATGGAAGTGAATTCTAATGGGTGCTAAAAAGAACAAATTGTGACACCATGTAGATTCCAGCAAACTACAGTGGTTTGAACTGGAAATTCCATTGGCTAGTGCAGGCTACCAGATGCTTCTGCTACAATGTAGAGTGGGCGTGCTCATGCCCCTCTTAGCTCTTTTCCCCTTGCACACTATTACCTTGTGGTAGTATCTGAAAACAAAGCCTGACTCTGATAATTGGTTGTATGATTTCACCTCTTTGTTGGCAAAGCATGGCATAGCATAGTGCCGACAGGCAAGCCCAGCGAGGCTTCACAATGCATGCATCTGAATCAGTGGGTTTGTGCTAATACATTTATTTTCTTTTAAATATTTATATCCCACTTCAATCTTGACTTTGGAGGCAATATACTTAAAATACAGTAACAGGGCACATGCAAAGGGATGAATCCAAACCGATATAAACAGCAGCAGCAAGTACACAAAACAAAATGCATTAAAGCACATTTCAAATAAGTAACGGAAACTGTACTTGAGAATCTAAACCCCGTTAAGTGTTTTTACTGGGAGGGTGTCATTAAAAGGAGGATGGTGACAGACAGATGGGAGAGGGTGAGCATAAGAAAAGCCTGGCTAGATTAGAGCAAACATCCATCTATTAATCTACATCCATCTACTAATAAATGCCTATGAGAAGCCGGCAAGCAAAACCTGAATGCAGCAGCGCTGTCTCCACTTGAGATTCTCAGTAACTATTATTATTATTATTTATTTATTATATTTGTATATCGTCCCATAGCTGAAGCTCTCTGGGCAGTTTACAACAATTAAAAACATTAAAAACAAATATACAGATATACAAATTTAAGAACATATTATTATTCATATTGTAGTATTCAGACGCATATTGCCTATGACAGTGGAGACAGAACACAGCCATTGTGGCTAGTAGCCATTGATAACCTCACCCTCCAGTCGTAACACTAAAAGATGCCTTTCTCTCATTGTTCATATGGTTGCAAGGTGTCCAGGTCCAGCCATTTAGGGCTCTGTGGGTCAAAGGTAGCGCTTTGAATTGTGACTTCAATTCCGATTGGTAGCCACTGAAGCTCTTTATGTTCTTTAAGTGTTGTTAAGTATAAACATTAGCAGCAGCCCCACGCTTGGGTTTAAAAATGTACAAAACTCATCACTTCCTGATGGATAAACTGATTGAGTGACAAAAGTAATCAAACTACCAGCTTGAATAAAGATTGACTCAAGCCACATCAATCCATGTACTCATGTGAATTGGCCCACACAAGGCTCCAGTTGACCCCATGCTCCATCTCCTTGCATTTCTGAGCAAAGAGGTCTTGTCACAATGAAGCTGAAGAAATGGAAATCTGAAATCATGAGGGGAAGAAATGAGCAAACCTTGGGTCATTGTTTAATTTGCTAAAAGAACAACCCCACCTAAGATTCCTTCTGCCATCTGCCAATGATGACAAAACAGTGAAAGATAAAGACAAATATGCCTCAGAGATGGAGTACAGCTGTTGCAAAAGCAGCAGCAAAAAAAAAAAAAAAGCCGCAAAGACCTACATTGAAAAGAGCAATATGATTGCTGTACACTCAGCCTAGTGCTACTGTGTCCAGCATTCCACACTTATTTCTTTGCCTGCTTTGTCCTCATAAATACCTAACAACAGTCATGCATTGTCTTCTTAAAGCCTCTTACAACCAAGGGTATCAAAACAGTTCGTAATCACTACTGGATTAAGCTGCATAGCAGCTCAGATGCAGGATTATGGAAACCAAACAGCAGAAAGAGGGAGATCACCATCCATGTTTTTTCTAAGAATGTGCCTGGAGACTTGTCAAATTATTTCCCTCATCCATTAGTCTTCCTCATTAATTAATTCCTAATCTGCTCTCTCTTTTCCCATTGACTTCACCAGTGTGGAATTAAGTACTTGTTTAGGAATACGCACTGGCCAAGTATCTGAGGAGAGCAATCCAAGGGTGTAACTGTTGGTTTATTATCCTTTTACCATGCACATTATTCTCAGTGCAGTCCTCCTTTCCAGACTTTCCCAATAGTACCCTATGAGCAAACTCCTATTTGTTGGCCTGCTAATTATGTGTGTGTGCATGTGACCGGTAAGGAAGAACTGTACCGGTAAGGAAGAAGTTGGCCTAGGAAGGCCCAATCTTGGGCCCTGTGTGTGTGTTATGTGCCTTCAAGTCACTTATGAGTTATGATAGCCCTATGAATCAGCAACCTCCAATACCATCTGTTATAAACCACTCTGTTCAGATCGTGTAAGTTCAGATCTGTGGCTTCCTTTACGGAGTCCTATCGTGTACGTTGTACAACTCCGGACTCTCCTTTCACATCTGTGCACATCAGCCTCCGGGCTTCCTTTCGGCTTTGACCCAGTGACGTCATTAGTCACAGCGCTACTCGTACTTGTCTGTTATTCTTCAGTAGCCTGCTGAGTACCATCTGACCTGGGGGCCTCATCTTCCAGCACTATCTTGTGTTGCATTTTGGATAGTCTATTCATAGGGTTTGCATGGGAAAAGGTGTTCAGAGGTGATTTACCTTTGCCTTCCTCTGAGTGTGGATGCATCCTAGTCTGGTGTCTCAGCATTGACCATTCCACCTCCGGTGCCCCTGCTATGTGTCTAGCCTCTCATCTAGACTCCTGAACGGCATTGCTCTCAGCTTCTTTGACACTCTCAAACCCCCTCTCCACATTAAGGTGTGCATCCTAGAGGGGGTTGGGTCCTGCGGAAGTTGTTAAACTCCAGTGCCCATCAACACCAGTGAGCATGGCCAACAGTCAGGGATTTGGGGAGTTGTAGCTCAAAAACATATGGAGGGCACCATGTTGGAGAATCCTGGTCTAAGGAATAATGACTATGCTTCCCAGTTAATGTTGTGATCTGTTCTTCAGTGTCACATAGCTCCTCTGGGATTGTAATGATTATTTGCATTTGTAGGTATTTCCGTATTTGGTAAGATAACTCCTGCCTGCTTTCAGCTGTCAATCAACCTCTTTCCCACTACTTACTTATTTCTGTGAACTTCTTCTGGCACTAAATGCTTCCGGCATCTCACATTTCTTCTATACTTGCTTGCACATTCACAGTGGTAATACATTCACAACAAGATATCCACAAACATGGCAGTACTCTGCATCGGCAGGGCGCAAAGTTGGGACTCTGAATGTAGTGTGCCATTTTCTTAGATTTTAGATTTTTTTGAAAAAAGTGTGAGATTTATAACAGCACCTGTATACCCTGATACACTGAGAGTGCAGAAAACTTGCTAGCTGACTGGTATACACTTTTGGATTGGGTAGCATATAAACAGGCTAGTGCTGAGTGATGGACCTCAACTAAAGCATCTAGCATCTTGACCTGTAGACTGAGGTTGCAATCCTAATCCCATTTACCTGGGAGGAAGCTTCACTGAATCCAAAGGGACTTATTTCTGAGTGGGCATGGTTAGGACTGCAACTTCAATCTCCAGGCTGGGATATAGATCCAAAGATAGTTCTGACCAAATGGTCACTGTCATGACTTTTTTAGAGCCAGTCACCAAATACATCACCTTACCGTAAGTGATCAACACTGTCACTGGTGTCTATCTGCTTAGTGGACAACTGTTGACATATATTGCATGTACAACAATACATGAGCAGATTGTTGCTGCATAGTTGGGGGGTTAAATAACCAAAACAATTACTCACACCATAGACTACTGGGAGATAATAGAGCCTATATTTTATTTATTTATTTATTTATTAGATTTATGTCCCACCCTTCCTCCCGATTACAGCCCAGGGTGGCAAACAAAAGCACTAAAAGCACTCTAAAACATCATAAAAACATCCTTAAAAACATATTAAAACAAAACATCTGTAAAAACATTTTTAAAAAAGCTTTAAAAACATATTTTTTAAAGAAAGCTTTAAAAACATCTTAAAAAGCAATTCCAACACAGACGACTGGGATAAGGTCTCTACTTAAAAGGCTTGTTGAAAGAGGAATATTAACGAAGGGCAATTTCTTTTTTGGAAGGGCATCAGTTATTTGTTGGAATGGGAGACAACAACCCTTATAGTTTGTTACTTGAACTAGTGGGGGAGGGGGCATGGTGATAGGCAGAAAAAGTAATCCTTGTGTTCCTCTCACTGACTCTCTTGTAACTTGCTTGTTTGTTTTGAGCCTCTCTTCCTCCTTTTTCTCAGACCACCTCTCTTCTTTGTTCTCTGTCCATGTGGAAGAATGTGCCATCCTGAGCTCCCACTTAGACATGGCTTTGTACACTTGAAGAAAATGGTTTGTTGTAAACTGCAACCTCTGTGTTACTTTGCTGACGTCCAATAATATTCCAGTTTGATAGTTTGGATGTTAACTCAATTATTAAAAAGGAACAAGAATGGGGGAAAGGGAAGTCTAACTTTGATCTTATGCACAGATTTGAATCTTGTATCCCAGGCTGTAATCTTCATTGAACAGTCTGGGACTTACTTCTGGGTAGATTATGTATAGGGTTATGGTGCCATCATAAGCTCCCTGGAGAGCCCTGAATAAGCCCACAAACTCTCCTTGCTTTTATAAAATCAAAAGAGTGACTTATTATATGGCATTTCTATCTTTCCTTCCTTTTGTTATAGAACTGAAGACAACATACACTGAGCTTCTAAGTGGTCTCCCACCCAGGCACTGACAATGACCTAGACCTACTGAGCTTCAGCCAGGTGATGGCACCATGTCCTTAAAAGTACAGATTGAGGTTAAGATGTGTGATATCAAATTATTCCACTAAACATGCAATGCTAGTTTTTATGTATTTGATTATAAAATTGTATTTATTTATTTTAAAACACTATTATATTTTTAGGAATAATCTTCCACAGTTAAAAAGGTATTTTAAAGCAGGGGTGGATTATATTTTTCTGCCCAAGGGCCGCATTTCCTCTTCAGCAATCTTTCAGGGGTCACATGCTAGTGGTGTTTGGGGCCAGAGGTAAAAGTGACCAGAGCAACAGATGTGACTCTTAGTCTACAATGGGCTACTTGCTAGCCAGTAGCAGTTAGTGAGGCAGCAAAGGCAGGTTGCATATCTGGCTTCGAGACGCCGAGTGTCATTGCCACTTACTGAAAGGGAGAAGTGAGGAATGAGATGTGGTGCAGATGCAGCAGCAGAGGCAATCTGACGCTCCTGCCATTGCATGACTGCTGCCCCCCTTGCCTCCCCCTCCCTCTCAGTAAGTGGCAATGACACTCAGGGTCCGGAAGCCAGGTATATAATGCCTCCCCGCCTTCACCACTCAACCAACTCGTACTAACACCAGCCACACAACAGTTGAAGATTTCGACATACGGATACTTTCTACACACATCTCTCCATCCTACATCTAGGTAAGTAAGAGCATTATCACAGTTCAATGACCCATTCCAAGCAAGCAAAAGCATTCAGGCAGGGCACAGAGCAGAGCTGGGAATGGCCTGGGGAGAATCCCAAGGGCCAGATAGAGAGGCCTGGAGGGCCACATGTAGCTGCCAGGCCTGACATTCCCCACTCCTGCTTTGAAGTTGAGACTTACCCATTCAGTATTTTTTATTATTGAAGTCCATCTTGCCAGCACTAAGGTTTAATTCTATGCTACCTTGAGGTAAATGAGGGAGTGGCGAAGCAAAACATTCGGCCATGCACTTATTAGAATTGGAAATAAATGTAATCTGCAAGGACCATCAAGAATTATAACAAAGGTGAGACATTTCTCTACATCACACACTGGCTTCATTTCATTAAACACTGCCGGGCCAGAGGATGTTTCCTGTGCTCCCAAAACCGCAAATTAAATGTACAGTACATTCATTCTGTGTGTGGGGAAAAAAATGAAATTCTTTCTTCCTTCCTGTTGGAAAACTCTTTGGCAGTAATGCTTGGATTGTTTTCTTTGTAAATTACATTTTTGCTGTTTTCAAGATGTTTTCCTGACTTTCTTGAAATTTGACCCACTTAACGAGTAATGTAGACCTTGTTTCCATGTTCAGGGGGGAAAAAACTCTCCCAGGGCTGCTTGAGAGTAATGATTAAAACTTCCATGTGTGCAGCAAAGCCAGCCACTTTTGCATAGAGCAGAAAATAATCTCCCATAACTGAAAGACACTTCTCTCACCGTTGGATAAACAGTGTGAAATCAGGCACAGCCAGTCCTCATAAAGCCAATGCAGCATTTTGTCAGGAGTCCAGAACTAACACCTGATTTTCATATTTACTGAAGAAAGCTATCTGGTCACAAGTGAGGCTCTCATCCAATATTTAATAAGATGCTGGAGCAGGAAGCACTACTTACTCCTTATGAGCATATACACATAAACACTCTAGCTCATCCCCCTTGGATCCTCCTTGGTCCAATACTAGTATATTCACCATTCTTGCCCATTTCAAGAGAAACAAAGAAGATCAAGAGGAGGTAACATTTACACATACTGCCTTATGCAATTAAGGTTTTATTTTTTTGTAAAACAACAACTACACCCAGCATTGTATTGGAGGGAGTGTGTTGCATGAACAGAGCTGCAGTAAGCCTCTCTTCAGCATCGTCTTCAGCCTTCTTTGCATCTGGCCATCCTGAGCACCTATCTGACATTGACCACTATATCTGCATCCTAGTACCAAAATGACAGCACAAAACATTTTAACAGCACATCTGAGCATCATGAAAAGAATTCATGTTCTTTCCGATATTGAGAAGTCTAGGTTTTTGTTCTTGGGGTGGGGATGGGGTTTCATTATTATGAAAAATGCTGGACAGAAGAATGCATTGGTGTGGTTATGTCTCAAAGATAGATACTTCAGCTCTCCTTCACTGGGTATTATCCATGCACAATTATCATGACTAACACTACCATAATCACAATTAGTGATATTCAACATTAGGCAAACTCTGGGTATGTCATGGATCAGGGCCTCATCTGTGATCAGGTGAGTTTCTTCAGCAAATATGAAAATCAGGTGACAAAATGCCACAGTATTTTGATCATGATGACACATTATTTATCCAACTGTAAGAGAAATGTCCTTCTATTATGGGAGATTATATGGGAGTAAACCATGACTCATACTTACTTATCACCAAGTACCTCTTGCACGTAAATAGTGTTTTAGAATATTCCAAGTGCTTCAAGTTAATGTCTTGAAGCAGGAAAATACATCTTAAGAATACTAAGCATTAAATAGTGCATCGCAATTGCTCAAAACTCTTTATTGGGCCAGTTCCCTCTGGCTCACCTCATAAGGAGATCTATTTTCCTGAGTGTTCGTGAAGAATTCTCAGGATAAAGTCAAGGTCTTTCCAAGAAAGTTGGCTTGTCCAATCCAGAGCCAAGCCAACTATCCCACTTTAGTTATTACTTTCTTGCCTTTGTACTCAAACATCTTCCAAAAAATGAAGACAGTGGTTTAACCTCCACTAGTAAATAGTGACTTGCCCAAAGCCATGCACATTTCAAAGTTTCAGATCTGAACAGGATTTGTTTGTTTGTAGTCAATGTTTGTATACTGCCCAATAACAAACATTCTCTGGATAAAACCCCAAAACACAAACACACCACACACAAATAAAATCTGGTATGAAAGCAGACTTTCCAACATTTAGTCTTTCATTCATTTACTGCATGATACGGGTTGCAGGATGACGAATCCAGTTTTAAGGTTGAGCTCTCTGTTTCTATATGCCATCACTGCACTGGAGCTCTGCCAGCTTTGCTGTAGAGGATCAGCCACCAGGATGGCAGCAGCAACCTCCATTTCCTTCTCCTTTGTACTCTGTCACTTATCACTTCCTCCTCCTCCTGGCCTTCCCAGCAGCTGCAGTGCTGGCACCACAAAATGCCACAGGGGCATTGACAGTAGCCAGCCACCCATTTGTGGACTCTGACAAAACAAAAGAGTGAAATTAAACACACACAGAGAGAGAGCCACAACTGAGTCTCAATGGCTAGGTCAGACACTGGGGCTCTGAGAAAAAGATTTCGGGCTTGGGTCATGTTGACCAATAGATAAAGATGGCCATAACTCCCAGAGCCTACACCTTTTGGAGGGAGGGGTGTATGGTTCAAATGGTGAGATATACTGGGAGCTCCCAAACAAAGAGTGCATAATGATGGTAACCCCAATTCTCTGTTATTGTCTTCTCACCTAATGCTCATGGTTAATCTGGTCTCCAGCCCAACCATCAGTGACGTGAGCAGTAGGGGGAAAATAAATAAATATGAGCAAACACTTGCACAGTAAGACAGCATGATGAAAGCTTCCCAGTGCTTTTTTTTTTTATCACCACTGTGACTTGTTCACAGACTGGCACCAGCACTCTAGACAGAGATGCCTTGGACTTTGCACTTTCTGCAGAAAAGCAACTCATCTGGGACAGGATTAAAGCTGCGTTAATACTAGAGAATGTCTATGACAGGCAGACCACCTGTCAGACGAGCGAGAGGCATTCTACTGACTATTCAGGTGGAAAGCTAAAGGCAAGCCTTCCAAGTTGTAAAGGCAAAGTGGTGAGCGTTCTGCATGTGTGGTTTATGGAACTGTAATGCCAAAGCTGACATTCTGAAAACTTCTCACAATATGAACAGAAGCAGCTACATTATACTGAGTCAGGCAATGGATCTGTGACGTTCCCACCTTTGGCTCCCCCTGTCAGGTTCCCACCTGCTTGTGGCTACCGCCTTTCACTAGGCACCACCTCAGGACACCACCAGTCAGGATCGTTGTTTTTATTTTTTCTCATTCCGCTCTAGCACAGATCTCACAAGATCCCACTGCTAGGCAGCACCACCAGTCACTCCCTGTAAACAATACTGCTAGAGACTTTGCCTCAGTCTCTCTATAGCTTGTTACTTTGTGTCTGGGTGCCCTTGCTGTCCACAACCCCCTTGTATCTTTGTCTATAAAGCATACAAACCTGGGTTGCTCTGGATACTTGACGTTGTTACAATATCTCCCTTCACCGCTGCCACCATATGATACAGTTTCCCTTCAGCCTTGGTGATTACCCTGCCCTCCCTTCTGGTCTGTGTATTCCCAGCCAAGGATCAGGCTTTTGGTAAACCAATACAAGTATTTATTTGATAACGCCAGGAAATAACAAGATTACTTTAGGAATGTTTAACAAGCATATGGTTCCATATAGTGTCACTCTTTATGTTTCTGGTCATATATATACTGTCTAAATATCAGCCTAATAGAATCCAAACCTCCCTCAGAACTCTGCCAACCAACCCATCCAAATAACTCTCCACTAACTACTCTCCAACAACTCTCACCAACCGACCCCCTCTCAACTGTCATCCTCCCATTTATACCTTCAGCCATTCAAACACTCAGCCAATCATCATCCAGCATTCTCCAGCCTTCCAACCCATGCTCTCCCCCCTCTCATTCAATTCACTTACCATATATCCCTTAATAAACCCACACTTACCATATTTACAGGTTTTAACATATAAGGACATCACAGGGTCCATCCAGCTCAGTATTGTCTATGAGGGCAACAGCTCCTGAGGGTTTCAGATGAGGTCTCTTCCTGCCCTACCTGGAGATCCCAGGGATTGAAACTGCCTCCTTCTGCATGCAAAGCAGATGCTCTCCCACTGCACTGTGGTCTTATCCTCCACAAAAGGAAATAATTATTCCTTTTACTCTTATCACCTTAAAGCAGCAGTGGGAAGGTGTGGGCAGGGGTCCTAATTTGACCTACAAGGCTGTTTCTCTTAAACTACAACCACCTGCTCCACACCTGATGTTATATTTCTTAAATAAGTATGGATTGATGCAGTCGGCCTTTCTTGCTGTCGTCCACACTCCTTTGCCAATAGTTTTGCCCTTGAACACTTATACAAAGTAAGGCCGCAACTATGTGTCTCTGGGTAACAATCTGGACATAAAGCATTTTTTGTCAACATGCTAGGGAATCTATTGTGACTCATATCAACTAGGAATGGATGAATCTGTCAATTTCAGTTTCTCTCCATTTATTTTTCCAGTTTAGGGTCATTTTGCCACATTTCCGCATCAGAAAAGGGGGAAAGTCCTCATGAAAACTGATCAGCATTTTAGTGCACGTCTCCTAAGATAAATTTTTGACAAATTTGTAGGGCAGTCCAATATCGCAGAGAGGAGGTCAGGTCTCCTGCTCTCCTGGTACATTCACTATAGCTGCTCAATTTCCCTGTTTTTTAAAGTTTGATAGAAATATCTGTTGGCCATTGGTACGTTCTTAAACCACAGGGTTTTTTTGCCTGTTAGTAAACATTCACATACATGATTTCAGAGCTATAATAGTCAGTTAAACTTTATATATTATTTTAGGTATAGCCGTATTATTTTCCCAGCTAATATATATAACAGTGTAACTACTAAATTCATTTACTGACCATGAATGCTCTTTACAGTGACTTTTTAAAGCCTCTTACTCACTGAATATTCAAGGAATGTTGACTGTTGCTCTGTAAAACAAAACTGTTTATTCGAACAGTAAAAATTTGGACCAAATATTTTCTGTTGGGGAGGGGTGTCTATCCCATGGACCATTTATAGAACTTCTTCCCAGCTCAAGTGATATTCAGTATCTATGCGCAGATTCACACATTCATACACATCACCTCATCTTTTATCACTTGATGATTATGTGAACTAACCTAATTGAAAAATAATGTTTGAGTTGAAATTGAGTCAATTTGTATAGACAGTAATTAATCTCTGATGGCTCATTCACAGATGCAAATTATCACTTGATGCTGCAGTCATCAAGTGATGAACAAGTATGTGTTAACCAGTTCTACATGACCCACTATTAAGGATCAGAAAGCGATCCATGATAGCTATAAGTTTTTTGAAGGCTGCAACATCTAAACTAGGTATGTGACCTATGCTGGGCACAGCCTAATCATATCAAATTTGAACATAGCTTGCTACCACTGGGTTATGCAGTGGAGGTGGTTGTTCCACCCACTCACCCAACAGGCATGGTGAGGTACAATGAACAATACTGAAATGAGCATGTTTAGTTGCTTTTGAGCTCCTTCCGAAAGTTTGTCCTTAAGGATAAGATAAATGCTATATCTTCCTTATAAGAACACATATTTCCATTTAAGCTGCTCCTTACATTATATACGGGTAGAATTTTGCAAAACTTAACACTTAACACTAACTTAATGTTCCATATAATATATGAACAGATTTACTGTTTTGAGATCTAGGATTCATGCACTTTAGTTCTCATTTAAGTAGGTCAGAGTTAATCAAATGTCTTGGTCAACTTGGTGGATGGTCTAACACTGGGAACTGGGAAGGATGTATGTTCCTCTGTTGGTTCTGCTGGTCTTCTTTGAAACTTTTAATACCATCAACTGTGGTATTTTTCTGGCCTGGCTGGCATGGGATATGGAATAAACTGTTTTATGGTAGTTTCAATCCTTCTAAGAAGGTGGTGCTGGGAGACTTCTGTTTGACACCTAGGCTGCTGGTCTACAGCAGGGGAATGAAAACTTTTTTCAGTTTGAGGGCCGCATTCTCTCATGGGCATCCTTCTGCGGACTTCAGACCAGTGGGTGAAGTAATTGTTATGCATAACTTTGTACCAGGAATGGGGAACGTGTGGCTCTCCAGATTTTGCTGGACTACAACTTTTATCATCCTTGACAATTGGCTATGCTGGCCAGGGCTGATGGGAGTTGGAGTCCAGCAACATGTGGAGGACCACAGGTTCCCTATCCCTGGTTTGTACTGGCAGTTACATTCTAGCCACACAAAAGTTCAAGGTTTGTACACAGAGAGATCCCTCCATTCTCCATCCAGTCAAGCAAGAGTCATTATCACAGTTGAAGGACACATTCTGCTCAAGCAAAAGCACTGGAGGAAGAGTATGCCAGGTCAGTGAAGGGTGAGTGTGGCCTAGGGAGAGTCCTGAGGATGGACAGAGAGGACTAGAGGCACACATTAAGTCCCTGGGCCTGAGGTTCACCACTCCCGGAGAGGTTGCTGCTGTGCAAACACAACATCAGGAGTACCAGATTAGCCTCTGCTAGTACATTTTCACCACACTGATCTCCATGCTGCCTTCCCTCTCCTCCTCCCTTCCAGTAAGCAACAGTGACCCACTTGCTGGGAAGCTAGCATAGCAGCTCTGTCCCACCTGAACTTGGGTACTGAAGACCTTACAAAACAAGGGGGATGGTTTTGGGAGGATACTTCCTGGCACAACCAAAATAAAGACAGTTGTCATGAGAAAGGGAGAAGGGGCTTGTATGTGAGTAACTTTCCTTTGATCTTCAGGTTGGTGTGGCATTTCCTTGTACAATGCCATTCTCCTTTAGCGCTCAGTAGGAAACCAGTTAATTGGGTGAATGCATGGAAGCTTAACATGGCAATGGAGGTGCTCAGAATCCCCACTGTAATTGGGAACCCTGATAACACAATCAGGACGGGACTCTGATAATGGAGGAGAAGCAGCAGCAGTGAGAAGATGCAATAGTGATGAACAGCTGCAAGCAGCACATAAAAAAATTAAGAAGTTTGGGGGACATTTTGACAGCTGCCCCCAGCACAAGATATGTTCTATCACTCCAAATAATCAACAGATGAACACAGATTTAGCAGAGCTCTATTAAATGCCCAAGGAGCTGTGTCAAAAAGAACTGAGTGCTTCCTTATTTCATAAAACAGTGACAATGCATGAAAGAAGGCCAAACCACACATTTATTTGCAGAGAAGCCAACTAAAGCTAGAAGGGACATACAGATGCTGATTGTACTTTTTTTGTGACAGCTTGCAGAAAAATCCCCATAAAATGTTAGGTAAGTTTGCCATTATTTACTATGGGTGTGTCGAAAGAACTATCAAAAGGAAAAAAACCCCACCTAAAATACTATTTTCTCATCCTGTCACGACAGCACGCTGACATATCCTGCAGCATGTTTATTAAAATGCAGCATTGTTCCAGCTTGAATGGCATTTCAATGTAAAAAGAAAAAAGTAATTTTGTTTGATTTGCACTCTTTTTCCCTAATGGCACACAAGGAGGACGTGCTGGTAAGGAATGCAAGCCTGCTGTTCTGTCTGCTGAAAAATGAATGTGCCTCAGAATTTAGTTTCCTGAGATGACGGGAAGCAAATTATATGTGCTACCGGCAGGATAGCAGCACACAAGGTAAAGAGAAGGTAACTGGGGAAACTGGGCACAGGACTGATTGCATGCGTGTGTGTGTATGTGTGTTGCTAGATTTGGTTAATCTGCTCCTCATTTTTGTTAACTGTCTAGATAATCTTGGTACTGCTTTCAGCAGTAAATACAACATCGACAGCATAGAAAGAAAATAGGGAGACCAAGTCCATAGCCAATATACAATGTCCATACATTATAATGTGAGCAGAAAGCAATGGAGTAAGTGGAGCTGACTTCTGAAATTGTTCACTTTACAGTGGGGATTGCTACAAAACATTTACAAGAAACTCTAGATTAATGCTATTTCATTGCGGGGTTTGTTGTTGCTTGATTCTAAGCAACAAAGAAAGGCATAGCACAAACTGTTTAAAATAAATAAATAACAGACCTGACTATCCAAAAGTGGCCAAAAGTTTCCCCTACAGGGAAATAACTGCCACAACACAGCTTCATTTTATTGAAATGAGCACGAGCAAATTCTGACCATCCTACTCGAAGAGTCCATTAGCAGATGAAAACAACAGGGAAGCGCCAAAAAGCATAGATCCCAGGAGGGGAAAACCCTCAAGGTGCCAGGATAAAACAAAAAGAATGCAGCATGGATGTGAATTGTTCAAATGTTTATGCAGGCACATTAGCAGTCATTCAGTCTAGTAATATGGGTGACTGGAAAGAACAGGAAGTAGGGATGGAAGACTGTGGACCAAGATTAATATTACATAACTATACTAGATACTATGATGGCATCTCTGAAAAGACTTGGCATAGGTGGAAAGGATAGATAAAATGAGCCCCCAGTCCTTTACTCAAATTTAGTGCTGTGCAGAACATTTCTTCTACATTTTTTTCTTGAGAATATTCTATGAATTAAAGACAAAAGAAATTGCATTTGAAAATTCTCAAAGGGTAAAGAACATATTTGTGAAATTCTCATGGATCTGGTGTGGCGTTTTAGTTGCATTTGCCTAACTTTCAAGTGGTCAGAGTTTTGCAAGTCTTGTTTCCTTTTTTTAAAAAAAAATCTGCACCTTTTCTGGATTCCCTTGCTATCTTGACTGGATGCCCCCATACGCATATAAAGGCTGCCTGTTATGTGCCGACTTTTACTTTTAAAGAAATCAGTACGGAAAGCTTTTTTTTTTAAGTAAAAGCACATTGGCAAAATGCTTAAAAGAAAGAAAAGCATAGCACCCTCAACCACCTCTCAACAATAATGGTAAACTTGACCCTGCACTCACCGGAACTATGAAGAAATTCTAAAATTCTAAAACAGAACCCATGTTAGTGGGCAAGAAAACTTTTTCTCTGCCGCTTTTAATGCCCCTACCTTTACGTTTGAAAAAATAATTATAACACATGGAGGTGTTGTACACCAATTTACCATGGTTTAAAAAGGACTGATGTCATTCAATAAACCCTTGATCTTCTGAATAATACATCCAGAGCTTCGAAGTAATTCATTACTTTTTTGAGGAACAAGTGGATAATTCCTTTACATTTTGATTGTAATAGAAATAGGAGTAATTTTATTACTTTTGTGGAGTAATTGTAATGTTTCCAGCATTACTTTTGGGCATTACTTGGGGGGGGAGCAGGGGCAGTCTTCTGCTCCTCTGATTTGTGGATGAAAATCATGTGTCTCAAACTGGGCTTCTGTGCAGTGTTGCTCTTCCCTCATGCTCTGTGGGTGTGTAGGCGATAAGGGAGGAGGTAGAGAGTGAGATGGGGTGACGTGGAGAAAACAATTGTTTTAAAATGGATGATGGTCTTGAAGAATGGAGTGGAGGGAAAAAGGAGCTGGAGGGCAAGAACATGGATAAAGGAGAAGGAGGCAGCAGACAAAAGCAGACAGCAGATGGGCAAGTGGAAGTCACTGAATCAAGACAAAGAATTCCAAGTCACAATCAATAATATGTTGATTTAGCTTAAATCTCTCTCATTGCTGTGTTTGGCCTTTATGGCCTGAAAAGCTGAAATGGATTCTCTTGGTTCACAAAAATGCATGTATAGTGCATAATGGGAATCTGGGGTACACTATAAGTTGTGAAGCTATTTATGCTGACCCAAGCATGTAGTGTCTTGAAGTTATCTCTAATGTAAATCAGATAGTGGAGTCAGGAGAACTGTATAACTCAACTTTGTCAAGGTTGTTAAGGTTCAAATTATAGAAATATCATGATTTCAGCATCCTGATCCTGTAAGCATCCTTTGGCTGCCTCAGCACATATATGAGGCAGGTAGCTCAAGCAGATCTGTAGCCACTCTTCCTTGCTGGGTGAGGCAGCCACAATTCTAGGTGAGGCAGCTGTAGTGGAGAGGTGCACAGCACCAAACAACCCCCCCCGGTGAAGAGGCCATGAGGGCCAAGCTAGGGGAAAGGAAGGGGAGTCACCTTCCCCTCACTCCTCCTCCTCCTAGAGAGTGTGTTAACTTACATGAGTTAAGTTTAATCTGTTGAATTGTCTCACCCTTTTCTGAGAGATCCCCAAGAATACCAGACTCAAAAGCTTGACTTTGCCTATAGCTACATCCTCTTTCTCCTGTGGTCTGTCCCTGTGTTCTGATTCTTCATGAACTGAACTACTTTGGTAAAGACAGAGAGCTGCTGAGCTTGGCTCTGATGCTGCATTAGGTATCTCAGTTTTAGATTCCACCTGAAAAACAAACTTGTCCATACTACAAGTTTAGGGAAGGACAGAGAGAAAATAAACACTTTAGGGTGTGTTTGTTAACTCCTCCTTGAGAGGCCGTCCTTTTAGTCTTGTTCCTGAACTTTAGATTTTGTTTAACTGGCTGCTATATAAACAACTAACTAAGCAATTGGAAAGTAATTGTGAAAAACAATTTGACTTTTTTTTACTGGTTGCTGGGTTGATTTTTCTTCCTAGAAATCCCAAAAAGGTCTCTGCACATATTGAGAAAATCAGGAGTTAGACCTGAGTTATAGCCTAGGTAACCATCCAGCTAGCTAACTGTAGTTTACATAGCAATATTTCTATTCCTCTAGGGTTGTTTCCATCCTTTGCCATCAAGTACTCAAGAAAAAGAAGAAAAAATAGCCACTATGACTTGTGAGTATAGTGAGTGCTTTAAAAAAGTAAAGGGTAACTTAGGGTAGCCATTTTTTTCAGATCACTTTAAATTATCTCCTTATTTCACCCTTTAGCAATAAGCACCCAGTCCTGCTCTACTCATCATAATAACTGAAGAATAAACAAACTCTTACTTCTTACTTGAGGCAAACAAGTATGCTTCTTTATTGTTTGGCTGGATAAAGAACACAACTGAAACTGAAACTGAAAATTAGAGCTAAGGAAAGGCCAAGGGATGGAGTGTCACTCTAGCCCATAATACAAAGTTCCGGTATTTAACTCTTCAAGTGTCATGGGAGGCTCTTCCAGATGAGGCTTTTGTTGTACACTCACCCTGCCTTACTGAATTTTCTAGAGGCTCCTATTCTTAAATTACTCCTGTTCTTAAAACACACTATCATTCTTTAAATGGAGGTTGTCCTTGTTTGTCATGTCACAGATTCCCCCCCCCCCAAAAAAAAATCTCAGGAGGACAAAGCACAGCTCAGGGGGGCGGTGCCCCCATTTCCCTCCCCAGGGCTGAGTTCAAGAATAAGATTACTAAGCATGTAAAGGTACATTGTGAGTGTTCAAATCTCTTCACATACACATCCCATAACAGTTCTGAAAGATAGTACAGTATTATTCTCCATATATTGCAGATGTGTGTGGGGGAGGAAGAGTCTGAGTCTGAGAAGCAGTAGCTTGCCAAAGGCCACCTAGTAAGTTCATTGTTGAAGTGAGATTCGATCCAGGGGTTTCCTGGCTTTCAGCTCACATTCTTATGTCACTATGCTATACCAACTCCAAGAAATATCTTCTATTTTACCTTTTAAATATTCAGTATTTTCATGCCAATAAAACTGCTGACACTTGCAGTTTGCTGATAATTTCCAGCTCTGTCTGTCTTTCCCAGCTAATTCAGGTGAAGGGCCAAGCTTCAGGGGACCCTCAGCATGGTGCCACCATTGGGCCCCAGCCTGACGGAAACTGGGCCTCTTTCCAGTGCTTCTGCTAGCCACCATGATGCCATACCTCTGCTGCTGCTGTTGTGCTTTTATAGTCTCTCACCTCACCTCTTGCTGGGCCACTGTAAATGTTTTAGTGATGGTCAGGAGTTGTACTTCTGAATAGGAGATGAGTCAGTACTCAGCTCTGATTTTCTGTGATGTCCCACCATGTTAAATTACCCAACATACAATGCCATCAAGTCAGGCAGTTGATTCTGGGTAATCTAACACAGTGGTCGGTCACTGCAGATCAGAGATAAATTTTGTTTTTGTTCATAAGTGGCACTGCCATCCACCACTAAAATATGTACAGTGGTCTAGCCATGGGTGAGGTGAGTGACAGGTGGTAGTAGCAGAATTGAGCAAGTCAATGATGTACCCCTTAGAGCTCCAGGGATGCCCAGCGATTCCATCACCCAGGTCTCCAAGTGACTTACATTTAAAAACATAAACATAAATACATTATATTATTAAAATTCATATAAAATATCATCATTCTCATACAAACACCTACAATCCACACATACCCACACACCCACATCCACACCCACACCCTTATTAGCCACAAGAAGCGTTGCCAGTACACTAACAGCAAAATAAAATCAGTTCAGTCCATGAAAAGCCTGGGGCAAAAGGTAAGTCTTTACTTGACACTGAAAAGATGTCAGTGAAGGTGCCAGGTGGATATCACCTGGGTGTGCATTTCTCAGATGGACAGCCACAACTGAAAAGGCCCTCGCCCTTGTCATCACCTTCCGAGTCTCCCTCTGAGGAGGTACCCGGATCTGGTGTGCAGACTGAAAGTGCTATTAGATTAATCTGTATCAAGGCTCAAGCCTCAATGGCACAAAGGGAATTCTGTCAGTTGAGGCACCTTCTCCTGGACAGATAGTATGGTCACAGTTATCCATGCCCTGCTTTATATAGAGCTGCCATTGAAGACAGCTCAGAAACTACAGCTAGCCCAAAACGCTTGGACTAGCCTGCTAACGGGTACTGGGCAAAGAGAACATGTATTGAAACAATTGGTTCCCAGTAACTTTCTGAACTTGGAGTGCTACTCTGAATCTTTAAAACCCTACCTGCTTTACAATCCAAATAGCTGTTGGACTATCTTCTCAATCATCTATCTGCCCATTCACTAAGATTGGCACTGAGATCTTTCTCTGTGTCCCCGGCCAGCTGAAGTGTGGCAGGATAAACTGGAGAGAGTGTCTTTTCAGTCCTGGCTCCTCACCTTTAGAATGCTTTCCCCAGGGAAATCTGTCTGGCATCAGGCAAAAACATCCTCTGTTTCCCCAGGCTTTTAAAAACTGCTAACTCCAATGTTTTTAACTTAGAACTGCTTTGGTTTTACTGTCCATTTGAATTTATTGTTGCTGTTTTCGTATAGTGGGTTAGTTGCTAAGCTTAACTTTATTATTTTCTACTTTTTATTATACTTTGATTTTTTTTATTACTGTGTTAGCTGCTCTGGAAACATTAATTTCATGTTGAAGATGCTGGATATAAATTATGTAAATAATATATAAACAATTGCAGCATGATTTGGAACATATTCAGAATTTTCACTGGGTATTGATATCCCATTTTTCAATTTGCCAATATTTAATAATTTTCCTATGGCTTATTTTAAACACACAGAGAGTTCTATAGGAATAAAAGTCTTCAGATTTTTCATAACTGCATGATTACTCCAGAATTGTGGCCACTGGGCCTTTACACTAAATCTGACACTAGATAGTTCCCCATGCCTTTTCAGAGTGGGTATTATTCCAGATTTAAGGGACCGCTGACAACATGACCTCCTCATGTCATTCCAACATCAAGACAATAATGGCAGCTGATCCAAAGTCTGACATCTAAGGGATATTATTATCTAAGTAATAAGTCAATATGCATGACAAGCAACCTTTCATCAAGTAATCACTTTTACCCTTGAGAAAGTAAGACACGATGGAGGACTTCAGGTCAGTCAACAGATTGATCAAGTTATTACTGTGGCTATTATGGGACTTTGAACAAGGAACGTCTCCTGACAGCTTATAGAAATAAATAGAGTGTGTTCTTGTACCAGCTGTGGTGCTGGACAGGGAGGTGGCAACAAGTGGATAGGATAAAGCAGTACTCAATGTCATTGCTATGTACAAGAAAATGTGACCAGTTGTTGACCATTACATTTTATTCTTTGTCAAAAATCCTACCATTTTTCTACAAAGGAAGTTAATTAAAGTTCAGCATTTTTCAAATGAAGTTTTCTGTGTTATCCTAAAAAAAAGAAAGAAAATACAATCTCCACATCAGTTGCAAATATTTCATTTCAAACATGAAGTGCAATCCTGGTTCCCCTTCCAATAACAAGCCAGCTCATGCCAAGATTGGTGCCTGCTTTTGGTTATTACATTACAGCCCACAAGGGTTATTGTGCATAATTAAATGGAGGGGAGGACTCTCCAACCTGGAATTATAAAACCGTCACCACAAACCAACAATTCCACTTGATGTGTATTAAGTCATTTAATTTATTTTGTTTTCTTCTTTTAAAGGGAGGGGGGAAAGCAAATGAGAGAAATTTTTCCCCTGCCTTTTAAATCATTAAAAATGCATGAAGGTTTAAAGCATACCAGAAACAACCCACACATTCACTTAGGAGCAAATGCAGAAGAAACCTTCTGCATTAAGAACACAAAAGAAGTTTTTCTGAAACTGGCATAGCTTTGTAGCAAAATAAACACTACACTTGGCCTTTGGGGCGGAAATGCTTCAGGGAACGAAGGGTCATCTACTGTTTGCAATGTCCCTTTGCTAAAAAGAGTGCATCTGCCTTGTAATAACAATTTAGTTTGCCAATGCTGTGGATTTTGCCACAATCCAGATAATCTTTTTAAAAGTCCATTGTGTAGGAGATGGAAAAGCTATCAAGTATATTTTCCTATTGTTATCAGTGTGGATCACCGGGTTGCTCATTATTATTTATTTATTTGCTACATTTATATCCCATCTTTCCTCCAAGGAGCTCAAGGTGGCACATATGGTTCTCCTCCCTCTCCATTTTATCCTCACAACAATCCTGTGAGGTAGGTTAGGCTGGGAGGCTGTGACTGGCCCAAGGTCACCCAGCAAGCTTCATGGCAGAGTGGGGATTTAAACCCTGGTCTCCTAGGTCCTAGTCCAGCACTCTGACCACTACACTACGCTTGCCCCAAAGAATGCACCCACAATGTCAGAAATCACAGGTCAAGCGTAGGTATGATAAACCAGTCAACAAATTTGTCTTGCAAATAATTTGTCTAAAAGATCCTGGAGGTCCTCACCTGGAGATGAGACAACCATCTCTTGGAGATGCTCTAGCTCTGGGTTTCCTGCACTGAGCAAATGGCTGGATTAGATGACCTACAGGACTCCCTTCATTTCTATGATTCCATGATTCATATAGCAGCATTAGTATTCATAATACTGTCCAGAATAACATAAGCTCAGGGCACGTTGTTGCCCCAAGGAACTACTAATCTAAATTTAAAGACTGCATGTGGAGAGAAATACTAGATGAAAGGGCAAAAGTAACAACATTTCAGAGATAGGTGAGGAATAGGAAAAGCAAAAGGATCAATAAAAAAGGTAAAGGTGTCCCCGCACTTATAGTGCGAGTCGTTTCTGACTCTTAGGGTGACGTCTTGCGACATTTACTAGGCAGACTGTATATATGGGGTGGGATTGCCAGTTCCTTCCCCGGCCTTTCTTTACCCCCCAGCATATGCCGGGTACTCATTTTACCGACCACGGATGGATGGAAGGCTGAGTGGACCTCGACCCCTTTTACCGGAGATTCAACTTCCTCCTTCCATTGGAATCGAACTCCGGCCGTGAGCAGAGCTTCGGCTGCGTTACCGCCGCTTACCACTCTGCGCCACAGAGGGTCATTAAATGGAACAATAGGTGAATTTAAAGAGAGCACTATAAATCTTCTGACTTTACTATTTTTGCTCAGAAGTGGCATATCAGTGCATTACATCAAAAAAATGCTTGATGTGCCCTCAAACTTAAGAAAGAGGGAAGCTAAGCCACTTATTGGCTTGAGGGTTCATTTTGGTTCTGTTATGCAAGATGGAGATCTAAACCAGTCTTTCTAAAAACTTATCCTCCATTATTTTTTTCTGCCTATTGTAGCAATTGTAATGCAGAGTGCTAGATGCTGTATGATTTTTAACTGTATATGTATTGTTTCTTTTATTTCTTATCTTGTATTTTATTGTATTACCATTTGAATTTCATATTATTTTACAGAATTCAAATTGTAAGTGTTCTTCACAGACATGCCACAGGCTACCTGAATGAAGCTCATGGATCACTGGTATGCAGACCACAAACTTGGAACCCCCGATTTACATCATTCTTAATTATTGGTTCTCTGGTCTTCCAGCATATCCAGCTGCCTGTGTGGTAAAGGCACAATAATTTCTCTTAGGGGGTAAGGTTCCAAAGTAGCCTTCTTAGAATCAATGTGAATAAATGTACCCAGGTGTTTCACGTCAGCAACAGGGCAGATACATTGGAAGGTTGGGAAGGGTGCACATCCATCCATTCCTCTTCACGTAATGTATTGAATTGAGGAAAATGTATCATGAGAACACAAGAAGAGCCCTGCTGGTTCAGACCAAAGACCTATCTCATCCAGTATTCTGTTCTCATGGTGGCCAGCCAGATGCCCATAAGCAGGACATGAGCGCAAGAGCATTCTCCTCACTTGTATTCCCAGCAACTAGTTCAGCGGTGTACTGGAGATAGTACATAGACATCATGACTAGTAGCCATTTTAAAGCCAAGCTGGTGGTCATCAATGCATCCTGTGGCAACCAATTCTACACTTTAACCTATGCACTATGTGAAGAAGTGCTTCCTTTTGTCAGTGCTGAAACTTCTACCCCTCAGCTTCATTGGATGACCCCCAGGTCCTTCACTGGAATACCCCCAGAGACAGGGAGAAAAACTCGCTGTCCACTCACTCCACACCATGTGTAATTTTATACACCTCTAACATGTCCCCTTTACTCACCTTCTTCCTAAACTAAACAAAGCTCCAATGTTTTCACTTTTCCACATAAGGGAGCTGCTGCAGCCCCATGATCATTTTGGAGTGCCCTTTTTCTGCACCTTGAATTTGTTTAATCTCCTTTTATTGAGAACATACAATAATATAAACTGATTGGACTCCTTTTTCACATAACTTCTTCTGTTGGGGTGGTTTACCCTGGTTTCAAAATATGTGCATTTAGTAATCATGGGCAGCATAAGAATGCTCCAGATTTAGGAGGAACTTTCTTTTAACCTAGTCTCTTATCACTATGTTTGGCCCTTAGAAGATGTTACATAAGGGCAATCCTCCCCCTGTGCTGCTCTCTTTCCCTTAATGATGCCATTTTGTGTCCTAGTCACAAAGCAGAGAGATTGGCCTTAGTCCTCAATTTCCTAGCTTTTGATTTCTTGCCCCTTTTGTCAATATTCATTTCAAATGCTTGAAGTCAGGCTCCTTTTCCGCTGACATGGCTCCATGACCTCCCACACCCTTCAGGTGTATAACTGACAGGTGACCAGTAGTGCATCTGGACTTGAGACTAAATGAATCCCAGAAGGCAGCGTTTGTATAAGCATGAAAGAGGAACCCAGCCTTTTTCTGTTGAATAAAGGATGTGATCATAATTACAGAGAGATAATACGAAAAGACTTTTTGCTAGCCAGGTTTTTGATCAAAAAGATGTGAGAGCTTAAAAATCATGTGTATATGGCAAACATGTTCTGCTGACTCTGAGAAGGAGCAGCTGTCAATTAGTGAATCAAAAAACCAAGCCATCATAACACATATTCATGTCCGTTTTACAAGTAAAATTAGGGATGCACACACATTGTTCCTGAACATATTCACTTCAGAGTAAGCCTTGTACAGTGCAGTCCTAGGCACATCAGTTTAGAAATAAAACTTATTGAGTTCAAAGGGGATTACACTAAAGTAAGTGTGCATAGGATTGCAGCCTTGCAGTACCATTCTATCTGCACTTAGAAGCAGCTCCCATCGCGGTCAGTAGTGGTGGAAATGGAAGTTCTTGAACATACAACTCTAAAAGACTCTGGGGAAAAACACACACTAAGATAGTTGTAGGATACAGAGCTTGGAAAAGTTACTTTTTTGAACTACAACTCCCATCAGCCCCAGCCAGCATGGCCACTGGATTGGGCTGATGGGAATTGTAGTTCAAAAAAAGTAACTTTTCCAAGCTCTGGGTGGCTATAGTGGTAGAACGTGTGCCTTGCATGCAAAAGGTTCTGGGCATCTCCAGATAGGGCTTGGGAAGACCTGCAACCTTGGAGAGCTGCTGCCAGTAGACATTACTGTGCAATATGGACCAAAGGTCTTGCTCAGTATAAGGCAGTTTTCTATGTTCCTAAACTTGTATGGTCTGATCAAGCTCTTCATCAGCAGTAGTGAAGCTGTGGCTCTCCCAGTATTGCTGAACTACCATCATCTCTCAATATTGGCCATGCTAATTGGGCTGCTGGGAGTCTGAATTCAACGTCTGAAAAGTCACACCTCTGCTTTACATAATGAACTGTTTTTATTGTTGTATACCCAGCAGGGAAAACCCCCCAGTGAATTTACCAAATTTGGGCCTTGCTGAAATTAATGCCACAACTTCTACTAGGGTTGCAAGAAGTCTGTTATTCTAAGGCACTGGGAATCCTCAGAAACTTATCAATGTTCTTTGATGAGAATATCACTAATCTTCCCATAAGTACAAGCCTCATCAAATCTGGCGTTTTGGGGAAGCAAGAAAGAAAATAAATAAGAAGAGCCCTGCTGGATTAGACCAAAGGCCTATCTAGTTCAGCCACCCAGGCTTTTCCAGAGGCGTGATCCAGCTATGTTGATGTATTAAGCTGATCTACTGATTTATGATGTATTTTATGCTTGTTTTATGAATGTGATTTTATTGTTGATTTTATGCTGCTCACTCCCTTGTTTTTTCTTAATGTTGACAGTACATACATTTTTGCGAATAAAATAAATAGTCTATTATTCAGTGCCCTCAGTGGCTGACTGGATGCCTGTGGGTGGCCTGCAAGCAGTACCTGTCCTGAACTGCCATTCATGTCCTCCAGCAACTGGAATTCAGAGGCATACTGCTTCTGGATTGTTTTAGCATGTACTCTCAGGTGATGCAGGCAACAGTGAGCCCCAACAGGACTGGCCCCTACCTCACATGAACTGTGTGTTCCCCTAAGTAAGAGTGTTTGGAGATCTTGAAACAAGGATTCCAAAACGATGATCTAGCAACACGGTTGTGACTTCAAAAGGGAAAAGCTTTCACACAAGAAGTGAAGAGAAAGTTTCAAGCTAGACTGAATAAGTAGTTTGTTCAATAAAGCTGTGTTCTTGTTTGAAATACCTTGAAGATATCCGTGTAAGCTATTCATGAGAAATAGTCTAAGGATCTCTTCTAGAATAAGATCGTTAGCTAGAAAGTGGAATAATGTTTGTGAGTGCATATACAGACATGTGTATGTTAGTTCTCTTAGCATAAATCAATTATACATACCACAATAGTGACTTTGGGTAGGCTCTCAGATTGAATCTGCATAAAAGACACATCGGTCTGTTATGTAGAATCTCCTTGCTACCCTGGGCTTCTTCGGGATGGTGGGATATAAATTTAATAAACAAACAAATAAATAATCACCGAACAGAAATCAAAGGCAAAGTATCCATCTGTCTAAAATATATGCTAGCCAGTCCCCTTATTTTCAAACCATATGGTTACACTGCTTTCCAGAATGGACCTAGAGAGAGGACAGGGGTGTATGGTGTGGAGCGGAGAGAACCACTGAGCAATTCTGAGAGCAAGCAATGGTAGTTGAGGGGGTTGTAAACATGCAAGGAGAATGAGGTAACATTGTGCATAATACAAGAGAAGGGAACATTAGGGTGGCCATGTGTCTTACACTACAGTCCGTTATTTATTTATGATTTGCCCACTCTTCACCAGTAGGTCCCAAAGCGGGTTACAATATTTAAAATACAATATTACATTTCAATCACAAGAATAGAGTTGGTTCTGAAAATATACATCTCAGGAGTCAAAAGCCAGGGTAAAGGGGTGTGTCTTTAGCATCTGCCGAAAACTATAGTGGGGGTGCCAGACACACCTCTTTAGGGACAGCATTCCATAACTTAGGGACTGCCACAAAGAAAGTTCTCTCCCACGCCACCAGCTTCCAAATTTTGTGGCAGAACTACCAACAAGGCACCCTCTGCTGATCTTAACACCCAATAGGGCCTGTAGGGAAGGAGATGGTCTCTGAGATCTTTGGGGCTTAAGTTGTTTAGGGCTTTAGACACTAATGTCAGCACTTACAATTTAGGGTTGCCATATTGCCCGGTTAGCCAGGCTTTACCTAGATTCTATCCAATGCTACCCAGTGCCCACTTGGCCCATTAGGTGGCCCGGATTTCCAGCTTTCATTTTTTTAAAAAAAAACAATTCTCTAGTCCTCGTGGATCCAGAGATAAAAGGCAAAATGTGAAGGCAGTTTTCTGCCCATTTTGTGAGAAATCAGCCTAATCCTGCCTTCCATTGTTCTTAGCCAATGAGGGACACCGCAGCTGTCCTGGAAAAATCAAGAATTTTAGCCTGCCTGCCCCATATGTAGAATCTAGCAGTATAAAAAACTGCACATGCTCACCTGGTCAACACATTCAGCTCCACCTCTTACCCATAGACGTTCTGGTTGAATTACAGTAAATTGAATTGAAGTAAAGTTCCATTGGAATGCATCCTATATAAATATACACACACATAGACACTATACATATTCAGTGCAGTGTGAGATGCAACCTTTCGCCCCCTTAAGACCAATAGGAATGGAACAATCCACCTCACACTCACCAACTTGGGAAAAGTTATTTTGGTTTTGGTGCTACATGTCTGCCCCTGGCAGTGACTGAAATCCCTTATTCTTAATGCCAAATTGATAGAGGCAATCTTAGAATTTAGTGCTGTAGAATGCACTCAGCACATAGTTAGAGATCCGTTTTCTTTATTACTATTTCACATATTCAAAGTCCAATTCTTGTGTTTTTGCAAGGACTGAAAAGGGTTTCCTTTATTTTAAATTTGAAATGAAAATGATTGGTTTGTAGCTATCTTCTTTTATACTGCCAAAATTCAAACATTATATATTTTGCTATGTAAACCACTTTGGGAACTTTTTGTTGAAAAGCAGTATATAAATATTTTTACTACTACTACTATTTTTGGCAGGACTCCATATACATAGTATGCTCAAAATATTCTGAAGTTCAGGCAAACCTTGCTGCACACCAAGGTTATGTTCTTTCCAGTGGCATATTAAATGTGCTAAAGATAGAATACATCATTTCTATTTACTTGCTGATCTTCAGTTTACTGTTCAGCATAAGCATAAGCTTGGGTGTCTTCAGGTACTTCAAACTTATGCAGGAGTATAGTTGGTGTTGGAAAGGATTCTATGACAGCACTGCTTGCTTTGAAGCTAATTAGGTAAGATTATTGACTGAACTGGTAATATTGAAATCTGGATTTCGATCTGCATTACAGGTTGTAGCGTTCATTTCACATTTCCTAATTGTTGCTAAGACAACCCTCGGTCACAATATTGCTTTTAATGTTGCAATCCATCACAATATTGACTGGTTGTTTTTTTTTTATATTTTTATAAGCTGCCCTGATGTTTTGATATAAATAAATAAATAAATAATCCAAAGTGCTGGAAGCTAGAGTCTAGGCATATAAGGCTGAATATGTAAGTTAAAGAAAATTCTCACACACACACACACCAGTTTTTGGTGGTAATTACTAGCACAAAAACAAAACAACTGGACAATGCAACTATTAATATGCTTATTTTGCATAATCAGCAAATGATTTGCATAATATGTAAATGAGCATACCTGGATTTGTGGAACTGGAATATGGCAACTCTATTTGAATGGGGCCTGGAAAGAAACTGGTAACCAATGCAACTGTTTTAGAACAGGGGTTATATGAGGTCTAAAAGGAACCCCAGCCAGTAATCTACCCACTGCATTTGGGACTAGTTGAAATTTCAGAGTTGTCTTCAAGGCAGCCCCACGTAGAGCGTATTGTAATAATCTGAACTGGAAGTTACCAGAGCACAGAGTACTATTGCCCAGTTATCTCTGTCCCAAAGGGGAGTCGCTGGAGAACCAGCCATAGCTGAAAATGGGCACTCCTGACCTTCAATGACAATGCTAAATCAAGGAGTACCCCCAAGCTACGAATCTGATCCTTCCAGGGGAGTGCAACCCTATCCAGAATAGGCTGACTTCCTAACTCCTGGACTCAAGAACGGAGAACATATAACACTTCTGTTGTTTCAGGATTCAGCTTCTGTTTCTTGGCCCACATCCAGCCCCTCAATGCCTTCAGATCCTGTCTAATGCCACAATTTGAAGACCTTCTGATCCAAATTTGGATTAAAACAATTAAAAACAATGAAAAGGGAGAGCAGAGGTCTTTAAGTTATCCATCAATAGTTAGTAAGAGTGTTCTGCCAAAAATTTCTTCTGTGTATGTGTGTGTGTGTGTGTGTGTGTGTGTGTGAGTACCATTCTCTGTAATAAATGAGAAAAGAAATTGTATCTGAAAATTATCAAAAGGGAGATAAAATTTCAGTGAAATTTTCATGGATGGGCTGCAAAGCTTTGCCTTAAATGTGGCCAAGGGTTTTTGTTTTGTTTGTTTGTTTGTTTTGCATTCTGCAGCCTTCGCAGGTGCTTTTGCTTCCTGAAAACCCATGAGATCCTTGGCTGGACTTTATTAGCATTAGTATTATTACATTTGTATACCGCCCCATAGCCGAAGCTCTCTGGGCGGTTTACAACAATTAAAAACATTAAAAACAAATATACAAATTTAAAAACACTTAATTTTTTTTAAAAAAACCATCCAGATCCATTAGTCTGGGGGGGGGACCAACTTAATAGTCCCCCCAAGCCGCGGTAAGTCTAAACTTCAGCAAGCAGTGATCTGTCCATGACAGAGGGACTGATGTAAGGCCCCCCCACATTCAGATCACTATCTCCATGTCCAGTTGCAAAAACCAAGTCTAGAGTATGCCCTGCTACATGTGTTGGGCCAATGGCATATTGGGACAGTCCCATGGTTGTCATGGAGACAATGAAATCCTGAGCCGCCCTGGATAAGGTGGCCTCGGCATGGATATTCCAGTTAAGCATGGAAAGCTGGGGAGGCTGGCTATCATTATTATTATTTATTATTTATTGAATTTATTAGTTGCCCATCTGGCTGGCTGTCCAGCCACTCTGGGAGACATATAACATAGGCATACAATACATAGGCATTAAAAATCTAAAAACAATGAAGATAAAATCTAACCCACCCCAAAAGCCTGCCTGAAGAGCCAGGTCTTCAAGGCCCGTTGGAAGCTCATCATAGAAGCTGCATGGCGGAGATCATTTGGGAGGGAGTTCCACAGGGTGGGGGCCACAATTGAAAAAGCCCTCTCTCTAGTCCTCACCAGTGGTGTTTTGACTGATGGGATGGAGAGAAGGTCTTTTGAGGCTGATCTTGTTGGGCGGCATAACTGATGATGCTGGAGGTGCTCCTTTAGATAGACTGGGCTGAAACCGTTTAGGGATTTAAAGGTCAAAACCAATACCTTGAATTAGGCCCGGTAAGCAACTGGTAACCAGTGCAACCCTTTTAGCACTGGAGTGATATGATCTTGCTGGCGGCTGCCTTTAATCAGGTGCACCATCGTGTTCTGTACCAGTTGCAGCTTCCGGACCATTTTCAAGGGTAGCCCCACGTGGAGCGCATTACAGTAGTCTAGGCGAGAGGAGACCAGGGCATGTACCACTATGGGAGCAGATGATTGGGAAGGTAGGGGCGTAGCCTCCGTATCAGATGGAGTTGATACAGCGCTGCCTGGCTCACAGCCAAAACCTGAGTTTCCATGGACAGTTGGGAGTCAAGAATGACCCCAAGGCTACGGACCTGGTCTTTCAGGGGCAATTGTACCCCATTGAGCACCAGGTCTAAATCCCCTAACCTTCCCTTGTCTCCCACGAGCAGTACCTCGGTTTTGTCAGGGTTCAGCTTCAGCTTGTTCCTTCCCACCCAGCCACTCACTGATTCCAGGCACTTGGATAGGGTTTCTACAGCCAACCTCGGTGAAGATTTAAATGAGAGATAGAGCTGTGTGTCATCCGCATATTGGTGACACTGCAGCCCAAATCTCCTGATGATAGTCCCCAGCGGCTTTATATAGATGTTAAATAGCATCGGGGAGAGGATGGAGCCCTGTGGCACCCCACAAGTGAGAGGCCAAGGGTCCAAAACCTCATCCCCCAATGCTACTCTTTGGTGCCTATCAGAGAGGAAGGAATGGAACCATTGCAACACAGTACCCGCTATGCCTAACCCCTCCAGGCGATCCAGAAGGATACCATGGTCAACAGTATCAAAAGCCACTGAGAGGTCCAGGAGGATGAGGAAGGTGCACTCACCCCTATCCAACGCTCTCGTCATATCATCCACCAAGGTGACCAAGGCTGTTTCAGTCCCATATCCAGGCCTGAAGCCCGACTGAAATGGATCCAGATAATCCGCTTCCTCCAATTGCACTTGCAACTGCTTGTTCTTGGTGGCTGGCTGTTTTTTTTTACTTTTTACTTTTAAACAAATCAGTATGGAAATAATTTTTACAAAAAGGAAGGACTTACCTTAAAAACAAAATTAGTGATCTTGGGTGCTTGGTAGTCAGCCTCCCAGGCTTCCCATATTTCAATTAAAGCTCAGGGAAAGACATCATAAGCTAACTCCCACAAGGGACATTTTTGACCAGGCAGTAGTTGTTGCAAACCAATAGGTCCAGGGTGGACTTTTTTTTAGGAGTGGTTGGATCACTGCCTCTTTCAGGACGGCTGGAACCACGTTCTCCTGCAATGATCTATTGACCACACCCTGGATCCACAAGGTCAAACCTCCCTCAGCAAGCTCTAATAAGCCAAGAAGGGCAAGGGTCGAGAGGATGCATTGCTGCCCACATCGTCACAAGCACCTTGTTCATGTCATCAGGCCATATCAACTGAAGCCATCCCCCAAGAAGTTGCAGCAGATGTTGGACTGGACACTCAATGGGGACTATAATAGATGTGGATGGGGCATCAAGATTGCTACAGAGGCGAGCAACTTTACCCTCAAAGTGCCTTGCAAACAATTCATAGTGGGCCCCTGAAGGGTCTAAAATTCCATTTCCTGGAGATGATGTCAACAGTCCCCTGACAATATGGAAAAGCTCCACTGGATGGCTACTTGAGGATGCGATGGTGGCAGAGTTATGATGATTTCCTCATGCCCAATTGACCTCATAACACTTCTTTCACCACTTGCACTCTAGCCATTGTCCAGTCTGTTTCATTGCCCTTAGCTCACTGATGTACCAAGGTGCAAACTGGGTTGCACAATGCCAGAGAGGGTGCTCGGGGGCAACCGGATCAAGAGCCTGACATAGCTCACTGTTCCACAGCGTGACAAGGACTTCAACAGGGTCACATGCTCTATCTACTGGGAACTCCTCCAGGGCATTCATGATTCCAGTGGATTTCATTAGTCTTCTGGGGTGGACCATCTTAATCTGTCCACCACCCCTGCAGGGGAGGATCAGAGCCATACGTCTAAACTTCACCAGGAAGTGGACTGACCATGACAATGGAGTGACATCCACCACCACCCCATCTCCAGAAGACTCCTTCCTCCATCTGGAGCAAAAACCAAATTGAGGGTGTGCCCTTCTCTATGTGTCAGGCTAGTGACAACTTGAGACAGCCCCATGATCATCATGGAGGCCATGACGTCCTGAGCCCAAACACTAGAGGCAGCCTCAGCATGGACATTGAAATCACCCAAGACTATCATTCTGGGCTCCTCCAATACCACAGCCAAAATGGCCTCTGCCAGCTTGGTCAGAGAAGCTGCTGGGCAGCAGCATGGATGGTACACCAGCAGTAACCCTAGTTTACTGTCTCCTTGGCCTGATACCAGGTGCAGGCCCTTACAGCCAGCTCCAAGACACAGTGGTTTCCTGGTGACAGAGATGGAAGTTCTGTAGACCACAGTAACTCTTCCCCCCCATCCCTGCTGCCTGTGCTGATGTTGCACCAAGTATCCAGGTGGGCAAAGCTGGGTCAGATCAACTCCTCCCAGCTCACCCACCCAGTAATGCACACCAAATGGACACCTTCATCCACAATCAAATCATGGATGGGTGTGGTCTTATTGTGTACTGATCTGGTGTTAAACAACAACACACACAGGCCAGTGGGCACAGCAGATGAGCAACGAGGAACCCGTGTGAAGCATGTTACATGCGAAGAATGTTATATTTCTAACCATCCACAGAAGTGGGCAGTGCAGGAAAATAGGAAGACCTGTGCAGAAATTACAACTAAAATTATAGCATGGACGTTTGGGCAAACAGCAGGGCAAAGATTAGAATGTTTATTATTTATTTATTTATTAAATTTATATCCCACCCTTTCTCCTAGTAGAAGCCCAGGGCAGCAAACAAAAACACTAAAAGCATTCTAAAACATCTTAAATACAGACTTGAAATATTTTTTAAAAAGTTAAAAACATATTAAAACAAAATATTTTTAAAACATCTTTTTTAAAAAGCTTTGAAAACACCTTAAAAAGAAATTCCAACACAGACGCAGACTGGGATAAGGTCTCTACATAAAAGGCTTGTTGAAAGAGGAAGGCCTTCAGTAGGTGCCAAAAAGATAACAGAGATGGCGCCTGTCTACTATTTAAGAGGAGGGAATTCCAAAGGGTAGGTGCCACTGCACTATGAAGAAATATTTATATAAGCATGACTGTCAAAGATGTTTATTATTTACACAACATGTAAATATATTCATAGTGCAATCCTATGCATGCTTACTCAGAAGCAAGTCCCGATGTATTCAATGGGGCTTACTCAAACAGGGTAGTGTGCACAAGACTACAACCACAAGTGATAAGGAACTTCACTCATGCTACCCAAAATTCAGAATCATGACACTTGAAGCAGTTTTCCAACTGTTTTATACTTGTTTTATGGTTATTGGATTTTAAATGGATTTATTTCTTGTTGTGAGCTGCCTCAGTTTCCATTTGGCAACCGTACCTCACAGTGTTGTTGTAAAGACTCCATACACACACACATACACACACACACACTGGAGATGTAAAAATACAGGGTTGCCAGGCCTGGCCTCCAAGAGGTCTTCTGTATCTTTAAAAGTTGTGCAGGGGAAATGGAGAATTCCACCTTGTGGCTTTTCCCATTACAGCGTTGCAAGAACACCTGCACTTGGCTGATTTTCTCTTCTCCTAAAGATACAAGGTCAGTCTCGGGCCCTGAGCCTGGCAATCCTACATACACCCCATATAATAGTTTCTTGTCAAAACCAGTTGGTCATTGCAGAACATTATTTTAAAAATAATAATATCAATATTAGTTTTCTACAAAATAAACGCAGTGACACCTAGGTAAGCCCTGCCTAATTGCTTTAAAAATAGGATTGGAGGGGAAGAGAAAGATTTACAACACAAACACAGTCCTTTGCCATGTTGACTCAAAAGTCCTATTGATGTACAGCCAGGGCTGTGGAGTTGGAGTCGGAGTCGTGGAGTCGGAGTCGGACGCAATTTTGGGTGGAGTCGGAGTTGGAGTCAGTAGAAATGTACTGACTCTGACTCCGGCTTCAAAATAAAACCTTATAATATTATAACAATTCCCACCATTGTCAGACCCAAGAGCTCTGGCAATGGTGGGCCTTTGCAGTCATGCTGGGGAAGACCTGGCACGGCTTCAACGTCCCTCCCCTTTTGGGCGTGGCATGGCCACGCATGCCTGTCACATAGGAGGTGGCGCAGGGTCGCTATTTAAGCCCTGCTCCACCTCCCCTCGGCCTCTTTCTGGCCTGATGCGACGACGGAGCAGGTAGCTAGGCCACGTTAGGTGCTTTAGGCCTTAGATGTAACAGGTTGCTAGGCCACATTAGGTGCTTTGGGCCTTGGCTGGTTATCTGTTTCTGTGGCACACAAGGTGGAAGAGAGAGGACCTGGTGGGTCAGCTTCTCAGCATTGGAGCGTGAGAGAGAGGCTCGGAGCGGTTGAGGCAAGGGGCCTGCAAGGTTTGGAGTCTGAGCAGAGAGAGTCTCTGCTAGGCCTGGCAGGCCTACTTCACTTAGCAGCCTCCTGTGCAGTCTGGTTGGCCTGTTAAGGGCCTGGAGGAGGACTGGCATTGCAAGGTTTGGAGTTGGGGCAGGGAGAGTCTCTGCTAGGCCTGGCAGGCCTGCTTCATTTGAGGCCTCCTGGGTGGCTTGTTAAGGGCCTGGAGGGCTGGAATCATTTGGGCCTACAGTTAGTGCTGGAGCATGGGTGGTAGTTTGGGGCCGTGTGACTGGGCCTTTCTTTGCCTTGTGGCCAATTTGGCAGACTTTCTGTGAGGCAGCCATTTTGGGAAGGTTGTCATAGGAAGGTTGTCATTTTGGGGCTTTGGGTTTTGGGGTTATTTTTCAGGATAACTGGTGTGCAAAGGCATAGCCAGAGGAATGAGCTGAGGCTGTTGGGCTTTCATGGACTAAATATATCATTTTATACCTATATTTTATACTTTTTTATTTTTCAGGAAAAATATTTGTAATTTTGATTGACAAATTTTTTAAAATATAAATTCACAATGTCAAAGAAGCTTCCCATGAAGTCAGCTGTATTTGAGCATTTCACCATAACTCAGGATGGAAAACATTTTTTGTGTTAGTGTATGACAAAAGACCCAGATGAAGACAAATGGTGTGATGCCAAGATCAGCGCATATTCAGGCAGCAATAAACATGCTCCTACGAGAACTTCTAATTTAAAAAGACATTTACAGTGCTTTCATCCAGAAGTATTCAAAGTTGTGAATGAGAAAGATAACAGCAAAAGTCAGGAACTAATGCCCAGCACTTCCAGCCAAGCAAAGGATCAGAAAACTTCTCAGACATCAGTTACAAGATATTTTGTCGGTGACAAAGTTACTGTAACAATGACGGCAGATACATTCAAAAACATATCATAGAACTTGTTGCAAAGGATGATGTGCCTTTATCATTATTTTAATGACCAGCTTTTATAGGTCTGAATGGAGAAATGGCCCGCAAACTTGGTGTTTCTCTGGAAAGAGATAGTATTAGAAAAATAGTGATTGAAGAAGCCCTTAACCAAAAGGAAGAACTTAAAAAAACTCTCAGGGGATGCTTTGTATTTCTTAAAATGGATGCCTGCACATGCCACAGAGTGAACTATTTTGCCATCAATGTCCGATTTGTTTGTGACAAGAATGAAATAGTTACCAAGACACTGGCAGTAAAAGACACAGAAGCTCATCACACCAGCGAGTTTCTCCAGGTCTTAGTGGAAAAGGTTCTGCAAGATTATGAACTTTAAAAAGAACAAGTTCTTTGTATTGTAACTGAGAATGCTTCAAACATGTTAAGTACAATTAAACTAATGAATGCAGATAATGAAGGTGACCAACAGCTAGAAGAACACTTCAGAGATATAGGAATGTTTGAAATTGAAGAGCACGCTGTGACACCCTTCCCTGGCTCTCCCTGTCAGGTTCCTACCTGCTCGTGGTTACTGCCTGTCTCTAGGCACCACCAGGGACTCCACCAGTCCGGACTGTCCTTTATTTTATTTTTTCTCTCCCCGCTCTAGCACAGATCTCAACAGATCCCCCTGCTAGGCAACCACCAGTCGCGTCCTAATACTAGTATTCCCAGAGACTCTGAATACTGGTATTGTTATTCTCTTCACCGCTGCCACCATTTGTTACAGTTCCCCTTCAGCCTTGGTCATTACCTTACCCTCCCTTCTGGTCTGTGAAACCCCAGCCAAGGATCAGGCCTTTGGTAAACCAAATTAAGTATTTATTAAAGATAACAAAGCTAACAAGATTAACAAGATTTCTTCTTAAGGCACATAAGCATATGGTTTTACTCAATACTAATCCGAACTCCACCCCCCTCCTTCTCCACTCTCTCCTGGCAAACAACTCTCTCAAACCCCACCAAGCAACCCACTCTTTCTCTTCCCCCCCCCAGATTCCACTCTCACTCTTCCTTTTATACGTTCAGCCATTTTAAACACTCAGCCAATCATCTAGCATTCTACTGCCCATTCACTCCCCCTCCTCTTTTACTCCACTTACCATGTATCTTCTAAACAACCAACACTTACCATATATACATTAATATAGGAACATCACACATGCTCCTGCAACTGAGGAACAAACTGAAGTTGCTACAGAACAACAACAAAATGATGATCCTTTAGATGATCTTGTTGAAGTTGCCTCAAAACTGTCCTGAATTCATCACATGTGCTGTGTTGTGCACACACAGCAGCTGGCAATAAGAGACAGTCTGAAAGAAGGACATGCTGCTTCTCTGATTGGCAAAGTGAGGAAATTAGTTACTGCTGCCAGAACACCTAAAGTTGATTCCATTTTGAAGAGACGTGCTGGAAAAGGGGCAATTATAGCCACACACTGGGGCAGTACCTACTTAATGATTCAGTGCTTGCTTGACCTGAAACCCTTTCTTGTGGACATGGCCAACCCTCAAGTGATGCTAAGTGAAGGTCAGTGGACACAGGTGACAGAATTGGAAGAGTTGCTTCATCACCCATTTACAGTGACTAAAAAATTACAAGCTGAGGACTTAACTCCAGGCGTTTTCTTGAAGGAGTGGAAGAACCTGATGTTTCACCTGTCCGAAAGAGGAGGGTTAATTGCAGATGGCATTGCTGCTTCAATGAAACGAAGAGAGGCACTATTATTACAAAACAAGATTCTTTTGGCAGCTGTTTATGTAGACCCAATGCGCCAGATTCTGCTGGATGATGAACAGCTGACTAAAGGGAAAGATGCGCTGTGTGAGGTAGCAGTTAGGACGACTGGGTTACAGAAATGTCAGGAGGAAGAAGAAGTTAGTGTTGCCATATCTTCAGCCTCATCAAATGAGGATGAATTTGATTTTGAAAGATATTTGGATCACAAGGAGTGTGCAAAGCGTCGCCGCATAGAAAAGGATTCCTCCGAACCCATGCAGAACAAACTGAGTAAATTTCAGCAAAATTTCTCACTTGCACTAAAAGAAGTAGAAAAAATTGATCGTTCATCAAAACTAACAGTGCAAGAAGCCATTCCCTTATATCCTGAAATTGTCAGAGATGTTGCCCTGGTGGTTACTGCTTTGCCACCGACTCGAGTTAGTGTTGAAAGGTTGTTCTCTGCTCTTAGAATAATTAGATCAGATTTGAGGGCATCCATGAAGGAGGATCTGATTGAGGCGATTCTTTTTCTGAGGACAAATTCTTCATAGATTTATTAAAAATATTAAGTGCGTAACAGTGTCTTGTATGTTTTCATCTGACGGCATTTTTTTGTTCAGATTCTTTGCTCAAATAAATAATTTTGTGGTCTATTAGACCTAATTATGTAGTACATATGTTTATTAAAGAAATTATAGGAAAGCATTTGGTAATGTAATTATAAAAAGTTTGTAAGAGGGCAGCTTATGTATTATGTTCTGTTAGTCATAATTTTATATATTCTTTAGTTTTAAGGTATATCCTATGTTTCTGTTAAAAACCTTTTTTAAAAATTAAATGCATAGTTTGTTGCATTCACTTTCATAGGAATTTAGGAAAGTTTTCTTGTTCAGAAATTTTAATCAAATAAATATATTTTATGTTCCATCAATCTAGCCTGATGATTCACGTGGTGGTGATGAAATGCCTTGTGCTACCATTTTACTACAGTAAATTTGTTATTACTAGTTAATATACATTTGCCATTTATGAAGGAGTTGGAGTCGGAGTCGGACAGTAGAAAAATAGAGGAGTCGGAGTCGAAGGTTTGGCATACCAACTCCACAGCCCTGTGTACAGCACAATCCTAACCATGTCTACTCAAAAGTAAGTCTTATTTACTCCTGGTATGGGAGATTTGCATTGCAGCTTTACTCCCAGAAAAGCAAGTATAGGATTAAAGCTTCATATTGGGAAGGTTTTCAAAACGGGATATGAATTAGACAAATAAACTGCCCTCTTTAACATCCCAGGAACATTTAAACTTGTTTGTCTCCTCATAATTAGAAAAGTATAACACACTGTGATCATCAGCTGCATGTACACCTCTTTTAAATTTTTGTTCAAAAATTATTTGAAAGATAAAATGTATAGCATGCTATTTTTGCAAGTAATTTTAAAAACTCTGCATGTACACTTCTAATATAATCACAACTGAATTTGTTTACATTAAACAATTGCCTGCCAAGATCCTGTTATAATTTTTTATTCTACATCTTGTGCACACACAGAGAAAGGGATTTTTGCTACTGCTGACAGCTATATACTTACTCAACTTATGAGATTTTCAGACAAGCAGGAAAAGACAACAGTTTTCAGAACTTGCAATAGGTTCTAGCTATTGTCTGGAGGTCAATACATCCCTTGTCAATCACACCCGTGACTTCACTTATTGACTACAAACCTGAAAGGATTAGAGCAGCCAGCTACAAGCTTTAACAGAAGGTGTGGGGGGGGGTGGAGCTGACGTTTTGGTGTATATCTCTTGAACCAGACCACCTAGAAACTTATTTTTTTTAAAAAATGAAACCTCAGAGTCCAGAGATTGGGGTGACTCACCCAGAGCCAGTGCAGTTCTTTCAGCAGCTGGGTGACATATTGGTGGCTGCCCCAGTGAGCAGTTGTGCCACTGCATTTTTCACCAGCTGCAGCTTCCAGACCAAACTCAAGGGCAGCCCCACATAGAGTGCATTACAGTAATCCAGCCTGGAGGTTACTAGTGCATGGACAACAGAATGTTGGGAAGTGACAGTTGGTTTTGCAGGAGTATAAATCTGGCAGGAGTATAAATCTGAAAAATTGCAGCTACGTGTTTATAATGACAATAAACTTTGGGAGATGAAGGATGGATACGGACTGAACCGTATATGGAATGATCCACCATCTTGAATTTGAGAATAGCCTATTTAAAATTCTAAAACCAATATAACAGGCTTGAACTTGAAAACTATGGTGGAAGATTTAAGAGAGGAGGGAATAAATGCATAAACATTACTGGGGGAGAGTCTGTGTCATTACTGTTTTTAACATTTTTAGTTTAACTTTAAAATTATTCAATATAAAAAAGTGTTTTTTTTTTAAAAAAAGGTTAAATAAAACCTTTTTGAAAGATAAGGGGGGAAATCCAAAGGAAGAGAATGCAAGAGAAAATAATTAAGTAATTAACTGTAGTAAGAGATGTATATAAACAAGGAGCTTAAATTCCGAGGGGGGGGGAATTGGAATGAAAGCAAGGATGCATGTATCACTTTAGTTTTTTCTCCAGATTCAGACAACCGAGAAGGACTGCCTTATTCATTTTGAGGTGACTGCCTAGTTCATTTTTTTTTCATCTCCCATGGGTAGAGAAGTAGGTGTTGCATAGATAAAATAATTGAGAAATCCAGGATTTTAATGTAGCTGTGACTGGGCAGCAGTGTGTCCATCCAAAAGCAAAAAGTAGCAGCAAAGATAAGAGCTCATACATTTGCTAACTCAGTTTTAATTTAATGCAAAAATGTTTTTTCCTGAGTATGTAAACATTTAAACATTACTCTGGTAATACAAACCTTATCCTGCTAATGCATGTCTTACTTGTGGGTTTCAGTTGGCCACTATGAGAACAGGATCTGGATTAGATGGGCAACTAGCCTGATCCAGCAGAGTCTTTCTTATGTTTTTATGTTAGTTTTACAAAGTCTGAAATAAAAGGGAAACGTGGCTGTTTGGCCTGCGCTTAAAAGAATGCTGTATAGGGTTTCCAGGTGCCTGGTTTTTACCCAGAGACTCTGGTTTTGGGGGGTCCTCTCCGGGTCTCCGGGTGAGTCACCTTAATCTCCAGACTCTTACCTTTCATTTTCAAGGGAGGCTGGTTCAAATGATACAAACCAAAATGTCAGCCAGCCCACCCACAGCTTCTGTTAGTACCAGCTGCTCTAATCCCTGCCCTTTCAGGTTTTTAGCCAATAAGTGAAGTCAGGGTTGTGATTGACAAGATTTGTTGACTCCTGGCAATACCTCAAGTTCTGAGAACAGTTTCCTTTTCGTGCTTGTCTCACATCAGGAATTCAGTAAATTTATAGCTTTCAGCAGCATAAAGAGTACTTTCTCTGTACAGGATTGGGACTTGCTTCTGAGCAGACAGGATTGCACTACAACAGACAATCACAGCAGGAAAATGGTGGGCATACACAGTAAACAATTTTAGTTATAATTATAATAAAAGTGTGCATGCAGGCTTTTTAATTACTGGCAAAGAATGACATATTATAAAACATCTTTCTAATAATTTTTGAATAGAACTTTAAAAAGTGTACATGCTGTAGTGTTATACTTTTCTAATTAAGGAGTCAAACAAGTCTGAATTTTACTGGACTGTTGAAGAGGTGTTTGTCTTATTCATAACCTGTTTTAAAAACCTTCCCAATACGAAATTTTTCTGGGAGTAAAGCTGCAATGCTAATTTCACATACCTAGGAGTTAACTCCATTGAATTCAGTAGGACTTACTTTTGAATAGACATGGTTAGGATTATGTAGAAAATAAACGGGATTTTTAAGTGAACATGGAAAATGATTGTGTTGTAAATCTTTCTTTCCCTCTCCAATCCTTTTTTTAAAGCAGATAGGCAGGGCTTACTTAAGTGTCATTGGTTTTATCTGGCAGGAAACTAATACTTTTTAAAAAAATGTTCTGCAATGGCCAACTGGTTCTGCAAAAATGTTCTGCAATGACCAACTGACTAGGGATAGGACTTGCTCTTTGGTTCCGGTCCATATTTTAGTTTTTGCTACTGGCTTGTGGTGCTGATCTGCTACAACCCCCCTCCGTTTTATATTTATTTATTTTTTGTATTTCCGAAGTGCTTGTAATAGCTAACAAAATTGCTAATGCTGTTGGAAATCTTTCTACTGATGGTCTCTTGGGTTTTCTATTTAAATTTAAAATAGGCAGATCATCACCTGTCAGTTCTGCCTCTTGCCTCAGGTTACTGCAGTGCTGACCAAAAATGTTAATGGCGATTGTTATCACCTCATTGAGACAGAACTTCAAAGGAATACACATTGCAGCACTTCAGAGCAAAGCTGTTTATGTTAATAACGATGTCAAATTAGCTGTGGATTTGTGTTTTTAAAAAGCTGGTGTTGCTGACAGTCGCAAGCATTAGTCAAACCTGATCTGAAGACATACAGGATTTACGGATTCTGACAGAATTTGGTAACAAATCTGAGAATGCCGAAATTTGCCCCCATATCTAGTTTTGACAATACACTATTATATGGGGTGTATGTATTTTTACATCTTCAGGGTGTGTGCATATGGAATATTTCTAACTACCTTGTGAGGTAGGAGCAAAAACCAAGGCAGCTCACAAGAAATAAAGCCATTTAAAACCCAATAACCATAAAACAAGTATAACACAATTGCAAAACAGCTTAAAATGGTGTGATTCTGAATTTTGGATTGGGTGAGTTAAGTACCTTATCACTGAATTGCAGTCCTGTGCATGCTTCCCTGTTTGAGTAAGCCCCACTGAATACATTGGGACTGGCTTCTGAGTAAACAAACATAGGATTGAACTATAAATATCTTTACAGGTTGTGTAAATAATAAACATCTTTGACATTCATGCTTATATAAATATTTCTTCATACTATGTCTTGATATGTATCTGATTTACCACCATGGTTGTAAATTATTATTTACATATTGTTATTTCCTCTATATTTTAAGTATACTCTTCTTCCTTGGGGTGGTCATGGTCCCCCTCTGTTGTTTTCACCCTGAGGGGCAGGTTACATTGAGAGATGGTGAGTAGCCCATGGTCACCCAGTAAATGTTATAGCTTTTTTCCATTTTAAAATTTAATTAAAATGATTTGTATGCAAGCAAAGTTTATGAAGTAATGCAGATCCACATAATATATTTAAAGTACATCCAACATGCATTCCCTGTTTGAGTAAGCTCCACTGAATACATTGGGACTTGCTTCTGAGTAAACATGCATAAGATTGCACTATAAATATCTTTGCATGACTTCCCTCAAAGAATCCTGGGAAGTGTAGTTTCCCCCTCAGTTATAGTTCCCACCACCCTTAACAAACTACAGCTCCCATGATTCTGTGATGGGATTCATGTGGTTCAAATGTATGTTGAATGTGCTTTAAATGCATGGTGTGGATCTGCGCTAGTATGCTGTGCATTCATTAGTGAACTGAAAAGAACAATTTTAAAAGAAACTTTTTTTAAAAGGGCTGCAGGTTGTGCTGCATGGGGATTTCTGTGACCTTGGCTGACTGGGTGCCAGGATTTTTTTAGTTTTGGTTAGCAACCCTGACTGGTTGTGGGATGCTGAGTTTTCTGTCTTACTCATAGGAATCTTGTTGTGGTTGGTATGGTATTGCATTCTGGAAATCATCACTGTCTTTTATTTTTATATTTGTATTTCATGTACCACTGACCATACTCCTTTACATCCATTGAAACAACAGTGGTTCCATGTGCTCAGCTCAACCCCCTTAAACCCACTGATGATGCACCTTGTTATTTGCATGATAGTTTGTTTCTTGCCCAATAGCGGTAAAAGAGAATTCACATACTGGGAAGTGTGGCTTCAACTGCTGTCGTTTCCAGTCTACTGCCTGTGAAGATAGACCAAACCATGTGTGTTTTATCTCTGTCAGTTATTACTCAGTGGAATTTGGTTGGCTGTCAAAGTGAGTTTATAGCAGCCAACAGAGTAGGCAGGAAAGAGTACAGAATCTTCTGAACTCTTACTCATTTCTCAAACCTCTCTCTGCAATGAAGAGTCAAGTCTGTAAAGACGTTTGGAGCAGCCATGTTAAATGGAAAGCAGGACATTCCAGGCAAGGGGTTACCAACCCTGCTTGGATATCAATAACTTTGCAGAGGATCCCTAGTCAAGCTTTACCAACAGCACAATTCTAACATTATCTACTCAGAAGTAAGTATTGCTGAGTTCTATGGGGCTTAGTCCCTTACTAAGTGTGTTTAGAATTTCAGTCTTCAGGTCATCCATCTTTACTCCTGAATGCTCCCATCTAACATCTCCACAACACTAGGCTTTCTTCCTACAATGGCCTTTTGGTGTCTGGCCTGGCCTGAGGGCACTTAAACCCTTTTTGCCAGACGCAAGTAGGCTAGATTAAATGTTCCTTATGCAGGCTCTCTAAGCAGGTGAGAAGGAATGATCCTGTCACCAGCTGGACCTGGAAATACCCTCATTAATTGAAATAATGCTGTAGTTATTATTAGGTACAAATAATTACAGCAAATGCTTTTAAAATATATTGCTTGCTTTTTAACAACTGGTGGAGCTGATCTTGGCGTTGGTGTTGCAATTCCCCTGTGGTTGATGGTCCTGGGTGACTTCAACATACATGCCGAGGTTAGACTCACAGGTCCAGCTCAGGACTTCATGGCTGCCATGACGACCATGGGGCTGTCTCTAATATCATCTGGACCAACGCATGTGGCAGGACACACACTTGATCTTGTGTTCTGTTCAGGACAGGAAGAAGGTGATCTGAGGGTGGAGGGGTTTGTGACGATTCTGCCTTTGGCTCCCCCTGTCAGGTTCCCACCTGCTTGTGGCTACCGCCTTTCACTAGGCACCACCTCAGGACACCATCAGTCAGGATTGTCGTTTTTATTTTTTCTCACTCCGCTCTAGCACAGATCTCACAAGATCCCACTGCTAGGCAGCACTGCCAGTCACTCCCTGTAAACAATACTGCTAGAGACTTTGCCTCAGTCTCTCTATAGCTTGTTACTTTGTGTCTGGGTGCCCTTGCTGTCCACAACCCCCTTGTATCTTTGTCTATAAAGCATACAAACCTGGGTTGCTCTGGATACTTGACGTTGTTACAATATCTCCCTTCACCGCTGCCACCATATGATACAGTTTCCCTTCAGCCTTGGTGATTACCCTGCCCTCCCTTCTGGTCTGTGTATTCCCAGCCAAGGATCAGGCTTTTGGTAAACCAATACAAGTATTTATTTGATAACGCCAGGAAATAACAAGATTACTTTAGGAATGTTTAACAAGCGTATGGTTTCATATAGTGTCACTCTTTATGTTTCCAGTTATATATATTCTGTCCAAATATCAGCCTAATAGAATCCAAACCTCCCTCAGAACTCTGCCAACCAACCCATCCAAATAACTCTCCACTAACTACTCTCCAACAACTCTCACCAACCGACCAACTCTCAACTGTTATCCTCCCATTTATACCTTCAGCCATTCAAACACTCAGCCAATCATCATCCAGCATTCTCCAGCCTTCCAACCCATGCTCTCCCCCCTCTCATTCAATTCACTTACCATATATCCCTTAATAAACCCACACTTACCATATTTACAGGTTTTAACATATAAGGACATCACAGGGTTCTTAGTGACTCCGTTGTCATAGACAGATCACCACCTGACAAGGTTTAGACTTTGTGCCCCTGGTAACCTTCGCAGGGGTGAAGGGCCGATTAAGATGGTCTGCCCCTGGAGACTCGTGGATCCAGAAGGTTTCCTGAATGCTCTGGGGGATATTCCCAGCATGGCTGGTGATACTGCCGAAGCCCTGGTCAATCTCTGGAATACGGAGGTGACCCAGGCGGTGGACACTATTGCTCCAAAGAGCCCTTTCCCACCAGGGAAGGCCCATAATACACCTTGGTTTACTCAAACCAAGCCTGATGAAATGGGAGGGACGACGGTTAGAGCGATGATAGAGAAAAACTCAGTCCGCTTCTGATCGAACACAGGCTAGAGCTCATTTTCTTCTCTGCCACCATTGCGTCTGCTCAGTGTTGTCCGGCGATGCTTTTCCAGGTGGACCGGGGTCTTTTGGGCTCTGGCCCTACGTTAGACTCTGAGCCCTCAGTCGCTCACTGTGACATGTTTGCGAGGCACTTTGCAGATAAAATTGCTTGCATTCAGACTGACTTGGACTCCTCATTAACTACAGTTGTGCCAGATGTCCCCCAAAGGTTGCTCTTGTCATTTTTCTATGGATACTTTTCAGCTTGTAAAGCCTGAGGATGTGGACAGGATTCTCGGAGAATCGAGGGCCGCTACTTGTTCCCTTGACCCTTCCCCATCCTGGTTAATCAAATCTGCCAGAGGGGGAGTGGATGACTGGTTGGCATATTTAATATTTAATTAAAGGGAAGGTTCTATGCCAACATTGTTGAAGGAGGCAGTGATAAGACCTTTGTTAAAAAAGCCTTCATTAGACCCTGCAGATCCTAACAACTTCTGCCCAGTCTCTAATCTCCCCTTTCTGGGCAAGGTGATTGAGGGGGTAGTGGCTGCTCAGCTCCATGTTTTCCTGGATGAATCGGACTATCTAGATGCTTTTCAATCAGGCTTCAGGCCTGGCCATGGGACAGAGACTGCCTTGGTTGCCCTGCTTTATGACCTACGCTGGGCATCAGACAGCAGGAAGTGCATCCCTGTTGGTGCTGCTGGACCTCTCGGAGGCCTTTGATATGATCGACCATGGTATCCTTCTGGACAGTCTAGCTGGGATGGGATTGGGAGGCACTGTCTTACAGTGGCTCTGGTCCTACCTGACAGACAGGACCCAGAAAGTGGTGCTGGGAGACTACTGCTCAACCCCCTGGCTGTTGGCCTGTGGGGTACTGCAAGGTTCCATTCTGTCTCCCATGCTCTTTAACATTTATGTGAAACCACTGGGAGAGGTCATCAGGAGATTTGGAGTACAATGTCATCAGTGCTGATGACACTCAGCTGTATCTCTCCCTACCACCTGATTGCAGGGAGGGAGTGCTCATCCTAAACCAGTGGCTGGAGGCTATGAAGGGCTGGATGTGGGCTAACAAACTGAAACAATCCAGACAAGATGGAAGTACTGCTGGTCAAGGGGAAAACTGCATCAGGGACGGGGTTGCAGCCTGTTCTGGATGGGGTTGCACTCCCCTTGAAGGAGCTGGTCCGCAGTTTGGGAGTCCTCCTGGATCCTGCCCTGCTGCTTGAATATCAGGCAGCTGCGGTAGCCAGGAGTGCTTTTGGCCAACTTAAACTGGTCTACCAGCTGTGTCCGTTCCTGGAGGCAGTTGACTTGGCCACAGTGACACATGCACTGGTGACATCGAGGCTTGATTACTGTAACACACTCTATGTGGGGCTGCCTTTGAAAACAGTTCGGAAATTACAGTTGGTTCAAAATGCATCAGCCAGAATGTTAACTGGAGCACGATGCAGAGAGCATATTACCCCTGTGCTTTATCGACTTCACTGGCTCCCAATTTGTTTCTGGGCCCAATTCAAAGTGCTCATTCTGACCTTTAAAGCCCTAAACGGCCTTGGACCAATGTACCTGAGGGACCGCTTATGCCCATGTGTACCTGTCCGGGATTTAAGATCATCTGCCTCTGGTCTCCTCTACGTGCCTGGAGTGAAATATGTTAGATTGACAGGCACGCGGGAGAGAGCTTTTTCAGCTGTGGCCCCCAAGCTCTGGAATACCCTACCCCAAGAAGTTCGCTCTGCTCCCTCCCTGTTGGTTTTCTGGAGACTTCTGAAAACGATCTTGTTCCGGAGAGCCTTTGGGAGGGACTGAAGGTAGAGCCTGGCACTGATTAAATTTTACCTTTGTAGTCCCTTTAGTATCAATCCCTATAAATATATTGTATTTTATGTATTTTAATTTATTTTATGTATTTTAATTTATTTTAATGTTTTTGTGATTTTCCTGCTTACAATTTTATTATGTACATGTTTGATTTTATTTTTGTAAGCCCCCCTGAGTGCCCTATTATAGGGTAGAAGAGCGGGATAGAAATATTTTAAATAAATAAATAAATAACAATGTAATACAGAATATGTCTAAGCATGGGCACCTGAACATTGGTTGCTGTAAGTCTTACATTTTGCTTCCATCATCTGAAATACCATGCTTAGTGGCCATGCACTGAATGTAATATTGCCAGTCTAAGCTCATTTGATGAAAGACTATAGAAGATAACTAGTTTAGAACTCATTAAACCTGAGATATTTCCATGGTTTACGGTTGGCATTGTGGGAGAGCAGGGGTCTTGTGCCTTTAAGTATGCAGAAGTTCAACAGGATAACCCTTTTCCCATACAGAAATACGATTATGGGGAAATTTTTGCCCCTTGACTGTCAGACATCTTATTACTTGTGTGTGGGCCCTGATTTATTTATGGGCACCCCAAGCCACCCACAGAAGAGGATATAATTTGCTTATGACACCAGTAGGGTTGCCAGGTTCCTGGCCTGAGACTGATCCTGTATTTTTAGGAGAACAGAAAGTCAGCCAAGTGCAGGTGTTCTTGCAACACTATAATGAGAAAAACCACAAGGTGGAATTCTCCCTTCCCCCTGCACAACTTTTAAAGATACAGAAGATTTCTTGGAGGCTGGGCCTGGCAACCAAGAGGTCTTCTGCATCTTTAAAAGTTGTGCAGGGGGGAGGGAGAATTCCACCTTGTGGTTTTTCTCATTACAGTGTTACAAGAACACCTGCACTTGGCTGACTTTCTCTTCTCCGAAAGATACAGGATTAGTCTCAGGCCAGGAACCTGGCAACCCTAGACACAAGGCATAGGCCAATTTTATGCAGATCTGTTTCCTCTTTTTTGAGTGGGGTGGACAGGCCCAGAGTATCCCTTTGGCACACCTTACAAGACAGCCAGACAACTTGTCACTAAGACTGCAATCCTGTACTCACTTACCTGGGAATAAGTCCTACTGAACTCAATGGGACTTGCTTTTAAATAGTCTTGTAAAATGCCTTCTCCTTTTTTATTTTGTACTTCAAACCCCCCTTCTCCTCCCCTCCCATCGCCCCCAGTTTTAGTGGAAGATATCTAGGAGTGCAATCCTGTGTACACTTAACTGGCAGTAAGTTCCTCTGAACTCAATGGAGCTTGCTTTTCAGTAGGCATATATAGGCACTGTATATAGGATTGCACTGTTAGTCTCTATTCTGCCACCAGCTCATGGGAATCTATTAACATTAATGGAAGTCACCTGTGGAACTTCCTGCCAACCCACCCCCAACAAAACAGTTCTTATAAATGCATAATGTATTCCATCAGGAATGCAGAGGGATGAGTGGGCTGGACTGAGAATTAAGGGGGTGGACATTTTTGTGGTATATTCTAGACAGTGGTATTCCTTTTACTCAAGATTTTTCCCCCACCTCTTCATGCTGAAAAGAGATGTTACGAAGGGGAAAACATGGTTGGTGAAGAAGACTTGAACAAAAATTCCTTGGGATTCAGGTGCTGCAAAACAGATTAACTCATTGTGTGACCTTGGGAAAATCTTCAAGGCAAATGTTCCTGCTGTTGAAATCAATTGGAGTGGGTATTAATAAGAACATAATCAATCTCATTTCTCTAAATATCATCATAAACCTTGAAGTCTTTCACAGGAGTTTTAGCACCTCACAACATTATAGCACCTCTCTGGTAGCTGTTCCAACAATGAAGGCACTTGGCAGGGAGAATGTTGTTTGAGGCTTCTTATAACAGCTGCAAACTGATCTCAAGCCTTTGTACCTCTCTGCATATACTCTCAAAATGGATAGTTGAGCTTTGGCACCCAAATTAAAAATAAATGCTTCATGTTAGGACCCCCAAGGAATTGCAGAAAAGAAGGAATAAATTATGGGGAAATCCCCCTGTAGCACGAATGTGGTGTAACACTCAGATTTGGGGCTGTGGATATCACCTCTGTTGTTGTTGTTATGTGCCTTCAAGTCGATTATGACTCATGGCAACCCTATGAATCAGCAACCTCCAAGAGCATCTGTCGTGAACCACCCCGTTCAGATCTTGCAAGGTCAGTTCTGTGGCTTCCTTTATGGAATCAATCCATCTCTTGTTTGGTCTTCTTTTTCTACTCCCTTCTGTTTTTCTCAGCATTATTGTCTTTTCTAGAGAATCATGTCTTCTCATTATGTGTCCAAAGTATGATAACCTCAGTTTCATCATTTTAGCTTCTAGTGATAGTTCTGGTTTAATTTGTTCTAACACCCAATTATTGTCTTTTTCGCAGTCCATGGTATGCGTAAAACTCTCCTCCAACACCACATTTCAAATGAGTTGATTTTTCTCTTATCTGCTTTTTTCACTGTCCAACTTTCACATCCATACATAGAGATCAGGAACACCATGATCTGTATGATCCTGACTTTAGTGTTCAGTGATACATCTTTGCATTTGAGGACCTTTTCTAGTTCTCTCATAGTGGCCCTCCCCAGTCCTAGCCTTCTTCTGAATTCTTGACTATTGTCTCCATTTTGTTTAAGGACTGTGTCAAGATACTGATAATCCTTGACAAGTTCAATGTCCTCATCGGCATTCATTTCAAATCATTACTGGTTTCTGCTAGTAGTATGGTATCGTCTGCATATCTTAAATTATTGATATTTCTCCCTCCAAAGTTCACATCTCCTTCATCTTAGTCCAATCCCACTTTCCATATGATATGTTCTGGGTATAGATTAAACAGGTAAAGTTATACACCCCTGTCTCACAACCTGGTTTTTCTGTTTGTGACCAGTAGTGCAGTAGCAAATTAAAAAGTGCAGGGTCTCTTCATGATAGTCACAGCCATGCCCCTCCTTCTTTATTTGCTGCTGTGTTGAGAATAAGATCCTTTTTAATGCCTTATCCTAATAATAGACGTCCCTAGCTCTGTACTGACTGACAAGGTTTCAGATAAGGATCTCTCCCAGCCCTAATTGGAGATGCTGGGTATTGAATATGGGGACTTTTGCATGCAAAGCATGTTCTCTGCCACTAAGCTATGACCCTCTTGTAAAAGTAAAGGCATTCTTGATGGTAATATAACATTTAAAATACACTGCTGAACTATTTCTGTTACTGCTGGTGCTAACTTGCACAGGATCCCATCTCTTACCTCCCGGATTAAAAAGCAGGGAAATTCACTAATAGGGAAAAAACCTTGCGGTAGAATGTACCTATAGCCCACAGCTATTTCTATCAAACTTTAAAAAGCAGGGAAATTGGGCAGCTATAGTGAATGCACCAGGGGAGCAGGAGACCTGAACTCCTCTCTGAGATATTGTACTGCCCTACAAATTGGTCAAAATGCAAACACCGTTTGGGTTGGTCTTTCACAGTCCAATCCACTTGCTGTGTAGCTTGGAAGAATTTGGTAACATGTGCCTCTGAGCATATGGTGAGTGGTGGCAACACCTGCAATCAGCCCAAAGAATAGAAAGAAGACATGTGCTGTGCTGATCTTGTTTTAGCAGGGAGGAAGCAACATTATTAAGACAGTTGATATAGTTCAGATGGTCACTTTGAATATGTCTGATTTCCTTTGCAATTTTAGTGAAGTTTCCTATAGGAAATCGTTTTCTTTTGTTTCTATTTCTGTGAATATGTGAAGTACAGCAACACTTTGCAAAATTTACACTAAAAAAACTCCAAACATAATAATGGCACTGACTTCTGCAGTGGACTTCTGCAGTCTCCAGTGGACCTCAGAAGTGTGTCAATTTGCACAAGATAAAACAGTGGGAGGTGAAATATATTCCAGCAAAATGCTAGGTGTGCTCTATGTTTTTAATTGACCGTGCCCACCTTGCCTTAAATGAAGTGGTTTAAAAATAGCAGGATGAAAACATGCATCCTCTTTTTCCCAACAGCTAGAGTCATTGCTGAAGGAGCAACATATTGGAATCAGTCTGATTTTACATAAAACTACAGTTTCAGATTCAACTGTTAATGCACCCAAAATAGAAATAGACCATAACCTCCAGTTTGAAACAAAAAAGGCTATCTTCACCATCATATGGCACTGACCAATAAAAAGGCTTTGAAATTAATAAAAATAAATTTGACACAGATTTCTGGGATGAATAATGAGGAAAATAAAATTTTCTAGTTTAGATTCTCTGTAGAAACAGTAGTAACACAGAAAAGAAGCAAAGTAAGAAGAACACCAACAAACATACAAAAATATAATTCTCTATCTTTGGAGATGGCAGGTGTTGCCACCACTCACCATATGCTCAGAGGCACATGTTACCAAATTCTTCCAAGCTGCACAGGAAGTGGATTGGACTGTGAAAGACCAACCCAAATGGTGTACAAATTTGTAGGGCAGTACAATATCTCAGAGAGGAGTTCAGGTCTCCTGCTCCCCTGGTGCGTTCACTATAGCTGCCCAATTTCCCTGCTTTTTGATAGAAATATCTGTGGGCTATAGGTACATTCTTAAACCGCACGGTTTTTTGCATATTAGTGAATCTATATCTACATAGACAGTTTTGAAAGCAACAAACAGAACTTCACTCAAGCTCGCTGTGGATCCCTATAAGGATTCCGTTAATCACCTAATATATATATGAATGAAATTGTGATTAACAAAACAGAGGTTTTTATTGTATTAACAAAACGTTTCGGCTTCCACCTTCATCAGCTGCTAACATACAAATGCTGTTACCAAAGTGGCAGTTATAGAGCTTTGAGGATGGAATGCTCAGAGGGGCTTCATTTGCAGAAGCTAAGTAGCGCTGGTACTGTCCTCCAGGTTCAGGCCATGTGGTGCCAATGTGTCCAGAGAGTATATCCAAAAGTTCTCCATTTTAGTCAGTGCTGCTGGATCTGTTGGCATCTCTATAGCTGTTATAGAAAAGTCCAACAGGCTGTGATCCTCAAAGTTAAAATGTTTTGCAACTGGTTGCTCCACTTGTTTTGTTAAGATTGCCAATTTGTGGTTTCTGAACAAAAGAACACGGTAGCTAAATTGTGAACATATGACAGTAGTTCTGCCCAACTGCACTAGGTGCCAATTTGTTTCCAGGCCCAATTCAAAGAACTGGTTTTAACCTTTAAAGCCATAAGGCTGGGGACCACTTTACTGAAAGGACAAGCTTTCCCCATGAATATTCCTGGACAGTATCATCATCTTCTGAGGCCCTTCTCTGCATGCCACATCTGAGGGAAAGTCAGAGGGTGGTAATGAGGGAATGGTCCTTCTCTGTACTGGCCCCTCCTCAGGGAGGCTCATCTACCCTTGCGCAACCTTGTTATTGTTTTGGCATCAGGCAAAGATAATTTTGTTTTCCCAGGCATTTGAACAACATCAGTGATGTAATGTTGTACTGTTAATAGCAATGGGGAAAATATTTGATAAATTGGATTTATTGCTGGATTTTGACATAATCTGACAATTTGCATTGTTTTTGGACTGGCATTGATTTCTTGTGGAGGGTTGCAGCTATCCTCAGCATGTGTTTTTTTTAAAAAAATCTGCTATGAATTTTACATTATTGTCTTTGCAATCAGCTTTCCTCTAAGCTGATGCATTCCTAGCTCAGTGGAACAAGTGCCTACAGCATAAGTATTTTCATTAGCAATTACATTATTTTTTTCACTGGCAAAAAACCCACGAATAGGCAATTGTGCAAACAATCAGGAACAAAAAATGGCAGATCGGTCCTGATAACCAGACTGTCAGAATTCAAATGGATAGGAACCAGCTACCGAACCCAATCCCTAACTGTTAAATTATTTTTAATAATGTTTATGTGATTTTTATTGTATTTTTTTTAGTTTGGTTGTAAATCTCTTTGGGACTTTTTTTAGAGGGAAATGATGTATACATTAGGGATGGGGTTCACTGCCTAGTTCCGATCCGCTTGTATTCTGATTTTTCGGCATTTGATCCTAATCCGCCCTTTTTTTGTTCCTGCTTGCTCTGGCACTTGCCGATTCGATCTGCTGTGTGTGTATTTTTCGTGATTTGATCTGCAGTGTTGTTTTTTTCAGTGATAGGAAAAAATTGCGTAATTGTTAACATCAATACTTATGTAAATGATCACAGTGTTCCACGTGCTTTTTTTTGGTGGTGGAAAAAATTGCGCAATTTTTAGTGTAAATGCTTATGTGAATGATCACAGCGTTCCACATGGTTTTTTCATATTTACATATCAATGAGGCACATAATTGCCTTTGAGTCTGTCTCTTGCCTCGGGCTAACTGATGTGCTGTTTAATGATTCCCCTCCCTTTCACTATCGAATTAGCTTGTCAGCAGCACTGCAGCTTCATCACCACCACCAGTAATACCACCTTGTAGTTTTGTTCACATACACACACATTGGCAGTACCAATTCAAAAGCCTAGGAGGGGGGACGAGGCAGTCCTGTCCAAGTGTGGCTGATGAACTGTCTACAATCACAGTGTAATGGTGGGAGAACGAAAAAAAATGGGGCAGGGCAGGTAGCGTGGGTCAGCCTCATCAGATGGCGATTTAGAATGATCTGAGCTACTTGTTTTAAAAACAAAACATTGCAGGATGATTTGACAATTAACACTGATAACATGTATAGCCTAGAGCAGGCCAGGCAGCCAATATGTTTTGCACTGTATGGCAATAACACAATTTTTTGCAATATATAATGGAGAAATGGCTATTGTTATCACAGCTACAGTTATGAATGCAGCAGCTTTGATTACGAAGATAATAATGTAAAATAGGGGGGAAATTCAGGAAAAAATTCTTGCCAATTGCAGCCGTGGCCACAAAATCTGCACTGATTACAGCTGTGGCCTGCCGCAAGAAATCGGTGCTGGTCCACAAAGATAGAGGACTGTTGAATTCAGTTGGAATCCAATACTAAGTCCGATTTAGTAGATATTCTCCCCCATCCCTAGTATACATTGAATAAACCTAACCTATCCTTGGGTGAAGGGTGGGGACCTTTTTCACATCAACGGCCAGATTCCCTTATGAGCAACTTTCCAGGGGCCACATGCCAGTGGTAGATGGGGTCTGAGGAAAAAGTTAGTAGACCAACACATGTACATTTTATATTTGTACAGGCTAGGTTTATACCACTCACACATTACTCTCTATCCTCCATGCAGACAAGCAAGAAGCATTGTTAGAGTTCAAGGATATATTCCAGCTAGACAAAACAAAGCAAAGCAAAGCCCTCAAGGAGGGTGTGAATGAGGGCAGGTGAGGAGTTTGGCCTGGGGAGAGGAGATATGGCTGAGAAGAATCTGTAGCCTAGGTCAGTGGAGACTGGTTTATTAGGGCAAGTGGGGTACTGCCACACCAACCTCAATCTGCCCTCAACCAGCCCCCACTTGCCTGCCTTTCTACTTACATCCTGTCCAGGGAGTGGACTTAGCTGTTGCTTCCACCTCCTTAGTCTCAGTGAGTTCTCCTTAGAACTCAGCAGGGAGGAGGACGGGGGACAAAACTAGAATTAGTTGGATCTGCTTTCATTGGCTCTGTCTCTGCCTACTGTACATATGTTTTATATGCATGTTTTACCAGATGTTTTATACCGATATTCACATTGTAATGGCCATTGGCTAAAAACAATAAACTACTACTACTACTAGCCATCAGAGCTTGGAAGTAATAAGTTACAAAAAACAAATTACTTGCAATTTATTGCTTTTTTGAGGAATGAGTGGGTAATTTCTTTACATTTTGATTGTAATAGAACAAGGAGTAATTTTATTACTTTTGAGGAGTAATTGTAATGTTTCCAGCATTACTTTTGGATGTTACTGGGGGGGAGCAAGGGAAGTCTTTTGCTCCTCTGATTCATGGATGAAAATCATGTGGCTCAGACTGGGCTTCTGCGCAATGTCGCTCTTCCCTCATGTTCTGTGGGTGTTTAGGAGGTGACAAGGGAGGGGGTGGAGAGCAAGACAGGGGTGGAATGGAGAAAACAATTGTTAAAAATGGATGGTGGTGGTGAAGAACGGGGTGGAGGGAGAAAGGAGCTGGAGGGCAAGGATGTGGATGAAGGAGGAGAAGGATGCAGCAGTGGAATGGAGACAAAGAAATATGGAGGTGAGAGATGACAATGTGTGTGTGTGTGTGTTAATACTGTGCTTGCACCTGGCATGCAAAATGGCCTCTGCCACGCTCCCTGGCTACTTTCCTGCATTTGCAGTGTTTTAACTCTTTTGCACTCCAGGGGAAAATGTTTGCTTGGGTGGGTATACCTCAGTTGGTGGCAGGGCAGGGTCTGGGAGGTGGTTGAGTGAGAGAGATGTTGTTTTAGGCTACTTAGGTGTGCAGCAGCTAAGGCCAACACCTTGTAAGCCCTCTAGCTTTTTAAAAGTAACTTAACTGTAATTGTAGTGATTATTTTTTAGTAATGGTAAAGTAATCAATTCCTTTCAGAATAATTGTAATTGTAATTTAATCCTTTTTGGGGCCATGTAATAGTAATTGTAACTGATTCCTTTTTAAAAGTTATCTTCCAAGCTCTGCTAGCCATCACTGCTTGAGGGTCACTTAGAAAGACTCAGAGGGCCGCATATGGCTCTTGGTACCCAGCTTTAGGATTTTAAAATGATGTTTATACTTCTGCAAGCTTTGGAGCACCTCCCCGTATGCTGGTGATACATCTCTTATTTCTCAGTTGCCCATTTTGGCTTCATTTCTGCCAATCCTCAGCACCTGAGTGGCCTTTTAGATAGAGTGAAGGTTATGAAGATATAACTTGCCTGTGATGTTTCCCAGTTCTCTCTTGCAAAAGTTTAAAGTTCCTTTTTCGGTCAAAAGCACTGTGAGAAACCATTGAAGTGGAGGGATGGAGACAATCAAAATATTGCACCAAAACAACATGTGTAATTTCAGAATTATCTGATGACAACGAGGATGCTGAACGTTCAGTAGAAAGTCTTCAGATAAAAAAGTAGCACCAGACCTGGAATGCAAATGAAGACAAGCAAAGCCCCACGTATTCCTAATGAAGTCTCTCAGGCTCCCTGTGCTTGGCTGAAGATGCTGTCACTGTGAGTGATTATGCTACAGTGCCTCAGGAAAGGGCTTTTGTTTATATTTCAGGTAGACAGCTTTACTGCATTATATATGATCCTTGTGATTGTTACCACTATCTACTTCACCCTAAATACAGTGTGGATGTTCGTTGCTTACATGACTGTCATTTCCAACATTCACACACCCACTCAAGGTATCGCATATTGGTGCCAGCAGTTACAAATTAGTACAAATGAGTCCCTGTGTTTAAGAGGTCAGAAATGGAGGAGGACTGGAATCAGAGCAAACTTTCCCATATTTCTGTGAACAAATCTGACAAGCCAATATCTCGAAGCTGAACAGAAATCCTGTCCAGTGGGTCATCATGTCTATATCTTCAGTAAGACAGAGTTTGCTCTGACAGGCTTTCATCAGATTTATGACACATACAACCCATTCACAAACAAATTTTATAGGCTCATTATGGAGTTTTCCACACATGACACATTTCAGACTGGGAACATGTGCAAGAGCATTGATTTTCAATGTGGCTGTTTTAAAAAATGTCCTTTTGTGTTTAAGAGGGGTTGGAAGATGAAAGAGAAATCATTGGATTTTACTGTCTGATCTCAAACTAAAGGAGCACAGCGGGTAGGATTTAGGGTCAGATGAGCAACTCTTTAAAATGACATGACATCATGAATGTTCTATATTTATGCTGCTCTCTGTAATGCTCCCATCAAATCTACTCAATCTGAAGGTCAAAATACAGTAGTAGTAGTCAGTGACTATGCAGCATGCTCAGCTTGGCATGTGAAAATCAAAATGGTCTTTTTAAAAAAATGCTTGTCACCCTCCATCACTTCAATAGAGATTGAGGGAAGGAGATCCTAACTAACAAGCAAGCTGCTATCAAGATGCGTGAGCCAGGACAAAACACACTGATGCTATATCTGCTACGCAGAGTATGATTCAAAAATAACTTGGGAGCACAGTGCCAAGATAACACAGCCATACTTTTCCTAGGATACATCATTTCAAAGAAGTAAAATAAAACAGCAAGTACTTTCTGGGAACCAATGTGATCCCAGTGAACTGAGGGAGGGTCAGAGCCAAAGCTAAGAAACATGATGTGAGTTTTATAAATCAGTTTAACCAAGTGACTCAGAAGCCACATAATACAAAATGATTGTCCTATAGTGAGAACACTTTTGTGAGAAAAAATAGTGCATTCACAGCATGTATGCACTGATGTGCAATGCATCTATTTCACAGTATTTGCACACAATGGATAGATATGCATGTGTATGTCACATGTTATGGTAGAACACATGTAATTTTCCTACACTGAAGTGATATCTTTGTAGAAGGAATGGGTGAGAAATTCGATTCAGTTCACATTTCAAGCCAAATCTATGAAAATTGCACTTTCCAAAACAATATGAGAACCGAAACACAGCCTTCCTTTGAGATTTACACTTATTTGCATTTTGCGAGGCAGTTCACTAATCAAACAATGTTTACAAAAATGCATATGTTAGGAGAAAGTGCATAAAAATGAATATATGAATGAGAATATATAACAACACGTTATATGATGAGAAGTAGCTTGCAAAAATGTGAACATTAGTTAAAACTGCCTACAAAAATGTGTTTATTAGGAGAAATTTGCACTAGAATGTTGGAGAATTTTCATGAGGATTTTTTAAAAATGCAAATTGCTGCAGAAATGTGGAGAAGTGAATTTAAGTTTGAAAAAACTGAAACTGAGAAAACCAAAATTGACAGATCTTTCCATTCTTTCTTTGTAGCAAAAGCTTTTATTAACGCTCACTGGTTGGCCTTAGGACAGTCTATCTCAGTTTTTTTCTCTTTCCATCCCCCAAATAGGAATATAGTGACTTCTTTGAAGGGATTGTTGTGAGGATAATGGAAGGCAAGTGCTGCAAAGCATTGTCTTTCCTTACCTTCTCCATAATGCATGTATAGCGTAAATGTGCAGATTTGCCTTGAATGAAAGTTTTTCTCATCTGTAATCATTTATTCCAAGGGAAACATTTGTTTGAAGGGGGGAGAAATCTGTACTTTTAATGTTGAGAAAACAGATGGAAACTGTTGACAGCTTTCCAACTGGAGCTAATAGGAATGAGTCTTGGAGAGGTGAAGGCAAATGTCAACACAGTGAGTCATTGGAGAGCAAAGAGGAAAAGCAGAAGGCCATGAGATGCTCTCAAATGAAATCCACCTAAAAAAGGGAAGGCAAGTTCACCCTTGAGGTGCAGCTCATTAGCTTCCAAACCCTTCCAAGCTTGTTTTCAAAAGCAGGTGAACTTTGTGTCAGTGTTGCAACTGTAATTGCAGGTCTCCCTAAAACACAATCTGCTAAAATTCATCAGCTAGTTGCTGATAAAAAAAACTTACAGAATGAAGCAGACTCCTCTGTTATCAACATGTGTCCTGGGTGGCATTCAGTCAAACAGAAGGACATTTACAGAAAGCTTCAGATTTTTATACTCAACCAACAAACCACTGTGATAATTTTTAGGCTCTGAGCGACTGACGTAGACCCCAGCATAAGGTAAAAATTCTCATGGTGTTAATCACTTGGGAAACGTTCCCTATCTTAGATGAAAACCACCCTTACTATCATGATGATACTTACTATTGAACAGGAAAACAACATGATCCCCACCACTAATAAAATGCTGACTTCACTAAAACACACTGACTCACCACTGTGATGATGTGACTAAGGCCACATTCATACTGGACATATATATACCACTATTATTGCACTTTAAACAGTCATGGATTCCCTCCAAGAATCTTGGGAAGTGTAGTTTGTGAAGGGTGCTGAAAACTGTTAGGAGATTCCTGTTCCCCTCACTGAATTATAATTCTCAGAGTTTTCTGGGAAGAGGAAACTAAACCACAGTATGTTAAACCACTCTGACAAACTGTAGCTCTGTGAGGAGAATAGGGGATTCTTAGCAACTCTCAGCACCCTTTATAAACTGCACTTCCCATAATTCTTTGGGGGAAACCATGACTGTTTAAAGTGGATTAAAAGTGGAATAAATGCCTGGTGTGAATGTGGCCTAAAAGTGACATCAGAATAAGACTAAATGTGTCTCTCCATGAAATAATGCTTCTCTAGAGAATAGGTTCCTCAATTCCATTGTGTGTCTGTGTGTGTGTGTGTGTGTGTGTTACTGTGTGTGTCGTGTGTGTGTGTGTGTGTGTGAGAGAGAGAGAGAGAGAGAGAGAGACCTATAGCCAGCCTTCCTTGTTAGGTGGGGCAGACACAATTTGAGGTGGGGCATTTTGGGGGGGAAGGCTCCAGCCAATCCACCCCACCCCAGTGGAGAGGATGTGAGGGCTAGGGGGAAAGGGAAAGGCAGTGACCTTCCCTCTCCTCCATGAAGAGTGTGTTAACTTACATAATGGGCTATGTAACAGGCTACGTATGAACAACAGGAATTAAATAACTGGCATTTTTTTTTGTTTCATAAGAAAAAAGGATGTTAAGGATACAGTGAACACCAAAAGGTGTAAAACAAAATAGTTTATGCTATAACTAAGAAGTTAAAAAGGAGTGTGGAGATTGTCTTCTCAAAACCTCAGTTTTAATCTTGTATCATACCACCACCAATACAAAAAAAAAGCAACAAGCACCCAAACATGCTCTTTTCATTATAAAAACTGCAGAATAAACAAACGCTTACTTACTGCAGGCAAACAAACATGCTTCTTTATTGCTGGATGGGTAGAGAACACAAGTGAAATTAAACAGCAGAGCAAAGGACCGTCTAAGAGGTCGAGTCTAACTCTAGCCCATAATACAAAGTTCTAATATTTAACTCTTCAAGGATCATGTTACTATACTGGCTGTTTTTTTCAGGATCACTTAAGTAATTATAGGGTGATTGTGATAATGAAAAATCTACCTTCAGACAGGGAAAGCCTTTTGGGGGCTCTTCCAAATTAAGATTTTGTTGTGCATTCACCCTACCTTATTCACTGAATGTTTCAGAGGGTCCTGTTCTTAAGTTGCTCCTGTTCTTAAACAAGCTGCCATCCTTTAAATGGATGCTGTCATTGTCTGTCATGCCACAAATTAAAAAGAGAGTTCCCCCCCAAAAAGTCCTAGGGCGGAAGGATAGCTCGGGGGGAATTTGCCCCCCCCCCAGCTACAGGGTTGGGGTTTGTGTCTATACTTTAACCAGAAGATGTTCTTCAATCTAGACTTCAGTATGATAATAGTATACAAACTAGTTTGGCAGATTAAATCACACACAACTGCCACTGCCAGTGTTATGTGCTCATTGCTCAGTATAGGAGTTCTGAGAAAAATGTGAAATGTGAAAAAATGCTCCTTTCAGCCTCCATTAATTATTATGGAAGGTCTGGTTTGGTAGAAAACTATGACAATATCGTTAGAGGTGCAATGCAGAACCCCTATGTTGCAGGAACAATCTGTGCCAAAAGACATTTTCATATGGAATGACTGGGTGAAACATTATGATTGGCTGTTGGTGATGTCATAAAACATTTTTGGAAGGAGGAAGGTCCTAGTACAAGCTTCCCCAAGATGATGCCCCCCCAGATGCTTTGGACTACAACTCCCAACATTCCTGGCCATTGCCCATGCTAGCTGGGGCTAAAAGGAGTTCTAGTCCAAAACATCTGGAGGGCACCCGACTGGGGGAGGCTGACCTACTATTTGGAAATAGCACAAATGATACTTTGTGAAAACAGCAAAACACTTTGGGCAAAACAGGTAGACATAATAATTGCATCCACTTTTTAAAATACTCAGTTTTCAGTAAGTAACCCTACTTAAGGTTGTACTAGGAACTTTAAGCCCACTAGATGTATTTGCCTGATTATTGTCTATCATTCCCCCCACTTTCCTTTTAATGCTAAAGAGAATTGTATGCATATTCTAGCTTTGAGATTAACTGGATAGCAATGACTGAACAGATTCCACTGTTTAAAAATAGAATAAAAACCACACAGACCACAAGAACATTTCATTTTATTGTGTCCTGTTATTTAAAACAAAACAAAAAGATTGACTGGAAAATTACAATTTAAAAACAGCTCAGGACATACATATTGCCCCACAAAGCAATGGCCAGCTCCCAGCTGGTCCCTGTGAAATTCCCATACCTCTCACTTCCCCTGACACTTTCCACTCCTGAGTCTGCCAGCATATCCCACTTTTCTAAAATTTGAGATGACCAATTCAGAATGACACTAAGCCTCTCTTGCCTTTTACACATGCTCATGGAACATGGAACAATAATAACACTATTATTGCTGGAGTTACCTCTACTGACAGCAGTAGTTTGACTGAAGCATCAACTTGTAAAAAAGCTAACAAGTCAGTAAGATTTGTGTTTTTAACTTAGGTGTGTGTGTGTGATGAGTTATGTTTTGGTTGTATTTATGTGGTTTTGGATTTTATGGTTTTATGCCTTATTTGTATTCAAATTGTTTTCTTAGTTGTTTTAAGCTGCCCAGGGAACTTTTTGCTATGGGCTGCATACAAATATCATAAATAAAATAATGTTTTAAAGGATTTACTTTATTAAGTGCCTGTTCAATAATCTTGCTATTTTTGCAAACGCATGCAAACAGAATATGTAAATATACGGCCACATTATTTCACAACATTGCAGCACAGAACTATGCAAGGGGAAGGACCAGGTTCAATCCCCTTACACACAGAAGGATCCAGGTTCAATCCCTGGCATCCCCAGTTGAAAGGATCAGGTAGCAGCTGATGTGAATGATCTGTGCCTTAGTCCCAGCAAAGTCATCATCAGTCAGAGTAGATTCCCTGGGCTACAAGGCCAAACAGTCTGACTTGGTATACGATGGGTTCTTATGTTCCTATGGTGTCAAGAATTAAGCTACAAAATAGGAACTGAAATGGGGAGCTTTTGACAATTGTAACATTTCCAACATAGACTAACACAGAAATTAATCATTTATTTCAGTGGGCATAAAGATGCCTTATTCTGTGTCAGAAATGGCCATAGTGTACATGTAGTAGGCAATTTTCTACACAACTTGCTACTATGGCACATCTATTCCTTGATCTTTTATTGGCTGTTTTACTCCACGTCCCCTTTTTTCTCTCAAGGAACCTTTTTGCATCAGTCCAAATGAACACAAAGGGGTAGTGAGGGGAGATAATAGCCTTTTCCTAGACCCCAACAAGCGTATGCTGGCAAGGTCAAAGGCGGGATTCATGTTTTTCCTTTCTTTTCTACCCTGTTCTGCACTGTTGTTGCTGTTGTTTTTGTTGATTTTAAAAACTGTTTCCATCTCATTGATTCCAATGGGAGGGAAATAAGCTAAGCCAGTTCCAGAGCTGGTGTGGTTTGTCCTCCATTCTGGAGGCATATTAAGAGAATGTGAGGACTTTGGATCCTATGGATCCAAATCCTCTTCTGGAATGTCCTAACTTGCCCCTGGTAAGCTTGCCTCCTTTTAGCCTTATCTAATGTTATACCTCTAAATCCAGAAGGGTGCTGGATACAGATTCCTCAGTCAAAGAATCTATGGCTCCTGGGATGCCTTTAAAGGAATCGTAAGATTGCTGCCTTAAAGAGGTATAGGCTTGATGTGATTCATGCAATTTATGACTTCTTCTTAAATTAACATTTTATCAAATTTATAACAAATGAAAAAGGAGGTACAAATTTCTATGTGATTTGCACAGACATAAATTCTACACTGTCTTCCTTTCTGGCTACTTTCCCACTCATCTTCCTTCAGTGGTGTTCCCTTCTTTAAAAAAATGTTAGAAATGAATTTGTGCCATTGCACTCATGTACTCAGATGTTTTGTTATGTTTACTAGATAAACCTAAACTGACCATTTTAGAATCCTAGAGACCAGCTCCTTCATATCTTTTACCTTTCTTCCAATAAATTACATTAGATATACTGGATACTATGTAGATGAGCATTACAGTAGCAAATTGTTTAGCTTCAGTGTTTATTTTTTTTAAACACACACACACACCTTAGGGCACCTCCAGACAGTATTTGCCGGCAGGGCCAGCTCCAGGTTTCTGGGGGATCAGTGGGCCCTTGTCCCCTCCCTTTCATCCTCAAACCACATTCCTCCTCCCTTTCAAAGAAAACAAATCTTCGCCAATATTGCAACCCCCTCTTATAAAATAAAAATATAAAATTTTGCTGTATTTTAATTTGTTGGGGTAAATTTACCTATTTTATAGGCCTCAGCTCCTAAGAATCTATTCTGGTTTACCATGTTAATGATAGGCAGATTATATTAATAGTATCAGAGCATGGGACCTTCCACAAAATGTACTGAGAAATAATTCTCATTTTTTGCTGTTTCTGTTGGCTTTTCTACTTTAATGTTTTCACAGACAAAAAAGTATGTGTGTGTGTGGGGGGGGTTGAAGTAATTCTTTCCTGTCATTTGAAAAAAGCACTTAATTCTCCATGATTTTCTAGTCACATAAGAAGGTGCCTTATACTGAGTCAGATCATTAGTCCATCTAGCCCAGTACTGTCTACACTGACTGGCAGCCTCTCTCCAGAGGTGCAGGCAGGAGTTTCTCCCAGCAGGGCTCTCAGGTTCAGTCCCTGATGGCACCTCTCCTACCTGGAGATGCCATTGGGAACTGAACCTGAGGGACCTTCTGCATGCAAGGCAGATGCTGCAATGGCCCTTTCCCTGCACTCACAACTTACTCAACAGTGCTGAGATATTAGGAGGCATTCTAGAATTAATCTCAAAACTCCTTATTGCTACGTGGCACTGTCATATCAGAGCACCAGGGCAAGCTAAGGACAGAACAGTACATTAAAGGGTACCCTTTTAAACAAATACTTTTTAAAAAAAAGTTAAAATTCCATTTCTAAAAAAAAAGGTATTCACAGTAATTCAGCTACAATTCACCTATATGTTAAGAAATGTGGTGTAGTGTACAAAACTGACACTAAAGGATACCTCCACATCATAGGGCTTATATGCAGAGAAACCTTCAGATACTGTAAAGTAAAGGTGTCCCCGCACTTGTAGTGTGAGTCGTTTCCGACTCTTAGGGTGACGTCTTGTGACGTTTACTAGGCAGACCGTATATATGGGGATTGCCAGTTCCTTCCCCGGCCTTTCTTTACCCCCCAGCATATGCCGGGTACTCATTTTACCAACCACGGATGGATGGAAGGCTGAGTGGACCTCAACCCCTTTTACCAGAGATTCGACTTCCTCCTTCCGTTGGAATCGAACTCCGGCCGTGAGCAGAGCTTTGGGCTGCGTTACCGCCGCTTACCACTCTGCGCCACGGAGGATCTTCAGATACTCATATAAACTGTAGACTCATATAAACACAGATGCCACACAATACTCCAGCATGGCTCAGTCCATCAGAAACCCTCATAAAAGTGTCTAATAAAGGAAATCACCATTGATGTCTAGTGCAGAATAAACACACTACTGGTGGAGATTTAATGCTATTAGTATTATTAATATAGCACTTTGTATGGACTGAACAAACTATTAGTCTCTAAACATGCCATATTATCACCAAGCATCATAAATGTACAAGTCTGCAAGTTAAAGAGACACATGATAACTAGGACCTCCTGCCAGCAGCCACACCTGGTTTCAAATCCTTGCTCAGCCATGAAGCTCACTGAGTGGCCTTGGGCCAGTAACTCTCTCTCAGTCTAACCTACCTCACAGGTGTGTTGAGAGGATAAAATGGGGAGGGGATAGGGTTGCCAGGTCCATGGCCTGAGACTGTTCCTGTATCTTTAAGAGGAGAGAAAGTCGGCCAAGTGCAGGTGTTCTTGCAACCCTGTAATGGGAAAAACCACAAGGTGGAATTCTCCCTCCTCCCTCCCCAACTTTTAAAGATACAGAAGACCTCTTAGAAGCCGGGCCTGGCAACCAAGAGGTCTTCTATATCTTTAAAAGTTGTGCAGGGGGAAGGAAGAATTCCATCTTGTGGTTTTTACCATTACAGGGTTGCAAGAACACCTGCACTTGGCTGACTTTCGCTTCTCCTAAAGATACAGGATCAGTCTCAGGCCAAGAACCCGGCAACCCTAGGAGGGGAAGAACCATCTTTGAGCTCCTTATAGAAAAAGCAAGATATCAATGAAAATAATAATAGGAGCCTCCCAGCTACAACTGGGGTGGTGGGGAGGCGGGGTGGTGGAGAGGTGGGGTGGTGGGGAGGCAGGGTGGGGGGAGACAGGGAATTCATGTACAAAAGCCCCAGGACAGACATGAACAATGGAAAATTGCCTGTAAAAGGAAGCTCTTAACCAGGGCCGGTTCTAAAGGGCAGCCAGGTGGGGCACTGGCCCGACGGCCCCTGGAGCTACAAGGAGCCCCTCAGCCACCCCTTGTTCCCCCTCCACGATCCGTGGGCCCCCCACCCCCCACCTACCTGTCTGCTGTCTTTTACCATTGCCTGTAACAAAGATGGCGGCTGCGGTTTCCCTAAGGTACTGAAGCCCCTGCCACCATCTTAGTTGATGGCAGAGATGCGAGAGCGTAGCACGCACACGTGCCATCAACAAAGATAGTGGTGGAGGCGCCATCCCCTTAGGGAAACCGTTAAGGGCAATGGTAAAAGGCAGCAGACAGGTAGGTGGGGGGCGTGGGGGCCCATGTGCATGTGCACATGGGCGTGCACATGTGCACACATATGTGCTGGGGCCCAGGGCAAGCTGATGCCCAAGGGCCCTGGCATTCCTGGAGCCGGCCCTGCAATTCTCTCTCTCTCTCTCTGATCAGTGGGGCAAAGGGAATGGGGGTGGGGAGGCAATAATTATTATGTAATTAAAGCTGCAATCCAATGCATTTACCTGGGAGTAAGTCCCATTGAACCCAATTAGACGTTATTGGATTGCAGCCTAAGAAAACCAGGAAAGCCTTCTTACCTTCCTTCCAAGCTCCACAGCCCACTCTTAGGCTGCAATTCTAACTCCATTTACCTGGAAGGAAGCCCTTCTGAATTCAACAGGGCTTGCTTCCAAGCCATTAGAATGGCCATAGTGAGGCTCTTTTTCAGCGCCTTCCTCCCCTGAGCATTACCTCTTTACTGCCGCTACATACCAGGAAGCTCCGCCCCTCCTCCCATGGCTGAAACTCGGGACAAGCCGAGCAGCTCCTGAGCAACCGTCCTGGCGCTTCTCTTCCCTGGCAGCTGAGCAGGACAGACTCTGTTGCTGTACAGCTGGCAGGGCTTGCCTGCTGCTGGCCTGTGCTTATCCCAGGAGGGCCTCCTGGGGCCCCGTGTGAGATCCTGGACTCTCGGGCCAGACTTTTTGTGGTTTAGAAAGTGACAGGGTGGTTTTTGTGGTTTAGAAAGTATGGATGAACGAGTTACTAATGGGAAGACATGTTAAGTATCCCACAAGCAGATCAGGATGAATGCAGGATGAATGCTCATTGTTGTATAGCCTCCCTGTTAACAAATCAGAACAAATACTTTTTTTATGCTGACAGGCCTAAGCAGTTGTTTATAATTTTCTTGAACAGCCAGTCATTTTAGTGACTGTTCTGTACAGCTTTTAGAGATTTTTTTTAATGTTGCTGATATTTTGTGAGAGGGCAGTATATACTTTTATAAATAAATAAATAAGGGCCAGATTTAATCAACCTCTGTGTAAGCTTTGGGCAAGCAAATCAGGATGAATGTTCGGTAAACAGGTTGTCTGGAGAAGTCCCCAGTCTACAACTCCAGCAGGATGAAATACATATATATGGTAAACATGCAATAAGCTTGCAGGCTTATGTGCATTTGATAGGCCACTGTGAGAACAGGATGCTGGACTAGATAGCCTTTGGCCTGATCCATCAAGGTGCACCTTATGTTCTTAATTAGTACAGGGTCAGTTGGCAGAAGGAACGTAACTGAAGCAACACTTGCGCCCGTATTAGCCTGACCAAGTATTGAGGTCATCTTGTGTAGGCCTTCCTCCAGGTGACTCCGCCATCTCAGGTTCAGTACTGACAACCAGAAAGCAAATCTTCTCATTGGCAGTGTCTGCCTAATGGAATTGCCTCCTCAGGGAGACTTGCATGCAACTAACAATATTTTAGTTTTGATACTAGATGGAGACATTTTTCCCTCCTAGGTTTCTCCTTCTAGATTTCTGCCAATTCCCCCTCCCTCCTGCAGCATTCTGCTACCTCTCACACATTTCTAAAGGGCCCCCCAGCCCTCTGGAGGAAATGGGGGCACAGGAGGCTACAGGGAGTGGGGGAAATCAGGAAAAAATAACCTCCTTCATCATTTCATGAGTAGGGGAGGTTCCCCGCTTCAGTCCTTCACCCTCCTCATGTTGGAGGATGACAGGGATGGTAACAGGAGGCTGGAACTTAGGATACTTATCCTGCTGTCCTCATTTGAGTGTAGGTTTCACGCATGAGCAGAATGTCCAAATTGGGCTTAAATGTCACCCTTACGTAAACTGACCTGGAATTATCACTGGAGGTTGGTATATAAACTTTTTAAAACATGCAAGTTCTGTTCAGTTAAATGTAACACAGAAATGTTTGTCTGACTGTTCCCTTATTCTTGAGTAATCTGGTGAATTAATCATGAGTAAATGGCTTCAGCATAACAGCCTGTACAAATTTCCCCCATAAAATTCCATGATCACTCACACCTGATAGGTATTCCCCAATGACAACAGGAAATAGTGCTAAAGTCATGCTGTTACAGAGAAGAAGAAAAAAGAAATTAGTTTTAAAGGGATCAGAAAATATGTTAGCAGCCAGCCTCTTTTATGTCGAAAAGCAGTGTAGCGCACCCTCTCTCCTGCTGCTCACAAACTACATCAGGCTAGGACACAGGGAGAGAGTGGTGAGTCCTAGAACTGCCTCTGAGATGATTTAGTGATTGACTCTTAAAGAACGATTCATTATAAACTGCTGCAGGCTTCCCAAATGTGGAAAATTCCAAAGATCGGTAGAAAATATCCAGTAGACAAAAATGCAATCTAGACAGGCTTTTCTCAGGCAGGCCCTTGATTAGGGTGGGAGAAGAGCAGCTGGGAAAGTAAATCTGTTCTCAGCTCTTTTGCATAATTTCTTTTCTTTTCTTCTTTACTGCTTCCCTTGGCACCACGAGATTGGCTTTTGGGGCCTGGAAAGGAATATGAAGAGCAGATGCTGTGTGTGTGTCTCTCTGTCACAGGGTAGAGCAAAGTGGAAATCGTGGGGCAGAATTCATCTGTGAAATATACACAACAGGTTAACCAGTTCTGGAGAGCCAAGGTCACAGATCTTCCTGTGAAAGGTTCTCTCTCTCTTTTATTATTATTGAGTGGAAATGATTCTGTAACACCACACCAGCAGTCCTGTGTTTCCTTTCAGACACACATGCCCTATTCATGGAGTGGCTCCTTTGTGTTTCTTTACAGAACTCCCCACCAACTTGGGAGTATTTTTCTTTGATACAGAATGAAAGAAAAACAAGAGGGTTTTTTTTAAGAGCTCGAAGTAAACTTTGGGTGGAAACTAGCAATGAATTTACTTCTCATCTGACATTTGGCTGGCATTAGCTCCACTGAAGTAAATGAAGATTATTTTTAGGATACAGTCCATTAAGTACTCCAACAACAAAGGATGATTCTGAAGTATTACAGAATTGCTTACTAATGTGCACCAGCACTTCACCATCGCTGAGCTTCAGGACTGGTTTTCAGGGCCAGAGCTTATATCATTTAGCATTAACAAGGGAGTGACTAAAGCTAAGCAATTGCAGCCAACCTTTGTCTCCAGATCTTGTAGTCCAATGCCTCCCTAGACATCCCTGACCATTGGCCATGCTGGCTGGGGCTCAGTCCAGCAACATCTGGAGGGATACACGTTCCCAGCCCCAACCCCAACCCCATGTTTACTGACATCCAGGACAAAATATTAAACTTTTCAAATTTTCCATACCCGTAGAGGTCTCATGATAGAAAATAATGTAATAAAGTGACTAAATCTAGCATGTATGCTAGTAGCCTGCTGCATGCATATCCCTGGCTGAAAAACTGAGGTCCGGTGAACTTGCCAACAAAAGCAAAAGAACACACACTTTGCATGCAGAAGATTCCAGGTCCATTCCTAGGCATCTTTGTTTAAAGGATCTGAGGTAGAAAGGAAAATTCCACATTTAAGACCTAGATTTCCAGTTTCCAGGCAGAGGAGACCTACTGGGCTAGATGAAGCAATCACCTGTCTCACTATAAGATAGATCCATATGTTATATGATAATGCAAGCATCTGTTCAAGATGGGACAAAGCAGTAGAGAGTTGGATTCAGTCCCCTCCCTCCAAACAAATTATCGACATTTGTTCTGTTCACATGACATAACTCGGAATAGATGTGTGAATAAAGGGCAAGATTGCACACTCTGCCCCTGCCCACCAGGCATTCAACAGAAGCTCTGAACAGCTGCTTGCAGCATCCACTTGTGTGTCCATTTCCTCACACAGTTAGGCCTAGATATGCTAAAAGTTATTTCTACATATGTATGGCCATAGCTAGGGTATTAAAGTATTGCATTTTGAGAAGGCAAATGTGCAATCTCACATCTGTCAAGAAGCCTGAGATGGAGGTCATTAAGTTTCCAGGATGAGACAATACATAAAATTAATGACAGCGGCCCCAAAGAGAAGTATTCCCTGGTATTTTCCCTTCCCTCCACATGTGCCACATTTTAAAAAAGGATTATAATGGTCCTCTGAATTTATAAAGCCACTTACAATGCAGTACTTGGGAGTAGGAAGATGCTGTTAGAAGAAAAAAAAACTTTTGCATACACATCATAGCGCTTTCTGGACTAAGGCTTAGTCAGCTGAATACAGCATACAGATTATCAGTTCTAAACACAAACAGTCAGATAGATAGATAGATATGTTAATTATACATTTTACACATGTACACACACACACAGAGTGAGTCCCAGGAAATATAGCATTTTTCAAATAAAATTCAATCTTTCTGGGCTTTTCTTAAGCACAAGGGTTAGCCAAACTGCTGGAGACTAATAATACTGATTTCTTTTAAGCGGCCACAAAACTCAGGCACAATAAAGGAAACTACATATATTCACTGCCCTGAGGCCTCATTCCTGACCTCAGAAGGCCACTGCTTGTGTGAAAGATAATTAATCATCCATGCTGGCTCAGGCCTAGTCTTTTCCCCTGAGTAGCCGCCACCACTGGTGCCAAATTGGGCCTAGCAGTATAGATGATAAACAGGGTCTGACATTCAGTCCCATGGATCAGCTGCCTGCAGTGGATCACTATCCATGAACTGCAAGCTAATTACCTCAAGCTCACGGCTTCTAAGCAGGCAGCCACTCAGTTGGTGATGATTTTTCATCCACAAGCAGAAGAAACAGACAGTTTCACTTTAAAACAAACGTTTCCAGATTGAAATATTGATTGTTTCACAGGAAAATATAGAACCTTGACATGAAATCATCACTTGCCTTTTATTCAAATTAAAATAAATTTCCAGATCATCCCCCCCCCAAAAGCAGCCACAACAACAACATAAATAAACCCAAATTGCTGTATTACTAGACAATAATAAAAGAGCAGCCACACAAACCTAATATATTTTCTCTAGTGACAGGAGGCAATGAAGGGCCAATTGGGGTGGGGGTTTCAGACGAAACCTCTTACACATTAAAATATTGCTAATTTCTTTGTTTTTATCTAAGAGTTGTTTTTATTATCTGGTTTTACTGGTTTTTATATTTTAATTTTGTAAAACTGCCCTAGAACAAAATCTGGTGAAGGTCCATATATCAATATTTATAATTAATTAACTAAAAACATGTACAAGGTGACTGTAAATTAGGGTTGCCAGGTGTCCGGTTTTTGCCTGGAGACTCTGTATTTTTGAGGTGCTCTCCAGATCTCTGGGTGAGTCATTTTAATCTCCAGCTCAGCTTTCATTTTTTAAAAAATTAAGTTTCTAGGTGGTCTTGTTCTCGAGATATACACCAAAACATCAGCTACCCCGCACAACTTCAGTGAAATGAGCTCGTAGCTGGCTCCTCTAATCCCACCCTTTCAGGTTTGTAGCCAATAAGTGAAGTCAGGGTTGTGATTGACAAGGCAGTAATGAGCCCTTTGCAACTCAGAAAACTTGTTTTCTCCTGCTTTTCTGAAAATCTCATCAATTAAGTGAGTATATAGCTTTCAGTCTTTTTCTCTCTTGTGTGCAGGAATAAAAAAAGTTTAAATTTTCCTGGGTTGTTGAAGATGACACTGTTTTGAAAACCTTCCCAATATAAAGCTTTAATCCAGTACTTGCTTTTCTGGGAGTACAGCTGCAATGCTAATCCCAAATACCCAGAGTAAACCCCATTGAATTCAATAGGACTTACTTTTGAGCAGAGCTTGGAAAAGTTACTTTTTTGAACTACAATTCCCATCAGCCCAATCCAGTGGCCATGCTGGCTGGGGCTGATGGGAGTTGTAGTTCAAAAAAGTAACTTTTCCAAGCCCTGCTTTTGAGTAAGTTATGGTTAGGATTGTGCTGTAAATTGATGGGACTTTTGAGTGAACATAGCAAATAATTGTGTTTGTGTTGTAAATCTTTCTCTCCCTCTACAATCCTATTTTAAAAGCAATTAGGCAGGGCTTACATAGGCTCACACTGCTTTTATTATGTAGGAAACTAATACTGATCTTATTTTTAAAAAAATGTTCTGCAATGACCAACTGGTTTTGACAACAAACTATTATATGGGATTTATGCATTTTTACATCTCCAGTGTGTGTATGGAGTCTTTCCAACAACCCTGTGAGGTAGGGTTGCAAACTGGAAACCAAGGCAGGCAGCTCACAGTAAGAAATAAATCCCTTTAAAATCCAATAACTAAAAAAACAAGTATAAACAGTTGCAAAACAGCTTAAAGTGTCATGATACTGAATTTTGGGTTGGGTGAATAAAGTTCCTTATCACTTGAGGTTGCAGTTCTGTGCATGCTTCCCTGTTTGAGTAAGCCCCGCTGATACATTGGAGTAAACAAATGTAGGATTACTGTATAAATATCTTTGCAGGTTGTGTAAATAATACATATTTGATAGTCATACTTATATAAATATTTCTTCATAGTATGCCCCGATAAGTATCTGATTTCACACTATAGTTGTACAGTACTACTTCCTCTACATTTTCAGTGTGCCCTCTTTGCTTGCGGTGTTCATGGTTCCCCTCTGTTATCTTCATCCTGAGGGGCAGATTAGGCTGAGAGATGGTGAGTAGTCCATGGTCACCCAATAAAATTTATAGCTCATTTCCATTTTAAAAAATTAATTAAAACGTTTTACATGCAGGCAAAGTTGATTAAGTAGATCCACACAATACGTTTAAAGCACATCCAACTTGCATTTAAAGCACGACTTCCCCTAAAGAATCCTGGGAAGTGTAGTTTTCCCCTCACAGTTATAGTTCCCATTACCCTTAACAGACTACAGTTCCCATGATTCTATGGTGTGATTCATGTACTTCAATTATGTGTTGAATGTTCTTTAAATGAATGGTGTGGATCTGCCATAGATATGATGTGCATTCATTAGTGAATTGAAAAGAACAGTTCTAAAAGATTTTTTAAAAAAGAGGTGAAAGGTCGTAGCTCAGTGGTGGGGCATATGCTTTGCATGCAAATGTCCAAAATTCAATTTCTGGAAAAGACTATTGCTTGGAATCCTGGAGAGCCAATGCTAGTCCATGTCATCCGTACTCTGGCCTGAGTCTGTATAAGGCAGATTCCTTTGTTCCTAAAAATGGAAAGAGACCCAAGGGCCACAGTGACCCCAAAAATTATTTATTTTATTTACAACATTTATATATTGCTTTATTTTACAAAACCTCAAAGCGGTTTACAGAAAGAATTAAAACAATAAAATTATTGGCAAAAACAGTTAAAGACATGTATTTAAAAATATTCAAAATAATAAAACCAACAATGAGTTAAAAATAATCAACCAGGTAGCAAATCGGCAACCAGTACAGATTTCAGAGCAAAGGTATTATGTGCTGATAGGGTCTCACTCATGTCAGCAATCATGCCACAGCATTCTACACTAACTGCAGCCCCCGGGTCAGCTTGTGCTGCATAGGGTTTTCTGTAACCTTGGCTAACTGGCTGCCAGGAATTTTTTAGTTTTGGGTTTTGGTTAGGAATCCTGACTGGTTGTGGGATGCTGAGTTTTCTGCTTTACTCACAGGAATCTTGTTGTGGTTGGTATGGTATTGCATTTAGGAAATCATCACTATCTTTGTTTTTCTTTTTCTATTTGCATTTCATTTACCTTTATCCTCACTCCCTTTCATCCATAGAAGCAACAACAATGGTTCCATGCACTCCGCTCAACCCCCTTAAACCCACTGATGATACACCTTGTTGTTTGCATGATGGTTTGTTATTTGCCCAATAGTAAAAGAGAATTGACATACTGGGCAGCGTAGCTGCAATTGTTGTTGTTCCCAAGCTGCTTGGGGGTAGACCAAACCATGTGTGTTTTCTCTGTCAATTCACTGGAATTGGGTTGGCTGTCAAAGTGAGTTTATAGCAGTCCACAGGAGAGACAGAAAAGAGTAGAGAATCTTCCTACTCTTACTTATTTCTCAGACCTCTTTATGAAGTGAAGGGTCAAATTTGTAAAGAAATTTTAAGCAGCCATGTTAAAATGTAGAGAGAGGGCATTCTAGGCAGGGGATTGCCAACCCTACTTTGATATGGATATCTTTGCAAAGGATCCCTTGTCAAGCTTTCCCAACAGCACAATCCAAACCATATCTACTGAGAAGTCCTATTGATTTCTATGGGGCTTAGTTCCTTAGTAAGTGTGTTTAGAATTACAGCCTTCAGGACATCCATCTTTACTCCTGGGTGCTCCCATCTAACATCTCCACAACACTAGCTTCCCTTTTTCCTACAGTGGCCTTCTGGTGACTGGCCTGGCCTGAGGGCACTTAAACCCTTTTTGCCAGAAGCAAGTTGGCTAGATTAAATGTTCCCTACCCAGGCTCCATCTTTTAGCTAAGATTTCTATCTTAATTTTCAATCAGATAAATGTTTTTGTTTGAATTGTATGCGCCAAGAAACTGTGGTTGATGTCAGTCGGTCCCGCTCCGTGACATCACTCAGGCATGTCCCTATGACATCACTAGGGCATGCCCCCCAAATCTCAGGATTTGGCATGCTTCTGACCTGGCAACCCTACTGCAGATCCATGTGGGCAATCCTACTGCAGATCCATGTGGGCCATCCCTGCCCCCACAGCCTACACACAGGATGGCCACACTCCTGCCAAACATGTTCAGGAACCATGTTTGCCATCATGGGAGGGTTATTTTTACCTCCCCTCTACTGAGAGCTTGCATAAGGGAGCTGCTTCCAGAAGAAGTATTAAGGAGGCTTTCTGTCCTTTTCTGTTGAGACATAAAAGATGAGGGAGGGGTTGCTAGGTACCAATGGCATCAGCTTTGGGATTACTTTGGGGATGTGAAGTTTTGGGATATTTTTACTTGACCTAATGGTGAGCTTTGTGCTTACTTAAATTTTGTTGGAAGTTAAATGACCTGTTCATTGTTCATTTTTTTCTAGTGATATATTAAAGGGACATTATACTTTTTATTATTATCATTATTGTTCTGCAGTACTTTAGCCTGTTCATTTCTTGTGTGAATTGCTTTGAGCAAATCTGTATTTGTAGGAAATGAGAGTATATAAATAAATTATGACTATGAGAAGGGGTCCTCTGTACTTACTGGGATAAGTGCATAGAGCTCCTCCACATGAGGTGAGATCTTGGGCCAATCTGCATGGGGGGGGCATTAGCACATGTTAAGGGTCCCTTCTCATTTTCACCAAATGCATGACCAGTAGATGCAATGCTGGCAGAGGGAAGAACTATCCTGTCCAGCCCAGCAGCCCCCTCACACATTGTTTAAATGCATGAACTCCCCACAATGTGTATCAACAGATACACTGCAGATATCTGATGTTCACTATGATTTGAATTAAACTCACACACAAATAACTCTTGGCCTATGAAGCAAAAAGAAGAGGTCAGAAACACTGGTAGTATGTGACGTGGGCTGGAGCTACAGAGCCACTCTACTCATGCGGGTGTCACTGCTAGATACCTGGACAAGGATGGGGCAGGCTAATAAAGTCAAGGGATGTTGAATAATCAGTAGGGGAACACACTGACTGAACGAGATGAAATAAAAGGATGATGGAAGCAATAAACTGAAGAACTCTATAAAAGAGATGCCAGGATGACAGACTCATTCATGGAGGAACTGTATGATGAAGAACCAGAAATTCTAGAATGTGAGGTGAAAGCTGCTCTTAAAATACTTGGAACAAACAAAGCACCAGGAACAGATGGCATACCAATAGAGTTGCTACAAGCTACTGAGACTGAATCTGTCCAAATTTTGACTAAAATCTGTCAAGAAAATTGGAAAACCAAACAATGGCCCACAGACTGAAAGCGTTCAATATACATCCCAATTCCAAAGAAAGGGGATCCCAGGGAATGCAGTAATTATCGAACGATTGCCTTAATATCCCATGCAAGTAAAGTAATGCTCATGATTCTACAACAAAGGCTCTTACCATATATGGAGTGAGAAATCCCAGATGCCCAAGCTGGATTTAGAAAGGGAAGAGGCACCAGAGATCATATCACAAACATGTTGGATAATGGAACGGACGAAGGAATTTCAGAAGAAAATCACCCTGTGCTTTATAGATTACAGCAAAGCCTTTGACTGTGTAGATCATGAAAAACTCTGGAATGCTTTAAAAAAAATGGGGGTGCCACAGCATCTGATTGTCCTGATGCACAACCTATACTCTGGACAAGAGGCTACTGTAAGGACAGAATATGGAGAAATTGATGGGTTCCCCATCGGAGAGGGTGTGAGATAGGTGCATTTTGTCACCCTATTAATTTAATCTACACGCAGAACATATCATACGGAAAGCGGGATTGGACCAAGATGAAGGAGGTGTGAAAATTGGAGGGAGAAATATCAATAATTTAAGATATGCAGACGATACCATACTACTAGCAGAAATCAGTAATGACTTAAAACGAATGCTGGTGAAAGTGAAAGAGGAAAACACAAAAGCAGGACTACAGTTGAATGTCAAAAAGACTAAAGTAATGACAACAGAAGATTTATGTAACTTTAAAGTTGACAATGAGGACATTGAACTTGCCAAGGATTATCATTAACCAAAATGGAGACAATAGTCAAGAAATCAGAAGAAGGCTAGGACTGGGGAGGGCAGCTGTGAGAGAACTAGAAAAGGTCCTCAAATGCGAAGATGTATCACTGAATACCGAAGTCAGGATCATTCAGCCCATGGTATTCCTGATTTCTATGTATGGATGTGAAAGTTGGACAGTGAAATAAGTGGATGGGAGAAAAATCAACTCATTTGAAATGTGGTGTTGGAGGAGACCTTTGTGCATACCATGGACTGCGAAAAAGACAAATAATTGGGTATTAGAACAAATTAAACCAGAACCATTAGAAGCTAAAATGATGAAACTGAGATTATCATACTTTGGACACATAATGAGAAGACACGATTCACTAGAAAAGACAATAATGCTGGGAAAAACAGCAGGGAGTAGAAAAAGAGGAAGACCAAACAAGAGATGGATTGATTCCATAAAGGCAGCCACAGACCTGAACTTACAAGATCTGAACAGGATGGTTCATGACAGATGCTCTTGGAGGTCGCTGATTCATAGGGTCGCCATAAGTCGTAATTGACTTGAAGGCAAATAACAACAACAAAGCCCCTATAGAGGCAATTAATGCTGCAAAATTTCATGTGGGTAGCTCCAGGGGATTTCACCTTTTAATGTTTGCTTTTTCCAAGAAAGCTTTTTTTAAAAAACCCTGTCACACAGGGTTGTGAACAGAATGGACTGCTTTCAAGTTGATCCTGACTTATGGCTACCCTATGAATAGGGTTTTCATGGTAAGCAGTATTCAGAGGGGGTTTACCATTGCCTCCCTCTGAGGCTAGTCCTCCCCAGCTGGCTAAGGCCTGCTCACCTTGCAACAGCTGCACAAGCCAGCCCCTTCCTTGTCCGCAACTGCTAGCTGGGGGGCAACTGGGCTCCTTGGGACTATGAAGCTTGCCCATGGCTGCACAGGTGGCAGGGCACGTAACCCCTGAGCCTCTCACTGTGGGGTGATCTTTAGCTGGCCCTTTACACCCAGGAGACACGAGCGGGGATTTGAACTTACAGACTCTGGACTCCCAGCCAGGCTCTCCTCCCCACTGTGTTATACCAGAAACCTCTCATTGGTTTGGGGCAAGACTAGAGCAAGCCAACAATGTTTAAACATAGCAGGAATTAATGTAAGTTTTAAAATAAAACTTCTAAATTAATAATGCAACTTTGGGAATCATCCTACCCCCTCCCATGTTGATGACTGGAGGGTGTGGGCCCCTCTCTACTGACTTCTGTGGTGGAGACCCAACCTCTGCCTAGTGGTAGCTGAAGTAGGGCCCCAAAAGTGTGCTTTGGGGCAGAGGGAAGCTGGCTGACCAAGGATCCACTGGATCCTATGCTGACTGATTGTCAGGTCAGGGTCCTGATTTGGGCTCCTCTGTTGTGCCAGCCTAGAGCTGATACAGCCAAGTACTCAAGAAAATGCCCCCAATCTGCGCTAACTATCAAGGGCCAGCAAAGCTTTGGATATGTAGATAGCTTCTCTGCTGTGGCTGTCCACTGGGCAGGGTGAAGTTTGTTCTGTAAGGCAAGTTTTAGCAAAGTTTAGGAAAGTTTTAGCAATATTCAATCCTATATCCATATCATTTGGTAGAGAACTACATATGTCTGTGGTTAGTTTTATTTGATTTTTCTAGTGTTTTTGGAGTGCAGAGTAGAGATGGCCTTGCCCTCCCATTCACTCCCTGTTTCTGTACAATCCTTGCTCAATGCAGCCTTCCAAACTGACTTATGGGCATATGGAACTAACATAATGGTACTTTCCACAAATGCATAAAGAGAAAAAGGGGGGCAGGAACCCAGTTTTGAGATACGTTATGTTTTCATTCTGGCATATTTGCAGCAAAACTGCTGGATTCTAGAGAAATGTTTAAGTGAATTACTATAGATCCCCATTCAATTTTGTCCCTTTATCCCCATCCCACAAAATACTTTTATTGATTTAAGGTTGTTGTTTTTAAGTCAAAGTGAAACTTGAAGATCACACTTGATTGCATGGGACAAACCATTTTAAGTGGCGAGAGTAAGGGATGGAAAAAATGAAAATGATGTAATTTAATCAGGTCCCACAACAATGGGGCAAGAAATCTTCCAGGAGCATTGCTGACAGTGATCATCTTGGCATGCTAACCCCCTTGGCTGAGAGGATCCAAAATTTTCCCACTCCCACCCTTTTTCAAATGTAGGCCTTGCTTATTCCATATTTCCAAGTACAAAACAGAATGTTGGCTGGTTTGCATTATGCTGCTACATACCAATTAGTTTCTGTGAAACTGGCAGATTAAATATTGGATACATATGAATTTCATATAGTTTTAGAATAATCATTCTTAGTCAGAAATATTGATGCTTTCTGAAGGAAGCAGGCACCACTAGCCATGTTCCACAAAGATTGCTTAAGAGTGGGCTAATTTGCCGAAAGACTAATGACCAGAAGGATCTCTAATATATGTGACCAAGTTTAGAGATGATAGATTGTCCTTTCATTCTTCTAAAAATAAAATGAGGTCTATCAAGCATGTCTTCCACACTGAATAATACTGTAGACAAATGCTATATGTTTAGAAATAAGTGAAGAGTTAATACTCTTGTATTTCCAAGATCTAATGGATAAATATTAACCTCCTTGTAATTTATGTTGGCTTCAGCCAGTGAGATACAATGGAGAGTATTGGATTAGAACCTTGGTTGATAACCAAGCTCAGTCAGGGGCTTGGGCAGGTAACTATGGGTCAGTTTACACATCTACCATCTAGAAAGCCTGCCTGTGTGATGAAACCGCAAGTACATACACACCTCCAGAATCATGAGCATGTAGTTCATGTGTGACATGGGCTTTATGTGCATACAGACCAGGGTTGCCAGGTCAGAAGCATCCCAAACCTTGAGATTTCAGGGGTGAACCCTAGTGATGTCAGGGGGCAGGGCCCTAGTGATGCCAGGGGGTGGTGCCCTAGTGATGTCATTATATGTTAAGCATCAACCACAGCTGCTTGGAGAATATCACTCAAGCAAACAAAAATCTCCGATTGGAAATTAAGATAGAAATCTTAGCTAAATGAGGGTGTACCCAGGTCCAGCTGAAGTGACAGAATCGGTCCTTCTCACCTGTTTAGGGAGCTTGGGTAGGGAACATTTTATCTAGCCTACTTACTTCTGGCAAGAAGGGTTTACGTGGCCTCAGGCCAGACCAGTCACCAGAAGGCCATTGTAGAAAAAAGGGAGCCTAATGTTGTGGAGATGTTAGATGGGAGCATTCGGGAGTAAAGATGGATGTCCTGAAGGCTGCAGTTCTAAACACACTTAGTAAGGGACTAAGTCCCATAGAAATTAACAGGATTTACGTCTGAGTAGATATGGTTGGGATTGTGCTGTTGGTAAGGCTTCACTAGCGATCCTTTGCAACGATATCGATATCAAAGCAGGGTTGGCAACCCCCTGCCTGGAATGCCCTCTCCCTACATTTTAACATGGCTGCTCCAAATTTCTTTACAGATTTGACCCTTCACTTCATAAAGAGGTCTGAGAAATAAGTAAGAGTAAGAAGATTCTTTACCCTTTCCTGCCTATCCTGTGGGCTGTTATAAACTCACTTTGACAGCCAACCCAATTCCAGTGAATAATAATTGACAGAGAGAAAACACACATGGTTTGGTCTACCTTCACAGGCAGTAGCTTGGGAACAAATGCAATTGAAGCAACAATTCCCAGCATGTGAATTCTCTTTTAGCACTGTGGTCAAGAAACAAACCATCATGCAAATGACAAGGTGCATCATCAGTGGGTTTAAGAAGGTTGAGCTGACCACATGGAACCACTGTTATTGGTTTTATGGATGTAAGGGAGTGAGGTCAGAGGTAAATGAAATGCAACAGAAAAGAAAAATAAAAGATAGTGATGATTTCCTAAATGTAATACCATACCAACCACAAAAAGATTCCTATGAGTAAGGCAGAAAACTCAGCATCCTGCAACCATTCAGGGTTCCTAATCAGAAACCAAAACTAAACAAATCTGGCAGCCAGTCAGCCGAGGTCACAAAAATCCCCATGTAGCACAAGGTGACCTGGAGCTGCAGTTAGTCCAGACTGCTGTGGAACAATTGCTGACATGAGTGAGACCCTGTCAGCACATAATATCTCTGCTCTGAAATCTGCACGGGTCGTCAATTCACTACCAGGCTAATTTCAAGGTGTGTTTTCTATGTTACAGGTGCCACATAGTACTTGTTCTGCTCTTACAAGAAATTGATCCTTTAGTGTGGCAGCACCTACGCTTTGGAACTCCCTGCCTATTAACTTTAGGCAGGTGCCTTCATTGTATTCTTTTCAGCACCTGCTAAAAACCCAGGCATGTAAAAGCTATTATGCTTTCTACCTGTTTTTAACTCATTGATAGTTTTATTATTCTGAATATTTTTAAATACCTGTCTTTAACTGTTTTTGCCAATAATTTTATTGTTTTAATTCCTTCTGTAAACCACTTTGAGGATTTTAAAATAAAGCAATATATAAATGTTGTAAATAAAACAAATAAATTTTGGAGTCACTGTGGCCCTTGGGTCTCTTTCCTCTTTTAGGAACAAAGGAATCTGCCTTATACCTCAGCCCAGTTGGCACTATTTGGCTCAGTACTGATGACATGGACTAGCATTGGCTCTCCAGGATTCCAGGCAATAGTCTTTTCCAGAGATTGGATTTTGGACCTTTGCATACAAAGCATGTGGCCTACCACTGAGCTACAACCCTTCGCCAGTTTAAAAATTATCTTTTAAAATTGCTGTTTTCAATTTACTAATGAATGCACAACATACCTAGTGCAGATCCACACCATTCATTTAAAGCACATTCAACATACATTTGAAGCACATGAATCCCACCACGGAATCATGGGGACTGGGATTTGTTAAGGGTGGTTGGAACTATAACTGTAAGGGGGAAACTACACTTCCCAGGATTCTTTAGGAGAAGTCATGTGCTTTACATGCAAGTTGGATGTGCTTTAAACATATTGTGTGGATCTACTTAATAAACCTTGCCTGCATGTAAATCATTTTAATTAATTTTTTAAAATGGAAATGAGCTATAAAGTTTATTGGGTGACCATGGGCTACTCACCATCTTTCAGCCTAATCTGCCCCTCAGGATGAAAACAATAGAGGGTGACCATGACTACCCCAAGCAAGAAAGGCACACTTAAAATGTAGAGGAAATAATGATGTACAACCATAGTGTGAAATCAGATACATATTGAGACATAGTATGAAGAAATATTTATATAAGGATGCATGTCATAGTGCAATTCTATGCATGTTTACTCAGAAGCAAGTCCAATGCATTCAATTTATTCAAACAGGGAAGCGTGCACAGGACTGCAATCTCAAATGATAAGGAACTTCATTCACCCAACCCAAAATTCAGAATCATGCCACTTTAAGCTGTTTTGCAACTGTTGTATACTTTTTTTATGGTTATTGGATTTTAAATGGATTTATTTCTTGTTGTAAGTTGCCTTGGTTTCCAACCCTACCTCACAGATTCCATAAACACATGCACACTGTAGATGTAAAAATACATACACCCTATATAATAGTTTATTGTCAAAACCAGTTGGTCATTGCAGAACTTTTTTTTTTTAAATCAGTATTAGTTTCCTACCAAATAAAAGCATTGACCTTTGGGTGAAGGGCAGGTAATAAATTCTAATTCTAATAATAATTCTAAGTAAGCCCTGCCTAGTTGCTTAAACAAAAAGGATTGGAGGGAGAAAGAAAGATTTACAATACAATCCTTTGCTATGTTCACTCAAAAGTCCCATTGATTTACAGCACAATCCTAACCATGTTTTACTCAAAAGTAAGCCCTACTGAATTCAATGGGGTTTACTCCCAGATATGTGGGATTAGCATTGCAGCATTACTCCCAGAAAAGTGGGTAATGGATTAAAATGTCATATTGGGAAGGTTTTCAAAACAGGCTATGAATTAGACAAATAAGCTGCCCTCATCAACAGCCCAGTAAAACTTAAACTTGTTTGACTGCTTATAATTAGAAAAGTATAACATATTATACACTCACTCAACTTCTGATGTGCAGACAAACAGGAAAAAGAAACTGTTTTCAAGATTTGCAATGAGTTCTAGCTGTTGCCTGGAGGTCAGCAAATATCTTGTCAATCACAACCCTGACTTCAGTTATTGGCTAAAACCCTGAAAGGGTGGGGATTAGGGCAGCCAGTTTCTAACAGAAGTTGCAGGGGTTGGCTGACGATTTGGTGTATATCTCTTGAACCAGACCACCTAGAAACTTAATTTTAAAAATGTGAAAGCCAAGAGTCCAGAGATTAAGGTGACTTACCTGGAGCTCTGGAGAGAATCCCCAAAAACCTGAGTTTCCGGGTGAAAACTGGAGACCTGGCAACAAGGCCAGCACCATTCATGCTGAGGCCCTTGGGCACCAGCCTGCCCCGGCACCCGCACACACGCATGCCCCACCTACCTACCTTTCCCTTGGTGAATGCTCTCCACAATGTGCGTGCATGCCTGCCGTCAACCAAGATGGTGGCCAAGGCTTCCCTAAGGGGCTGATGCCTTGCCTCTGCTGCCATCTTGGTTGATGGCACACATGCATGCTACAGGTGCGTATCCCTGCCACCAACCAAGATGGCAGCAGGAAGAGGTAGGTGGGGTATGCAGGTGGGCATCGTGGGCCTGCACAGTAGTAGGGAGGTGCCTGGGAGCTCCCTTTCATAATCTGCCACAGGGTCGGGAGCCGATGCTGCAATGGATCGCGGAACGGAGTGCTACCCACCCACCCTAAGGAGGGGCCCTTCAGTGCCCCTTGGGACCCAGGGGCCCTTGGCTAGGGCCCGGCCTGGCTTCCTTCTGGCAACGGCCCTGCCTTGGGACCCTAATATAGACAAATGAATAATGTCCCAGATTTCTGTAATCTTTCTCCTTCTTGATATAGAAGGAGTAAGTATGATTCCTTTTGGGAAGAATAAATTAATAATACTAAAGGTAGAAAAAGTACAGTGCACAGATCCACTGTTCTATTTTACATATAGTCTTTCTGAATGGTAAAGGTGTGAACAGTCCCTGTGTCTCACTTCTGCATTTGGGAGAACCTCATTCTCAGCAGTTGCATGTATTAATGAAATGGCTGCTGAAAACAATTTTGCACATTTTAGGGTGTTAATAACTAATAGAAAAAATTCTGTCCATTGGAATATTGATTTTTATGTTTTTAACAGAAGAGTTTTTGACTGGTATGTAACATAACAGCCTGATCGATTGCATGTTCAGTGGGACTTACTACATGTGCACAAGATTGCAGCCCTACGACAACTGGCTTCTACAAAGCTGTGTTTCCCTGTTCCAAGCTCTATTCTCTAGTTCCCAAACCCAATTCCAACCTGCAAACACATCACAGAAAGTAAGGTATTCCTAACTTAGGGAAGTCTTTACCTCTATAATTTCTACCTAAAAACTTTTGTTAAAAGCAAAGAAAAATGTATTTCATTTTTTAAATTCATCTACTATGAATATAGTGACTTCCAGCATGTATATGGTTAATTCAGTTTCCAACTTAGTTTAGTAGGCAACCATCCTCAGCAGGGGAAGGAGGAACTCCTAAAATGACAAAGGCTGCTGTTCAGCATATCTAACGTTTAAGCTTGAACCTGTCTTGGATTGATAGCCCTGAGAAAATCCTTTATGCCATAAGTTTGGCATGCACTACCTACACAAGAGTTCCAAACACAACTATTGCTACAACAATGCCCCAAGAGTAACATACAAATATATGGAGGAAGATATGTGACTTATTTACATTTATTTATAAGTTTCAGCATTAACCATTTTGTGTGGAAGGCAGAAGCCTATTAGGTTTATGAGAATCATTGTTAAATAGGTAACCCAGGACCTACTAAAGATTTAACAGAATAAAATTAACAGCACATGAAACGAGAAATCCACATCACAGTTACCTTGCCCTTTTTTGGAAATTGTGTGAAACAAGCAAGCCAGGCTTTGCTAAAGTCACAGAAGCCAGACTTGAGTAAGGCAGTATGATACCCATCAATTTGCCAGGGATCTCAGCAGTAGAACAAACTCCATGATCCCTTGTGGAGAAAGACACAATACTCTGGCAGTGTCTTCAGTTAATAAATTAGTTGAAGAAAATAGAGGCCTGAAGGACTCTCCCATATTTGAGAGAACTGTCTTCACTGTTTACTACTCTGTTTTGACCCTGAAGTTGAGTCCCTCCCTTTGGGGAATGGAGATCGGGTAGCATAGGTAGTGGGGAGAATCAAACCTTGTGGAGGCTGGTAGCTCTGATGTCAGTGGGCAGTGAATCCACCCTGGGTTTTAGTCAACTTTCAAGGAACTGAGCATCTTGGACAGCTCCTTGAAAGTTCAGTCTATAACCAGGGGTGGATTCATTGCCCCACTGACAATAGAGCCACCAGCCTCCACTGCTTAGATCCTTTGAGCACTATTTTAATTGCTCAAACCCACCTTCCAACATGCATTTGGCTGTTCAAATGAAAAAGTCAAATGTCGTATTTCACAAGGCCGTTTATCCCCCATCTCTAGCAGCTATCAAACTCTTTTTGTTTTTGTTTTTTCTCTTTCTCTCATATTTGTATGCAACCGCCTTAAAAACGAACAGAGGATGACATTCATAGGGTTATTTCATTTTAAGAAAATTAGATTCTTAAATTAGCCAGTAAGTACTTTTATTATATTGAAATTTAAAAAATGATAATTAAACAAAACAAGAATCGATTGCCCCTCTGGATGTTCTGAAAACAAATAAGATGTAACGGGACGCAGTGAGTTTCTGCTTTGGCAATTGTACATCTGACTCCATCCATAGATTAGGATTCACGATTTCATGTTCTTTTTACTAGAAACCTTTTTCAAGAAGGTATTTGTTAGTGTGCTGTAGGGGGAGGGGAAAACAAATCTCAATAAGAAGAATTAAAATTACTTGGATAGTAATAAATGCCAACCCCAAAGTGTCAAATTCCAGATTGTCCTAGGCTGGAAAGCTAGTCTATTTCTGTATCATGGGAGAGCCCCTGATCTCTCTTTCTCTGTGCTGCTTTGACAGAACTCTGATTTATGGAAGGGATTATCCCTTCCTATCAATAAAGGAAAGCTGCAGAGCAGATATCCACCTATTCTTCCAAAGCAATGAGCCTGAAAGGCTTCTTTTCAACCAAGCTCCCATTACCAGCTGCCCTACAGTGAGAGAGCTAAACTCTGCACAAGGCCTGTGCCAGGCCATTGAAGGAGCTGGAAGTTGAGGATGGAAGACAGGTGAAGCGTGTGCTGGAGGGTGGGGGAGGGGAGAGATGAAGCCTGCACAGTCTGTGGAAGTGCTAATCCTGTGCTAAGCAGGATTAGCACATATATTACCAAGGAGCATGTGTGGTGGTGGTGGTGGTGGGAGGAGAAGGAGGAGGAGGAAAGAAACAGGGAAACTGAGGAACAGCAACACAAAGCCATTCACAAGTGGCTCGCAGTGTCAAACGTTTTGCTGCTGGCTTGACTCCATATTAAAATAAAAGCATCCTGTTTGCATCCTATGCAAGAAACCCACTATCTCTGGCAACTTCTTCTTATTCAGTACCTTCCTCCCAGTATCCACAGTTGTTCCCTATATCTACAGTGACAATTTGAAGCAAGTTAGCCCAGCAAGAAAAAAGGCTCAGTGTATCAATGCAGTGTTGCCATGTAACCTCAACACATTTCAATTATGTTTTAGTGGCAGCAGTTGATGAATTGTGCCCAGTTTCTGAACTTCTTCTCTTCTGAGTTCACCCTGGATTTTGACGCTTTGAATTCATTGGTCTTGCTTCTGAAGTGGAATCAATGTTTTTGGAATTCTCCAATGTTTTTATATTCAAACTTTGTATACAATAGTGGCATAAGAACAAAGCATAAGAAGAGTCCAGCTGGGTCAGGCCAAAGGCCAAAGGCCTAGTTCAGCATCCTGTTTCTCACAGTGACCAGTCAGGTGTTTATGGAAAGCCCACAAGCAATACATAAGCACAGTAGTCCTCTCCTGCTATTGTTACCCAGCAATTATTTTTTTAAATAGTATTTAAAGATTCCTTTATTTCTAGGATCATACAATAACCTCGTGTATGTGCATCAGAGAACTGCATGTTAGGATACATGACAACATGGGAAGAACTCAGCACATTATGAATGTATTTATTATATTTTCAGTGCAACATAGAGGAGTGGTTTGGATGTAGACTACATCCATAATTGAAACGTCGTGGCCAGCAGTGGTAGATACTGAAAGATTCAAGATAGACAAAAGGAAATACCTCTTCACACAGCGTATATAACAATGTTCACTCCCACAAGAGGTAGTGCTGGTCACCAACTTGAATGGTGATGGCTTCAAAAGATTAGACTCATTCATGGAGGATATGGCTATCAATGGCTACTAGTCACAATGGCTATATTCTACCTCCGCTGTTGGAGGCAGTGTGCCTCTGCTGGGAATTCCAAGTGGGGAGAGCACTATTGCACTTAGGTCCCACTTGTGGGCTTCCCATAGGCATCTGTTTGGCCACTGTGATGTGAAAATAGAATGATGGACTAAATTATTTATTTATTTATTTATTATATTTATTTTTACCCCGCCCTATTTTCCAAACTGGAACTCAAGGTGGCTTCCAGATAAAAATACATATAATAAAGAACATACAATAATCTAAAATAAATAGAATTAAACTATTTACAATATTAAAACCGTTCAAACATACACTTAATAAATCACCTCAGTTTAAAATAGTACAATTAAACAATAACAATGCAGCACCCTATATGGGTCATGGCCTGAACAAGCAGGGCTCTACTTAGCTTTCCTTTCTGACTGAGGCTTTTCCCACACTCAGAGCACTTGTACAACTTCTCTCCATGTGAATTCCTAAGGCCTCCATTAGAAATGAAAGCATCCCCACACTCTGAGCATTTCTATGCTTTCTTTTCTGTTTTTCTTAGAGAGATGGTGATATGGTGGTATAGTCATCATTGCCAGTGGTGGTGCACAATTCTTTTATTATCATTTTTTTAGGGGGAAAGATTTTGCAGATTTTCAGGGCACTACAAAAACCTACAAGCTGAGAAGGGAGGGGTGCAAAAAAAAAAAAGTATAAGCACCACAGCCAATAATACCCTGTCATATCACCTTCAGTTCTCTGGAGGAGAAAAAACAAAACATTTGTCTTTAGCCTAAAGGAAGGAGTTCTAGTGTGATACCTTTAAGGCAGCCTTTCCCAACCTGATGCCCTCCAGCAGTTTTGGACTATCAGGCCCGGCCAACACAGTCTGGCTGGGGCTAATGAGAGTTGCTCCGGTGTCCATTAGATCCTGATTAACTCATTCGTCAGCCCACTATCTATTCTGAGCCTGTGTGGCTGCAGGTTTTGCTCAGTCCAAGCAGACTTTGCACTATGTTACCATGGACTCAAAAGGTCATATAAAACCCAGTTTAATTTTGCTCTGGAGTTTTAAAGGGGTGGAAAGCTACATCTTAAAAGTCTTAATGATGAACATTTTGCAGCACTAACGTTGAGGGGCCAATCTCATTATTTTATACTTTGTCATTCTCTAAAACACCTAGTCATCAGCACCCAGAATTAGGAATGTTGTGAACAAAATATTAATTAGAAAAACAATTTTGCAAGCGAATTTGAGCTAAAAGATTTCTGCTTTTGATTCATGTCTAGTTTTTGAGCAACTTAAACTGATAAAAACCCCACAAATTGACTTTTGAATATACACTTTGTCTTAAGGATGTTACTAAGCCTTCACACAGAAAATGTTTGACCTTTAAGGGACAGATGGAAAAAGACTTGAAACCGAAATTTAGTTTATATTACAGGGAGGTCAAAGGCTAGCTGGAACAAGTGATTTGAAATGCATAAGGAATCTCAGGCAGTGGATCTTCCCTTTCCCACATCCCTAAACCTACAAGATGTGTTTTGGACAAACCGCTTGACTGCTAATGAACCGCAAACACAAACAGCTCCTTAATTTGCATTCAATGCCAGAAGAGACCAACTTCTAATGAGCACTGCTGGTCACCCTTCCCCAGATGCTGAAAGGAGCCTACTATTCCTCTGGGGAAGCCGCCACTGGGTAACTCCTCAGGCTTTGGATGGCAAATCACATTGTGCTACATACCTCTGGCTCCCGCCTCCATCAGCGATTCTGTTGCATTCTGCCTGCCATCTCCATAGGAATCAAAAGGGCAGCAGGGGTCCTCAGATCCCCATACTGTACATGCACAGAGATTTTAATCCAATTATGTGGCTTCTGCTCAGCAAGAGATGCTTCCTCCTGCTCCCTCTCCCTCTCTCATTTGCTTTCAGTAAAGCAACTTAATTTGTTTGGGAACTTTTCAGAGATTCAGAATCAGCCTTTGACAAAGAGAAGGCAGAAAATCATGGTTTGCATTCAAGTGATGGGGTGGAAACGCATTGTGATTTCATCCCCCCCCAAAAAACAGCTTAAAAACCTGATTAAGCAAGCTGTATTTCAAGAGAGACCTATTTTTTTTATATTGCTAAGGACCCTACACAGCTTATCCCTTAAAAATGCCCTAGTACCGTACAGTGCAATCCTCTACATGTCTACTCAGAAGTATATCCCACTGAATGCAGTAGAGCTTACCCCCAGGTAAGTGGGTGTAGGACTGCAACCACAGGTACCAACAGAGCCCATCACGGCAAGGTCCTTGAATGAGTGGTGGCAGGCCAGCTCCAGACACTCTTGGATGAAACCGATTATCTGGATCCATTTCAATCGGGTTTCAGGCCTGGTTTTGGCACGGAAACAGCCTTAGTCGCCCTGTATGATGACCTCTGTTGGGAGAGAGACAGGGGGAGTGTGACTCTGTTGATTCTCCTTGATCTCTCAGTGGCTTTCAATACCATCGACCTTCTGGGACGACTGGCTGAGTTGGGAGTGGGAGGTACTGCATGGCAGTGGTTCTGCTCCTACTTGGTGGGTTGGCTCCAGAAGGTGGTGCTTGGGGAACATTGCTCGGCACCCTGGACTCTCCAGTATGGGGTTCTGCAGGAGTCAGTTCTATCCCCCATGCTGTTCAACATCTACATGAAACCATTGAGTGCGGTCATCCGGAGCTTTGGAGTGCACTGCCATCAGTATGCTGATGACACTCAGGTCTTATCTCCTTTTCATCTTCTTCAGGTGAGGCTGTCAATGTGCTGAACCAGTGTCTGGCTGCAACAATGGACTGGATGAGGGCTAACAAACTGAGGCTCAATCCAGACAAAACTGAGATGCTGCTAGTGGGTGGTTCTTCTGACCGGATGGTGGTTGTTCAACCTGTCCTGGATGGAGTTGCACTCCCCCTGAAGGAGCAGGTTCGTAGCTTAGGGTCTCTCTGTCACGTATTATTATTATTATTATTATTATTATTATTATTACATTTGTATACTGCCCCATTGCCAAAGCTCTCTGAGCAGTTTACAACAATTAAAAACATTAAAAACAAATATACAAATATACAAATTTAAAAACACTTTTAAAAAAAACAAATTAAAAACACATGCTAAAATGCCTGGGAGAAGAGGAAATTCTTGACCTGGCGCCGAAAAGATAACAGTGTTGGCACCAGGTGCACCTTGTCAGGAAGATCATTCCATAATTTGGGGGCCACCACTGAGAAAGCCCTCTCCCTTGTTGCCAGACTCCGAGCTTCCCTCGGAGTAGGCACCCGGAGGTGGCCTTTGATGTTGAGTGTAGTGTACGGGTAGGTTCGTGTCAGGAGAGGTGTTCCATCAGATATTGTGATCCCAAGCCGTGTAAGGCTTTATAGGTTAAAACCAGCGCTTTGAATTGAGCTCGGAAACATACAGGCAGCCAATGCAAGCTCAGGTAGCCTCAGTGGCACGGAGTGCCTTCTACCAACTTCGGTTGGTGGCCCAGCTATGCCCCTATATGGACAGGAGTTGTCCATGCTCTGGTAACCTCCAGGTTAGATTACTGCAATGCACTCTATGTGGGGCTGCCTTTGTAGATGGTTCGGAAACTGCAGCTTGTGCAAAATGCAGCGGCAGATTGGTAACAGGGACCAGACGGTCCGAACATATAAAACCGATTTTGGCCCATTTGCATTGGCTGCCTGTATGTTTCTGAGCTCCTGGCATGCAGGTAAAGGAAGCCTCCATTGCTTAAGAAAATGATAAAAATAAAGGCAAAATTCCTATATTTTAAATACCGTAAGAGGATTTTAGCTGATTCAACCTAACAAAATACCCAAATGGAGGCCTTTTGAGGATTTTCCATGTTATATGCTGAATTCACAGTAATATTAATTCCCAAGACAAAGATTTCTATCTCACATATTTAGGAATATTTATGACAATGCAAGCATATGCTTGAAATTAATTTATCTGCTTACTTGTCAAAATAAAAGATGCAGTGTACAAGCCTGCACTGTTTATACTCACTGCAACTAAAAAAATGTTTGTGGATTCTGAACTAGTGGATTATCATGATCATGCTGTTTAAAAGCATGATTAGGAAGGTTTGTTTTCATTACTATTGCCTCCTGTATGCAGAAAGGTTTGCCGTGTATGTGTAATCTGTCAAGATAAATGACAAACTATTATCTTAGTATCTTATTTGTAAGCCTGTAAGATTTTACTTTGAGTCAGTGCTTGGAAGGTTCATTTTAAAAAGAAACTAGTTTGAGTTTGAGTTCAACCTCTACCAAAAAGAAACTAGTTCCAGTTCAAGTTCATCGTTTTAGAAAACTAACTAGTTCAGTTCAAGATGGCCAAAAAGAAATAAAGAAAGAAATTGGCATTCAGAATATTTCAAGCTGTTGGGCTCAAGTATAGGGGCCAAAAGTAAATCAGGGGCCACACACAGGTAATAAGATTTGTGACAGATAGAATGTCGGCAGCTGAAGCTTTCCCCCATACTTACTGTGCCACTTAAGGGTGGAGGACAACTTTCATCAGAACAATAGAGTGCTGTTGTGGATAGCATCCTAAGCAGGAATGGGGGAGAAATGTGATTCAGTTCGCATTCACTGGTGAATCTATCTAATTCACATTTTCTGAAACTGTCTGAGAACTGAAACACAGCCATCCTTCAAAATTCGCATTTCTCTGAATTTTGCAATGCAGTTCTCCAGCCAAGTAATGTGTAAAAAAAATGCATATACCATGGTAAAATGTGCATCAAAATGAAAATATTAGTGAAAATATACAAAATATATTATATTAGGAGGAATAGCTTTTCAAAAATGAATATACAAAAATTACACACAAACATATGTATATTGGGACAAATCCGCACTAAAATGCTGATGAATTTTCATGAAGAAATGTGGCAAACTGAATTTAAGATTGGGAAAATGAGAAACTGAAATTGACAGACTTGCCCATCCTCAATCCTTAGTTGTCATGAGACTTGGGCTCAAAGCAACCATTGAAGAGAAAATGGGTTTCATTCAATGGTGTCACTCAGTTGACAGTAAGGGTACCATCAGTGGAATGGGGAAGGACATAATTTTCCTTTATTTCCCCTCTCCTCTGCACCCCCTAAATCTGGAGGATCCCTCAACCCTCTGAAACAGATTTAGGGGCATGTGGGAGCTGCAGAAGAGGGGGGATCTCTGAAAATTACCTCCTTCCCCATTCTGCTGACAGAAGCGTTACCATGAGGTGAGTTATACTATTGGATACAACCCAATATATATGTCATGTGTATTAAACCATTTTGGAAATGAAACAGTTATTTTAAAATGTATTGCCCAAGTTTTACAGCTCACTCGATTTTAATTCCTCATTGTGCAGAGGGACAGGGCATTAGTTGTTTGGAGCAATTTTGCCATACAACTTCTCAAAGTACAGACAATTTTTGCAAGTATACTGCCATTAGAACAATAAATGCTTTCACTGTTTCCAACTCTGTAAATCCCTAAACATTACAAAAAGCTATATGAGTTTCTCCTGCAAGAGATTAGAGATGGGACTTTTGTGGGTCACAACTGGGAACACTAAGAAGAGGTTTTCTACCATTTGTTTACTTTTTTCCCTTTTCTCATTTTAATAGCTATTTTTGAGGAATTGACATTTGTAAAGGAAGGGGGCGGGAGGAGAGAAAGACAGTAAAAATGAAACCAGTTTTCACTATGAGGGCTTCAGAAGCAGCATCTATCTTGGAGATGATTTTGAGTGATTAACTATTTTTTAAAAAACGAATTCCTGCAGCTATAAGGCAATAAAAACGATGAAACTGTTCTTGGACATGTGGTTTTAAATGGTTATCTGTATTTGCGACATATACAACCAGCTTGCATTGCTGGTTCTTATTTTATTTTATTTTTTAAAACAAACCAAAGAACAATCCAGAAGTCACGGTTAAGGGCCCTTAAATGATTTAAAAGAAATTAACCCTAAATGTATAAAAACATTTTTCTGAGTTGCAGTTAGGAATGGGGAAACTTTTTGATTCAGTTTGCATTTAAAGCTGAATCTATCAATTTTGCACTTTCTGAAACAATATGAGAACTGAAGCATATCCATCCTTAGATATCTGCACTTGTCAGAATTTTGCAATGCAGTTCTCTAACCGAATAATGTTTACAAAAATGCATATAGTTATGGTAAATTGCTTACAAAAATGTGTACATTCGTCAAAACTGCATCAAAAATGTGCTTATTAGGAAAAATTGGCACTAAAATGCTGAAGAATTTTCATGAGATTTTTTTTAAAAAAAATACAAATTGCTGTGGAAATGCGGAGAACTAAATTTAAGACTGGAAAAAGAGAGAGAACTGAAATTGACAGATCCATTCCTAGATGCAGTCAAATTATTTATTCATAGGCAAGGAAAATGGAGGCTTGCATGGAAGTTGAAGGTTAAAAGGGCGAACGATGCTATGGTAGACTCAGATTGGCCACTGAAAAAATACTTCTTATTGACCTCTGCTCCTTCCCTCCATAGGATATAAATTGATTGGGGTATTCCCAGAATTCCCCTCATCTGAATTTCCCACACTACAGCTTTTGGTGTTCCAAATTTCCTGTCCTTGTTGTCAAAGGTGAAACTGAAGTAGGAATTATCAATTGCTCTGTCCTTATTTCCAGTTTTTGTACATACACAGGCCTGGTCATGTGTGGTGTGCTGTAACTTTCATTTTGTTCAGTTCTTTGCCTCTTCTGCATTATCTTTGTGCATGTGTACATTGATAAAACATCACATAAAAGCAAACTTGATACGTATGGACTGTGTATGAATTCCTTTTGTGCCTTGCAGTGGTGCATTTGCATGAAACACCTTACAAAAAGAAATCCAGATGTAATCAAAATAAAAGTTTAAAGTTTGTTGCTTTGTTAATTTGTTGTGGGGAGTGGAAGGAAGAAACTACTAGACTGATTCCTTACTTGTGAGTAGCCTAACCAGCAATCAGCTAAAACAGGCTGCAGGTGGAGCTGAGGAGATGCCGCAAGGCTCCAGACTCTCCCCGATGGCCTGTGAGCTCCAGAGGGATTAATAGAAGGAGAGAGGAGAAGCCAGAGGCAACCAATCAAGCAATCACCCTGAATGTGGGGGACACAGGAACCATTGGAGAGGTTAACTAAGCTATCTTTCCCCATCATGTTTTTGTTTACTTCTGCCTGATACTACAATGGAAGATCTGCCCAGTGATGGTCTTTCTAAGAACCAGAAGCTGTCAATTCGCACCATGAGGGGGTTGAGACCCTTGAAATTGTTACAGTCATGCAGAGTGGGAAGAGATGCAAATGAAGGTACTGGAAGCCAAAAACTGGATGTGCTACCATTCTGGAATTAATTTTAGACATTCTCTAAGGCAGACTAGAGTTCAGAAGGGGTGGAACACAGGACAGACTGAATAGCAAAATAGGGGAAAGCGTTTAATCTTCAAGTTTGATGTGACATTATGTCATGTGTACCATGCGTTGTATTTTTCTTCCTCTCCTCCAATATGTAATTTATTTCATCTACCTGTGTAGTGATATTACCTTGTGCCTCCCCTTGCTCCCCATATTAGTTTCAGTTCCTTCAGACATGAGATTGTTTCCCCATCTGCCAGTGACAGCCAATGTTGTAGAGTGAATGGATGGGGAAATGACAACATTATGCCTTGGATAAATAAAATTATATGTTGCAAGGAGGAAAGGGAGAGTGCAGCACAGGTAGAACATTGTCCAACTGCCATCACATATCTGCCATAACATGTGGTTTGGCCTTATCATCAAGCTAGTGTGGTGTAGTGGTTAGACTACTGGAATAGGGCCTAGAAGATCAGGGTTCAGCACCCACTCATCCACAAAGTTCATTGGGTAACCTTGGGCTACTCACTATCTCTCAGCCTAACCTACCTCACAAGGTTGTTGTGAAGATAATGTAGGGGAAGAACCTTGAGCTCCTTGGAGGAAAGGTGGGATATATATGTAATAAAAATAACAACAGAGCAGACATAAGTTGCATGTGAAGCCAGAGAACATTATCGCTAACCAGTTTTCTTTATTTCTTCTTGCTAAAGTGGAGTTATCTGCCATAAGCAATTAGGATAGAGAGGAAAACCACTGAGGAGACAAGTGAGGGCCTAGCTCTATCAGGATCCTCCATATGTGAGCACTGCACCATGGTGCACAATCCATGGTGTGAGTGGATTGTGCCCATGGTAAATATAGCAATAAAGAAAGAATAATGGAAGTGAATGTTTTAATGAGACAAGTTTCTGATATTTGCTTCCTATCACAGAAAACATCTCGTTAACATTATCACTTTTGTGTCTTTTAAAGAGCTTCAGGAAATGGTGTTAGGCTGGTTTATTCCACAGTAACTCTCTTAGGTAAGAAAGTGAATTACCTAAGGGCCACCCACCGAGTATCTTCATGGCTGAGCCAATATTTGAAAACAGGATCCCCCAGTCCAGACTAAGCTATTACCAAGACGCTTGGTTCAGCTGACACTCTTCACAAGCTGCAGCCTTTCCTCAACATATGTCAGTGCAATGAGTATGGACTCCTTGCAAACACCCAGAAGCAGCAACCTTTGGCATAGACTCACTGCTCTCATTTAAAGGACTTTGGTTGTCCCTGTTGGGACTGAGAAGTGCAAGAACCCTGGATGTATGCTAATGCCTAATTATGCACCTAACCATGTGCCAGCTGCAACATGAACCTCTATTTGGTTTCCATTAGTCCCTGCAAAGACAAAAGCCTCCTTCCATATGGCATTTCCCCTTTGGGCTTAGGACATTTTGTCCCAATTGGCCCCTGCCCTCCACCTTTGTTTCTACAGCTAACCAATCAGTTAGTGGCAAGACGTTTGTATTGCTGTACTTCTGGCAAATCAGCAAATTCACCTTTTGTTTTAGAACATACCCTTTCACCCCTACCCGCCTGATCCTAGCTAACCTTGTGGATCTCAGATAGGCCCTCCCCTCACTAAGCCCAGTTTTTAACTGTCTCTACCCAAAGCATTATTTTGTTCAGTCTGTTTTATCTCCATGGGCTCTCCACAATGGCAGAATGTTCCGGTCTTGCCTCTTCTACTCCATTCCCTTGCCTCCTCCTGCTTATTTTCTTCACATGAGATAGGAACATTGAAGTAATATCAGCCTTGATCTGTTCTCTAAACTTCTCTATTCTTCTGGGAGCCCAGCTTCCTATTGGAAGTATAGTTCTACATCAAGATAATTGTTGTATTGGTGAAAGCCTGAATGAAGCATAATAGCTAGTCCCAGGCTGCAGATACTGAGAGGCAGACTCTGGCATATATCCACAGACCTGTACATAGTGCTTAGAATCCTGAGCTATACAGTCAGAATCCTCTGCCCTTGATTCACAGTAAAATTTAGAAAACCCACTCTCTTTGACACAGATCATTATCAGCAATGCAATCCTTCCTTTTCTCTCATTCTCCTCCATTTCCTAAATCTCAGTATCCTTCTGTCCCCTTGTGGCACATACCTGCATTTTAGACTTCCCTGCGGTGCATTTAGGTCTCTTCCCAATCACTAACACCGTTCCTTATACAGCAACCATTCGATTCTTCAGCCTCCATCCACTTCTGTCTCTGTCACAGAAATGAGCGATGATAGCTTTGGGGCCAGACAGATCGGTTTGGGTAGTTCTTGTATAATCTTGAAATAACTAACCATCTTGCCATTGCATTTGCCACTAAGCATCTTGCCATTGCATTTGCCACTTTACGCTAGTAAACCTTTTTCTCTTCATTTTGTCTGTTGGTAAATAAACAAACTTATTTGAACGCATGGGAAATCTATGGTTTTTGCTGATTTTCCATGTAATCAAACTGACTAGAGGAACAGGGCAATATCCTGACATAAAACAAACTTCAGTTTAAAGTTCTCAAAAATTACACCTCTGTGGCTCCATATGTAACATGTGGATTAGAATAATGTGTTATTAGGGACTAAGGATGGGGAAGAAATTTTATTCAGTACCCATTTAAAGGTGACTCATTTGCACTTTCCAAAACAATATGTGAACCAAAACCTAGCCATCCTTCAAATTTTGCTCTTCTCCAAATTTTGCGATGAAGTTGTCCAACAAAATAATGTGTACAAAAATGTACTGCATTAGGAGAAATTGTTTGCAGAAGTATGTATACTAGGCAAAACTGCATACAAAAATTTGTGTGATAGAAGTATACATTTAAAAAATTGCAAACTGATGTGGAAATATGGAGGACAGAAAAATGAGAAACTGAAATTGACAGATGCACCTATTGCTGTTACAGATATGTGCAGGCCCTGTATCAAAACCAATTTATCTACTAGCTAACACTGCCATTGGTTTCATGTCTGCCTGTTCTTTGAGTGGTCTGCATAGGTACAGAATCTGGTCTGGTTACTGTGCAGATTCAATTTTCAAAGGTTTTCTGAATCTCTATGGAGCAACATTCCTTCAAGTACTACTGTATGTATATCCATTATTTTCCAAGTCTTGCTTTCCATGGAAACAGTTTTCCTCATTTTGGCAGGAAGGGGAAAGTAGGATGTTGCCCACAGACTCTTTTACTGTTTAGTCCTGTTTCCCATTGGTTAAAAGATTGGGTAACACACTCCTTTAAAGCAGGTATCTCACTCTATGACACTATAATTAACCATTATTCCTAGTCACTCTGTGAGTGTTTTGATATCCTCTTCCTGTTGCCTTACAAAAGTGGATTCAGAAAGTGGCAGAATTCTCCGAGGACAGAAACACATATGTTGCTATTAACTCTAGCCAAGTCTAATCTTTTGGAAAAGAGAATACCTGCCCTTTTGAACACCATTCACAGGTTTTGAATCAGACACCTTTCTCCCATACCATTGCTTCTTAGAGAGAGGCTCTTGTGGTGGTGTGTCAAAGCAAGAATGGCCATAATTTAAAATGACAGCTCTAAGAAGCCTCAGTATTCCTAATAGCATCATTAATTTCAAGGGAAGCCTAAAGTGAGGTATTCTGTAACCTGATCTCTTACAATAAATCTACCTTCAGAAAATCTCCTGAGCCCCAAACCTTCAGTCTACAAAAAAAAGTACATGGCTTCCCTTCCAGGTTTGGCATGGGATGGGGGCCTGAGGTGGGATGCCAATACCTGAGTGACAGAGGCAAGCACATATTAAAATAACAGCAATTTTAATGAGTAGGCTTGCATTTTTCATGTGGGCTTGTCTGTGCGATTTCATATCCCTGGTGAGCAATTTGCTGCCACTAGAGCTCTACTGCAGTTGCAAACCATTAATGGAATAATATTTTCATTGAGCTGCTCTATATGAATGAGGCATTTAAAATGTATCCATTAATGGTGCTAGATATCAGTTAATGTTAACATTAAGGGTTTTGGAAATATTATTGCAAAGGTGGTTCTCCACTGGCTTACATCTCTAGATCAGGGCTGAAGGGAAGTATGCTTAATTGAACTGAAGGTTCCATTTGTTTGATTCTTTGTGAAGTTTAAACATTAAGGCTTGACACTGACCTTCCAACGCAAACATTCCCATGTTTTGGGTTTAAAAGAGAATTCAGCTGTTTTGTAGAATTCACATTAGAGCTGCAATCGTATTCCCACTTCTTGGGATTAAGCCCCAAGTTCACAACTTACTTCCAAGTAAACAAACATAAGATCAAGTTGTAGGATATAAAACTAGGCTTCTCTAAAACGCAGTGTTATTTAGATATTGTTAGAGAGCCTCTAAGTGACAGTCAGTCTGAACCAGCCCTGTAGCCAGAGGGGGGACCTAATGGGGGCACTGCCCCCCTGAGCTATGCTCCCCCCCTGGATTTTTTTTGGGATATTATCATCTTTTTAATTTGTGACATGACAGACAATGACAACTTCCATTTAAAGAATGATTGCTTGTTTTAAGAACTGGAGACATTTAAGAATAGGACCTTCTGCAAAATTCAGTGAATAAGGCAGGGTGAGCACATAACAAAAGCCTCAACCATAAGACCTTCCAAAAGTCTGCTCACTCAAGACTTTCTCTGACTGAAGGTGGATTTTTCATGATCACAATCGCTCTACAATTATTTGATTCTGAAAAAAACAGCCAGTATAGTAATATGGCCCCTGAAGAGTTATATATTACAACTTTGTTTTATGGGCAAGAGTTAGACTTCATCCCTTGGACTTTCCTTTGATTTGCTTTTTAGTTTCACTTTTCATTGCTGAAGTTTAGACTCACAGCAGCTTTTCCCCTCTGCAAGGGTGGGGGACCTATTAAGTTGGTCCGCCCCCAGAGACTAATGGATCCGGATGGTTTCCAAAGGGCTCTGGGGAGTTTTCCGGCTGATAGGGCTGGCGCTCCTGTCGAAACCCTGGTTGAACTGTGGAATACAGAAATAACCTGGGCGGTTGACATGCTTGCTCCTGAGCGCCCTCTCCTGTGTAGAGCTTGTACGGCTCCATGGTATACCCCAGAGCTGAGAGCGACGAAACAATATTGGAGACGGCTTGAGTGCAGATGGAGACGAACTCCTGGTGGATGCAATTATACACTGGTAAGTGCCTATGGTAAGCTGTAATTAGGGGCAGTAAGGGCAGCAAAAATACAATATTTTGCTGCCACTATCGAATCATCAATCTGCCGCCCAGCGGAGCTCTTCAGAATTGTCCGGGGGCTATTACACTCTGGCCCCAGGGACAAGGTAGAACCATCTGAGGCCCACTGTAATGAATTTGCTAGGCACTTCCAGGATAAAATCTTTAGCATCTGCCACGACTTAGACTCCAGTGTTATAGCAGATGAATCAAGCGAGGTATCCAGAGCACAGCCTTGTCCCGATTTCTTGGATGAGTTTCAGTTGGTGCAGCTTGAGAACATTGACAAGGTGCTTGGACAGGTTCGTGCAACCACTTCTGTGCTGGATCCTTGCCCTTCTGGGCTAATAAAAGCTAGCAGGGATGGAACAGCTAGCTGGGCCAGGGAGGTGATTAATGCCTCTCTGCCAGAGGGGGTGGTCCCTGGCAGCCTGAAAGAGGCGGTAGTGAGACCACTCCTGAAGAGACCATCCCAGGACCCAAAAAATCTTAATAACTATAGGCCAGTAGCAAGTGTTCCATTCCTGGGCAAGGTCCTTGAACGAGTGGTTGCGGGCCAGCTCCAGACACTCTTGGATGAGACCTATTATCTGGATCCATTTCAATCGGGTTTCAGGCCTGGTTTTGGCATAGAAACAGCCTTGGCCACCCTGTATGATGACCTTTGTCGGGAGAGAGACAGGGGGAGTGTGACTCTGCTGATTCTCCTTGATCTCTCAGCGGCTTTCAATACTATCGACCATGGTATCCTTCTGGGGAGACTGGCTGAGCTGGGAGTGGGAGGTCCTTGGCAGGTCGCCTCCAGAAGGTGGTGATTGGGGAACATTGCTCGGAACCCTGGACTCTCCAGTATGGGGTTCTGCAGAGGTCAGCTCTGTCCCCCATGCTGTTCAACATCTACATGAAACCATTGGGTGCGGTCATCCGGAGCTTTGGAGTCCGTTGCCATCAGTATGCTGATGACACGCAGCTCTATTTCTCCTTTTCATCCTCTTCAGGTGAGGCTGTCAATGTGCTGAACCAGTGCCTGGCTGCGACAATGGACTGGATGAGGGCTAATCAACTGAGGCTCAATCCAGACAAGACTAAGATGCTGCTAGTGGGTGGTTCTTCTGACCAGATGGTGGATGTCCAACCTGTCCTGGATGGGGTTGCACTCCCCCTGAAGGAGCAGGGTCGTAGCTTGGGGGTTCTCCTAAAATCATCTCTGTCACTTGTGGCTCAGGTAGCCTCAGTGGCACGGAGTGCCTTCTACCAACTTCGGTTGGTGGCCCAACTACGTCCCTATCTGGACAGGGATAACCTGGCTTCAGTTGTCCATGCTCTGGTAACCTCCAAATTAGATTACTGCAATGCACTGTATGTGGGGCTGCCTTTGAAGACGGTTCAAAAACTGCAGCTTGTGCAAAATGCAGTGGCCAGATTGGTAACAGGGACCAGAACATATAAAACCGATTCTGGCCCGCTTGCACTGGCTGCCTGTATGTTTCCGACCTCGATTGAAGGTGCTGGTTTTGACCTATAAAGCCTTACACAGCTTGGGACCCCAATACCTGATGGAACGCCTCTCCCGATACAAACCCACCCATACACTACGTTCAAGATCAAAGGCCCTCCTCTGGGTGCCTACTCCAAGTGAAGCTGGGAGTCTGGCAACAAGGGAGAGGGCCTTCTCAGTGGTGGCCCCCAAATTATGGAATGATCTCCATGACGAGGTGTGCCTTGCGCCAACACTGTTATCTTTTCGGCGCCAGGTCAACACTTTCCTCTTCTCCCAGGCATTTTAGCATGTGTTTTATACTGTTTAATTTTTTTAATTGTGTTTTAAATTGTTTTTATAAGATCTGTTTTAAATTGTATTTGTTTTAATGTTTTTAGTTACTGTAAACCACCCAGAGAGCTTCGGCTATGGGGTGGTATACAACTATAATAAAATAAATAAATGTTGTTGTTGTTATGTGCCTCCAAGTCAACTACGACTGATGGCGACCCTATAAATCAGTGACCTCCAAGAGCATTTGTCATGAACCACCCTGTTCAGATCTTAGATCTTGTAAGTTCAGGTCTGTGGCTTCCTTATGGAATCAATTCATCTCTTGTTTGGCCTTTCTCTTTTTCTACTTCCTTCTGTTTTTCCAAGCATTATTATCCTTTCTAATGAATCATGTCTTCTCATTATGTGTCCAAAGTATGATAACCTCAGTTTCATCATTTTAGCTTCTAGTGATAGTTCTGGTTTAATTTGTTCTAACACCCAATTATTTGTCTTTTTTGCAGTCCATGGTATCCACAAAGCTCTTCTCCAACACCACATTTCAAATGAGTTGATTTTTCTCTTATCAGCTTTTTTCACTTTCCAACTTTCACATCCATACATAGAGATCGGAAATACCATGGTCTGAATGATCCTGACTTTAGTGTTCAGTGATACATCTTTACATTTGAGGACCTTTTCTAGTTCTCTCATAGCTGCCCTCCCCAGTCCTAGCCTTCTTCTGATTTCTTGACTATTGTCTCCATTTTGGTTAATGACTGTGCCAAGGTATTGATAATCCTTGACAAGTTAAATGTCCTCATTCTCAACTTTAAAGTTATGTAAATCTTCTGTTGTCATCACTTTAGTCTTTTTGACGTTCAGTTGTAGTCCAACTTTTGTGCTTTCCTCTTTAACTTTCATCAGCATTCGTTTCAAATCATTACTGGTTTCTGCTAACAGTATGGTATCGTCTTCATATCTTAAATTATTGATATTTCTCCCTCTAATTTTCACTTCTTCTTCTTCTTGGTCCAATCCTGCTTTCCGTATGATATGTTCTGCGTATAGATTAAATAAATAGGGTGATAAAATACACCCCTGTCTCACAGCCTTTCCTATTGGGAACCAATCGGTTTCTCCATATTCTGTCCTTACAGTAGCCTCTTGTCCAGAGTATAGGTGGCGCATCAGGACAATCAGATGCTGTGGCACCCCCATTTCTTTCAAAGCACTGCATAGTCTTTCATGATCTACACAATCAAAGGCTTTGCTGTAATCTATAAAGCACAGGGTGATTTTCTTCTGAAATTCCTTGCTCCGTTCCATTATCCAATGTATGTTTGCGATATGATCTCTGGTGCCTCTTGCCTTTCTAAATCCAGCTTGGACATCTGGCATTTCTCACTCCATATATGGTAAGAGCCTTTGTTGTAGAATCTTGAGCATTACTTTACTTGCATGGGATATTAAGGCAAACGTTCGATAATCACTGCATTCCCTGGGATCCCCTTTCTTCGGAATTGGGATGTATATTGAACGCTTCCAGTCTGTGGGCCATTGTTTAGTTTTCCATATTTCTTCACAGATTTTAGTCAAAATTTGGACTGATTCAGCCAGCAATAAAGAAGCATGTTTGTTTGCAGGGCTGGTGCCAAAGGGTGGCCAGGTTGGAAATGAATAGTGATCTCTGCAGATTCAGCAATATGGTAGGAACATAGGAACAGTCCTTCTGGATCAAACCAAAGGACTATCTAGTCCAGCATCCTGTTTCCCACAGTCAGAGCCGGCGCCAGACATGCCGGGGCCCTTGGGCACCAGCTTGCCCTGGGCCCTGGCACGCATGTGAGCACACACACATACACGCGTGCACACGCCCAGGGCCAGCCCCAGACACGCTGGAGCCCTTGGGGAAAAGCCTGTCCCAGGCCCCAATGCTCCCCTTCCACGATTCACGCACGGCGAGGGCTTCAGGACTCCGCCATTCCCTTGTTTAACTTACCTTGTTCTGCGGTTGCGCATGCAACGGTGCGCTTAAGGAAGATGGTGGCTGAGGTTTTCCTAAGGATGAAGCCTCTGCCGCCATCTTGATTCATGGCAGGGATGCGAGTGCGCAGCATGCATGTGTGCCATCAGCCAAGATGGCGGCAGAGGCTTCAGCCCCTTAGGAAAACCTCAGCAGCTATCTTTCTTAAGGGCACCGCTGTGTGCGCAACTGCAGAACAAGGTAAGTTAAGTAAGGGAATGGCGGAGCCCCAAAGCTCTCGCCATGCGATCTGTGGCAGCGATCCTGCCGCGAATCGCAGAAGGGGAGCAGAGGGCCCCCTCAGGGGCTCGTGTTGCCTCAGGGGCCCTCAGGCCAGTGCCCCACCTGGCTGCCCTTGGAACTGGCCCTGCCCACAGTGGTCAACCAGATGAAGTCAAGGTGAGTTGTTCTTGTTTAATGTCATAGGTCTAATTCCAAATCCATAGAATCATAGAATAGTAGAGTTGGAAGGCGATCTATAAGGCGATCAAGTCCAACTCCCTGCTCAATGCAGGAATCCAACTTAAAGCATACCCAACAGATGGCTCTCCAGCTGCCTCTTGAATGCCACCAGTGTTGGAGAGCCACCACCCCCCTAGGTAAATGATTCCATTGTCCTACTGCTCTAACATCTAACAGGTTTTTCCTGATGTTCAGCTGAAATTTGGCTTCCAGCAACTTGAGCCCATTGTTCCATGCCCTGCACTCTGGGATGATCAAGAAGAGATCCTGGGTCTCCTCTGTGTGACAACCTTTCAAATACTTGAAGAGTGCTATCGTATCTCCACTCAGTCTTTTCTTGTCAAGGCTAAACATGTCAAGTTCTTTCAGTCTCTCCCCATAGGGCTTTGTTTCCAGTCCCTTGATAAATCCTTGTTGCTCTCCTCTGAACCTGTTCCAGTTTGTCTGCATCCTTCTTGAAGTGTGGTTTTCAGAACTGTGTTGTGGGCTGTCCCCATGTTTAATGTATGTACTTCCCATCTAAGAGCCTTTACAATGCATGTTTTAAGCTTAATGTATAGGATTTTATATGTCCAGATACACAGCCCTCCTCATAGCTTGTAAAGAGTTCAAAAGGGAAGACTTTTTCTGCTCCCCAGTCCTTTGTCTAGTTCTGGGCAATCAGCATGTAGGAGCCAGAGGAGGAAGCTTGTTATATGGTGTGGACAACACCTGTTTCTGGTAAAACTGACTAGTTATGAGAAAGACCCATTTGCTGTACCTGGCAGGCAGCACGACAAGGCGTTTGCTGTCTCTGGCAGGAGGCATATAGAGACGGTGACGGAGAAGAACACAGCTGTAGACCAAGGTCACAGCCTTGAGAAATTCTTTAAAAAGGGAGAGAAGTTCTTACATTCAGTATCAGTCTTACAGACTGATTCAATGTACTACTATACTGTTAGCTGAGAGGTCCAAGGCTTGCCTGCTAAAAGGGTGAGATTATTCCATTTCTTTAAAGATAGGAATGTGTGAAAATGTACTAATCTGTATGTTTATTCCTTGCAATATAACTTCGCTAATATTTCAGTGTAACTTCTATAATGTCTAAGTCTGAAGTAATAGCACATTATTTATTATTTATTTATGTATTTATTAAATTTATATCCCGCCCTTCCTCCCAGCAGGAACCAGGGCAGCAAACAAAAGCACTAAGAACACTTTAAAGCAGCCTTTCCCAACTAGTGGGCCAATTCCGTAAGATTTGTTAGATGTACATTAAATGTATGCTAGGGCCCCACTCATACGGCAGGTTATGTTCCAGGCCCCTGCCAAAAAGTGAAAACTGCCGGAAAGTGGGGCCCTACTGTATTCCAGCCGCCGTGCTCCAGCTGACAGTGATCAGCTGGAGTGCGCAAGCTTCCCGCGCTACAGCTGATTGCATGCTACCTGATCGCTGTCAGCTGGAGCGTGGTGGCTGGAGCTCCCTGTGCTACAGCTGATCACCCCGCTGGTGCCACCATATTAGCGGAACACCGCAAAGCAGGGCACTGAAAAGCGGAGCCCTACTGTAGAAGCCTAATATTATATAGGCCTGATATAAGACTGAGCTGTAATAAATAAGAGAGCTACTGACTATGGCCACTATATGTCATTATGTGCTTATAACCAGTCAGGACTTTGACCCTGACCTATATGATTCTGATTCACTGGCTGTAGCCAGAGACTTATGTGTGACTTATATATAGAAAGTTGTGTGGAATCAATAAAACATATCAAATTCTTCCACTGTTGAATTTCCATTATTTTTCCTGATATATCCCTAAACCTTAGTATGTTATTTGGTGGGACTTTTGGTAGTTTGTCTAGACAGACCAAAACCGTGGAAGCTCAGGTGACCACAGTGTTTGTCATATAAGTTGTCTATATGGACCAGGGAAGTATGCAAGAATCCTCAATCCTGTGTTTGTATAAGAAAAAGGTGGCGCAAGGCCATTTCAACTGGATGCACTACTCAAAATGAAGCCTAGCCAGAGGGGAACCTAACAGAGGGGAACATGTACTCTATGTCATTTTGAAACTATACTTCTGTTAATGCAGAATTATGGAATGATCTCCCTGACGAGGTGCGCTTGGCGCCAACTCTGTTATCTTTCTGGCGCCAGGTCAAGACTTTCCTCTTCTCCCAGGCATTTTAGCATGTGTTTTTAAATTGTTTTTAAAAAATTTAAATTGTGTTTTTAAATTGTTTTTTGTGTTTTAAAATTTGTATATTTGTTTTTAATGTTTTAATTGCTGTAAACCGCCCAAAGAGCTTCAGCTATGGGGTGGTATATAATTGTAATAAATAAATAAATAAATGCAGCCTAAAATAGCATTTGCCTTTTTTAATGCCACATTGCACTGTTGGCTGATATTCAGCTTGTGATCAACAACAATTCCAAGATTCTTCTCGTATGTAGTATTGCTGAGCCAAGTATCCCCCATCTTATAAGTGTTCATTTTGGTTTTTTCCCCTACATGTAGAACTTTGCACTTATCCCTGTTAAATTTCATTCTGTTGTTTTCAGCCCAATGCTTCAACCTGTCAAGATCACTTTGAAGTATGTTTCTGTCTTCCAGGGTATTAGCTATCCCTCCCAATTTTGTATTGTCTACAAATCTGATAAGCATTCTCTTCATCTACTCATCCTTAGTGATCTAAAATCACTAGTTAAAATTTCCTGTGTCCCATAAATAATATCATAAGTTTTTACAGCAAAGGTTATCAAAGTAGCAAATCAACAAATACTAGTGAACAATAATCAAATTATGGAATTAATAAACATAAAAATGGTTAGTGTATTTTACTTTTAGCTGTAGAAACTACAGGTATGCACCAATCACAAGATTCAGTTCAGAGCCTGATTTGGTGCTTTGAAAAATATCCCCTTCAGTCTGAGATGCTTCATAGGCTGCCTGATTTAGCCTGGGATACATCTGATTAAGCTTTATCCACCTCCCCAATTCACTATTGAAATATTAAACAATGGCTACAACTTATTTTCCTTTTCACAAAAATGGATGATAAAGCCTGCCAAATTAAGGGAAACAGGGCTACAGCCTTTTGTGCTGAGCACATTTAAAACATGATGATAATTTTTTTAAAGGAAATTTCTATATCTTTTTTTTTATTTGGGGGGCAGAAATTGATGATATTTGCAGGTAAGGTCACTGAGGATATGGATCCAGCCAAATTTCAGGATAGTTGCAGTGGTTTCCTGAGAATGGCATCCATTATAGTTTTGGAGTGGGTAAAAAAAAAAGAATCATTTATCTTTCCATGTATTTTGTGAACAATTAATCTGAAAGTTGCTTTTAAGTTGGGAGAGAGCAGAGCAAACAAGTTGGTAGCAGAGCAGGAAAGCTACAGCAGGAAAGAGAAAATAGTGTTGTGGGAAGAAGCAGCAAGGGGGACCTGCCTGGAGGGCACCTTGTCCTGACCCCCCTCACTGATATATATCAGCTTATTTTGTCAATGGGTATAAGTAAGTGGCTAGAGTGAAATAGGTGGCTTGCTCAGCAGTGATCCTGAGCTTGCATCCAGAATGGTAATCCATGCATTCATAGTGCTTACTGTATTTGAGTGCTATCTGTAAATCATGTGTTGTGAATCTTTTTTCAGCCCATGGGTCACATTATCTTCTGGGGACCACTTGCCAGTGGTGGATGGGGACAGAGTCAAAAGTGGTCCAAATGACAAGTGTGAATTTTGCTTTCATGTAGTAGACTGGTTTCTATACACATTCATCTCTCTCCCCCTCCCCCATCCAGACAAACAAGAAGCATGATCACAGTTCAAGGATACGTTCCAGCCAGGCAAAAATTCTAGAGGAGGGCCCAAAGCAGATCCAGTAAGGGATGTCGTCTGAGAAGAAGATGTGGCCTGGGGAACAGGTGTGGCCTGAGAAGAGTCCCAGAGGCCAGATGAAGAGGCTTGGAAGGTCAAATTTGGGCTAGAGGGCTGAGGTTCCTCATCCCAGCTGTATTTAGGACATGGAATACCATACTTTATCACTTGATATCTATAGTTTCAAATGACCATGACACAACGTGCTCCTTTCTCTAAGGAGTTTGATAAAGTATTGTCCTTCCCTTTCACCTTTATATATTTAGAGGTGAGTAAGAGAATATCGGTGATAGGAAAGAAAAGTAATTTCGCTCTGTTTTCTAACTCCATGCTTGCTTAACAGCTTTAAATGTTAGGGTCCTAGGAAGCTGCCTTATGCTGAGCTGGACCATTGGACCATCTAGCACAATATTGTCTATACTGACTGGCAGTGGCTCTCTGGGGTTTCAGACACAAGTATTTCCTAGGATTACCTGAGAGATGCCAAGGACATTTCTTATGCAAACAAAGTGTTTTCCCACTGAGCTACAAGAACACAACTTTGGCTAAGCTGTCAAGACGTAGTAAATTTGCAGAAAACTCCCTGGGAATTTTAGTAAATTTCTGGCACTCCTGTGAACTATAAGCATAAAGACTTAAGAAAATGAAACTTTTGGAGAACAATATATTGAATCTACCTTTTGATAGCCAATTTGGATGGGGGGGATCCTCATTTGTTTTTTGGCACCGTGTATCTGCTTTTCTTTGTCAATAGCTGTAAGTGCATGTCTGGAGCCAAGAGCACCTTATCTGGTGACTTATTACTGATTCCTTTTTTATTATAGTATCAGACCCTTGAGGAGCACAACTGAACTGAGATGAATTATGTGCAAAGCAATGGAGGTTTAATGAACAGAAGGCCAATGAAATTCAATTGATGTTGGCACATTAACACATTTTTCCTTTGCAAAGTAGCTTGTATCATTTCCCTCCCATTAAGGGTAAAAGGGCCCCCTTCCACTTTATTTAAGAAGGTTGCTCTTTTGAAAAATATGCCTTATAGTTAAACCTGGGTCACTAAGGTGATCTCTCTCTCTCTCTCTGGTTCCTTGACACAATACCCATATTCAAAATGCATAGCTTCAGCCTTTCTCCAATATGCACATGCATATTCATGTTATCCATATTATTATTATTTTATATTATTTAAAAAACATGTGAATGGAAATCAGGAAATTATAAGGCCCATGCTGATGGGTGTGAATTTCAAAGTGACAAGTGGCCAAAAACAGCAACAAGCCACTCATAAGAAGAGCTCTGCTAGATCAGATCAAAGGGCTGTCTAGTAGGAATTTATTTATTTGCTTCCATTTATGAATAAGTTCCCATAAAATATCGCAAAGCCAGCTCAAACTAAAAACATTAGCAATAAAAGCATTTACAGAATTTCATTTTTAAAAACACGGTCACAATTAAAAACACTTCTATATGTAAAAACAATTTCAAATTGAATACAGATACAGATTGGGATAAAGAGTTCCACTTAGAAGGCTTGGTGAAAGAAGAACTGTAGAAACACCACAACCAATCAAAATGTGTTTTTTAAAGATAAAATGTATACATAAGTTGTATTGCAAATTAAAATCTGCACAAAAATGGAAGTTTCAGGATAACATGCATATAAAATGCAGAGTAAAACACATGCAAAATTAATACAAATTTCATGGCTTTTTTTGCATTGAAGATTAATGTGGAAAATGGGACAGAACAGACTCATGAATGAACACATGCAGATCAGAGAGGGTCCAGAAATAGAATGATTTATCCAACCCTGCTATCTAGCCCAGAATTCTCTTCCGGCAGTGCTAACCAAGAGCCTATAGGAAGCCCAAACGTGCACACTTCACATCTCATATGTGGAGCATGTATTTTTAATATGTAATATGTAATATTGTATCCATGTCTAAAAGCTATGATATGAAACAGTTTTGAAAAGGACATTGATCCAGCTCTAACTTTATGCATGACCTTACTGTTCTACTATCAAATGGATTTATGGTTCTTATCACTTTACTGTGAGGCAGGAATAGGGAAACTTCTTTCACATTCCGTTCTGAGGGATCTTCTGAATGCCCATGGTGGATATAGCTGGAGGCAAAAGTACGTGGAACAACAAGTGTAATGTAAATTTAACCTTTGTACAGTAGGTGAGTTTCTATGCACACTCACACACCCCTCTCTATTCCCCATTCAGACAAGCAAGAAGCATTTTCAGAGTTTAAGGACACATTCCAGCCAGGAAAAAAGAAATTGGGGTATGCAGCAAAGCCAGTGAGGGAAGTGGCCTGGGGAGAGTTCCAAGAGCCAGACAGAGAGGCCTGGAAGGCTGCATTTGGCCCCTGGATGTGTGGTTCCCCATTCCTGCATTAAGGAATCTACCACATGCTCAGCAGCTTGAAAATCTGTTTGAGCCCAATGGCTTATAGATCCTGCTCATATAGATGCCCTATCCATGAGAAACTGTCATGTGGCTTAATGTGCAAGCATGGAAAGGCATTAACAAATTAATCTAAAACAGTCTTCCCCAATCTGGGGCTAATGAGAGTTGTAGTCCAAAACGTATGGAAGACACCAGGTTTGGGAAGGCCAATCTAGAAAATGGCCATATTAAAGTCTGTAAGTGGAGCTGCAGATAAGCAAAGAACATGTGGCAGAATGAAACCATGAGCAAATTTGGAAAGAAGCTTTTTCAGGGCCAACCCCTTTGAAAGTAATGCAGTGGGACCTGGTTATCACTAATCTTTGCAAGATAGCAAATTCTGTTCTGCTCGTGACCAGTTTCCTAAAGTTAGGATTCATTGTTCAATCTGATATACATGTTTGTCAGATCCTTAACTCACACTCAGAGGCATATATATATGACTTCGATTATCTCCATATATTTTCATGATCATTTTTATAATACAAAAAGAAAGTTGATGTGATGATGTTCTGAACTATGATATGCCCCATAAAAATATGCATGCAGCAACATTGTCAGGAGCTGGGAGGGGGAACTGACTTAGTAAACAGAAAATGATTTTTTTCTTACAGTGAAGAGAGAAATAAGTTAATGAAAATAATACTATTACTGTCGTGTTTCAGTTCTCTGTATTGTTTTATGATACTGTTATGTTTCAATATTCCATATTGTTTCTTATTTATATACGAATAGCCATCCTCCTTCCATTCCCATGAGCTTCCTGTCAGCACGAATTGTTGTACAGGATTTTTGGACTACTGTCCACACCACACTAAATTGTCTTCAACAGACTACACATTGTGATGCACATCAGAATCATGTTCCAGTATGAATGGAGATGTGTGTTGCATAGAAAGCAATGTAGCATGCACCTGAACTTGAATGTGTGTAAGAATGCAGTCACATGCACTCATCTAACTGAGCCAGAAAATTCTTCTCTAGCAGAGAGCCTTCCTTAGGTCTTCTGAGGCCTGCTTTCACTGAGTCAGCTCTGGGAACAGCAACTGCTGCCACCCCTCTACTGAAGCCAGAAAGACTCTTCACATGCCCCCACCCCCAGGACTGGAACAGAATTGGACCCAGAAGATGCACAATTGAGAGTGTACCTTCTTCAATGCCAATTCCTTCCCCATAGGATCCTTTAAACCAGGGACAGGGAACCCATGGCCCTACACTATAACTTCCATCATCCCTGACCATTGGCCATGCTGGCTGGAGCTGATAGGAGCTGGAGTCCAAGAACATCTGAAGAGCCACAGGTTCCCCCAGCCCTACATTAAACTATGAGAGGCTGTCCTCAGGAAACTGGGCATGCATTCTATGAGCTAATTCCCTCCCCTCTCTGTGGAGTCAAGCCTTGGGAGAGCCACAGCAGACCCTCGGCTACAGAAAGTGTTTTGGGGCTCAGTTAGAGGGGTGTGGTTGATCGCATGCTTACGCATATTCAGTTAACCAGTTGCATCAGTTTCAATGGAATGTGTCACAGATAGCACAAAAAGGAAAAGCCTCTGACTGAGGGGTTATCCAAACGGAGTGGGATAATCCACGGTTTCCATATTCGGTTTGTCATCTGATAGTCCTCACTTTGCCTTTTAGTTCGTTCTTTCTCAATTAAAAAAAATGCTTTTTTGCACCCGCACACGCAGTGGTAAGACCCCTACATTCTTTTTGCTTTTTCCAAGCTCCGCCTCTAAAACCTCCCCCTATCAACCAGTTGGTCAGCAAAAAAATGACGTATGCTCCTCTCCCCCTTTGCAATGAAGCACAATATGGTTGTAAAGGAGTTCTTGCTGCGGAAGGAAAGGGAGGAGGAGGAGGGTGGTCGGTTTCAGCTTGCCTCCGGAAAGCTTTGTCAATTTCATTCTACTCGCTGGGGTTTTTGCTTCAAATCATTTCGCCGCGGAGAAGAAAGGGAGAAGGAGGGGGGGTGACATGTTTCTTGCTTTTTTGGAGAAATAAGTGCAATTGCCAGCGTGTGTATCTCCTTAAATATCCATAAAGGCAGAAAAGTATACATTCGTTTAAGCGTAATATCGCAAATACAAACAAGAAAGGGGCTGCTGGTCAGTTTCACGCCTGCCTTGGGAAAGCTTTGTCAATTTCATTCTACTGGCTGGGATTTTTGTTTCAAATCATTTCGCCTAGGGAAGGAAAGGGAGAAGGAGGGGTGTGTGACATGTTTCTTGCTTTTTTGGAGAATTAAGTGCAATTGCCAGCGTGTGTATCTCCTTAAATATCCATAAAGGCAGAAAAGCATACATTCATTTAAGTGTAATATCACAAATACAAACAAGAAAGGGGCTGCTGGTCGGTATCATGCCTGCCTCTGGAAAGCTTTGTCAATTTCATTCTCTATGGTTCTCCAGTCTCTAAGGAGATACACACACTGGCAACTGCACTTATTTCTCCAAAAAAGCAAGAAACGTGTCACACACCCCTCCTCAGTTTCCTTCCCGAGGCGAAATGATTTGAAACAAAAACCCCAGCCAGTAGAATGAAATTGACAAAGCTTTCCCAAGGCAGGCGTGAAACTGACCAGCAGCCCCTTTCTCGCTTGCTGTGCATTGCAGATCTCACCCAGAGCGGCCGCCCAGTTTGCAGGCTGGCAAAAAATAAAATGCATCTGTGCAGTAGTTGCAGACCCCCCCCCAACACCCCACCATTGCGATGATTGGTTCAATTTTCCTGGGCTTATTCTCGCACATGTGCAAAAGTGCAGATATGTGATTGGCTGGAATGAGAAGGGGCAAGGGGAAACGCCCAAGAACCACCCATCAGCTGTAAAGTCCGCGGTATTGCATCCTACCTCCTGAAGGCACAGCGGATGATTCCCTATTTTAAACAGCAAATCGCATTTTTGCCGGTATTGCAAGGAGTGGATTTAACCCGCAAAAATGCATAACAGCGCGAGACGTCATTTGGACGACTGAAAAATAATGAACACACATAGCGGGCGTGTCACACATTTTGCAGTTGTCTGGATGAGCCCTGAGTAAGCAGATAGAGAGGCGGATAGACCAGGCCACATACTTCAGCGGGCATCGCTTGTGTGTGCATGTGTTACTCTGGTCACATGACATACACTGGGGGTACTGCTGCTGTTTGAGTGAACACACACCAGGTGGAGCAGTGAGAGAGTGGTGGCAACATGTTGGAGGGCAGAGATATGTGTGCCACATGGCCTGCCTTGTGCCTCCTAATCTCTCCTACTGCCCTCACCTACAGTGGAAGACACTAACCCATCACCAGTGCTGAAGTAAGATTCAAGTGACAGTCCAGTCAGCTTTTGTACATGGAAAGGAGGGGGACATCTTGTCCATCACCTCAGACAACAGAATATATTGGGCAAGCCCTGAAACCTCTTTTTGGGAGTCAGGGGATGCAACTGTTGGCATGGAAAATTCTCCCTCTTCTGAGGTTTATGTCTGTTATAAAAAAATGTATCTCTCCCTAACCTTTTAGGCTTGTGCTAAGTATGTGTTAATTCTTGGCAAAGTAATGACATCTATAATCTATTGTAACTGCCTTACTTTATCTAGAACAAAGACAGAGAATGTTCCTTTTAGAGACGATTTCAATGATGCATTTAACCACTGGTCGCAAAGTGTCTGTTTGAAGGGGTGATAACATTAGGGTAAGATCTAACAAGAACAGGAAGACAGAAAGGATGAGACTTCACCTTCTGTTTCTTTTGAATATGTATGTTCCCTATATTACGTCTGTTTACATCCTCATTTGATGACTCTGTCTTTTGCAATGTTTACAGCTTGCCATGCCATGTTGATCTATAAATTGTTGCTGTTTCCTGAATAAAGTTGTCTTTCTGACCAAGGTTGCACTCTCAGTTGGACTGGGAGCTTCTTTGGGGCAGTTGGAACCTTTGATCAAAGTTCTATTGTGTTTGGATCATGTTTTCCTTCCTCACTCAATTCAGGGTCCAATTGCAGCTCGTGTCTTACCTGGGGAAGGTGGCACAGCGAGATAGCCATTGAGATCTCGCCCATCACAACCTCTCAGAGTCCCTTAGTTTCCTGGCCAGAGGAAGATGCTAAGGGTGCTTCCCTTCCATTCTAATGTCCTAGGGGCAACCGGCAGATGGAGTAGAGTGTTCTTTCTGGCAGGGCGGGTGGGGAATACTTAGGACCAGTATCATATACCTTCCATCCTTTCCTTCAAGAAGTTACCTGAACTGTGCACTGACTGGCTATATCAGATATTTGCAGAAGAGAGTTTTAGGACTTAGCTAAATCATATACATGGAGAATGCATGGCTGCCGGTGAACCTTGTCTGCCGCATGCAACTCCCAGGTAACATTTGCATCCAGCAGTCTCCCACCCCCCTGGAAGCAGCAGCCAATGATCTGCAGCAGAGATGGAGAAATGATGCTTCCAGTAACAATTACAATCCTTGTTTAATATCTAACTAGGCCTTACTCTGCTGCCATCACCAGATCACCTGACAAGTGCTTGACACTTTACAGTTTCACACATTTATTATTATTATTATTATTATTATATTTATATTCTCCCTTTCCTCCCAGCAGAAGCCCAGGGTGGTAAACAAAAGCACTAAAAACATTAAAACATCATAAAAACAAACTTTAAAACATATTAGAACAAAACATCTTCAAAAACGTTACTTAAAAAAAGCTATCAAAACATATTCTAAGATTAAAAACATTTTTAAAAAGAAAGTTTAAGAACATATTAAAAATCAATTCCAACATAGATGCAGATGTCAGGTGATCTGGCAGTGGTAGCAGTACCTTTAGGTTTTCTGCTGTAGCATTGGTACCAATTTCTACAGTGATTTCTACTGAAGGCTGGGCTACTTTATTTTCTGTACTCTGGCAAAGCAATAACAGGGAACACTGTAGTGTAAAAGAAAGGGCTATAGCTACAAAGCAACTGAGAAAGAATGCTTATGTGGCCAGGATAGCTAATTACACATTTGGAAGAATTGGGAAAGTGAGGCATGTGAATATTGGAGAAAGATGGAAAGGTCATTTTCAGATCACCATTTTATAGTTACAGCCATTCCTAAGGAGTCCATAATTCCTGAGCATTTGTAAATAGATATGCCCAAATAGGGCATAAGGTTATTGAATTACCTTTACTGCTATGCAACAGAACAGAACAAAGGATGAGGATGATGCCACTGTACTCCTCAGGACCAATAAGAACAGTGGAGTAAAGAGAGCTCCCATGATGGCTGGAGAAGTTCCATTCTGGGCCTTTGGTACTATCGAAATGCTTCTCCTTTCCCTCCTCCCACACACCCATCTCACTTCATTATAAGCAGCCCAAAGAGCTGTCATGGACTCTCTTAACACATACACACACCACTCCCTAGAGCTTGGTAACTACCTTGCATTGTCTCTTTGATAGGCATGTAAGAAACAAATGAGGAGGAGAAGATGCCTGAAGGGTCCATTAACATTGCTAGGTTAGATGCGCTGACAATAAGTCGATTCTTTTTGACATGGCTGTCGCAGTAATGAAGGTATGTTTCTCAACGACTCTTCTTAATGTAAGATAAGATATGGATGACCCGTGTTTTTCCTCTGACACATGTCCAGCATATCAAAGGGTGGCATAAGAAAAGGTTTGCTTATTGACACGGTAATAGGAGATAAAAGTTTAAGATTAATAGCAATGCTGCCTTTGTCTGTCCCTTTTTGTTTGGTCGGCCCTCCAGAGAATGGAAAATCCAGTGTCCCGGCTCCCAGAAGCAAAGGGAACGGAGCCAAAGATGAGGATGCATGGAGGCCACAGCAAAAGGTCTCCCTTTTCCCCAGAGTATGAGCAAAAGGCACTCAGATGGAAAACGTGTGTCATCCTGAATGTCATGCTGCGTTCCATTCTCTGTCCCTGACTCTGATATTCAGATGTGTTTTCCGGCTGATTTGTAAAGCAGGAGCATGGAGCAAGATTGGCTGAGGACTTTCGTGTGCGTGTGCTGCCAGGTAAACATTGGTTTTCCCCTGTATTAAACCCAAGATGAGAGCAATAAATGGGTGGTTATAGCATTAGGGAGGAAACCAGAACTATAGCCTTGGGATTAAAAGAGGTGCTATTGCATTTTTCCAAGCCTCGGGCAAAGGCATCCATACACCAAACGATGCATTTTCATACAATGTAAGGCATATAATTCCTGTTTCACTATATCTGTGGGTCTTGTGAGGGGTAAAGCCTCCTGTTGTGTCCCTGTGCACTAAGACCCTCAGAAATAGCAGGTTTGAGATTTTCCTTTGAACACTGACAGAGACTCCTTGGTTCTTCATGCCAGAGGCACTGTGTCCTTCTAGCCAAGGACAGTATAACAGCTCATCCACACTGAAGTTTAATGTAGAATTGAAGCTGCTACTGTCTGTTTTTTGTGTGTGTCCACATGGCATTCTTCTCATCAAAGTAGCAGCCCACACTTCCACCAACTAAATTTGGATTTTCCTGATCCACAGATAATCTAATAAGAAAAGTCAATATAAAATTGCATGTTACTTTACTGTGGATGCAGTGAAGAGCATTGGGCTCTTTTTTTCTACATGCATAGAGCCTTTTTACTGGGTGCCAGCTATCACCACACCCACACTCCCATTTTGTTTCCATCAGCCCAAAGGAAATAATGCAGCCTGGCTTTTCCATTAGTTGTTGCTGGAGGCACACTTGCAGTCTTTTTTAAAAACAGTTAGTTTGCACAGTAGTGCTCTTGCACAAAATAGCTATATTAAAAATAAAAACAAAAGTGTCCCTTATAGGTACAGGTGGCTAGAAAGGAAAAGGAAAGGAAGCAGCAGCCTTTCATGGAAACAACTTCAAATCCTTGTTATTTATTTATTTTTATGTTTAACCGCTCTTTTGTGCAAATCTGCTATATGAGAAATCTGGTATATTTCAATATTTAGTAAAAATAATTAGTGCATCAGCACAGATAAACAAATACCTGTGGGTATGCCCACAAGAGACCTCAGGTTTCTGGATTGGAGGACACACACATATTTTAAGAATGATTTTTTACTGACATTTTGCATAAATTTGGTATAACAGAAAACTGTATTAAAAAAATAAAATGGGCCTCCTTGGCTTCCAGCAACACACACCTTTTTATTAAAAAAAAAACCCTACTCTTTTGTGTAAATCTGGTACATCAGAAAACTTCTCTTTTAAAATTAAAAATTAAAAATGTAAAGTTGCCCATTGACAGTTAAATGTTTGTACTCATGTGCACAATGGATCTCAGGTTTCTAGAACTTACGGGGGGCGTGAAAGCATTAATTATTAATTATTTCTGCTATCCTTCACTTTTACTGTTTTGATTATTCCCTCTCCCGAAAAATTATATTGTTGTCAATGTTTTCTTTCCCTCTGCTCAGTATGGCCTACCCACCCAATCCCCCCTCTGCCCCCCCTCTGCCCAAATGGTATTGGATCCTTCCTCCCAGCCCTGGGAGAAAGCCAGAGACAACTTTAGTGCAAAGCAAAGACATGGGCTGGTGAATTTCACATTAGCAAAGCAAAGGCACAGGCTTGTCAGTTTATCCTCAGTAAAGCAAACATGCAGGCCGGTCAGTTACACCTCAGCAAATCAAAGGGACAGGTCTGTCAGTTTATTATTAGCAAAGAAAATACACAGGCTGGTCAGTTTCACCTTAGCACAGCAAAGGCATCATTGTGTCAGTTTAAGGTTGAGGAAGCAAATACACATGCTGGTCAATTTCATATTAGCAAAGCAAATACACAGGCTGAGCAAAGCAAAGACTCAGGCTGCAAAGCAAAGACACAGGTTTGTCAGTTAAACATTAGCAAAGCAAACCCACAAGCTGGTCAATTTCACAAGCAAACACACAGGCTGGTCAGTTTAACCTTAACAAAGCAAAGGCACAGGGTGGTCACTTTCACATTAGCAAAGCAAAGTTCTGTTTGTTTGTGGTTTTGAAAAAAGCCCAGAAACTTGCAGTATGCAGGATCGGTGTGCAAAGAAAGTGAACTTGCAGACTATCCGCAGGTCTGATTAGCTATTGATTTTAGCTAAATTCTTGTCCATCCCTAGTGTGAACACATCCTCATGTTTCAGAGTTAACTGTGCACTGACCCTGCAAAATGTGTGAAGAACCACACACGACTCTAACCTTTAGGGATTTCTGCTGTTACCCTGCCTATAAGTGTCTTGGCTACCAGCTCTTACTCTGGTAACTGGGGTCACCTGTCCTCTCCTGATTCCTCATTTTCTCAAACCTTAGAACATACAGTGTAGGTAGCAAGGCTCATGAGATATAAACTTTAGGGTGTTCAGTAATAACCCACCAATATAACAATATAAGGTTATTTTTTTAAAAAAAAATGAGGTAGGATGTGGTGGGTGGGAGGAGCAAAGCAGAATACAATAAAACATAAACATTAGCAAGCTACAGGTTCCACACTCACATGCTGGGAATGATATGGATTGTTCAGATGATTCCAACGGTATAAGAATGGACAAGCCTGCAGTTATGCAGGATCTTCTTGAATGCTGACTAGATCAAGACAGTGATCTATTATCAACATTAGACCTCATGAGAAGTCACTAAGACATACTGCTAAGTTGTAAACCAACAGGACCAAAATGAAATCATAGTATAAATGACCTGCTTCTAGTGAAAAGCCTTCAGGGTAGTGAAGGGGGGAAATCAGTCAAGGTGGTTTTGGAGGAGCTTAGCAAAGTGAAGATGATTGCAAGTCCCCTAATGATTTCACCTTCATAAATATTTGCATCTGCTGATTATGAATGTTACGCTATTGATTTTCATTAACAAGATCCCTTGCAATCCACCTTCCTTCTCAGAAACAAATGCTTTGCCTTGTCAAGACACACAACACTGTAGCACACGACAGTTCATAAATGGATATGATAATACCTCAAAAGCAGATTCTGAGCATATTGATTTAGACAAACTTATGCTAAGCCATCTTTTATCAGCTTCATATGTTGTAATCTTCTTTGTCTTCTGGTGCAATCCTATGTGCCCTACGCATAGAACACATCTATTGTGCAGCCCCCAAACAGTCAATATAGTCTTCTGATCTCCCACTGTGCTGCCAGGTGCACAGGATCAGAATCCTCCACAGCTCTTCCACACCTCTCCTAGGAACTTCCAGACACTTTCTGTATCCCAGGCCCTATGCTCCTGCTTTTCCAGAGAGTGTTCTGGCTCTTCAGACTGTTCAGAGGGCTCATACAATAGGATGTGTTAGAATACCCTACTGGATCAAGGCAAAGATCCATCTGGTCCATCATCCTGTTTCTTGCAGTAGCCAAACTCCTACTACTGGGAATCCCACAAGCACAACAGGAAGGCAATATTCCTCACCTCCTGTTGCCTTTCCCCAGGAACAGGCATTTAGAGGCACGCTACCTCTGAGCCTGGAACCGAAGCAATGATGGCTCATTGAATCCCCACTGGTGTGCTGTGCATCATAAATACAATAAATTAGTTCTGTATTGCCTGATGTACTGCCTTTTGTGTGCTCTGAATCTACTGCCAATTAATTTCACTGGGTGACCCTAAGTTTTATTTCAATCATAATAAGGTGGGTTTTGAAAACCTGCATCTCAGAAGCTGAAGGCCAAGGTAAAGATGCTAATCTGCCGAAAACTGTATAGCAAAGGTGCCAGGTGCATCTCTGTAGGGAGAGAATTCCACAGCTGAGGGGCTGCTAGAGAAAGCTCTCTCCTGTGCCACCATCCCCCAAACTTCTGAGGGTGGTGGAACTACCAAGAAAGTCCCCTCTGCTGATCTTAACACTTGAGAGGGTCTTTATGGCAACAGATGGTCTCTGAGATATTTGGGGCCTAAGCCATTTAGGGCTTTAAACACTGTGAGCACCTTGAGTTGAGCCGGAAACAAACTGGCAACCAATGCCATTGTTTTAGAATGGGGTTATTTGTGTTTTGAAAGGAACCCCAGCCAGTAAGCATTTTGGACCAGTTGAAGTTTCCAAGTTGTCTTCAAGGGCAAGACTGAGAAGGAAGTTAAGGAGGGAAGGGTGTTAGGCCATTGTCAGCCCCTCCCATGCCTAATTTGCACACATCCTCCCTTTTTGTGGAACCCAAAAGGGATTTCTGTTAATGACTTTATTCCAGAGCATCTTTGTTCAGTGCACTATGCATCATTTGATAGTGCTTTGAATAATGTGCTGGTGTGGCAAGGGGGCTGAGATGGATAAGAATGATATTAAGCTGGCTTTCCGCCGCCTCCCAGTTCATCCTGGGGATTTTGAGTTGTTGAGTTTTTGTTATGACTGTCCATAGGGAACTGGCCAATGTGCATTTCTGATGCAGGAGTTTGAGTCTATGGCATGGGAATTAGTGCTGCCTTTAGCAGCAGAGAAAACGGAAGGGCCTAGTAGTTGACCTTTTAGGGCATTGAGTTTGATTCTGTACAGCAATGTTTTTGGCTGCCAGAGAACAAGTTGTTGGTGTTGTGTGATAGGATTCAGGGGGTTATGACAGCAAGGAAAGTGACATTATGAGCCTTGCAGGAATTAGTGGGATTGTTGAATTTTGCATGTCATGTGGTTTCATCTAGAAGGGCTTTTGCATGGCATATATGTGATGCTATGAAGGGCCTTCGGGCTTCACATCATAGGATGCAGGTCACAGCTGAGATGAAGAAGAACTGGTTGGAGTTTTCAGAGCAGTTTAACAGCATTTCTTTTTGGAGGGAGAAGTTGTTATTGGAGGCTGAATAGCAGATTTGTTTGGATGCAGCTGGTGCTTGTGATTTTGGGTTATTTTTAGGGATAGGTGGTGGCCTGCAGAATGGTATGAGCAGGGGCTTACTAGGGATTTGATTTTTTTGGAGTCCCCCCCCCCCGATAGTTTTGCTGTTTACTTGTGGCGTCAGGATTTGGCTTAACAAATCCTGTTGTACTTCTGGTGTGATAAACAGGCTTTTGGTGTGATAAACAGGCTTCAGTGCAGGTAATTAATTCATTGACTTTAAAGACTCCTAGAGTCATGGCCTTAGTAAGAGCTTTTACCCTCCAGTGTCTCTGCTGCAATATCCTGTCTCTGGTGTGCCATGTTCCAGGTCTGGATAACAGCATTGCTGATGCTTTATCGTGTAAAGAGATGGGCAGGTTCTGAGGATTGGTGTATTGGGCCCAGGAGCATCAGGAACCTATGCCAGTGGCACTTTGGAAGTGGAGATGGTGATAAGTATATCTATCACTTCTGTTACCCAGGCCTCTTATGACAGGGCAAGTAGGCAATTCTTTGTGTTCAGAGAGGAACGGGGTTGGCTTCAGGCATGGCCTATTCTGTTAGAGCACTTAATGGAATATTGTGTCCACTTGAAGGGGAAGGGCCTGTCTGTTGGCACTCTGAGAGGGAAGGTGGTGGGTTTGTCTTTTCTCTCATGGACAAAGAGGGTTTTGGATTTTTCTAATGGTTTTGAAAAGTAATGGAGGGTTGGCCTAGAGAGTGCCCTGCATGTCCAGACGAGAGGGAGCTTTGTTGAGGCACATGAGGCGGCAATGAGATGCCTTGTGTGATTCCCATTATGAAGTTTTGTTGTTTCATGCAGCTGCCTTGATGGCCTTTTGGGGCCTATTAGAATAGGGGAGTTGGCTGCGAAGTCAGGATCTGACCTGTTGCAGTAAGCTTTACAGTTTCAGGACTTATTATTTCTTGGGGGTGGGATACAGCTTAGGGTTCATTGGTCCAAGATGGACCAGAGGAAAAAGAGTATGGTGGTTAAACTGTTACTCTCAGAAGATGCCCAGGTCTGCCCAGTTCAGGTGATGAAGGATTATGGGAGCAAGAGCAGTTCTTCCCCTGGGTTATTATTATTATTATTATTATTATTATTATTATTATTATTATTATTATTATTATCTTTATTTATACCCCGCCCTGTTTCCAAACTGGAACTCAAGGCGGCTTCCAGATAAAAATAAGTACATATCATTAAGAACCTATAAAAATATAAAACATATAAACATATAAAATCAGCATTAAAACAGGATTAAACTATTAAGATGTTAAAACCAATTACTCTTAAAATACTGCAACCCAGTTTAGGAGCATACAAGTAAAACAATAACATACAGCATCCTCTTCAGTCACTACCCTTGAAACCTTCAGTTCCAAAGGCCTGCCGGAAGAAAAAAGTCTTTAGCTGTCGGCGGACAGACTGCACAGAGGAGGCCATTCTTGCCTCCCTAGGGAGGGAGTTCCAGAGCCTAGGGGCAGCCACCGAAAAGGCCCTATCTCGTGTCCCCACCAGTCGCACTTGTGAAGGTGTTGGGATCGTGAGAAGGGTCTCTCCTGAAGATCTCAGGGCCCGGGCAGATTCATATAGGGAGATACGGTCTGACAAATAGCCTGGACCTAAGCCTCTTTTGCCATGTGGGTGGTGCCCCCCTGATGAAGTATCAGTTTTGGGTTGCCACCAAGAGGTCTTTGGAGGCCTTGGGTGTATGTCCCAGGAATTTTGTACACATATTGTTCAGGTTGGAGCTGCCTCAGCTGCAGCTTCTTTGGGTTTGCCACTGGATGGCATTCAGTAAATAGGGTGGTAGCGCTCTGGGCCATATAAGGCTTATGTGAGGCCTTTGAGGAGGAAGAATGATGTCTGTTTGCCAACAAGTTTTACAATTTCTTGTTTTTCTTTGCTAACATGCAGCTGGGATGGAAGAGAGAACATCAGAGTCCTTATTGCTAGCCATAGCATGGTGTTTTGGGCCAGCTGCAGGGTGATGTGCTCATGGCTGGGAACACAGTTGGCCTCAGTGAAATGGCCACCATGTAATGGTTGGTCAGAAGAGGCCTGACTTGGGGTAGGCTGTTGCCTACTGTCTTCCAACAGGTCATGGTTAGACAAACACCACACATTGTTGTGTTGCACTGAGAAGGTGGTCTGTTGAACGGTCAGGTGTTAATTATACAAGCTTAGGGAGATTTTCATGTAATAAGATAGAGATGGCCCAGGGTTTCAGTTTTGTGGTCTGAGATCTTTCCTAGGAGGATGTGGCGGGATAAATTGAATCCTAAGGCCCTGGCTCGGGATGGCACGAAGGTAGAGGAATTAGGATTGCACTGTTGTGGATGGGTGATGGGGTGATTGCCCATCCCGAGATTAAGCACAGTAGGGGACCTTTGCAGGCCAGATGGGGTGCATTTGCCAAACACTGGAAATGATATTGTCTGACTTGCATAGGGGAATGAGGTCTGCTATTGAGCAACTGTGGGGGAAGAAGGACTAAGATGAGACTCATCCTCCTTCTGTGGCAGGTGCGTGCAGGAAAAAGGGAGGTGTTGGAGATAAATGGTGACTACCCTGAGGTCTTTTAAGGTGAATAGTGATTCTACAGACTTGCACACAGGGCTGAGAGATCCATGGGGAGGGGTATGAGTCACTATTGAGGTTAACCTGTGCCACTCACTCAAGGTCTTGTGGCTGGAGGGGGAGTGGGGTGGGGAGACCTCCCTCCTCATCCTAAAGGTATGGCAGGAGAGAGGAGCTAGAATTGCGTCCAGCTTGAATCCCCTGCAGGGTAGTCTTGCCCAGGATGAACAAGCCAAGGAGCCTGAATCAGGTTGATTGGGATTTCCCATACATGGTCTCATTCCCCTATGCAGTTCAGTTAGATTTTCTATGTTTTGAGTGGCCCTAGTTTAAACCCTTACATCTGTGTCTTGCCTCGTTATTTCTGGTTCCTGTCACAATTTCTTCTTGTATGCTGCTTCAGTAGCTTTTGGCTGTGAAATGGTTTATAAAACTACCCAAGTTCTGCACAATATGCATAATGTTATAAACTTTTATCATGTTCTTCCTTCCTGACATTTTTTTTTCTTATAAGAAAAAAGCCCAAAATGCTTTAGTGTTTCCAATACTCCAGTTCCTTGGAAAAAGGTTCCTTTTTCCTGGAACCTCTGTTGTGAGAATTGTCCATTTCCATTTACTTCTACATTTATTTAACTATGTGGAATGCTTATGTCCTACTTTATAGCCCCAAGGGACTCCCAGAGTTGCTTACAAAAGATCTGTGCAAAACTAGCACAATTAAGTGTTGTATCAGGAACAGAAATGACATGATGTTATTACGGCATCAGGTTTATTGAGGTGGCAGTTCTTGCCCTCATCCTTGGTCTTCCCTGGTATTGCCAGGTAGCAAGCTCACTGAGGACCTCTCTGAAACAGGTCTGGGCCCCGAGAAGCTGGAAGTCTTTCAGCTTATGGTAGAGGCAAGTCTACATAGTTCTTTCTGTTCTTTAAGCAATTAGTAATCCATTACAGGACTGTCTTCTTATTCCATGACTGTAAAATTTCCTAAACAGACTTTTTTTTTAGTTCAACTCATTGTGTACTTTCACGAGATAGCTGCAATACAGCAAAGATAATCCATGGATATTCACATGCATAAGAAAATAAGAATAAACAAAGAAAAATGTGAGCACTTAGTATCATTCTTGTTTTGATATAAATCATGGGAACTTCTATATTTACTAGATGCTTTACAAGAATCTGAATATGTATAACACTTGATGGAGCATGGAGAGGTGATGAATATGAGCAGCAGAAATATTCGCTATAGATATCATGGCATGCCTCATCCACAATATGATTTTTTCCAGATGTTTCTCAAATTGCTGAATGGAAAAATCTTTCTTAAAAAGAGTACATAATGGTTCCCCTTATTTTTTCGCCTTTGGTTTCCCTTCCATATTGGCTAACAGACTAAGACATTTCTTCTTAATCTCGGTTTGGAGAACGTGTATGTGTGCATGAATATAATATATGCATGAATATGAGGAAATGTTTTAAAATACAGCAGAGCCTTGAGCTCTCTGACCTGGATCCTTCCATAGTCTATACATCTCTTAAATACATCTGTTGTTTTTCACCTTCTTAAAAGGCTCAGCTAACTTGTTGCTGGCCAAGCTGAACACAGCCCACCAGTCATATACAGAGTTCCACCAGAGAGGCAATACATCTTCTGGTTTTGTTGACCGCTTGGGGATGCAAAAAGGCTTGTCAAGCACCAAGCAGGCCACAGTATAGGGCTCGAGAATTGTTTTTGGCTTGCTGAGTTACAAAATGGGCAGGGCATGCCTGCTATACTGTTAGGTTAGGTTATGGTTTCTTTCTATGCCGTCTTTTAGGCAAAGAGGCCCCTCAAGCGGCTCACAAAGAATACACACAAATGCAAAACACAAGTAAGAAAAGAACAATGCAATTTACAAGAATTCAAAACAACAAAATCTTAACATTTTTTAAACGTGCAACTAAAAGCTGAATATCTTCCTGGTCAAAGGCAGCCCCCAGAAAGATGTGAGAAAGAGCAGGGGTGAGGGGGCAAGGCAGGTGGACAAGCTTGCGCCTAGACGGTCCCAGCATAATCTCAGCCCTGCAGCAGAACAAAGGACCAACAACGCAGTGGCTCATTAGCAATATCAACGTTCTTTTGCATTCTTGCAATCTCTGCCTCTTGCTTTCTCTTGGTGGCTGATTTGTCCTGATAACACAGCGGCCTTGGTCATGGAGCTTTGTCACGGCATCTCTGCCAACCATTATGCCTGTTCCAATGCCATGAAGAAGCTCCCCAGAACTGGGCCATCTGGGACTACTTAGTGATAGGAGGGGGGCTTTTGAGCCTGTAGAATCTGAATTTTAAAATTCCTGAGTAACCTAAATGAAACAGAGCACCCTCATCTATAACAATACTCAGTGGGATTTGAAATGGCAGCTTGCTGAGGCAGGTCAGCTCACTAGTCTCAGAGCAAATATGTGATGATGTGTTATTGGCCAGTCTTGAATGGTTCTATTGGGGACAAAAGGATCCACAGGTACCAGGATCCTGATTGTACCACAAACCTCATTCAGCTTGACATCAGAACACGACAGTGTTTATTTCCTGCCTAACATTGCACTTTATACACTTTACCTGTTCAGAACCAGAGTCATGTTGCTCCACATTATTCAGCTATAGTTGGGCATATTGCAAGGTTTTTCTGCATGTATTTATTCAAATTATTTACCTTTAAAAAAAAAGAATTTCAAAATGGTTTACAACCTAAAATTAAAGCATCAAATAAAGCATTACAACATGTTGAAATAAAACATTACTGATGGTCAAATATGAAATACACATTTACAGCAGCATAATTAACAGGAAAACAAAATATTATCCTAAACATAAAAAGATGATGGATAAAAATCATATACAAAAATGCAATATAAACTCCACAAACAGCATCAAAATATGCTGTAACTAAACAAAATAACTGAAATAGAAGCTCTACTCACACTTTTCCCACTCTTCCTCCTCCTCCATAGTAACCTCTCCCAAATACACCCTTAGCAATCCTTCACAGCCGAGTCTCACTCTCATGCATCCCCAGCAAGCATACAGAAAATTGGAGGCACAAAAATATATTTCAAGTGCTAAAAATGAAATAAGCAATTGTATTAGTTCATGAGACCAAATTCATTTCGACCAAGCTTCATATGACTTCTTTTGGAAGAAATGCCTTCAGTTGGTCCCTAATCCCCCACAACTTTCAGCAGGAGTCTTGCTTAATAGAATTTATGGTACTGTAATGATGCTATATTCTAGCATAACAGACAGAATCAGGGTGTTGAAGAATTCCCCACAGCACCATTTTGCTGACGTTGTAACACCATGGTAGAATCTCAGACATCTTGACCATAGCTGTGATCTTGGCTTAATGCAAAAGAGGCTAATTTCCAATTTACTTGCTTATATATTCTTCCTTTCTGGTTTTGTGTCAGCAGGATCCTGTAAAGCTTGAGGCGGTGGGCTCCAATGAGCTAGTATGTATTATCATGAAGTCTAAGGTATATCTGGCCACCAGCCTGCTCTGCCCTAACCCTACATTGCCCGATGCCCCTTGCTTAGGATGTTGAGCTGTGCCCTTACTCTGGTACCACCAGCACTGCCAATAGAGATTGGTCTTCTTCACAATGGCTTAACTGCTCTGCAACATAAACAAAACATGTAATAGAGCTGGCTGCGGCCACCAGAACAAGGGCTGGGACAAGAAGCTGGGAGGGCCACAGAAGAAGGCAGAACTTCTACTCAACCAGAACTAAAGCTTCCATCATCTTCTAGGATCATAGAAGAAAGAGAGAGGGAGGGAGAGAGAGCAGGCTGAAGAAGATGCCTTGTATCAGAGAGCCCCAGAAATAGCCTGCCCTGTGGGCCCAGCATGACTATTCACTATCCATCACACAGCTGAAAGCAGAACGCCTGAGCCTTGCTGGCTCCACCATTGAAACAACCAATTCAGCCAGGTAATGAAGTGCCTGCAAAGAAAGACTTCAGCTAATCTATGGGAAGGAACTGCCATATGGCCACTCCCTGGGGAATTAAGGCAACCACTACCCATTCTAGCAGTCTTCTTTCCATGCAATCACATCATTTCTCCCCAATGAACAAAATTTAACAAATGCAAAAAGGAAACAACTTTTTTTTTGCCTTTGCTATCTCAGACAACGGTTATCATACTTTGGACACATCATGAAAAGAGATGATTCACTAGAAAAGACAATAATGCTGGGAAAAACAGAAGGGAGTAGAAAAAGAGGAAGGCCAGACAAGAGATGGATTGATTCCATAAAGGAAGCCACAGACCTGAACTTACAAGATCTGAACAGGATGGTTCATGACAGATGCTCTTGGAGGTCGCTGATTCATAGGGTCACCATAAGTCACAGTCGACTTGGAGGCACATAACAACAACAAATCTCAGACAACAGTGTGCTGGGCGATGGCCTGGAAGGCTTGTGATAAAATTCTAGCTCAAGGATAGAGGCACTGGACATTAGTGAGCAAGACACTTTCACTCCGAATCAGTTATACGTCTGCAGAGCAATGCCATGTGTTAAACATATTTTAAGATAGCACCTTCTATGGCCTTGGTCCATTAGCTTTCTATCTTCATAACCCAATGAGTATTCCTGACTGGGAACTTAAGTCCGCAAGCTCTACCACCTTCAGTCATCTAAAGGACTCCTGCTCCCTTAAACCACTGTCTGTCCCAGAGATCTCTCCCAGAACACCTACATGATGTCAGCTCTCTCTTCCTTCCAACTTTTCCCTGAATCTATTTTTCCCTGAAGCCTAAATACATGTACCTGTCTATGCACAAATTCTGTAACCTGAACCTCATATTTTCTTCCCCTCAGTTGTCTCCCCTCTGTCAAAACTTTCATTGTTGGGGCAGAGACTGCTGGTTTAGCTTATGTTAGTCATCAATCACCATGCACATTTTGCTTCCTGAAGAGAAGGACAAAATTCACCAGAAGCCAATTGGACTAGCAGTTGACTCTTACTTCAGCACTGGTAATGGGATGGCATCGTCCACTGTACCAGAGGGCAGCAGACTACCTAAGGGGGTATAGAACAGACCAACTGGAACAAGCAGCGTTGTCGCCCAGCCACTCCCTGTTCCCCTAGCAACTGCTTCCTAAAGCGGTTATTTTACTGTCAAATTGGCTGGGGCGGGGGAACAGTTGAAAAGCAGCACCGAAAAAAGCTTTCCTCCAGTAGGACTTTCCTCCTGGTAAGTAGACTTCGGGTTGCTTAAGGCTGTGATCCTATGGGTAGTTCAGTGGTAGAGCATCTGCTTTGCATCCAGGAGGTCCCAGGTGCTATCCCTGACATATCCAGGTAAGTCTGGAAAAGATTCCTGCCTGAAATTCTGGAGAACTGCTGCCAATCAGTGTAGACAATACTGAGCAATGGTCTGACTTGGTATAAGGTAGTTTCCTATGCTCTTATTCATATCTACTAGAAAGGAAGTCTCATGGAACTTTGTGAGACTTCTGAATAAATCTGTTTGGAATGTGGCTGTAAAAGTGCGGTGTAAATGCTTAATACTAAAAACAGTCCATCCTTTTAATATGCAGTAACACAGTTCTCTGTGTGCACGGTGGGGAAATAACAGTGAGCATAATGAAAGCGTGCCACATTTGCAAGAATAAATCCTCAAAGACTTACTCAATAATGGATTTTTTGCACAAGCCTGGCACTAGCCCACAAAAACTGGACCAGGTCAAAGATTCAGGTTTCTGTGATATGTTTTCTTTTCCAAACTGTTTATGTATATGGTAGTAAATCATGTCATGGTGCATTGCATGAGCACCACAACATGTTTGACATGGCATCTGCCTATGGTTTGAACTTCAGAAAGGCAGTCTCAACCTAGGCAAAGCTTTTCCTAGTTTGCGCACTTTGGACTGAAGACTGCACGTGTGAATGTTCACCTAACTAGAAACTTCGTACATGCACAAACTTGCATGTCAGGGAGAAGACTTCAGCTCAAGTCATTGCCTGACATACTTTTTATACGTGCAAATAGTCTTGTTGGTGGGGCAGCGCTCAAATTTACAACACCCATCCAACATACACCTACCCTTGCAGCCTAAAGTGGTACAGCCCTGCTTCACCATTTGATTTATTTATTGAAAATATTTATATACATTGTTTTAGGATTTTTTTGTACCTTTCTGCTCTTTAAAGAACACGGAAGTCAGTTAGCATAATAAAATACAAACATAAAACAAAACCTCAATTATAATAATACAGGAAAAGAGCAGATATTGCAACTATAATGCTAAAAGAAGAAAAAATTACAGAGAAGTCAGGCCAAACTTGAATGATTCTGCAGATTTGGCCTCAAATGGCCCTCATGATCCTTGAGCATGCCTTCTAGATTCTGAACTGTCTCTCCTGCCACTCACATCATTGCAGTCATTTTGCATCTTGCAGGACAGAGCCTTTAGTGCAGCCATGGGCCCTGACTAATCACTGAAGAAAGAGTGTTGCTATTTCTTTTTAAAGAATGGCAGGCCCTGCAATGGCAGGACAAAGTTCAGAGTAGTTTCAGATTCCCACAATAACAGGGAGATTCTGCACTTTCCCAAACACTTGCACATTTCCTTAGAAACAGGTGATGGACATCTGTGAAGCTGATCTTAGAGCTGGAAAGGCCCCAGCCCCACATGGCCAATTGTGGGTGTTCTGTTCTGACAATGCTGAGAAGGATAAAATGTAAACATTTCCAGACGACACTGCCAACCCCCCCCCCCCAAGTGTAACTGGCTGTGGAAAGAGGTCATCTATTATTCAACACATAAGAATTAATCAAGCGCAGAAAATCACTTGCCATGTGAACAACTTTCAGAGACATAGCCTGGGTTAGTTTGCTGCAGAAAAAGGGGGCATTATTACATTTGGATGTCACAGTAAACCATGGTTTACCATGATGAGAATGAACCTAGCCTCCCTCTGGCTTGCAATGCAGTGCTGTTGAAAGGAGGACTTCAGAAGCTTTAGCTTCCATTTTCCATTAACTGTAGATTGCCATGCCATCCAAACCAAACAAACCATGGTTAGCTTTAAGAACATAAGAACATAAGAAGAGCCTGCTGGATCAGGCCAGTGGCCCATCTAGTCCAGCATCCTGTTCTCACAGTGGCCAACCAGGTGCCTGGGGGAAGCCCGCAAGCAGGACCCGAGTGCAAGAACACTCTCCCCTCCTGAGGCTTCCGGCAACTGGTTTTCAGAAGCATGCTGCCTCTGACTAGGGTGGCAGAGCACAGCCATCATGGCTAGTAGCCATTGATAGCCCTGTCCTCCATGAATTTGTCTAATCTTCTTTTAAAGCCGTCCAAGCTGGTGGCCATTACTGCATCTTGTGGGAGCAAATTCCATAGTTTAACTATGCGCTGAGTAAAGAAGTACTTCCTTTTGTCTGTCCTGAATCTTCCAACATTCAGCTTCTTTGAATGTCCACGAGTTCTAGTATTATGAGAGAGGGAGAAGAACTTTTCTCTATCCACTTTCTCAATGCCATGCATAATTTTATACACTTCTATCATGTCTCCTCTGACCCGCCTTTTCTCTAAACTAAAAAGCCCCAAATGCTGCAACCTTTCCTCGTAAGGGAGTCGCTCCATCCCCTTGATCATTCTGGTTGCCCTCTTCTGAACCTTTTCCAACTCTAGAATATCCTTTTTGAGATGAGGCGACCAGAACTGTACACAGTATTCCAAATGCGGCCGCACCATAGATTTATACAACGGCATTATGATATCGGCTGTTTTATTTTCAATACCTTTCCTAATTATCGCTAGCATGGAATTTGCCTTTTTCACAGCTGCCGCACACTGGGTCGACATTTTCATCGTGCTGTCCACTACAACCCCAAGGTCTCTCTCCTGGTCGGTCACCGCCAGTTCAGACCCCATGAGCGTATATGTGAAATTAAGATTTTTTGCTCCAATATGCATAATTTTACACTTGTTTATATTGAATTGCATTTGCCATTTTTCCGCCCATTCACTCAGTTTGGAGAGGTCTTTTTGGAGCTCTTCGCAATCCCTTTTTGTTTTAACAACCCTGAACAATTTAGTGTCGTCAGCAAACTTGGCCACTTCACTGCTCACTCCTAATTCTAGGTCATTAATGAACAAGTTGAAAAGTACAGGTCCCAATACCGATCCTTGAGGGACTCCACTTTCTACAGCCCTCCATTGGGAGAACTGTCCGTTGATTCCTACTCTCTGCTTTCTGCTTCTTAACCAATTCCTTATCCACAAGAGGACCTCTCCTCTTATTCCATGACTGCTAAGCTTCCTCAGAAGTCTTTGGTGAGGTACCTTGTCAAACGCTTTTTGAAAGTCTAAGTACACTATGTCCACTGGATCACCTCTATCTATATGCTTGTTGACACTCTCAAAGAATTCTAATAGGTTACTGAGACAGGACTTTCCCTTGAAGAAGCCATGCTGGCTTTAAATATGATCTGTTTAAAACAAGTAACTTCAACTATGGATTATGAAACAAACTGTAGTTAAGAGTAACCAGTAGGGTGGGGAACCTATGGCCCTTCAGATGTTGTTGGATTCCCATCAGCCCAAGTCAGCATGGTTAATGGTCAAGGATAATGGGAAATGTAGTCTAGCAACATATGAAGAGCTACAGGTTTCCCACCTCCGGGTTAGAGTTTTATGTTAAATAAAATTGTAGTTAATCTATAATAGAATTTCTGCTCCTTGTTGTAGCTATGCCAGAAGAGGAGAATGAAGTGCATAAGCCTGAGGCTCATCTAGATTCATTCCTGTCATGATAAAGCATGGTTTGTCATTATGTCCGAGTACAGTCTATATGGCATAAGCTTTCATGAACTAGACTCCATTTGACTTGATGTGTGACTTAATTGTGAGGGTATCACTAGCTGATGCAATGCTTCTGCATCCTGAAAAGAAGCTGGAGCCACAAGCAGAAGGAGTTTGTAGCTCTGGAAAACTGAGACAGACCAGTAGTAAGGACAGTGCTGGGCATGTTTGGAGGCAGGAATCAAATAGGAGTTAAGCATCTAGTATTCATCTAGGTATTCAAAATTCATGTTTGTTGCAATCCCAAAATGACCAAAAAAACCCCCAGATTTATTGAGAAGTATTATTTGAAACAAATAATTTTTTAGAGGGGAAAGAAAAGAATAATTACTTGTGGAATGAAATTTCTGATTTCCTCCAAGAAACCTCAATGGACATTTCTTTCTTGATAATAATTTGTGCAAGGTATTTTGAAATCCACAGCCCAAAATAAAAGTCCTGTTATAAGGAGATCTATGGAACATTTGGCCTATATATCCAATGTGCATGGTGTCTCTTAAAACTGCCTTTCCAAAAGTGTCACAATGTACACTCACAGCCCAATCCAAACATTTGCTTACTTAGGAAGAAATCCCATTGACTTCAGTGATTATATTCCAACAAAAGATTGTGGCCACAGTGTAATTGCAAATTCAGGTTGCTATAAAAACAAAAAAGAGAAAAGAGCTAGCAGCAACACTGCCTCTTTTTTTTCACTGAACAAGTGTTCATTAATTCAGCACTCATCCAAGTATATTTGTAATGTTTTTTGGAACAGAAATATTTGTGTTGGAGAGTACCATCCTTTATGGAAAAAATATATAAAATACCATTTTAAAAAAACCTCTACATCTGTGGAAATCTCATTAGGTAGTTTCAGATCAGCTGGCATCTGGAAAAGATCATTCCTCCTAAACAGAAAAATATGTCATAAATGTCATGAGGGGTGTTGGGAGAACCACATGAAATTAGTTTGGTTCCTCAAATCAGCAATGGGGGCCTGAATTGTAACTGAAAAACAGATTTCTTGAATTGGCATTAAATGGATTTTGGTCAAGGTTTCGGTGCATGGAGGGAAGGACTCTGCATGAGAAAAAACATTTCCCAAGTCAAAGAAGGCTCTATTGCCTAGTGAAGAGTACAGGTTTTATCTTCGTATACTTCATGCAATGTATTAAGGGATGTTTTCATTATGATAGATTCAGGGCTGCAATTTTGCACGAAGTTACATCCCACGCAGTACTTAATACACACTGCAGTTAACGAGATTCACGTGCATGGAACTGTCTGCAAGACTGCAGCTTAACTAATTAAAGGAACTTATAGCACAATGAAATAGGTTGCAGTCTTAATGAGTTATTAATTTATTTATCATGTTTCTGTCCTCTGAGGAGTACAGGGTTGCATACATGGGGTTTTTAAGCACATTTAAATCACATCCTCCCAAAGAATTCTGGGAATCATAGTTAATTCCTCACAGAGCTACAATTTCCAGTACCCTTAACACAGTTCCCAGGATTCTTGGGGGGGGGGGTAATGTGCTTTAAATGTATGGTGTGTACACAGACAAATCTTAACAATGAGAAACAGATCAGAGTTCTGCCCAAATTGAAATCCCAGCCAGGCCTTTGGCCTCTGATTGGGGGCAGACGTATTGCTGGGTTCCAGAACTACTGAACTTGGGAACATCCTGTCACCATCATGCTATGCTCACTTTGTATGGTGCAGTTTCTTTTTTAACTCTTGAAATATAGCATTGAGCCTACAGGAAAAAAAACCTTGCAATATGTCAGGGCATTTTTAAAGGAATTGTTACTGGTCCAATTTTTTTTTTCATTCCAGTGACGTGCACATGGAAGCCTCTCTACCATGTACAAGCCCTGACATTTGGACTCAGGCAAAAGTGGTTCAAACCAAAAAAATCAATCAAACAAACAGGGAGTGAATACAACCTTGTGAATGCATTTACACAAGTTACTAGCCTAACAAAATTCTTATTAGCCTGCCCACCCACCTGTAAATACATGAATTTAAAAGTAAATTAAAATTAAAAACTGCTGCTTATGACCCATGCCTTGCTGTAGCAAAAGAAGAAGAAGAAGAAGAATTAAGATAAAGAGAACCAGACATCATAGTGTACAGGGAAAGAGATTTTGTTAAGCGGTTTTTCAGAATGTGATTTAATAACTCTAAGAATTCTTCTATTTCTATTCAATTTCACTGACAATGTCATATCTCTAGTCAGAGTTTCAGTGGCTTCCAATCTGAATTTGTGTTCTTAGTTCATTGATTAAATACTACATGTCCATTTGTGTTCACTGGAGGTCCAAAAGCTACGTGTGGTGTCCATTTGGACACACAACTAGTACTTAAAAATGCCCTGCAACATGTCTTGCTGTATCTGGATACTTTGGAGGAACTTTCTGCATGCATAGCAGATGCTACTACCACTGAGTTACAACTTTTCCTTCAAGGACTTATTTCAAGTTGGGTCCAACCTCTTATGAGCTGAAGCCAAACCGACCCCTTCCCTGCCAGTGCCCTACTTTTATGAAGAAAATGAGGCAAGACTTGCAACTGAGGAAAGTCCCCATGAGATCTCCCCCATCCCATTCACCTACATGCCATCACCCATTATCCCTTCTTCCTTTCCCAAGGTAATGCCCGCAATACCTGGTGTGAAATGATGTGCAGAGCATGCCATTTTCTGCCTGGAATCTTGGAGTGTTTGTTCAAGGGCCTCCTAACTTGCTGTCCTACTCCCCCACACACACCTTCAAACACTGAATATTGTTGCAGGCTGCAAATATTGCAAGATACCTGCTGTCCAATATAAAACATCATTTGGTGTCATGGTTTGGTATCAAAGGTCTGGAGATATTGAGAGTATGCAAGCCATCAAAGCATATCTGGATAATAGTCAGTCTCACAATTTGCAAATGAGCATTTTTTGGGGGGGGAGACCCGTTCACTGGAGCTCTAAATTCTAGAGAAATACATTGCCATTAAGAATATAAATCAAGAACGCAAATACAGACTGACTCCTGCTGACAGCACTTCTTTTGCTCTTTTCTGCAGCTCAACTGGAAGAACTGTGTGTGCAGAGGGGAACAAGTGCCCGAGAAAACCTGGAATAGCATCCAGATAAAGACCCCCTGCTCATTGGAAACAGAGCCTCCTAAGTACAATTATCTTCAGATACACTGAGTTTCACTCGAAATCTGTGCAGTGGCAAAACTGAAGGCGATGTACCTCCTGCTGCACCATTAGTGAAGCCACCAGCAAATTCAGGGTAAAAGCAGGAGGGTGCTAACGGATTGCTCAGACAGAGTAACTTTCCAGCCTTCCTACTACACTAACCTTACATGTAGGATGGTGAAGCAATTTTCTGTCTCCCATCTCTGGGTGCCCCAGGCAAACTCTCTTAATGAGGCTGCATAACAGGAATGGACTGCATGTATTCTCAATCACTATTGTGCCCCATATTGAAATCTTAGGATGGCCATGTTCATGAACACAGACAAACCACTATTTTGTAACTGGGGCTAAAAAACGTTGAAAATGAAATGAGAGAGCACCTTATAGTCTCAGAAAACAGAAGGCACATGAAAAGAGTCCTTTAATATATTTTGTGTTTTCATATCATTTCTGAATTTAGCAGTGTGATTTTGAAGAGCAGTCTTGCACATTTGAATGTGCATGGGAGCTGCTGCAAGATTACTGGTGTCTCCCCTGCCAACCCCTCCTCCCATCTGCTAATTGACAAATCCAGCTAATCTCACAGTTCCTAACAAGTTGTGAATTATTGTCTAAAATGAATTGTCCTACAAAAGAGAGTTTTTTTCTGGCTCAGTGTTGAGCCCCAGCTCTCCCAGGGGGATCAGGGTGGGGAGCCAGCCGAGCCCCAGCCTTCTCAGATAGAGCAGGGGGAGGAATCAGAGGCAGATGAGACTTCTGAGGACAATGAGGGAGGGGGAGTAGTTGACAGCCTGCCAGTTCCCACAGACAGTTCGCCCACCGAAGCAGACTTTGTACCACCTACAGACGCCCCAACAGAGCCGTTGGGGGATGACCGGGCGGGCGCACCAGCTCCACCCCCCCAGGATTCCCCACCTGGCACTTCAAATGCTTTCCCGCCTCCTGAGGCATCTATCGAGCCTGTACTGTCAGATGAGCAGGCAGAGGCTCGCCCTCCTTCACCCCGCACGAGACCTTGTGAGAAGGTGGGACTTGGAAGGAGTCAGAGATTGCGAGTGACGACCTTCCCTACTTAAGGCGGCACCCCCCTGACCCGGTTGCTGAGTCAACTTTCTTCACATGCTGCAGAGTACGCCTAGGTAGCTTAGTTAGGGGCTGTAGTGAGTTAGCATAGTAAGTCTATGAAACGCATTGCCTTTGATGTTACTCTAATAAAACAGGAATTAATTCCAGTCTTGCCTCCGTTTCGTAATTCGTACTCTGGGCAGGACACTCAGGTGGCACCATGAAAGAAATGTGACATAATCACCCCCTAGTCATAGTCTACCATGCAGCCTATTCATGTAAAACTTATGTCAATGACATCAGTCTATGCGAACACATATATGCAAATTAGCAGCATCCCGCCAGATCATTTTCAAGAGACTCTTAGAACCTCAAACCTCCTGAATTAAGGACATAAGAAGAGCCTGCTGGATCAGGCTAGTGGCCCATTTAGTCCAACATCCTGTTCTCACCATGGCCAACCAGATGCCCACAAGCAGGACCTGAGGGCTAGAGCACTCTCCCCTCCTGTGGCACAGGCAACTGGTTTTCAGAAGCATACTGACTCTGACTATGGTGGCAGAGTAAGCCATCATGGCTAGTAGCCATTGATAGCCTTATCCTCCATGAAGTCTAATCTTCTTTTAAAGTCATCCGAGTTAGTGGCCATCACTGCTTCTTGTGAGAGCAAATTCCACAGTTGAATTCAACACAATTCCAATGAAATTCTGCAACTGGAGAAGTCTATGTTTCCACCATGAAGATAAGGAATATTATATGACTGTATCTGTGATGACATGACTTTTGTGCTTTAAATGCCCATTATTACGACAGAGATGGTGATGGCTGCATACTTCCAGAATCTCTGGGGAGCACAAGGCATCTCTGTGCTTTGTGAACACAGAGACACATTGCACACACACTCACTCAAACACATGCTTGTTACTGCAGGGAGAGGAAACCTGTGGCTCTTTAGATACTGTTGGACTCCACCAGTCCAGCAAGCATGGCCAGTGGTCAAGGAGAATGGGAGTTGTAGTCCACAATTATCTGGAGAGCCACAAGTTCTCCATCCCTGCATGACAAATCTCTGTCAATTTGGACTAAGCCAGGCAAACTTACGGATGGAAGGATGATTTTTCTTTCATTATATCAACGTTTCTGAGAGCAGTTGTTTCTTTAGAGTGGATCTGTCTGTCTGTCTGTCTGTCTACCTACCTACCTATCTATGCAACCATTCACTTATAATATAAGAGAAAGTAAAGTACCAGAGACCCTACAGGTACCTGCCTAAGTATTTTCTGTTCTTGTATACTCTTGTTTGCACAGCTCATTCCTTGGTTCTGTTTCTTGGTCTCTCTAAAGTGCAAAAGAATGTTGTGAACTAGTAGAGACAGACAGACAGACAACAAACCATCCTTGAAGAGGGACAGGCATATAACGACAACTGAACTTGCCATGATATTCACTACAAGACTCATTTAAGTTCAAATAAAAACCATGCAGCTGCTAGGGAGCAACAGTGGGATAGGTCCAGTACTTTGACGTCCTGCTTCTGGTTGGCCACTGTGAGAAACGGGATGCAGCCCCCACAGTGTAAAAATAGCATATGAGTCAATCCTCAGGCATGGGCTTTGGTGACTCTCCAGGGCAACAGTGCTCCACAACTGTGAGGCTGAGACCTTTCCATATGCCATCATTGGAATCCTGAATGCCCTGGGGGAGTTCCCAGTAGATAGAGCAGGTGACCCTGTTGAAACCCTTGTCATACTGTGGAACAGTGAGGCGCATCGGGCTGTTGACATGGTTGCCCCTGAGCACCCTCTCTGGCATTGAGGAGCCCGGTTTGCACCTTGGTACACCTGTGAGCTAAGGGCAATGAAACAGGCTGGACGACAGCTAGAGTGCAAGTGGCGAAAGATGTGCTGTGAGGCTGATTGGGCACGAGTAAAACATCATAACCGTGCCTACTGTGTGGTGGTGAGGGCAGCGAAGAAGGCCCACTTCTCTGCCTCCATCGCATCCTCAAGTAGACGTCCAGTGGAGCTTTTCCGTATTTTCAGGGGTCTGTTGACATCAACTCCAGGAAATGGAGTTTTAGACCCTTTTGAGGCCCACTGTGAATTGTTTGCAAGGCACTTTGAGGGTAAAGTTGCTCACCTCCGTAGCAGTCATGATGCCCCATCCACATCTACTGTAGTCCCCAATGAGGTGTCCAGTGCAAAGTCTGCTGCAACTTCTTAGGAACAGTTTCAGTTGATGTGGCTTGATGACGTAGACAAGGTGCTTGTGTTGATGCGACCAGCAACGTGTCCTCTTGACCCTTGCCCTTCTTGGGTTATTAAAGCTTGCCGAGGGAGTTTGACCGAGTGGATCCAAGGTGTGGTCAATGCATCATTGCAGGATGGAGTGGTTCCAGCTGCCCTGAAAGAGGTGGTGATCCGACCGCTCCTGAAAAAGCCCACCCTGGACCCATTGGTTTATGACAACTACCAACCGGTCTCAAATACCCCCTTCTTAGGGAAAGTAATTGAGAGGGTTGTGGCACAGCAATTGCAAGTACTCTTGGATGAAACAGATTATCTTGACCCACCCCAGTCTGGGTTCAGGCCTGGTTATGGGACTGAATTGGCCTTGGTCTCCCTGATGGATGACCTTTATTGGGAGGACAGGTGGAGTGCAACCCTGTTATTCTTACTTGATCTTTCAGTGGCTTTTGATACCATTGACCATGGTATCCTTCTGGGCCGACTTGGTGAGATGTGTATTAGAGGCACTATTTTACAGTGGTTCTGATCCTATCTCCAGGGTTGTTTAACATCTATATGAAGCCCTTGGGAGCAGTCATCAGGAGCTTTGGGGTGAGGTGTCAGCAGTATGCCGACGATACCCAGCTCTATTTCTCCATAACATCTGAATCGGGAGAAGCCATGCAAGCCCTTGACAGGTGGCTGGACTCGGTGGTGGGTTGGATGAGGGCCAAAACTGTGTCTGAATCCTAGGAAGACAGAGGCACTGTGGGTTGGTGGTTCCCAAGTTCAGATAATTGGTCAGTTGCCTGCTTTGGATGGGGTCGTACTCCCTCTGAAAGAGCAGGTCCTAGTCTAGGGGTACTCCTGGACCCATCTTTGTCACTAGAGGCCCAGGTGACCTCAGTGGCTAGGAGCGCCTTTTACCAGCTTCAGCTGGATTGGGATAGCCTGACCACGGTTGTCCATGCAATGGTAACCTCCAGCCTGGATTACTGTAATGCACTCTATGTAGGGCTGCCCTTGAGGTTGGTCCAGAAGTTGCAGCTGGTGCAAAATGTGGTGGCAAGACTACTCACTGGGGCAGGGTATCATCAACATGTCACCCCGCTGCTAGAAAAATTGCACTGGCTGCCCATTTGCTACCTGGCCAAGTTCAAGGTTCTAGTTTTGGTGTATAAAGCTCTATACAGCTTGGGACCAGGATACCTGAAAGACAGCCTTATCCCTTATATACCCAGTCGATCACTACACTCTGCAGGTGAGGGCCTCCTGCAGATACCATCTTATCAGGAGGTCCTTTCTGCACAACATAGGAAACAGACCTTTAGTGTGGCGGCACCTACCCTGTGGAATTCCCTTCCCTTAAATATTAGGCAGGCACCATCTCTGTTATCTTTTGGCACCTATTGAAGACCTTTCTCTTTCAACAAGCCTTTTAAGTTGAGAGCCAGTGTGGTGTAGTGGTTAAAGTGTTGGACTATGGCCTGGGAGACCAGGGTTTGAATCCCCACACAGTCCTGAAGCTCACTGGGTCAATCACTGCCTCTCAGCCTCAGAGGAAGGCAGTGGTAAACCCCCTCTGAATACCGCTTACCATGAAAACGTATTCATAGGGTCGCCATAAGTCGAGATCAACTTGAAGGCAGCCCATTTCCATTTTTTTAAAGTTGAGACCTATCCCAGTCTGTGTCTGTGTTGGAATTGCTTTTTAATATGTTCTTAAACCTTCTTTTTAAAAATGTTTTTAATCTTAGAAGATGTTTCAAAAGCTTTTTTTAAAAAAGAAATGTTTTTGAAGATGTTTTGTTTTAATGTGTTTTAAAGTTTGTTTTTATGATGTTTTAACGTTCTTTGTGCTTTTGTTTGCTGCTCTGGGCTCCTGCTGGTGGAAGGGCGGGATATAAATCAAATAATAAATAAATAAATCATTGTGCAAATCTGGTGCATAAATAAGACAGTATAATCAAGAAGGTGCTGTGAGTTTGCCTTAAGGACATATGGAAATTAATGGATGTTACTTATCTGAATGTAATAGATAGGCAAGGAATTCAACAAGGTAGATGGCCTCATGGGCAGCACACGTCATCATTCAATGATAATTTCATTGATTTAAGCCAGATCAGCCTTTCTTCACTATATCTGACATTTTTCTTTAACAATATTCATATTATCTGAATGAGGGAAAAATGGAAATGTGCTGGCTTGCCCCCTGGATGTAACAAGCTGCAAATGAACTGACATTTTCTCATCTGGTCTAAGTGCTTGGGAAGTCTTGGTGCTAACAGGTACATGTTAACAAGGAACATGCTTGTGTCGCATTGCTAAGTATTTTTGGGTGGCCGGTCAAGCATAGCTGCCTTTCAAGCTGCTTCAGAAAGAAGAAATATTAATAAACTCCTGGCAGCATGCAGATTTGATTGAATTTCTCATGGATCACAGCCTGCCCGCAGCTGTGTGGCGTACCTGTCAAGCAAAGACATTGTTCCATAATTGTTCTTGATGCATTGTGTGCTAATTACCATTGCTGAAAATAATCTCCAAAGATTATGGCAGGCGTCATAAATAACAAGCCAGCAGTTCAACACTGCATTATGACAGGACCTCAATCGCTCTTATCTTTTACTAGAGTGGAGCTTATGCATTAGTGTTACTAATGAATCTTTTTCATTTGTACAAGTGATGTTTCCATTTGACAATGACATGAACATAAAGTGGAGGTTAATTTACTCTATTCCAAGAGGTTCATTATTTAACCTGACGTTGAGGACGAAACAATGTAGCCTAATAGATGGCAAATAGAAATTAGTTGTGATGAATTTTGCCTTTTAATGCTCTTGAATTCAGTGGCTTGTTTGGCATAAATGTGGCAGGAGACTGTATGTTGCCTCACCAGCTCAGTCACCTTATCTGGCTGTGTAGTAAGGGGAAATTTTCTACCCTTTCATGAACTCGCCCTGATAACTTGTAAAACTGCAATGGATTTACAATAACATAAAGGGCTGCCTGTACTAACGGCCATACACTGTCACTGTGTCAATTTTTATCAGATTAGTTGGCATTAACGCTGTATCACCAATTGCTTTACAAGTCAAGCTGCAGTGAATTGAATTGGATTCAGGTACCTATTAGAATTGCCAATTTAAACACTCTGGGCTTATCTACCCTTTAAGCCATTGACAAAAAGGCTTGGTCATTCTCAGAACATTTTTCAACATACATACATGCTCCTCGCAGACACCAGAATATCCAGTCATTGGAGAGCAACTTGGAGATTGGAACCTTATAATAAATGATTGTTACTGAGTCAATGATGGTAGATGACCTGAAAGTATGTACCTTTAATTTTGCATAGAATGGGCATGAACTTTGGAGGCTGAGGCCAAGGCAGGTGAACACATATCTTCTTCTCCTTCTTTGCAGTTACTCAGTTCTATCTACAATTTATTTGATAAATATTGCACAGAACAGGGTGATTGCATTATCCTTGTTTAGAGAGACATTACACAGAAAGGAAAAGGGAATGGTATGACAAAGGTATAAGGAGGATGACACAGAAAAGGTTAACTGCTCCTACAGTTAGCCTTCATATTTTTGGAAACATTTGGTTATTGCAGTATTTACACTCTGTCTTTCCATCCCTATGGGAGCTTTAAGGCAAATAAATGTAAATGGGGGGTACACACAGACTGCAAGATTCAGATTAGATCCTGATCTGGTGCCTCAGAAAACAGCCTGGTTTGGAGACTGCCTGATTTGGTTTTGGTCTGAATCCGAATCCCAATTTAGAAAATTAAGCTTTGTGCCTCTCTCATTCACTATTATGGGGAAAATGTAAAAAGCTACAACCTTTTTCCTTTTGACAGAATTGGGTGGAATTTGTAGGCATAGTTCCCCTCCACTCACCCCCAGTAAAGCCTGCCAAATTGTAGAGAAGTAGGTCCAGGGGAAGTTGTGCTGGGTAGCTTTATTGTTGCTGTTGGTTTTAATGGAACTATCTATAATTTTTTCATTCTTTGGCATAATTTGCAGACTTATTAGTCTCTTCTGAGAGGATGAATCCTGACAAATTTCAGAAGGATATCTGCAGTGGTTTTCCTTTACATATTTGGGGCGGTTAAAAAAAGTTTCACTTATCTCCCTTATTGTGTTGTGTTGTAGGCAATTTGAAAATAGCATAGAGTAAAGAGATACCCTTAGGTAAGAAACCTGCAAAATTACAGACAAATCAGTGCAAGGGCTTTTGTGCTTGGTGCCATTAAATTTGATTTGGGGGTGGTGGAAGGGAGGGAGGACTAGCAAATATTGGTTGTCATATTCTTTCTTCGCTTTGTGCATTTATTGTTCTCACGTATTCAGGTCCTTTTTTCCTACAGTGCTGAGAAATAGAAGCTTGCTTGTAAATGAAGTTTGAGGGTCCCAAAATGCTATTGGCATTCTATAGAGTGTGGATGTGGCTGAAGGCCCAGGTCTAGCTTCTTTTAGTCCCTTCTCATCACCTAGGAAGTGTAATTTTTGCCAGTACTTTTATCTAATCAGTTGTACCCAAAATGACACACAAATTCTGGTCAGTAGAAAGTGTAAAAACACATTCCTGAGAATACACAATTTAAAGACTAGACCATGCCAATTAATATGTTATCATCAATATGGTTTGAATCAAGCAAATAATTTCCTTGTTTATTGCAGGAGTGTATTGTTCTGTTTTCAAGCAGTGTTATTTATAGTTTGTGGTAAATTATCCGAGCAATTTGCTATAAATTATTGGAGTCATATTTTTAGCAGTGACACATTGTACAGGACAAAAATTGACCTTTCCCATGCCATAAACAGAGGGAAGGCCTGTGGGTGCATCCATCACAACCCTGCCTTTTGTGGTTGCATATCACCATTGCATCAGCTTCTCATAGACCATAAAATGCAACTATTCCAACACACTCTTTTTGGGGGGTTGTTCTCTAGAGCTCTGTTTGCATTTTCAGACCCTGCATAAAGCCACTGGTAGGTTTTTTTTAAAATATATATATACATTCATTATTTTTGTAATATGGAAATGCCTGAAATATTCCTTTTGGTTATACTTCCAGGATATTACCATACATAATGGGCCAAATATTCCTCTTTTTAACTGCTTAGATTTGCATCCATCTGGGGTAGCTCCTCTATAGTTATAGCTACAGGGTGGCTCCTATATATAGCTTGAGGGTAGGTGATTGCTTTTAGGAGTTTTTAATTTTTTAGAAGGTTGTTTTTAATTGTTTTTAGAAGGCTGTTTTAAACTGTTTTTAGATGTTGTCATTATATTGTTTTACCATTGACACATTTTCCACTCTGAACTTATTTGGAGAAAGATGCAGGATATAAATTTAATAAACAACAATAATATAAGTAATATTCAAAGGAATTCTTGGACTGCCCAAACATGCACTTTTCAGCTGGGTAGGGGATGGATTCTGCATCAGTATCAACTCAGTGATGGTCAACTTCTTTTGTCTGGTGAGATAGACTTTCCTTGGCCAAGCTCCTCACTGCATACTGCCCTCCCAGGTCTCTGGGTTGGTATATCATCTCCAGTGAGCCACTTGCCAGGTGACAAGCAGTGCATGACTCTCTCTCAAACTGCTTTAGCCTCAGGCAATGCCACTTCCATCCTGAGCCAAGTTGTCGAAGGTGCAGTGCACTTTTGACTTGTGCAGAAGTGGGAAAGTTAACACAAATCATCCTACCATTTTTCCAGCACTATATTTTTCAGAGTTCTTCAAACCCTCTACCAGTCTGCTAGTTGGTGCCAGTCTACTAGCTTAGGAAATGTGCTGTACCTGTGCACATGATTGCCTACTTGCAATTGATTACCAAAGTATCCTTCAGAAAGAAGAAATGTCTTTCCTGTGATTCAGCTACCGTAACTGTGAGAGGGAGTAATCCCAGTTGGCTGTGCTAGAAAGACTGTTGTTTTCCTCATCTAACCACAGTGACTCAACTAAGTAAATATAAAGGGAGAGAATATTTCGATCCCAGGTTTGGGAGGTGAATGTGCCTTGAGTCTACTATTAGCACCTCACATTTCACTAAGGCTGAGCCGGAAGTTCTCAAGTGAACTTAGGGTGATGAAAAGTTTTGCAATCCCCCTTCACCTTTTTCACTGCTGCTGATACTTTATAAATCCAATGGCAGTAGTGACTGAGCTCTCTGGTGCTGCTGGGCAGCCTTTTATTTCTGTTCTTTGGCTTTAGATATCATCACATAGCCAAACCTTATTGATGGGAGGTTTTATCCTGTGCTCTCCATGTCTGAGTAAATGGACTTCCACTCATGCAGTGGGGCTTCATGTTGCTATCTTCCCCACCACAGCCCTCTGCACACCCTCACATTCTGTACTGGAGGATTGGGGGACCCTCTGGATCAGATATAGGGGTATGTGGGGGGCTGTAGCGAGAGGAGTACATAGGACTAGGAAGCTGCCTTATACCAAGTTAGACTATTGGTCCATCTAGTTCAATATTGTCTACGCTGACGGCAGTGACTCTTCAGGATCATTCCCAGCACTACCTAGAGATGCCAGAATTGAACCAGGAACCTTCTGCAGACAAATTAGATGCACTCCCACTGAGCTACAGTCCTTTCCCTGTGAAGGTAAAGGGGAAGGGGAAGTTCCATTGCTTGAGAGAAAGTCCACTCATGTGATGCTGGATTTCATAAGAACATAAGAACATAAGAAGAGCCTGCTGGATCAGGCCAGTGGCCCATCTAGTCCAGCATCCTGTTCTCACAGTGGCCAACCAGGTGCCTGGGGGAAGCCCGCAAGCAGGACCCGAGTGCAAGAACACTCTCCCCTCCTGAGGCTTCCGGCAACTGGTTTCATTTCATGTCTTGTTGTCAAGTCAGAGTGATGACAGGAGGGCATGGATTTCTGCCATCACTCTGGTAATCTGTGGGTAAAAGAAAAAAATAGCATCCTGCAGCAGTAGAAAGTGCTATTACCACTGCCACCAGGTCCACCAGTATATGGGACAAACTTCACATGGTTTTCTACAAAACCAATGAATCTAGCTGTTGGGGAAAAACAAAGTTGGCCTGCCTGAGTTCAGCCTGCTATTCTTAAACCACTCCAGTTAAGGAAGGATGGATATGGCCAATTAAAAACATAGAGCACTCCTAGAAATTTGCGAGAATATATTTCACCTTCCAGTGTTTTATCTGGTGCAAACTGAGACACTCCTGAGGTCCACTGGAGACTATTCTGCAGAATAGTCAGTGCCATTATTCCATAATTATTTTTGGAGGTTTTTTTTAGTGTATGTTATGCAAAGTATTGCTGCACTTTACATATTCACAGAAACAAAAGCAAAGGAAAATAATTTACCTTAGGAAACGTCACTAAAATTGTGAAGTAAATCAAACATATTTAATGTGAATATCTGAACTATATCAACTGTCTTAATATTGTTGCTTCCTCCTTGCTAAAACAAGATCAGCACATGTCTTGTTTCTGTTAATTGGGTTGATCGCAGATGTTGCTACCACTCACATATGCTCAGAGGCACATGTTACCGAATTCTTCCAATCTACACAGGAAGTGGATTGGACTGTGAAAGACCAACCCAAATTGTATTTGCATTTTTACAAATTTGTAGGGCAATACAATATCTCAGAGAGGTGGTCAGGTCTCCTGCTCCCCTGGTGTATTCACTATAGTTGCCCAGTTTCCCTGCTTTTTAAAGTTTGATAGAAATATCTGTTGGCTATAGGTATGTTCTTAAACCGCAAGGCTTTTTTGGCTATTAGTGAATTATATTCATCATACCAAGTACTTTCCCAATAAGATAAGGCTTGGAAAATACTTTGTACCATAAGTATGCCATTTACTACCCTAATTATTCATGATAGGGTAGAAAACCAAGTGAAAGAAAGAGCATTTCACAAACCTCTAATGTTGGAATAGATCTTATGGTCATGGATAGCATAAACACACACAGCTACATTGAGTCTGGAGCTTCAGTTTCCAAACATTTGTAAAATATTGGTCTGGATCTGGATTAGGAATGATGCTTTCAAGATGTACAACTCCCATCAGCCTCAGCTAGCAAGGTCAAGGGATGATGGCAGTTGTCCACAATGTCTGGAGAGCACCACATAGTCTATCACTGCTCCAGATGATAGTAAACTTCAAAGATAGAACATTGGAGAACTGACTGGACCTTGTCAAATATATCACTGACTCATAATTACAGCTTTAGTTATGTATTTGACAAGGTCTGACTAACACCAGTTTCATATGAAAGACTCTCCTGCAACACTCAAAGAGCAGTTACAAAATAAAATCATGACATGCAATATTCAGAAATCCAACAAACCAACCATGGTAAGCATAAAACAGAAACAAAGCTAAAAGCTCTCTCTCTCTCTCTCTCACACACACACACACACACACACACAGAGAGAGAGAGAGAGAGAGAGAGAGAGAGAGGTTTTCACATGAAAATGAAAATATAATAAGGATGGAAGCAGGCAAAACCAGGATGGTGCCACCAGTGATTGTGTTAGACACTTTGGGTTGTATCCAATGATAATCCTACTCAAAGTAGACCCATTGAAATTAATGGACATGACTAACTTGGGACCATTAATTTCAGTTGGTCTACTCTAAGTAGAACTTAGTTGGATACAGCCTAACCCAACTTGCTTTGCTTCAGATGACAGGGAATAATGGAGCAGGGCTACTGATGTAATGTTAACACTAGTAGAGGTTTTTGTGCTCTAACTGTGCCATGACAGACAGAAATTCAGCTGTTGAGGAATTCTCTGTCACTGCATGCCAATGCTGGGAACAGCTGCATCTATTGAACTGTCTGGACCCATTTAAAGCATGCTTTAAATTTAAAGCTTATCTATATATTTATTTATTTCATTTATATCCCAACTTTCCCCCAAGGAGCTCAAGGTGGCTTCTCCACTTTATCCTCACAACAACCCTGTGAGGTAAGTTGAGACAGTGAGTGGCTCAAGGTCAGCCAATAAGCTTCATGGATGAGTGGGGATTTGAACCCCGGTCTTCCCAAGTTGTAGCCCAACACTCTAACTACCCACCATACTGGCTCTTTAGACAGAGGACCTCCTTCCAGGAAAAAAATGAGCTTCATTCTGACAGCCTAATCTACCCTTTTCTCATCCCCATGGCAGCTTCTAATTTAACTGGAAAAAAAATACTGATTTCATGATTTAATTTGTTCAGACACTTCCAACCTGTCATTTTAACTTGAATATTCATTTTCTCCACTCTCAAGTTTGCCTAGTAGAAACTACAAGGGGAATAATCTTTCTGGTTCTTCAGATGCTTCTGCATGTACACATTTCTATATAATCAGCACTTAGAGCCAGTTGTCCATGAGCTGCATGCTTTGATCTCTATTCTGATCACTGTTAGCCAGTGAGAACTGACAAACCAGAAGAACCGATACAGGAGAAAGAGCTACTGTCTTGCCCAACCAAGTACTTCTAAAGCCTTACAGCAGGGATAACTCTTTAATTACTTCCTGATGCACTCCTTGTATTCCTGATAACATTCCTGACACCAATCAGCTGACAGCATAGCATGTGAAAATGCAGGTAGTATTTCATTTGTCTGTTTATTGTTGCATCTAGAAATGGGGGAGAAATTCAATTCAATCAGCATTTAAAGCCAAATCTATCAAATCTGCACTTTCTGAAACAATATGAGAACTGAAACACAGCCATTCTTCAAAATTTGCACTTATCTGAATTTTGCAAAGCTGTTCTCCAGCTAGTGTTTACAAAAATGCATATATTAGGGGAAAGTGTGCATAAAAATAAACATATTAGTGAAAATAACATACAAAAATACATTATATTAGACGTTGCTTGCAAAAAATGTGTACATTAGTCAAAACTGCATACAAAATGTGTTTATTAGGAGAAATTCACACTAAAACGCTGGAGAATTTTCAAGCGGAGTTTTTTTAAAATCAAATTGCTGCAGAAATGTGGAGAACTGAACATAACAATGGAAAAAAGAGAAACTGAGAGAACTGAAAGTGACAGATCTTTCCATCCCTAGTTGCAGCTATGTAGAACCCCTGCCTCACTGTTGGGTGTTAGCTATCAGGGGCATTCAGCGCTCATGCTAGGCCATTCAATGCCCCTTGTTAATTGTGTGCTAGCAAGCACTTGTTCATTTTTTTGTATTTGTTTTGACAGGTTAAAGTGTGCTAGAGAGAATCACAGTACTCATTTATGGCCACAGCATGGTCTTCTGAGCCAAACACAGGGTATCCATAGACCAATCATGGAGCCCAGCTGGGGCTCAGCCATTGTGCATCGGTCTTAGTGGTTGGGTAAGCATGGTATGCTGTGGGAATGTCTTTTGCCAACACACTTTGACCTTGTGTTGGTGCAGCACCCTCCACATATCCTTATTGTCCATTTGTGGGTTAATGATTTGTGGTTGTTGAAGGGCAAAGCCCTTGTTATCGAGGCTTACCTTGATTATAGGGTCTTCAGGAGTCATTGGCCCAGGACCCTGATCTTCTGGTCTGATATCCTCCCAAGGAGGGTTTGGAGGAGTGATGCTGACCCTAGATGCTTTAATTCAGCCAAGAAGAAACTAAGTGCAGACGACCACCTCACGCTTGCTGGTTTGCAGGATGATGTTATTCATTATTCTGAGGTGACGTGCAGCAGAGCAGAACTTTTCCAGCTGGATGGGGTACACCTGTCTGATCTGGGTAATGATATAGTTCTTGCTGATCTGCAAGGTGCCCTGCATGAGCTCTTTTGCCGCAGGTGAAAAAGAGGGACTAAGCTGAGGCTTGTCCTCTTTGATGGGGGGGTCTTGTGATGCTTCAGTATATATATATATATATATATATACATATATATATATGCTCAGAGGGGCTTCATTTGCAGAAGCTAAGTAGTGCTGGTACTGTCCTCCAGCTTCAGGCCATGTGGTGCCAATGTGTCCAGAGAGTATATCCAAAAGTTCTCCCTTTTGGTCAATGCTGCTGGATCTGCTGGCATCTCTATCGCTGTTATGGAAAAGTCCAACAGGCTGTGACCCTTGATGTCGAAATGTTTTGCAACTGGTTGCTCCACTTTTTTTTGTTAAGATTGCCAATTTGTGGCTCCTGAATCGTGTGCATAGGTCAGTTGTGGTTTTTCCTACGTATTGGATATGACATCCTGGTCTTTTGAATTCGATGATGTAAATTATATTGCAGGACCTGCAGGTGATGTTCTGTTTGATGTAATAGGTCCTGCCTGTCCTAGTGCTTGTAAAAGTGGCTGTCTCCCTGAGGTACACACAGGTGATACAGCATTTGGAGTGACAAGGATGAGACCCTGGATTGGTGACAGGTGGCTTAAGCACAGCTCTCACTACCCCGCTTCGCACCCGGGACTACCGGGTTGCGGGGCGTGTTTGCGGCCTGGGTGAAGCCTGAGCCTCCATGTCTGGAGAGGGCAAGCGCGCCGGACTGGGGTGACGCAGTCACGGCGTGCTTCTAGAGGGGGCGGGGCATGCGAGCTTACTTAAGCTCGTGCCATCCGCCCCCTCTCCCTCTTCATAATTGTGGCTGCAGAGTACCTGCGCTCCTGGTGTTGTGCTCGACGCCATTTTGGAGTGCGAGGCAGCAGCGGCGGCACCATTTTGGGCGCACGAGTCGCAGGCGTCGGCCTGATTCGGCCACTTCACGCAGCGGACTCGGCGGCGGCGGCGGCAACAGCGGCGGCAACAGCGGCGGGCAACAGCGGCGTGGCGGATCGTGCCCCTGCAACCTGGGGCATTCGACCACCTGAGCTTCGGCCTTGAACGGCGGCTTGAGGCTTGCCACGGCTGGGCGGCTTGACAGCTCGCCCCCCCCTCTTCCCTTACAGTCTTGGCGGCTGCGGGGGAAGCGTTTTTGAGTGGCTGCGGGAAGCTATTTTAAACGGCTGCGATACCAGCTGTTTGGCGGCTTCCCGCAGCTTGGCAGCTTGACAGTTCGCCCCCCCCTCTTTCTCTTCAGGGCTGCGAAGCCTCACGGCCTCAGCATTAGGGCTTCTGGGAGGGAAAGGGTGGATACAACCCCCCCTCCTCCACCTATTCTGAGGCTTTAGCCTTCAGGGAGTGGGCCCACGGTAGGGAGCTTCTGGTTGCACATACACACACATATACCTAGTACATAAAATAATAATAATAATAATAATAATTTTATAAATAAAGAAAGAAATATTATTTCAGTGGGAATTCCAGGTTGCTCACCTTCCTCTGACCATGACGCCCAAAAAGGGTCAAGGTGGGCCTAAAGGAAAAGGGAGGGCCCCTAGAACAAATGTGGGGCCTCCCCCTCAGGGGGTCTCTGGGGCGGGGGTTGGCAAGCCACCATGGGCGGCTGTCCTGGCCCGTCTCGCAGCTCTGGAGGGAGCTTCCTCCCGTCCATCCCCACCAGCACAGTTAGTTACTGCTGTGGCATGCGCCCCCCCCGACGAAGCACACCAGAGGGCAGGCGCAAAGCCACAGGTCGGCCAGCGTCTGTTTCTAATCAGTCACTGTTGGATTCAATTTTAGCCCGTCTGGATGCCCTCGAGGCTGGTCCCAGCAGCTCGATCGGAGACACTCCCACCCAGGACCTATGTGCCACCACTGAACAGTCATCCATGGAGGCTGGGTCAGAAGGGAAATCCGGTGAGTACGCAGTGACTGGCTTGCAAGGGCCGGGCCCTGCGTGGGGCTGGCCACCATGGGGGTACCCATATTGGGGACCGGGGCAGGTTTGGCCTTTTTCTCCTACACACAACACTGAGACTGACAATCAGACAACACTTCCAGCTGCCCAGGCAAGTGACGCACAACAATTACAACCCTCATAGCTTGAGGCCTGTGACCAGGTTTGGGCAGCTCTCCAAACAGGAACTGGGGCTGGGGCAGCTATTTCTACCCAGCCCACTGCTTCTTCGGGGGTTCCATCGGTTCCCCAGAACATTAGTGACCCCCTGGGACATATCAAAGAGGGTGCCATTCCTTTTGGAGAGACTTCTGCTCCTTTAGGTTTCCATTTGCTTCCAGCAACTAAAGAAAAAATTTGGAATGGGGAATACATTGACTTGTTTTCCCTGTTGTATAGGGAGCCTCTTAAGAGGGACAAGGAAAAGGGGGAGGAGAAGGAGCTGGACAGGCCCAGGAGGTGCAGAATTGAGCGCACTTGGGCTAACTGGCTCCCCGCCTACATTACATACATAGGAGTGGTTATACAAAAACAGCCACAGCACAGTTTGGTCCTGATTAAATATTTAGATATCATCTACCGGGGCTACACAGAGTTTATGGGGTTGGCGTGGCTCTCTTACGATGCAGCTTTTCGCATGAGGGCAGCCTATGATGCCTCCCTGCCATGGGACAGGAAGGAGGCTGAACTGTGGTTACAGTTCATGTCTCATTCAGGGCCGGTGGCCGGGGACAGGACTGATAGAGGCCACCTCATAGCTAGACAATTGACACCAGTTCCTTCCCGTGGGCCAGCGGGGCAGGGGGTTCACCCCGCCTGCTCTGCGGGGAGTTTAGCTCCTGTGGCTTCTGTAGTAGGAACCCTTGCCGGTACAGGCATGAGTGTACACTCTGTGGGGGCCAACACACACCCGCTGCCTGCCCCAGGAACCGACCTTACCGAGGTGGCAATAGAGACTTCCAGGGGCAGCGTAGGCAAGGACCCCCTGGTGCAACTCAGGGAAAAGGGCCCCAGCCCATTTAAGTTATCAGTTTTACAACACTTATTGAGTATCTACCCGTTAGCTCAAGAAGCTCGTTGCCTCTTAGAGGGTTTATGGTGTTTTCCCTGTGGTTTCCTAGTCCCATACTCCAACTCCCGACTGGCCTTCGTGGCCTCCAACTCCAGGCTGGCCTTCATGGCCTACAATCTTTGATCTGTTTTCGTTATGGCAGTAATTTGCCAGGGACAGAGTGTAAAGATGCAAATTACACCTGATTCACCACCAGTCTTATTGAAGGGGTTCGGCTGTGAGTGGTTCATACCTGATAGTCTAGGTACCGTGCGCTACACTTCATTTAACATGGTGCGCGCATGTGGCAGAGGTGCCTTATGCATTTATGCGGCAGAACATTGCCTATGGATGGCTATATTTCTTACATGGAGTGCTTCAGATTCTTCTGGGAGGGAGCAATCAGGAGACGTGGGCCCAGAAGTAGTGGGGCACTATCTATTGGCTGTTCAGGGGTATGGCAGATTTTGGGATGCATGTTAGCACCTGAGGTCACAGCTTATAGTATGGCTATGTACCTGGGGATTCCCTTGACAGCTGGGAGTAGGGATGATCTACCCCAGTCGGAGATGGCCATAAGCCTATCCATTGCCCTAGTGTGATCACCAGCTCTCGGAATGCTGAAAGGGCTGTAGGGGCTGTGCAAACATGGCCTATTCTTGTGAACTGCACGCTGGACTTCCCGTAGATTCCATTGCCCCCAGTACGCTCGCCAGCTACCACAGAGCAGGTAGGGCAATTCAGGAATTCTGGGCCGGCAAGGGCTATGTGCCAGAATGGCCTTTTCCGTTGTGTCACCCGCTGAAATTCCCAGTGGATGGCAGGAGTAGGGGCCTGTTAGACCAAGCACTTCAAGGTAAGCTGGCGGGACTTTGCTTCATAGCTAGGCTGGTGGTTTTTTCCCTATCCCCGTCGCCCTTTCTCACTGGACATTTTATTGGGTATGGTGAGCCAGTGGGAATACAGTATGCTCCTCCGGCTATGAAGCCAGACTTTCCAGGCAGTAGCCCTTATGCTGGGCTTTTTTGGAGCTTTTAGGATAGGTAAGGTGACGGCTGGATCCAAGTGAGACCTGTCTCAACGTGCCCTCCAGCTATCAGATGTCTCTGTGGATGGGGGGGTTGTGCCCATATACAATTGTGAAAGTCTCAGACGGACCAGAGATGTATGGGGCAGACCGTACATTGGCCAGGGGGATCTGGAGAAGGATATTTATTCCCCAATGCAAGCGAGGACCCCCTCACAAAATACCAGTTTTGGGTGCTCACAAAGCGGGTTTTTACAGCTGCTTCTACGGCAGCAGGTCTTGGGTTTTCCCAGGCAAAGGTGCAGGCTGTTGGACGCTCGTCCTCAGGTTTATAAGGGCTATATTCACCCCCTTTTAGACGGCCTGGGAATTCGGAAGCCTAACAAGTTATAATTATTTTGACAGGCTGCTGGACGGGGACGGAGCAGACGCGCATCCTAATAGGCGGCCTCAGCATAGTCTTCTGGGCAGCCAGGAGGGCCTTGAAATCAAACATGGGCTCACAGTTGGGCCTCAGTCGATGGGCTGCAATACAGTGGCATGGCCGGAGAGGAATGCGTTTGGATAGGCTCCTACCCACTTTATTCCAGCATAATTCAGTACAGACGGTTTCACAAGTGGTGGTCATTCCCCTGGGTGGCAATGACCTCAGTTGCTTGAGGCAAGACCCACAGATCGCTGGCAGGTGACGACATGCAGTTTGAGAGGCTACGACAGCCTCTGTTATTTAAGGGCAAGACCCCCAGTTGGCAGGCATGGGACAACATGCAGCTTGAGAGGCTACGATGGCCTCGGTTACGTAAGGGCAAGGCCCTCAGTTGGCTGGCATGTGTGACATGCAGCGGATAGGCTGCGACGGCCTCAGTTACTTAAAGCCAAGTCCCTCAGTTGACAAGCATGTGTGACATGCAGCGGAGAGGCTACGACGGCCTCGGTTGCGCTGGGCAAGGCCCTCAGTTGGTGAGCATGTGTGACATGCAGCGGAGAGGCTACGATGGCCTCAGTTACTCAGGGCAAGGCCCTCAGTTGGTGAGCATGAGTTTACCCCGTAGACACTGGAATTGTATGGGTGACCCTAGGGGGATAAATAGGACCCGCAAAAAAGTAAATAGGCAGCTCCGTCTCGCTCTATTGGACTCTGGTGGTTTTGTCATTCACCATCCAGAGATAAGGCGCAGTAAGGTTGAGCTATATCGGTCAGGTGGCGTTCATATGACCGATGTAGGTAATGATATCCTTTTAGAAGACCTGCAGAGGGGCTTGAAGGACATCTTGTCTGAATGTGGGGTAAAGGGTGACTAAACAGAGGTTTGTCCCCTTTCTGTGGCGAGGAAGTGCGGGAAAGGTTGAAGGTGAAGGGCAGCTAGGTGACACCTTTAGGCACCTTTGGAGGTGATAGGCGGTTCCGGAGGCCTGCAGCTCCGGGTTTTACGGCCCGAGGGCAGGATACGGGTCGCCTTTGGGGCCAACAGGTCTCATCCACCCGGAGTTTCAGGGCACCGGGGGACGGTGACGCAGGTTGGCCTCCCTACGCACAATTGGAGTGTGGTCGGGGCAAGGGGTTGACAGATTGCACCCCTTTGCCCGACAGGGGTTTGGGTTGCCCGAATAGCTGCAAGCAGGCTTTGCCTGACTCACCAGTTGAATCCCACACTTATGTTCCCCTTTGCAGGTTCATTATCATAATATGAATTTGGTTTAATAAAGTGGCCCGTTGTTTAACCCATCATATTGTGTCTGCGTCTTATTTCACCCCTGGGTCACAAACAGTCTGCGCACATTAGGAGGCTGGCGAAATGCTACAACAGGAGGCCTGCTGATGGCTCTAGCAAGATGTTCAGAGTTGGCCAGCAATGCGTAGCCCTCCCTGATTGCTCAGTGATAGTTAGGAAATGCTGGATGGAAATCTTCCACAAATGGAATCCGTTGCTCTCTGCTCTTTGACACCTCAGTATGATGGAAGAGGTTTTCTCTGGACAGAATGGAGGCTCGGTGGATGTTGCAATCAATATGTAAAGGATATCCTCTTAAAAGAAGGTGTTCTTTAAGTTCACTGATCCTTCTCTGGTATTTATCTTCAGTGTTGCAAATAAGTTTGATTCTCAGAGCTAAGCTATACACGTTTTACTTTATATGCTTAGGATGGCAGGATTTCCAGTTTAAATAGGTGTGGGCATCAGTGGGTTTGCTGTAGAGATCAGTGGCTATTTTGTTTTTTTCAATGGTGAGAAGGACATCCAGAAAAGGGATGTGTGGATTGTCATTTGTACTATTAAATGTAAACTTAATAGATGGATGGATAGAGTTGATGTAATTTTTAAATTGTTCTAAACTCTCTTTACCATTTGTCCACACCATAAAGTTGTCGTCAATGTATCTCCACCATATAATTGGTTTGTTGATGGCCTTTTTGAGGATCTCCTGTTCTAGTTTACCCATAAAGAGATTTGCATATGATGGAGCCATGCGAGTCCCCATAGCGGTGTCTTGTAGTTGCAGGTAGTGTTCTCCATTGAATGTAAAGTTGTTACAAGTCAGAACTAGTGTAGCTAAAGTTGTGAGAACCTCTGTTGGAGGATTGTTCATATCTCTGGTGTTAAGGAACTCATTTAAAGCCTGAATCCCATGATTTGCAACTGGTTGCTCCACTTATTATATATATATGGTAGAGGTTAGGTTATATCTGGTAAGTGTTAATAAAGGGAGGGGGAGTGAGTGAGATGAAATGTTGGTGAATGCTGTAGCAGAGCTTGGAAAAGTTACTTTTTTGAACTACAACTACATCCAGTGGCCATGCTGGCTGGGGCTGATGGGAGTTGTAGTTTAAAAAAGTAACTTTGCCAAGCTCTGGCTGTAAGTGATTGGCTGAGAGAATGGGGGAGAGTTGGTTTATTTTTGAGAAAATGACAGCTGACAGATAGGGAAATGACTTGGAAGAGACAGGGCACAGACTTGAGAGGGATAGGGTTGGGAGGGTGGGTAGTAGCAGAGCTTGGAAGATTACTTTTAAAAAGTAATAAATTACAGTTACAGTTACATGGCCCCAAAAAGTAGTAATTACCGTTACAATTACAATTGCTCTGAAAGTAACTGATTACTTTACTTTTCCTCCAAAGTAATCACTACAATTACATTTCAGTTACTTTAAAAAAAAGCCTACAAGGTGCTGGCCTTGGCTGCTGCACATCTAAGCAGCCTAAAACAACATTAAAAATAAACACACATATACAGAGGTAATAGAATAATTATTTTTATTCATAAGATAGCAATGGTGGTCTCTCCGCTGGTAAGGGTGGTGGGGAGGGAGGCTGAGGCCACTACGCAGATCTTTGCACATCAAACCAAGTGCAACCCCCCCACTCAGCCAGCCAGCGTAATCTCTCTCACTTAACCACCTCCCAGACCCTGCCTTGCCACCAATTCAGGGACACTCACTCAAGCAAACATTTTCCCCTGAGATGCAAAAAAGTTAAAATACTGCAAATGCAGCACAGTAGCCAGAAAGGGTGGTGGAAGCCACTTTGTGTGCCAAGTGCAAACACAGTATTCACACACACACGCACACAAGCTTTGTCATCTTTCACCTCCACAGTTCTTTATCTCCATTCTGCTGCTGCCACCTTCTCCTCCTTTCTCCATGTTTTTGACCTCCAGCTCCTTTTTCCCTCCACTCCATTCTTCACCACCACTATCCATTTTTTTAAACAATTGTTTTCTCCACTCCACCCGATCTCACTCTCCGCCTCCTCCCTCGTCGCCTCCTACCCATCCACAGAGCATGAGGGAAGAGCGATGCTGCACAGAAGCCCAGTTTGAGGCACATGATTTTCATCCACAAATCCCCCCCCAAAGTAATGCCCAAAAGTAATGCCGGAAACGTTACAATTACTCCACAAAAGTAGTAAAATTACTCCTAGTTCTATTACAATCAAAATGTAAAGGAATTACCCATTCGTTACTCAAAAAAGTAATGAATTACAAGTAATTCGTTGCTTGTGACTAGTTACTTCCAAGCTCTGGGTAGTAGTGGGTAGTGAGGCAGGGTTGTACTTATAGTAGTTAAGGACCTTAGTGAGTGCACCATATGAACTGAAGAACAACGATCTGTAACTGCATGCTTGAGAAACTGAGTTAAAAGTATTCTTGTTTATCCGTTAAATAGCTCTGTTGGTTTTAAAAGATGCACATGGTTCTTGGCCAGCTAGCACAAAGAATACAAGTGTTAGCAAAACATAAACAAAGGTGGCAACAGATAAAATGGTGACAGCAGAGTTTACCCTAGAGAGTAACTGTAACAGGTTCCAGGGGATCAACCCTGGGCTGTGATATTTTAGAGACACAGAGATACACAGGAGGCTTGAGGCTTGACTGTCTACCTGGATGTTTGTTAGCAAATGCGGGGGGGGGGGGAATAAGGCAAAGTCCCGAATAGCAGCATCATTATAGGGTGTGTGACTGATAAAATGTGCCTTCTTGTCCTGCCTAGAGTTGGAGAAACGAGACGGAGGCGAGGTTTGATCTAATTCTCATTTTATTAGTGTGATGGTTACATCCAAAGCGGTGCGCTTCATAAACCTGTCTACTCTGACTCACTACTTTCCCTAACTAGCCTACCTAAACAGTCTCTGCAGCGTGTGGGGAGGGTTGACTCAGCACTAGAGCCTGGGTGGGCACCTGCTTAAGTAGGGAAGTTCTTTGCATGTAAATGACGGCTCCTCTGGAGTTCCACTCTCTGAAAGTCTCTCTTCTCACGCCTTCTTGCGTGCTACAACGGGGGGGGGGAGCCTCCAATGGCCCATCTGAGAGCGGGGCTTCACTAGGTGATGGTGCAACCTCAGGCAGTGGAAAGTTGGTTGGTGGGTAAGCTTTTGAAGTGCCGGGTGGGGATTCCTGCGTGGGTGGGGTTGGCGCAGGTGAAGGGTTGCTTCCCAATGGTTCAGGCAGGGAGCTTGCAGGCGGGGCAGGACCTGCCTCGATGGGGGTGCTGGCTGAGGAAGTCTGCTGGCTAACAGAGTCCCCCCCTCCTTCAATGCCCCCAGGGACCTCATCCTCATCTGACTCCTCTCCCTGATCTAACTCCCCTTGCACCTGGCGTGCAACACTCCCTCTGCTAAAAGGAGAGTGACAGCAGGAGGGAGCGTGAGCAGTACTTGCAGGCAAGTTCCCAGAGTAGAAATTGGTGAACACCCTTTAAAGTGAAAGTTGAGACCTGAGACTTGCCTTTCAGATGGTAAGATCTGTAGGGTTCACCTTTGGGCCTAACTTGCAGCACCCACTCAGAGTTGTGAGACCCTGAGAGGGGGTGGATCAGGAAGGCCTCCCTAACCACCCTTAGGGGTTGGGACTGGCAGAAGGGAGGTGGAGCGTCAACTACACCCCCTTTCACATGGCAGGTTGATCCTTGCCCAGTGTGTTAACAGCTAGGCCCCACTCTATCACTCTGCAGATGAATTGCATAACCATTTGCATAATTGGCTTAATTTAAACATGGCTCTTTTACCCACATTTCATCTTGTCACACCTCTTCATTTCATCACTGCAGTGGCAAACTATTGTCATACTGCCTTGCTCTTTGTGAGACATCACCACTATTACATCAAACAATCCAATTGAAAAGGGTTATTTTCCTTGTGCCATGAGTGGAGGTTTGTTTTGAATAATTACACATGGCCACCATGGGTAATTAATAGCAAAATAGCATATGCTGTTGTTTGAAACATATTTATGGAAGATCTTTACCTATGTTAACAATCCAGCATGTGAACTACATTTAGAAGGGTATGAATTTTACTTTCCAGTCCCTTCACATTTCACAGCCTCCCAAATAATATTGCTTCAGAAATTTCAGGTGAGCAAACCACCATTCACCTTCAGCCTAAGAGAATCCTTAATTAATTTTTTATTTGTCTTATTTGTTTTCAATACTTATATGCTATCCAATAACAAAAGTTCTCTAGGTAGTTTACAAAGAAAAATTAAGACTATCAAGTGTAAATATAGGATGTAAAATATAATGACTAAAACTAAAACAATAGAGGAAAATCAGTAACAGATGATAACGGAGGATAACAACAGCACAACAGATCTGAAAACCACCAAAAAAGTTGAGGATAGGAAACCTGGGAAAATAAAAGTCACCTGGCACCAGAATGACCACAATGTAGGTGGCAGGCAAGCATCTTGGGGGAGGGGGTTGGCATTCCACAGCAGTGACAGCAATACTGTTTGCCCTCTCTGCCTGCCCCACCTTATTTGGCAGAGGCAGACAGAGAACATAATCTTCAGGTCCAGGAAGGTACATGTGGGAGGGAACAGTCCTTCAGGTAACCCGGCGCCATCCATTTAGGGTTTTAAAGGTTAATGTCAGCACTTTGAATTGGGACTGGAAATGGACTGAAAGACAGTGGCGATGGCAAAGCACCAGTGTAATGTGGTCATATTGCCCAGTCCCAGTTAACAATCTTGCTGCCCTATTCTGGACTGCATGAGGTTTCTGGATTGTTTCAAAAGCAACCTCATGTATAACACATTGCAGTAATCCAAATGGGAGATTACCAAAGTGTAGATAACTGTAGGAAGACTGCCTCTGTCCAGATAGGGTCCTAGCTGGGTAGATCAACCAAAGCTGATAAAAGGCACTAAATCCCGAATTTTGGAAGAATGACGGTCCTGCCCATTTGGTAGGGGCGGGTTTGCCTACACCCTATTTCTAGGAAGGCTCGGGAAGGTTCCAGAAATTGTGTAAGAGGTCAGGTGGGGTGTCTTGACCAATGGGGTAAGGGTTTTGAGCGGCTATATATAGCCTGCTCCGCTTTAAGAGCACACCTTTTTTGCCTTGCGGCACCCACCCACCCCTCCCTTGTCAGTATGGGCTCAGCTAGTCGCCTGCGGGGGCTGAGTAGGAATTTTTTTTTGGAGATTCTGATTTCAGAATCTCTTTGGTTTTGCCTACTCCATACTGCTTGGGTTTGATTCATTTGGCTTGTTCTGGGTGGGTTGTGGTGATTCCGGTTTGGCTGGCGTTGGATTCGGGCAGGTGAGGTAATTGGGGTTAAAATTGAGGTGGATGAGGCATTTGGGAAAAGGGCACCCCCTGGTGAAACATCAAGGCGTAATGCCTGGTGTGGATCTGGGGGGTGTCCACGTGGTACCGGCTTGCGCATCATGGTGAATGCCTGTACGGTGGGGCCAGGATGCGGAGGTTGGAACCACAAACCTGACTCCGATTGCAAGGAGGGAGAAGTTTTCCCAGATCCTTGTCTGGGGAGTTGCAGTACGATGTGACTGACTTGCCTCCTGGTTTGGAGGGTCTAGACCCTCATAGATAGGTTGAGCCTCACCTGCCCGAAGGATTTGAGATTATTAATTGGCGGATTGGAATTTGATTGATTATGTGTTATATTTTAATAAATATAACATTTCAACCATACATGTGTCACGAGTCTTCCTTGGTGTGTTGGCAAAGTCTTGGTATTGTTTCATAAAATGAGACACCAAATCATTCATGGTCAGAAGCTGAAAGAAAACTTTAGTGAATAGAACCTGAATGAGCCTTGGCTTTGTTAAGCCTTTTCCCAAAAGATATGGACTAGGGAATACAATGACTTCTAAAGTAAAAAAGGGACATTTGTTTTCATAGCAACTCAGAAGTGAGAGTGCTACCTATTGAGCCAAAAAGGAAATCTATCAAAATGGCCATGATGGTGGTAAAGAGGGAATGAGGGAGTATAATCTAGCTTTCTTGAGCAAACATATATATACATTGGAAAGAAAGAATATCGTTCCAGGAGTGGTTTGGGTAGCATTTCTACGATGTCCTATTTTTACTGCATATTATTATAACATTACATTCATAGTTATGGGTCAGCTGCCATTTCCTGAGGTTTATAATTTGCCTGTTTTAATTAACATCAGGCTGCAACTTGGTAGGAGAGATAGGGTCAGCCCAGATGTTAATGTTATTCTAAAAATGCCTTATATCAGTTAAACCATTCAAAAATATATTTGGTAGTAAACATTTTGAGATGTGGTTTGCGGTGTAAGGAAAAGGCTTGCTCTGAGGAAAGGGAATAATGCCTTTCATTGTCCTTCTGCATGAATTGGTTGTGGACAGGCTGAGCAATCAGATGACTAGATAGGACCACCTTTTAGGGGTGTTTTTTACTTAACTCACAAAATACTATTAAAATATGGTAGATAACTAATTGCTAAGTTGTCCACTGTGTATTTCATTGTATGGAAGTGATCTGATGTGCCTGTAAGTGTATCAGAGACCTGGAATCAGGGCCGGCGATTGCAAACATGGGGCCCAATTGGGAACCTTATGGCAGGCGCCAATTTCCGTGAAGCAGCGGAAATGTAAACAAGCACTGCCGCTCGAGGGTTTAAAAAGGCACAGTTCCCCCATGAGCATGGGGCCCAATTGGGCCCAATCAGTCCAATCAGTATTTTGCCGGCCCTGCCTGGAATGACCTCATACTGCTAATGAGATGGTTTCATGACATTATGCATAGAACAAAGGACACATAAACTCATAAAGTCATATGGGAAGTCTCCCATAGCATGTACTATATAATCAGTTCCATTGACTTGATTCAAGAGAAGTAATTATTATGTTTCCTTGTGATACAAGTGTCTTACAGTTCAATATGGTGGAGAATCCAAGAAGAGACAAAGAGGAAACTATGGAAATACAAGATTTTCTCCTATTGTTTCAGTACAGGTTGGCAGCAGCAATATGAATGAAGTAGCACAAGTAAAGTCCAATAGGAAGCATTCTTTATCAATACAACTGTGTTTTGTTGGGAAGTTGATACCTTACATACTGTGATCAATCAATGTGACCTGAAGTGGCCCAAATATATTATCTGTGGTTGAAATTACTGACACTGGAAAACAGCATTCAAAATGATTTCTGTAGGACAGAGCTGAAGCTCTCCTATTCAGTTTTGTTTTGTTTCCACTGTTATTAAAATATTGTTAGACACATTTTGTATGTAATTCCCCTCCCCATCAGTAACATATGTATTTTTGTGGCACACCTTTTGGAACCAAAACTGCATTGCAAAATCTGATCAGCAGCAAATTCGTCCCCTGTTCCTATTCATGGCCACCTTCAGAATGGCAGCAGTTTCCCCATGGTAATCCACATCCACATTTGACAATTCACCATGACTCACTGTGCTGATCAAACTGTTGGCTCTATGAGAGGCAGAGGGGAAGCATTTGCAAAGGAAAGGAGAATATCATTCTGATGCATGTGATAGGTTGCTGCATACATATAGCTTGAAACACATGCTCCAGCCTTTACAAATCAGTATCTTCTCCTATATCATCACAGATTCCATTATCTCAGTGATAGATCACATGTTAAGCATGTGGAAGCTCTCAGGTTCAATCCCCAACATCTCAAAAAAAAAAAAAAAAGGATCTCAGGTACCAGGGCTGGGAAAAGGCCTCTGCTTAAGACCTAAGGGAGCCACTGCTAGTCCGAGCAGACAATATTGACTGGATAGACCAGTGGTCTGACCCATTTAAGGAATCTTGGACAAATTCATGGAGGACAGGGCTATCAATAGCTACTGGCCATGATTGGTAATGTTCTACCTTCAGTGTCGGAGGAAGGATACCTCTGAATACCAGTTGTTGGAAATCGCAAGTGGAGAGAATACTATTCATGTCCTGCCTGTGGGCTTTCGATAAGCAACTGGTTAGCCATTAGGAAAACAGGGTTCTGGACAAGACAGATGCTTAACCTGATCCAGCAGCCTTCATCTTATGTTTTATATGTTCAAGTAGAAAAGGTCATTGACAAAACAGAAATAGTTTGAGAAAGGGAGGCCTTTCCCGTTCTTGTCTTGGGATGGGCATTCCCAGCACACACACTGCTTGCCTGCCTTTTTCCTCCTGAGGCCTTTTCTACATCTTTCATCCTTCTTCTCCATCTATATAAAACTGTGCCTCTTTCCCTCTCACTTTGCTTCAAACTCTTAGCTGCTCGATACTCCAGTAGTGTAGTGGCAATTTCAGAAGCGCAGGGTCCCTTCATGATAGTCACACCACACCCTCTCACAGCCACACCCCCTTTTCCACTTTCCCTTGTGTACCTTGCTCTCTGTGTCAACTCTGAGTCCACATTCCACTACGACAGATGTCTCTAGGAGCCAATCAGCATGAAAGGGGAGGCTGTGTATTAGCTACTCAGAAGCATCTTCTCAGTGGCTGATTTACCCCCTTACATTCTGATTGGCTCTAATCAGCACGAAAGGACAAGGACTCCTCCCAGTGGCTAGCATACTTTCATGATGATTGGCTTGTAAATAGGGACCTGGCTAGAACCCTGCTCCCCAAAAAGTAAGGGTCTACAACCCCTTGTGACCCTGGACTACTACATCCCGATGCTCCCTAAAGGATGGTATCCAGAACATGACTTCAACAGCATAGCTATGGGGAGCTAAAAAAGCAACAATGTCTTCCAAAGACCCAAACTATTTCAGACTTTAAAGGTGAAGAAGACCAGCACAGTGAACTGGGCATTGAAACAGACTGACAGCCAATGGATGTTTCAAACCAACTGTTATATGTTCAAGACAGCAATTATTATTATTATTATTATTATTATTACATTTGTATACCGCCCCATATCTGAAGCTTTCTGTGCGGTTTACAGCAATTAAAAACATTAAAAACAAATATACAAATTTAAAAACACATTTTTAAAAAAACAATTTAAAAACACATGCTAAAATGCCTGGGAGAAGGGGAAAGTCTTGACCTGGCGCCGAAAAGATAACAGTGTTGGCACCAGGTGCACCTTGTCAGAAAGATCCTTCCATAATTTGGGGGCCACCACTGAGAAGGCCCTCTCCCTTGTTACCAGACTCCCAGCTTCCCTCCGAATAGGCACCTGGAGGAGGGCCTTGGATATTGAGCGTAGTGTACGGGTGGGTTCGTGTCAGGAGAGGCATTCCATCAGGTATTGTGGTCCCAAGCCACGTAAAGCTTTATAGGTTAAAACCAGCACTTTGAATCAAGCCTAGAAACATACAGGCAGCCAATGCAAGCGGGCCAGAATCGGTTTTATATGTTCGAACCGTCTGGTCCCTGTTACCAATCTGGCCACTGCATTTTGCACAAGCTGCAGTTTCCAAACCGTCTTCAAAGGCAGCCCCACATAGAGTGCATTGCAGTAATCTAACTTGGAGGTTACCAGAGCATGGACAACTGAAGCCAGGTTATCCCTGTCCAGATAGGGGTGTAGCTGGGCCACCAACTGAAGTTGGTAGAAGGCACTATGTGCCACCGAGGCTACCTGAGCCTCAAGTGACAGAGATGGTTCTAGGAAAACCCCTAAGCTACGAACCTGCTTTTTCCTAGGAGAACCCCTAAGCTATGAACCTGCTCCTGCAATGACATCAGCAGATGAATTCTAATGATCAGGCAGCTTCCTCTTCCCACACAGCACACCTACTGCAAATCATCACTTCTTTCTCTCTCTTTGCCATCTGCCACTCCTGTTTTTCTGACTAACATGAGTCTTGGAAGAATAAACTATTCAAATGTTGTCAATATAGGCATGTTTTCATGAGTTAGTCCAAGAGCAGGTTCTGGGGCTCTCTCTGCCATGAATTCTGGATGTTTGGGGACAGTGAATATACACAGCCCTGAGCATAGCACAGCTTAACTGACGCTTCCTCACATGACAAGCAAGGGGAGCAGGAGAGTGAGGACCAGATCCCACTGTCCATCTACACGTCCCTTGCATTTGCCAAAGGAACTGCTTGTGGAAACAAAAAGGCAGAGCTTGGAAAAGTTACTTTTTTGAACTACAACTCCCATCAGCCCAATCCAGTGGCCATGCTGGCTGGGGCTGATGGGAGTTGTAGTTCAAAAAAGTAACTTTTCCAAGCTCTGCAAAAAGGTGACTGGAACAGTTGTGCTTCCCTTTCCAATTTCCTTAAGATTAAAAAAAAAATCTCATACTAATTCAGAAATGCAATCCTCCAGCTAATTCCTTTAATTACCATTGGGTGTTTGTTTTCTAGAAGTAAAGCTTTGATTCAAATGAAGACTAAAGTGTGCCATTTGTTTTCCTCTTCTCGTTAGTGAACAGCAGGAAGGCATGAACACAGATACTGGATGAGCTTCTTTCACAGGCTAGACATGGAAATGTCTCCCAAACTGCACAATCTTTTGATAGAGCACATGGCACTTGGCCGTTTCCATTTCCTCCCATGCACAGAAAGTGGGTACTTTAGTAATTATTTTCTAGATACCCTTTGGCGTAGTTATAGCCACCAGAATATGTCAGATGTTATCATACGCTCAGAGGCTGCTGCACGTTATGTCCTAGGCTCACCATTTATTTCCAGGATTATTATTTTTTCCTTGCTACTTCCTCAGACCTAAGACCAGGCCTGGCGCCAGAGGGCAGCCAGGTTGGACACTGGCCAAGGGCTGAGAGGGGCCCCTGCTACTGAGGATGGGTAAATGTAGCTCCTGCTCCATGATCCATGCTAGCATTGGGCCATGGGCCATGCGCCCTGCAACATGATGCTGGCATGGATCGTGCAATGGGAGGCACCCTCCCAGGCAACACCCCTCCCCCTGCCAACATGGGCTTAAAACAGGCCTGGTCACGCCACTTTCTGTGTTGCCACATTAGCATGCCAGTGTGCAGTGCCACCGCTGCCAATGGCCCACTGCAGTCTGGTGCCCAAGGGCCTTCTACAGTCTGGTGCCAGCCCTGCCTATGCTTCATCAGGAAGAAAAATCTATTTTTTTTCTTGCACTACTTACATGAAAATGCAGGGTAATTAGATCCCTCTGCTCTGACTTTCCTAAAAATAAGAAGTCATTTAGCTGAAGCAAGTAAGTGGAGTTCTTGCTGTGTAATCTGCATCTTGCAGTGAAAGCAGGATGTTGGACTTTGTTGGAAGTAGGGCAAGAGCAACTCCTGTTTGGGTTCTTTTGTTTGCATTCCAGAAGGAAGATAGAGTTAGGCTCCTCCAGCTGGCTAGGCTTGCCTACCTTTACCTGTGCTCTTCTCTACCTAACTTCCTTCCGTTGTAAACTGATATGCTCAGGGAAGCTGACCTGCCCCTCCTTCCGTGCTCTTCTTCTTCGACTGTCCAGGGAGAGTCATCTTTGTCTTTGCTCTCTCTCCTGAGCCATGAGGGCAATGTTCATGTCTGGGCATTGCGCCTCCAGCTGAGTTAGTTAGAACTAGGCACGCCTTTCCTATCTACTATGTATTTCTATAAATAAAGTAGCTTTTCTTATTTTGCTAAGTCTTAAGTTCAGTGATCTAAATGCAGGGTTAAAGCCTGCTTCTAAGGGAAATACACACACTGGGACACGCAGCTCAGACCGCTGAGTATCTCTGCATATATATACATATCTCCATAATAGACTTAACTGTCAAAAACAGTACTGATGCATTCTAATCCTGCTCCCTGTTGGAAATAAGAAAAGTATTTTTCTTATTTGACAAAAAAAAGTTTCTTTTTGCCAAATAGTCTTCAGATATCAGGCTGTTTGTAATAAAAGAAAAAAGCATGTGTGAATCCTCACTCTTTTACACCAACTTGGATGGCTTTAAAAGGGGATTAAACACATTCATGGAGTACAAAGATACCAACGGTTACTAGCCATGATGGCTGGGTTCTACCTTCACTGTTGGAAGCAGCATGCCTCTGAATACCAGTCGCTGGGAACTGCAAGTGGTGAGAGCGTTCTTGCACTCAAGCCCTACTTCTGGGCTTCCCATAGACATCTGATTGGCTACTGTGATAACAGGATGTTGGACTATATGGGCCATTGGCCTGACGCAACTGGACTCTTCTTGTGTTCTTATGTTTTCCCCATTCCATTCAAATATGCAAAGTGGGATCTTAGATCCATTAACCCCAGATGGCTTTTATTGCTCACAATTATCAGCCAGAAAGACCTGTGTGTTTCACTTTCCACAATATAGTAAACAAGGGGAAAGAAAATCAATGGATCACTTCTGTTTCTCCTTTCCCTGTTTTTGGAAGTCGAATCTCCGGTAAAAGGGGTCGAGGTCCACTCAGCCTTCCATCCATCTGTGGTCGGTTAAATGAGTACCCGGCATACGCTGGGGGGTAAAGAAAGGCCAGGGACGGAACTGGCACTCCCACCCCATATATACGGTCTGCCTAGTAAACGTCATAAGACGTCACCCTAAGAGTCGGAAATGACTTGCACTACAAGTGCAGGGACACCTTCTCTTCATAGCTAAGTTCTAAAATTAATAATGTTTTTTCCCCTCCATCACCTTGGATTACACCACAATAGAATATGCTTATATGAGCATGCTGCTCTGTCTTATATTGAGTCAGGCCATTGAGACTATTGAGCTTAGTACACTAACTAGTAGCTTTTAAAGTTGTCAAGTATATTTCCTAAAAGTTCCAGACCATGCATAGATATTTGTGTGATTTCCCATTAGAATAGAAAGCATTTCTAGTTGTTTTGCACATCATGGAACAGGTCTGTGATCCTTTTAACTGGGGTTGCCAGGGACTGCACTTGAGACCTTGTCCATGCCAGGCATTGAGTTAGATGTTACCTTTTTCATGCAACAAAATATAGAATGAAACTGCAAACCGATGCAGATAACACCTAGGCTTTATGATACTGTCAGACTGGACAGCTAACCTATAGTGGCACAGTAAAAAAAGGCATCCACCCCACCAGAACTGACTTTGAACTGGAACTCTGATCCTGATATGACCAACACCCCATACTATGTCAGTCAGGGCTTTTTTTCTCCATCTTGCTTAGGGTGTCAAAAACATTGAGCCAGTATTGGCTCAAACACAGGTGGTAGTTCTATATACAGTGGCACTTGTACCACCAAGTATACAGGAGGGTGACTTTATTAACATCCATGGGACGTACTACCCTTCTTTAATATGTGCATGTGTGTACATCACCCCAGTAGGTAAGGTGTTTGCTAATGGCTACAAGGTGTGGGGGAAATAGGTATATGTTTGAGCAATACAGTAGAAGTTGAGACCTTGTGGCCTCTGAACTTTGGAAATAATAAACTTCAAACTGTTACCCCCAAAATGAGCATCACACTTTGACTATCAGCTCCAGCTAGCTATAAATCAGAAGATGTCCTTTATTCAATGCAATGGCCTTTGAGGGCTGAAGCACCAGAGTTATCTTCCATAGCACAGGTATCCCACAATATATTCTGCAGAGCCTTCCCGCATAAGTTGTGGTTGCCTCAATCTTATACCACTATAGGGATCAATGGGATGAGGAGTATGTCTGCTCTGAGGATACTTTGAACTATGCTTTTCATGTTTTCCTCCATCTGATTTGTCAGCAAGGTTGAATTTGGAGCCACATGCAATTTATTCACAGCTAGGTTGATTTTTTTTTAACTCTTGAATTTCTACGTTGGTAGGTAGACCATGTCCAGAGCTGCATGTGTTTTGTACAAGCTGAAAAATGACAAACAACTAATAAACTTAGGCCATCTGTATGTTATTATGAATCTACTCTTTGTCTGCTATAGGGAATTCCTTCCTTGAATTTAGCCATGACTGTTGCAAGCTGAATGAAGACTTTATGGAAATACACAAAGTCTACACTAAGATGCTCTATTCTTATGAGAGTTTCAAGCCAGTTCAGATGTGTAAATCACAAAAAAGTGGTATAAGATTGAATAGATACTTTAACTGCTACACACATCTGACCCAAGATGTTTCACTGCCTGGGACAAAAGATAAGATAGTGCCCGTCTCCCATCTTTCTCTTCACCCACCAGCCTGCCCACCCACACACCAATCTTAGGTACAAAGCTAACCAGACTTGCAGTTGAATCTTATTTTGGCATTAGCAATGGGGCAGTATCCTCCACTGCAACTGAGAGCACCAGGCTAGCTTGGGGGGCACAGGACACTCCATGTGGCATACACAGCTCTGTCCATTCCTCACCTCTCAGTATTTGAAGACTGAGGAGACTACCTGACTCTCATGTGAGGGCTGGCTCTGCTGCTAGACTATCCATCCAATCTTCTATGACTGCCTTTTGCCGAGCACAAGTTAAAGAGGCAGAGCATGGAAAACAAGTGCTAAGCACGCCGCGTGCTCCTGCAAATCACAGCAGAGATTTCCCTCCCACCCCTGTGCAGCATTCTCTCTGCAATCCACATGTCACAACAGAGGGCTCAGCACTGAGTTATTGCCAAGAGCAACATTTCCCTCCAGACCTCAGGAAGGAAAGGAACCATATTAGAAAATTTATCGAGTATTTCGTTAGATCAATATGGGGTATGATTTAGGAATCTCTGCCTAGGCTCTTTAAATCTATTTAATCAAACCAATTAATAAAAAAATGCAGAAAGTTGAAGCGTCTCCTCTAAGGTGCATCATAAATATACCCCCTTTACTTAGGCTTTTGATCGTAGCCAGGTAATTAACGGCTTTAGTTAAGTTCAAGTCATTCCCTCATGCTTGCTCCTGGTCATAAAACGCCCAGGGCTACATGGAGCTCATGGATTTATTGTGTTTTTCTTGCAGCAAGAGCTTCTCTCATTCCTTTTTCCTTTCTTTAACTTTATGTAGCCATTGCTTTTGCAGCTGTCCTGTCACCCACAATGGCTGATAGGTTTGTGTTCAATGCAAGATTGACTTTCTGGTTCATCAATAAGCATTCTCCTTTTTTGAGACAATGCATAACATCCACATCTTCCTCTTCCATCCCCATAAATATAAATTAAAGACTCTGAGATGCTTTCCCAGAGTTTCCTGATGGAGCCATTGTGTACGCCAGGCTTGGTCCAGTGTTGTTAATCAGTGGGGGAACATCCTCACATCAAGGGGAATGAACTCAATGGATCAATCTCTACCTTCCTGACCCAGAAGCAGAGGGGATGACATGATATCCCCCAAGAGGCCTCAAAGGTTCCTGAATCTTCAGCTATAATACTTCCAGCCTGCCAGGAAAACAAGTGAGGATGTTTCCAGCCCATCAACAGGAAGTTGGGGGGGGCTGGGAGAGTAACGTGTGTTTTATGCTTTAGGGAAGGAAGGGAAGGGAGGGAGAGAGAGCATTCGTTCCCAGAGTATTTAGAGTCAAGATAGCCATTTTATCTTATTTTGCAATCAAGGAAATCCAGGCTTAGAGAGAGGCAAGGCAGATAAATGGTTTCCCTCTAAACTCTCGTAATGTATATCAATATGTGAAGAATGTTGGCCATAACTCTTGGTATTCAGTGCAACAAAATAAATAATACAGAACAGCAGGAACTGGTTAGTTTGTAGGAATGGGTGAACTGAAACTGAAAACATTAACAATGAGGAGGCCCCACTGTCTGCTTCCAATAGAGAGTCAATATTATTTAAGTGAAAGAGAGGTGGGGAAATGAGAATTTAAAGCTAATTTGATTTATTCTTCCAGGAAGATTCCTCCACAACCTACATCATCACAGATAGCTGGACTGTGACAACTCTCAGCAACTGACGATTGGGCCTGATGTTCAGTTCTAATATAGAATAATGCAGTGCTTTTACAGAGGAAAGCACATTAAGAGTCAATTGAGGCATTCAAAGAAGCAGAGCTTGCAGTGGCTCATGCTTTTGATTTCCCACTTATGGTATAATCATGTCCCAAGGGGGGCTCATAGCAGTACAACTGTGAAAAGTAAGCAGGGTGGTCACTTATGCAGAAGTAATACATTCCTCCAAAGTGGGGAAGGATTATCTTAAAATTTGTATAGATGCCAATTTAGAAATAATAGTTTAAATAGAAATACAATTCCTCTTGCCATAGTGGAGAAAACTCTGACTAGGTGACATCTGTAGTACTCAATCTACTGTTCCAGGTGTTAACTCTTGATGGGCAGCTTCAAGGCCTCTGCTCTCCCTTCTTAACTTTCTTTATCTATAAACCCGATTTGGACTGGACAGCCTTTCAAAGAGAAGACTCCTTCCAGTATAAGACTTTCCATTGCAAAATAGGCCATCCTAAAAGCAGGGAGATGAACAGGTGGCTAGTCATAGCCCCTGCTGGTCACTTGACTCAATCAGACTACATATAGGTTTTATTTTACTTATCTCTAAAACGTCTCACCCATCCTTCACCATAACAATGCAGCATACTGCTATAAAAACAGATAAATCTTTTACAATGATAAAATAAATAAAACTATTCCGAATGGAACAAAACAGTATATATTCAGCAAAAGAGGTGGGGCCCACAAACCATAACACCTAAACTGTCAAAGGCTAGGGTATAGAAGCGCATCTTCAGATTATGGTGAAAGCTGTACAATGAAGATGCCAGACATGCCTCCCCCCGCCCCGGCCAACATTCTCTGCACTACTGACGGTGGCAGAACTACCAAGAGAGAACCCTTGTCCAGTCTTCACACCCAAGGTTGGTAGAAATGGAGGTTGTCTTGCAGATATTTGGAGCCTCAGACATTCAGGGCTTTGAACAGGTCCAGAAACAAACTGGCAACCAGTTTAGGTTTATTATTAGGTTTATTAAATGTGTATGTCACTTCCCACTAAAAAGTCTTAAAATTATTTACAAGCAAGTAAAATGCAATGATAAAGTTACAAGAACATATTAAAAACAGATTTGACAATATACTCTAATATCGTTGGTGCTGCCCAAATGCCCAGGTGCCAAAACGATGCAAGGTTTGTGACAGGCAGGCCTCCCTGGGAAGAGCAACCCATGCATATAATAATGAAAAAGCACAAATATGGTTCTATACAGGCCAGTAATTAGTTAGGGTAGTATCCAGTGCTGTCCCCCTGTGCACAAGAAGCTCTTTGATCCAAAGGCTTTTGTGAATGGGAGGAGGGAAGCAATATTCACTTATTTTCCTTTGCTATTCAGCCCCATATACCCCCGAAAACCAGCTCAAGAGGATTTGGAATTGCTCTGAAACAGCTTGGGAGGTGGAGGGTGGCTGCAGGAAAAAAGATTTATGAAAATTGCCTCACTCCTCCTTCCATTCTGGGATGCCCCTGCTGGATCAAAGAGCTTTCCATGAATAGAAAGACAACATTAGATACAATACGTAACACTTCTGCCACAAAGTCCCAAAAGCTTGATGTCCGTGTGGCAGTTGCTGCACACAACCACTTGATCATAGGCAGACAGTTGTTATGAGAACCCTATTCCCTTACAGATCTACAGTTTCCAGAGTGGTTTAATATTCAATCCTGCTTCCCAGGGAACTCTGGAAATTGTACTTATTATTATTCTTATTTGTTTTAGGATTGTAGCCTACAATTGCGTGTTTTTGTTCCACTAGTATAAATATCAAATGTGGTTTCTGTTTGCATACTAAATTCATGAAGGAGCCACAGGACTGAGTGGTGCTGTATGTGAACATGGAACATGCTGGTTTTCCTTTTCTTTCCTGTTGCATGCAGTGACACACTCTTGGACTAGCAAGCACAACAATTTCCTCCTTAGAAGCAAGATGCCTGTGATGAACAGGAAGTGTTGCTGCTGCTGCTGCTCCAGTACATTCCACCTCTTCCACAGCCGCTGCCTGCACTGCCTCCATTTCAGTCCACTATTTTAAACAAAATGCATGTGATAGCAGCAAATCAGAGAAGGATGTATGGTGACATATGACATCATGCTGCACAGAAGAGAAAAAAGAATGCCATGTTCGGCATGCCACATTCCAAAGATGGACTTTGGTGATGCACATGCACCAGAATTTGGAGATACTTAAAAATCTCATAATACCAGAGGCAAATCTCTTCCAGATTTATAACACTGAATTCATAGGTACAAATCAAATCACAAATTGTAACAGGTCACCCATCAATACCATTCACGGGTTTCTTAATTTAGACCTTCAACTAGCTGCAATATATGTCTGAATTAACACAAGAGTTTGTGAGTCTTGGTGGAGAGTGTAGTAGGGAAAGAACTGAAAGGATCATGCAGTATCAGCCAATAAACTCTGTTCAAATAGACATGGGAAGAAATTGTCCAACTGGCATTACATCTTATTCTCATGCTTTGTGTGCTTTTTTTATTCAGAGATCGAGAAAGCTGCTTTTCCAAAGATGTTTCATGTGTCCTAAAGATGTGTTAGGTTTGTGTGGGATCCTCAGTAAGTTCAACTGAGAGCAGCTTTTTGAAACATAACTAAGAATGGCAGAGCTATCACTTTTCCTGTTATAAGAATTTGAGGAGCAGAGAGAGAGACCAACTAATGTCATATAAGATGAATATGAGGAAACAGAAAAAGGAAGGTACTTGACTAGTTATTTTCTAGACTGGGATCCTAATCACCAGACTCTGTGTGCTCCTTCTGACTCCTAAACCAAGAACAGATCTTTCCTGTCCTCCATATACTTGCATGAGGCAACAGCAACATACAAAAGCAGATCAAAGACATGAAATGAACATCATCTGAAGGAGAATTTCAGAAGGCCTGTAAAAAAATGCCCCATCAGTAATACTTGGCAACAATGGCAGTTCAACTCTGCAACATATCAGTTTTGAAACAGAGGTTCGTTCTCTTTCCAACTTGCTTCTTGCCTAGCTACGTGTGGTCCTGAAATGGTTTGTCATGTTCAGAGGGAAATTGCTGCCCTCCTTGCATTCTGGCAAAACTACTCTCTTCCCCCCCCCCCGTCCTTCCACAGCAAGAGGAAAGTTTATATGAGTCAGGGGTAGCCTCCAGATGTTGCTGGACTACAGCTCCCATCTTCCCTGACTATTGGCCATGCTGGCTGATAGGAATTAGAGTCAAACAACATCTGGAGGATCACCATTCTGGCTATCCCTGGTCTAAGCAATATTGCATTCTGATGAGGGTAAATGAGCTCCACTCTTTTCTCTTGCCCAGCTTGGTACAGAAACCTAGAACAATTGCCTGTCGCAATCTTCTGCACTATGATTCATGGCTGGCAACAGGGACAAGAGAAGGACCCTTTTGAAAGCAAAACAACAAATCCATAGCTTCTAAATTATACATAGCTCTTCTCCCACAATTAGTTTCTAATTCAGAAAGACTGCAGACAGTCAGACGCCTATGTAATAATCCATGAGATCGGATTCACATTGAACTGACAGGCTTTGAAGAACAATGTAAAAAGAATGCAAGAAAATCTTCAATCCTTCAGCTTCATCAATACACATTCCTATTCCTATTCATCTCATATTGGCAGCGTTCTCTGAGCCAATTTACACATTTTTCCGAACGAGATGGTAGACTGAGGTGGTATGATTCTGGATGGTACCAAAATTATTACGAGTCGCTTAATTCATATTCATTTTAAAACTATTCTTTTCCTCCTCAGTAGTCTTGATGTTTATTCAGATAGGGTCAGAGATCTGATACCCCAAAACTCCCCCCCCATAAATAGTATTAATAGTTGATAGTAATTTGGTTGGAAGACTATATCCTGCCCTTCAAAAAGATATTTTCAGTGTTGGAAAAGCCCTAGCTCCATGATGGAGCATGTCTTGCATGCAGATGGTCCAAGATTCAATCCCTGGCATCTCCAGTTAGAAGAATCAGATGGCAGGTGATGGGGATGATCTCTGCCTAGAGAGATCCCTGAACAGCTGCTACCAGTCCAAGTATACAATACTGCGTTAGATTTGACCTGGAATAATTCAGGTTCCTGTGTTTCTTATGAAAACAACACTATCAAAATGAATAACAGTAAAACAACATGCATACAAAAGCAGCATACCACCAATTTGAACAAGGACCAAAATTGTTTCATGGTCTTGGTAAATTAAAAGTTTTTTCACCTGGCACTGAAAAGATAGTAAAGTAAGCAGCAGGCAGACCTCCCTAGAAAGAAAATTCCATGGCCAGGGTGCCACCACTGAGACAGCCCTCTCTTTCATTGCCATTTGTCTCACTGCAGACGGTGAGAGCCCATGCAGGAAGGTCTCTGCAGAACAGCAGTGTAGTGGCAAATTCAGAAGTGCAGGATTCCTTCGTGATAGTCACAGCCACACCTCCTTCTAAAATTATCTTATTTATTTATTTCTTATTTGATTTATATCCTGCCCTTCCTTCCAGTAGGAGCCCAGGGCGGCAACCTTCTTATACAATCTTCTAACATTTTAGAATAATCTGGCCGGGCTTGGATACTACTTTCTGCTTCTCTATCACTGTCACCATCTGACTGTCATAAGAACGTAAGAAGAGCCTGCTAGAGCAGGCCAGTGGCCTATCCACTCCAGCATCCTATTCACACAGTGGCCAACCAGGTGCCCGAGGGAAGCCGGCAAGCGAGACCCTGAGAGCAAGAGCACTCTCCCCTCCTGCGATTTCTAGAAACGGGTATTTGGAAGCAGACTGCCTCCCCCTATGGAGCACAGCCATCATGGCTAATAGCCACTGATAGCCTTTTCCTCCATGACTTTGTTTAATCCTCTTTTAAAGCCATCCAAGTTGGTGGCCATCACTGCCTCTTGTGGGAGCAAATTCCACGGTTTAACTATGTGCTGTGTAAAGAAGTACTTCCTTTTGCCTGTCCTGACTCTTCCAACACTCCATTTCATAGGATGTCCGTGAGTTCTAGTATTATGGGAGAAGGAGAAAAACATTTCTCTGTCCACTTTCTCCACACCATGTATACTTTTATACACTTATATCATGTGACCTCTTACTTGCCTTTTCTCTAAACTAAAAAGCCCCAAATGCTGCAGCCTTTGCTCATAGAGGAGTTGCCCCATCCCCTTGATCTCTATCCTTTCTCACTGTCAGAGAAATTGCTTGAACTACTGAATTCAGTGTCCGCACGTTTATCTCCTGCTGCTACCAAACTGTTTGATGATGTAGATGGGATGCTATCAGCAGGATTCACTGACTCTTCTTCTGCAATTACAGAATTCTCACTCTCCACAAATTGTCTTGGCTTTTTGAAGTAGGAACTAATAACGGCTTGCTTGCAGTTGACATTCATTGGGACTCTTCTCAGTAGCTGACACACTCCACATTTATGTTGATTGGTCTGTAGGACACTGGAGATAGCGAGACCCTGCTGGGACCTGGCTCCCAAAAAAGTAAGGAGTCTAAGACCCACAGATGCCAGGACCCCAGACAAAAAAACTCCTGCCGCCAAACAGCTTAACATGAAGCTAGTCTGATGTGGAGGCAAATAATATTTTAGGTACCCAGTCCCAAGCCATACAGAGCTTTACAAGTAAGCACCCACACACTGAACTGTGGCCTTAAAAGACAAGACTGGAGAACAGTAGGCTTTTAATTATATTTATTTATTTATAAATATATCTGTATACTGCTGTTTCATTAAAAACATCACAACACAAAACAACAACACAATAAAAACTATTAAAAATACAATAAAAACAAGGCCAGACATCTTCTTAATTGCCTTCATAAGCCTGGCAGAACAGAAATGTTTTCAGCAAGCATCTGAAGGTTAAACCAGAAGGTGCCTGCTAAATCTCTGTTGGCAGAGCACTCCAGCGAACTGGGCCAATGACCCTGAAGGCTCAATTTCGTGTCGATGTTAAATGAGCCTCACCAACTTGGGGTGTACATTGGTAGTTAACAGTAATGATGGCACATACACTCTCTAAGTTTTGCTTCAGGAATAACTCCTGTAGCTTTTATAAAGGGGAGCACTGCATGAAATGTCTTCAGTTTCCAGATATGCTAGAGGTTTTTGAATTTATAGTTTCCTCTGCAGAGTGATTTTGCCCTTCCCAGTTTTATGTGTATGAGGTATTTCAATGTATCTTATAGCAGTTTTTCTGTGCACCTAAATTATGTTTGGTCAATAGTAATCTGTTGTTGAATCTCTGCTAAATAATTGTATCACATCCCAAGGTGTAATCATTAGTCTCAAGAACAGGGTCAACACTATAGTTATATAGGAACAGAGCAGATCTGAACTAATATAGTTGCTTCTGTGTATGCAACTGGCAGTGAATGAGCTTGATTGCTTCTGGCAAGATAATATTGTAGTGGATAGGACAAGACAGCCTGCTCTTACATGTTGCATTTTCTGCAAGAGTCAGTTTTGAAGGCTTTCATTATAGAATATAATTTAGTTCCCTATATTTGTTTCTGATTTTATTTGTCTTTCTGAAAATTATTTTTATGTATATAAATATAAAGAGTTTTGTAAATTTCATCTATGTTTTATCAGTAATTTTACTGTGCACTTGGAGTGTTTCATGATTAAGCAATTTATAACTAGATGGATGGCAATTACTCAGCCTTTGTAATGTTAAAACTTTTAGTTTCTGTTTGAAGTTTATTTGTTTATTGCATTCATGCCACCTTTGTGCCATGGCACCCAAGATGGTTTACAATTTAAAAATACAAAAGGGGGCAAATGTTACAGAATATCAAGAAACAGAATTGTCTCAGGCCACTGGTGGTCTGTTCAAGAGCTGATGACATGAGATCCTGTGATCCCTGCTGACCTCGGCTTTTGTCATCTGTCTTTCCCTCCAGGCAGACAGATCTTTCAAGCAACCTCAGAAAAGATGGAGAACATGCTTCTAGCTGCTTCACTAATGGCACAACATTCACATTTCCTCTGTCCATACAGGGTGTTTCCCATGCTGAGCTTTACAGAGGTGAAGTTTTGACCAGCCTTGACTCTAAGAAGGCTGGGTGTTCAGATGTTTTAAGTAATTATGGGGTGTTGATTCCTAATTTTTTGCAGTTTGTTCATGTTTACCATCCTCTGTCTCCTTCAGATCTTGCTTTCCATTTGGAGCATTTGGATGATGCATTCTAAACTTGATCAAGAATGTGCAGGTTAATCTATCAAGATCATTCAAATCAGCATCAGATCATTTAATTACATTCAAGGGAGAGGGCAGAATTGGGACTGCCTAGATTTTATTACATTTGTTTACTCTTGCTTTGGCTTCCAGTATTTTAAGACACCTTTGTCTATTGAGATTATAGTAAGAGCAGTTTAAACTACAATGGACTCCCCTCCCCCGAATTATCCCTACGTGTTCTAGGTAAAATCAATCTCAAGTGCAGCAGCATTAGTGGTGTTCCTGTTGTGGAGGACCTTCACTTTTAGTTTTGATTAGGTGCAGAACTGCATTTTTTTCCAAGGCCAAGCAACATTTTTATAAAGAATGTGTTTGTTATGAGGCTGTTGAGCTGAAGATTCAGTGAATATTTTATATCATCCAAATCTATTTGACTCCAATTCTTAGTCTACACTTTTGTAGTTCTGATCCAGTGCAAGATTCCTTTAAAAGCACAGAGAGTAGCAGAAGAGCTATGCAAAACCATATCAGAGTGAGCCCCTCTGCAAAATGCTTTGCTTGATCAAAATCTTATTTCTGTTCATATTGTTGTTTCTAGCGGTGCTTTAACAGTAACATTGTATCCAATGTTGGTCATAGAGTAGACCATTGAAATTAATCCACATTACTAATTTAGATCTATTTTAATGGGTCTACTCTGAGTAAAATTTACTTAGAGACAACCCACTCATGTTGTATTCTATAAAAACTTTAAGTACTAAGAACTGTGGCACAGAATCAAAGGTCTTCCAGTAGTCAAAATACACTATTAAGAGAGTGTCTTCTCACTTGTGCATTCCTCAAGATTACAGCATAAATAATAAATTGATCTTTGCAATATTATGTTCTTCTTGCATATTGTTTCTGTTTGAATGTAATTACATTACTTCACTCAAGTGCTGGTTTATTCTATGGCCAGTCATTGAAGCTGATATTGTCCTTACAATTTATCACTGGATATATTTTATATAACTGGTGAGCAGGTGATAGGGCAATAGTTATTTGGATTGTATGGATTGAAAGACTATTATTTATTTATTCATTCAATAAATTTCTGTACTGCCCTTACTTATAAATAACCTCAGGGGGGTTTACACATGGAGCACATATGTGACACCGCGCCATAAAGAAATGTGATTGAAAGACACTAATAGATTATGCGTACTTTCAAAATGTTGCCACCAATTATAATATATTTTATCTTTTCTGGGGGCTTTCCAGCTTTCGTCTTTTTGATAGCAGTCCCACTCCTGACCTGTTCTTTCATAACATTGATTTCCAATTCCAGGTCATTTATAATATTACTTCTAATGGCTCTGAAAAGAAATCATTTATATTTACCTTATTATGAGTCATCAGTCTCAGCCAGATCACTCTCCAGGAGATCCTGATCTCCCCTCCACTTATCTTTCTATCAGTTTATCTATTTATATGTCTCTGTCTGTCTTTCTATCTATTTTTTGTTGTTTCCTTGCTGCTTATGTACATTTTCCATATTTCTGCAGAATTGTTTTTCATTAGCATTATAATACATTGTTTTTATGCAAACCGCTTATATAGTGACAAAGTTGAATGATATGTCATATATCTATATTGACCACTGAAGAAGACCTGTTTAGTTGAAACACATTTGGTCTGTTATATTAGTGTTTTTATCTAATATTGGTTTGTTGCAACATTGTTGGCTATATCAGTTGATATTTGGATATGTTTCAGATATATGTCATTTTATTTTTCCCTCTGTTGTTATATACATATTGATTGTTTGAGAATTTTGTCTCTATTTTATTAACTTTGGCATTAATACTTTTTAGATTTAGACAAACAGACCCAATTCTGTATTGCTATTTATTTCTGTGGGTTGGAATTATATTTGCTTGTTCTTTTATTATGTCTGTCTTTTACATGTTATGAGATGCTCTCTCCAAAAGCCTCCAGTTTTTGCTTCTGTGTTTCACTCTGTCACGGTGATCCATAAGTGATGGCATAAAATTACTTTCAATTGAAGTGACAGAAAACCTTTTTTATAATAACTGTATAATAAAATGAAAAAACATTTATTTGTGAGAATTCATGTATATGACCATTTTAGCATAGAGATCAGTGTTTTTGGTTATGTTAAGCATCCTGTTTGGGGAACTATTAATCTCCCTCCGCCCATTTCATTCTCTTTTAACTTCAAACCTGCAGCTTCCTCAGCTATGGGGGTACCATAATATACTGCTATATGGTGTTTTATTTTTCAGAATATTGAATTTATGTTTCCCTTTTTATAGTACTACTTTTTAAAAAGCATGATGATTTATGATATCATTTATACATCTTAGGGTGCAATACTATGGTCCCTGGAAAGTCATCCCAGGGGCTATATGATAGGTCAGATCTACACATTCAGCATCAGAGACAGATTCCTGATGTTGGAGAAGGAGGTCTGATGTCAAGAGCCTCCCACCTCGCCATAACAAACTTCTCCAAAGCCCTACCCCAGCTAGGGATGTGCTAGAATTCTGCCCAATTTGGAATTGGTACCAAATGTTTCATTAACTCATTTATTCCCTCTCATAGCGGATTGGATTTTTATGTGGCAACTTTCCACTGCCATTTTCAAAAATAGATTTTTAAAACAAAAATCCACCTCTAAAATATTGATATTAAGAATGATAATTTTATCAATATTTCCTTTCATTTATCTATATTTCATTCAAAAATACTGATATTTCCTTTCAAAACATCAATATCCTTTAAAAATATCAGTATTAATAATTTGAGGGAGAGAAAAAAACAGATCAATAAAAGCAGGGGGTAAAGGACAAACTCCAATCGATACCAGTCTGTTCGGTCGATGGAATGCTTTCAAACCAGCACCAGCCAAAGGATCCCACCCCTAACCCAACGAGGGATTTAAGAATTATCATCATCGTCAACATCAACATCTATTTATACAGTGCCATCAAATGCACATTTATTTATTTATTTATTTAAAATATTTCTATCCCGCCCTTCTACCCTATAATAGGGCACTCAGGGCGGCTTACAAAAATAAAATCAAACATGTACATAATAAAATTGTAAACAGTAAAATCACAAAAACATTAAAATAAATTTAAAATACATAAAATACAATTAAAATACATAAAATACTATATATATATATATATATATATATATATATATATATACACACACATACACACATACACACATACACACATACACACATATGCATATTTATAGGGATTGGTACTAAAGGGACTACAAAGGTAAAAATTTAACACAGAAGGCATAAAAGCAGTGTCAGGCACATGGCACTGTACATAAAATAAAACAATAAAAGCCAGTCCCTGCCAAAAAGGTGTACAAACTAAATAAAATAAAAAGACAACAAAGGAAGGGAAGGGAAAGAAATGGAAGATACTTCCTGGGAGTATGTTGATTATGTTGGTTCAATGATAACCAGTTCATAGAACTGCCATTTATAGGTGTATTAGGAGAAAAGTGGAGCTCTCTTTCAAGCCAAAGCCCTTTGCTTCAACCCTTTCCACAATCTTTGCAATTCTGCACGAGGGAGGAAGCAATACTTTTCTTAGGACTAAGCAATTTTGGATTCTTTGTGCGTTTTAGTACTCCTAGGTAAAGTACTTCAGGAGAAGCAAACGCTGTCCATTAACTTTACTGGATTTCCAGTGCCACTTTGCAGAGGAAGATGTTCACCTTCCCGCAGCTGTTCTCACATTTTTTTCATTATCTCCCGTTTCAGTCATCTGACTTGTGAGAAAACTCTCAGGATTTTCAAGACTCATAAGCCCTGTCACCACAATACAATTCATATCCCTGAATGAGTGGTTGTTGCTGTTGTTAGTAGCATAATTTCCTAATGTATACATGGATCACTGTGCATAGATCAAAGTAAAGGCATAAGATCTACCCTTAGGCTCACAACCTAAAAATATTAGATACACAAGGGAAAAGAAGGGAAAAGGCAGAAGAGGCTGGTCAGCTGTTAATGCCAGAACGGAGTTTTAAACAGGCATCATACTGTACGTTTTGGTCTGGTTTTCTTGCAACCTTGGTCTTTGTTATCTGATTGGAGATTAAAACCAGTTTGTCCTTTGTATTGCAAGGAATATTAAGCTCTCTCATGTTGTTGGCAAGTGAGAGAGCAGAATGCAGATTTCAGTAAACTGCGGGGGAGGGGCAGAGGGGTGCAATCCCCTGTTGGATAATTATAAAGCAATGCATTGTATTTGTTTATAGATCTTTAGCTGTAGATAGATAGATAGACAGATAGACAGACAGATAGACAGATAGACAGATAGATATAACTTAGTACATAAAATTATCTGCATGCCATAAATATTGATTACAGACCAAGTACACAATAAATCAAAGGACCATAATCATTAAATCAAAGATTTATACTACTAAAAGAGCAACAATGCAACCCATCAATTCCCCATTACAGCCAGTGATTAATTAGGCTTCACTGTGACAGTATAGAAGCTGGTTTTTAGGGCTAAGCCAAAAATAGGAGCACATTTTGGGACATTTGTGACCCCTGTAAAGCTTTTCTATGATAGAAGGTTAGGCAATGGTTGGGGAGGTTACTGCAGAGGGATGACACAGACCCTGCAACATACATCCGGGCAGACTGTACCCCTTGTGCTGCCATTTAAGTGGTGGTGAGTGATTCCAGGGCATGGTGTGATGAACCCACCTTGTTAAAGCCGAACAGGTCTGGTCAGTGCCTCAACAGAGACCACCGGGAATCCAATCTATGCTAATAATGTATTAAATAAATAAATAAATATCAAACAATGAGCCTCTTTGAGGCTGAAGCATCCATCTGGTTTAGCTTTGTTTGCCTTCAGTGACATTTAGTCAGATCTGATTAGCTGCATGATGACATTATTGTTACTTGGTAGGGAAAAAAATACAGCCAACTAGGTTACAAACAGCAGTAAAGCAGTGTGAGAATGGTGAGCTTTCAACAAATATTTCACGCACTCCAAAAGCTCCCTTTTCTTGCTGAAAATGGCCACTGGCTCCTATGTAGTTTTAACTTATACATCCAGATTAGTTGGGAAATAAACTCAATTTGGACAATATTTATCCTAATTCACACTTGTAAATGTTTCAAGGGCAAATAACATTTACCTGGATGACTATGAGATTATTAGTATGGACTGATCTGACAATAGTCCTGTGCTTCTAATTTGGGGTTGATCAATTCATTTAAACCATTCTGATCCTCTTCGGCACAGAAGTGCTACTGAGTTCATATTGGTAATGGTCCTTTTAGCTCCATCAAGAAGTCAACTGCCTCAAGTTACAAATGCAGAATACTGTATTTAATTAACAGCCAACCTTCAGTGTGGCTCTCTTGTGGATGAATTTAACAATATAATCTGTACATCTTTACACAGCTTTGAACCCCAGAACCTGAAGGAACATCTCTTCCTGTATGAGTCTACCTAGACCTTAAGACCATCTATCAGAACTCACCTTAGAGTGCCCCTTTCTACTGAAACAAGGAGGGTGGCAACAAGAGGGCCTTCTTGGTGATGGCTCCCTGCCTTTGGAATGCTCTCCCCAGGGAAGCTCCCTTGGCTCCAACTTTACAATCAGTTCACCAAATCTATCTAATTTGCACTTTCTGCAACAATATGAGAACTGAAACACAGCCATCATTCCAAATTTGCACTTATTCAAATTTGCAATGCAGTTTACCAACCAACCAATGTTTACAAAAAGGCATATGTTACGGGTAAGTGTGAATAAAAATGAATATATGAGGAAAAATAACATACAAAAATGCATTGTATGATGAGAAATTGCTTACATTAGTCAAAACTGCGTACAAAATTTATTAAGAGAAATTCTCACTAAAATGCTGGAGAATTTTCATGAGGATTTTTTTTTTAAAAAAATGCAAATTGCTGCAGAAATGCGGAGAACTGAATTTAAGATTGGAAAAATGAGAAAATGATCTTTCTACCCCTATTGTGGATGCACCTTGTGTCACACAAGGAAAGGGACGTGAGAGGTGGGGGCCTTGCCACACAGTTGTGTTTATGTGACTTAAGAGTACACCAGTACAGTTAGCAGTGTGAATAATATAAGGCTAGAGAGACAGAGGCTAGCACTTGTATTTGCAACTCTAGCCATATTCAGAAGAGTGTCCAATGCATTCTATCAATGCATTTGAGAAGAGCAGGGCTGTGGCAAGTAGCCATGCCAATTAACCCACTCCCTGGTGCCCATTCACCAAGTGCAAATACGTGCAAGGAAACAGTCTACAAGAATACAGCTGTACACAAACACTTTAGTGCATTGTAGAAGCTCAGTCGCACAGAGCTCCAAAATGCTTGGAAGCTTATGTATGAAGGCTGTCTCCTTGCAGATATTGGTGCTACAGGCCCAGATGTAAGTGGTGGTGTAGTCAGTGCACATTACTATTAATTTTATACATTATTAATTCCTGTGAGCATATATACTAGTCACCTACCAAAAAATAAAAATAAACTGCTAGTGCAATTTTCATACCCAAATGGAAATGCAATGTTCATTCCCAAATGGACATGCAAATGGACTACTGACACTGGTTTTTACTTATTCTGAATTTGGCAGGCTAAAGCAATATATTTATTTATTAAATTTATATCCCATCCTTCCTCCCAGAAGGAGCCCAGGCTGGCAAACAAGAACACTAAAAGCACTCCAAAACATCTTAAAAACAAAAGACTTTAAAACATATTAAAACAAAACAGCTTAAAAACATATTAAAACAAAACAGCTTTAAAAACATATTAAAAAGTAATTCCAACACAGATGCAGATGATATAAAGTCTCAACTTAAAAGGCTTGTTGAAAGAAGAAGGTCTTCAGAAAAGACAACAGAGATGATGCCTGTCTAATATTTACAGGAAGGGATTTCCAAAGGGTACATGCCGCCACACTAAAGGTCCGCTTCCTATGTTGTGCAGAACAGACCTCCTGTAAAGATGGTATCTGCAGGAGGCCCTCACCTGCAGAGCGCAGTGATCGAATGGGTATATAAGGGGAAGACGATCTTTCAGGTATCCTGGGTATCCTTCAGGTAAAATTATATATTGTGTCCATTTGTTTGCATTGAGGATGTGACATACAGACTGGATGCCACAGTGGTATCAAAGCTGTAACCTAACACAGTGTGTTCAGAGGATGGCAGAATTTTATATCTGGGTGGGGGACTAGGCTAATTAATCCACATGTTGAGCTCCATAGTTTCTAGAGAGTAAATCATCACTGACATATTTAGGTCGCCATTTGTTACATTAAAAAATAGATTTAAACTTTGCCATTACCAAGAGGTTTTTAAAGAGACCAATACTTATACCTCCATTTTGATCCTTTCTGACTTAAGAGCAGAACAGTCTGATAATGGAAAGTGCCAGGCATATAATGTGAATAAACTGACTTGCTAAATAAAACATATCTAGGTTCTTCCAAAGCCTCCCCACCCGTTGGCCCAGGCAGAGCTTGGAAGTAACTCGTTAGAATTAACGAGTTACTTGTAATTTATTACTTTTTTGCATAACGACTGGGTAACTTCGTTACAATTTCCTTGTAAGAGAACGAGTGGTAATTTCATTACTTTTCAGCTGCAACTCTAACATTTTCCGTGTTACTTTGGACGTTACTGGGAGGGGGGAAGTCTGCTGCTGTGATTGGTGGACAAATACATGTGCCTTATACTGCGCTTCTGTGCAGAGCTACTCTTCCCTCCTGCTCTGTGTTAGAGGCAGGAGGGAGGAAGTGGAGAAAAAGAGAAAAAAATGCTTCAAGACTGGATGGATGTTGGAGAAGAAAGGAGCAGAGGGAGAAAGCCTGAGGGCAAGGAGGGAGGAGGCAGCAGCAAAATGGAGGTGAGGAGCTCTGTGTGTGTGAGGGTTATGGTAACATCCCTACCCCCACTCTCTTGCCCGCGCTCACTCAGCTGCCTCCTCTTGCACACTCAGTCACTCATCCTAACACCCTCACCATTCTCCCCATTCTCTTCACCTCACTTGCTCAGCCATCCCCTCTTGATGGCATTGGGCCGATATGGCCCAGAAGAGCTGGTTTAAAAAAAAAATCTGCCTGCGCTGGCAGAGAAGGGGTTAATTTTTCACCAGCTGACTTTTTTTTGCTATCGCTGAGAGGTAAGGAGGGGCAAGCGCACAAGCTGGCTTGCCCGCCGCATGGAATCCTGAGTGCGAGCCGGGTCCCCTCCCCTCCAAGAAACATCCACCTCAGCCTTGCTCGTGCTTTCGCCAGAGCGTTCCATCTCTATTCTATTCCTGTTGCGTTTGTCTTCGCCTTTAAATTTGACTCTGTTTCTTCGCATCTAACAAAGGGTTAAACCAGAGTCTTCCTGAAACATTTAAAACACGCAGACACACACACACACACCTGTTCTTCCCTTTTACTTTAACTGCCGCATTTTAAGGAGGGCGCGATGTGATGATAGATCTTCAAGATGATTTGGGAGAGGAAACATTTACAAAGAATCGATTTGGTCGTCGAGAGAAGGTGGCAATGTTGGTTGTTGCAGAGGTTCCTGTGTGTGCAAGCAGTAAGTGCCTAGTCCCAGTGGCTGCCAAAAGAGACCAGTAGTAAAGGTCCTGGTTTGACTTTACAGGCAAGCAATTAGCAAATTTAAGGTATGCCAGAGCCATGGCTTCCTGTAGTTTTCTCCACTGCGCTCCAGGGCAGAGTTGCCCTCCTCTGCTTCCTAGATTTGGCTGCTTTTTGCATATTTCTATGTCAGCCTACCTAAAATATTTGTCTGTGGGCAGCATGCTTTTATGTCAAATCTATAGTGAAGCAAAGGTTAAATTCTATTAATCTGTGTTAATTTTTGAACTACAGGAAGCTGAGAGGTTTGTCTTCTAGGGAGACACTGGATTCATTTCATGGAAAACATCAATTCTAACCTGGTGTTCTCAAAGTTATGAAACAAAATCACAAATTGTTTCCAAAAGTGGTGAATAAAGTTTGGTGTTGCCAACCCTGCAGTCTTTTGATCAAAACAGCTCAGCAGTTTTTTTGCTTCATTTCAGGAAATAAAGAACAGCACATGTTTGGGAATTACTGTAAACCGCCCGGAGAGCTTTGGCTATGGGGTGGTATATAAATACAATAAATAAATAAATAAATCCTAACACCCCCACCCCATTCTCTTGCCCGCACTTGCTCAGCCATCCCCTCTTGCACACTCCGTCACTCTCTCTACCACCCCCTCACCACCTGCTTGCTCACTTCATATATTTTTTTAAAAAATATGTGGTCTTTTGTTGTAGTTGCGTTGCAAGAGTGCTTAGAGAGGGCTACTGTTGCAAACTCAGGGAAGTAATTTTCATATCTATCTCACCCTTTATAGTGTGTTGCATAGATCGTCAAATGTATGTCAGCATTTATTTGGCTGCTGTAGAGATGGGGGGGTTGGAAATGGAACCAGGGGAACAGTACCCTTTATGGTACTAATTTGAAGGGTCAGATCTCTTTGAGAGTCTGTAATTACAAAGAGCTTTGTTTGATCTTCCATCAGAAGCGAAGCTGACCACTTAACAAAGTGAGAGAACTGTAGCCAGAGCTGGTCAGTTTTGGATTTAGTTGGCTTGATTTATTTATTTCATTAAACTTCATTAAACTTGATCTTGTACGCAGAGCTGGCTTCTTTTGCTTTAATTTCCACTTTCTTCTGTAATCATTTATTTCCCTTCTTGGAAAGTCAGTGTTGATGCTGCTGTGTTTTCTGCACATTTTTGTTTAACTTTAAAAAAAGAACATTTTTGTTTTGTTCTACAAGGATGTAATGATGCTGTATAAGCTGTCTTGCTCCCTTTAAGAAGGAAACATTTTGTGTGTGTGTGTAAAATAACTGGGCATTTATCAGTCTTGCTGTAGAGGAATGAAAGGTAGCATCATACCCCAAACCATAATATGTCCTTGGCAGCAAACTCTTGAATTACAGAAAATTTATTTATTTATTTATTTATTTGATTTATATCCTGCCCTTCCTCCCAGCAAGAGCCCAAATGGCAGAGACAGGGTTTTTTTTCTCTCTGTTTTTATATCATGGTGGCATAAAATCTCCCTGGCAAAACATTCTTGGATTGTAGGCCTTGAAATGACTTTTTCTAGATTTTTTTATGACTTCATATAACATGAGAAACAATAACTCCTGAAAGACTGCATGTGTATTTTCTTTTGTCCTCATTTATATCCATCCCTCTTCAGAGACCTGTGGTGAATGCTTTAATAATTATGTTAAAATAACAGATGATGTACTAATTTCAAGTTTTTGGAAACATAGTTCAGTTTAAACAGGATTACTTTTATCTAACATTAATTTAAAGTGTTTTCTGATCTGAAATATTTAACATGAAATTATTAAATTCATATAGTTTATTAGTTTACCATTAGATAGGCATAAGGTTACTTCACATAGCTAGGCTATCACTAAATAGTAACTGTCATAGGCAGTGTGAACAGATGTACTCATCAATGAAACTTTTCAAGGTTTAAGCTGGCAGCATGGGCCTGTAGGTAGTAAAACAGATCCAGATCTTCAGGGGATGCTGCCTTATAATAAGTCAGGCTATTAGTCAGCTATCATATCACACTGACTACCAGTGTATCTCCAGGATCTTAGGCAGAGGTCTTTCTCAATCCTACCTGGAGATGCTGGGTATTGAACCTAGGACCTTTCATATGCAAAACATGTGCTTGACCACTGAGCTATAGCCCAGACAGTACTCTTGTTAGAGAGCTTCAGAAGTCATTATTCAAGATTTAACAGACAAAGTAGTTCCTAAGTACAAAGAACATATTCTGTCTGTGTCACATTTGAATTGTATAGGTACATATAGTTCAACCACCTTTCTCTGGGCTGGTAATGGTTGTGGTAATCAACATCTGCTGCACCTCAAGAGCAGCAGCCTGTTGGAGAAGCCAACATTCCATCTTTTACTGGTAAGTCTGGCTAGTTCACATTCCGCTGCCCCTCTCCAATCTCTCAGCTAGGAGCAAATTCATCCACAGCCAATGATCCACATGAGGTTCCCTCACTCTCATCACACCCTCAAGGAACAAATCAAAGGAGTGACGCTCTCCTTTGGTGTTTCCCTGTGCTGGGGCTGACCTGGTGGCTACTGCCAAATAGGCTTGCCCCTTGGAAACCAGCTATAGCTGCGGCAACAGGTTGCTGTTCTTGAGATGCAGCAGAAAAAGGTTAGGGAGGTTACGGTTGGCGTCTACCTCCCAGCCAGCAGTAGTCCTATTGATGTTTATGTTGTGGGTGACATTGTTAGGTCCTGCAATAGTGTTGCTAGATAAAACAGCACTGAGGTCACAACTCGCATCTGGGTCTGTCACAGGATCTGATCCCTCCATTTGTATCTCTGTTATATGGCCTGTTGTTGCTGGGAAGTAGCTGTTTAAGGTTACAGGGCTGTTTCTAAGCAAGGACAGGTGTAGCACCCAGGGCCTGCAGGAGGGGTGTATTGTTGTCCAGAATAGGCTGTAAATCATTGATGATATGTAGAAGTGGTTTTATGGTCATGCTGACTTCTAGCTGCCTGTAGTAAGAGGGGAACATTTTACTGTGAAGTGCTGAAGGGATTACATTCACTACTCTTCTAATTTTCTGACTAATGAGCTGTACATGGGAGTTGTTTACCGGTTGTTTACCGGGCCCAATTCAAGGTGTTGGTTTTGACCTTTAAAACCCTATACGGTTTTAGCCCAGTCTATCTGAAGGAGCGCCTCCAACATCGTCAGGGATGCCACTCAACAAGATCAGCCTCAGAAGACCTTTTCTCAATCCCACCGGTTAAAACAGCTAGACTGGTGAGGACTAGAGAGAGGGCTTTTTCAATAGTGGCCCCCACCCTGTGGAACTCTCTCCCAAATGATCTCCGCCATGCCCCTTCTATGATAAGCTTCCGCCGGGCCTTGAAGACCTGGCTCTTCAGGCAGGCTTTTGGGGTGGGTTAGGTTTCTTACTGTTATGGTTTTAAATTTTAATGTTTTAATGTATTGTTTTATCTTGTACATCGCCCAGAGTGGCTGGACAACCAGCCAGATGGGCGACTAATAAATTAAATAAATAATAATAATAATACATAAAAGCAATTACAATGAAAATAATGTTCTGAAAGTAAATATTTGTCTTTGGTTTTAGCTTGTGTTTAAAGAGGTTTGATCCTAACTAAAGTTGTGTGTGCCTCCACATTCTTTGCAACATTTTGAATTAATTGTAAGAGCACACTGAGCAATGCAAATTCATATGTGTATAGTATAGAGCTCTGAAGTTAGGTCAGGAATGGATTCCATAGCTGAGATTAATTGGCTATTTTTTGCTTAGCATCTTAGTTATTATCCCTGAACTACTGATAAGTTAATATAGGACACTGTCGGAATTAACAGGCTTTGTTCTGCGTTTGGGCAGTAAAGACATAGTAGCTGCCTAAAAACTTTAAATAAGAGTTTAAAGAGTCATCTTCTTTCTGAATATAACCTTTACACAAGGACATACAGTTCTGTTAGACTGTGACAAAGTTCCCTTCATTAATTGTCAGCTTAAGCTCAGACTTGCCAGCACTAATACTTTGGGCCTGGTTTAGAATAAAATGGGAACTGCAAATGTTCTAGGATACCATGAAATTGAGTTTTGAAGAATTTGTAAAAGTATTATTGTACTACCTTCTGTGCGTGTGTTTATTTTTAATGTTGTTTTAGGCTACTTAGATGTGCAGCAGCCAAGGCCAACACCTCTTAGGCATTTTTTAAAAAAAGTAACTGAAATGTAACTGTAGTGATTACTTTTGAGAAAAAGTAAAGTAATCAGTTACTTTCAGAGCAATTGTAATTGTAACAGTAATTACTACTTTTTGGGGCCAAGTAATTGTAACTGTAATTTATTACTTTTTAAAAGTAATCTTCCAAGCTCTGGGCCCAGGGCACATGAGAAAGTGTTGCTATGGCCAGCAACAAGTTCAGGCGCCTTTGATTCCCCTAATCCAAAGAGATCAACTGCCCACCTGCAGCTAAATTAAATTGTGCCAGCCAAGTAATATGACAAAAAGGAGAATCTTATACAAATGGCATAACAGAAATAGCCTCTTTGCACATTATCTCTTCAGTAGCAATCAGCTGGGAATATTTCACATGACGGTGGGTGCACTAAACTAAAAGAAAGAAAAGCACAGCAGTTGTCATGGCTTATCCCCAGCAGCTCTGAGCAGAAAGGGATTTTAATGCACTCAGGAGAACCTTGCCCAGAAGTGCATTGCCTCCTCCCCTTCCATGCCCCACTGACAGTTGCCTTAGATCAGTATTTCCCAGCCTTTCGGGTATGGTAACCCAAAAGTCCAAATTTACTTGGTATCATGACCCATTGAATTATTGTTACATGAATTTTTGACCTTAGGTCTTCTCTGCTACCAGCTGCCAGAGAGCGGTTCCCAAGAGTTAAAATGTAGGCCTTAAACCTTTCTGATGTTTGGGTTAAGATAGTCAACACAACATTATAATATACCAACAAAACAAAAACATATAAGAGGTGTACATCATACCCGTTAAGGACTATAAACAATAATTGTTTTGGGCTTACTTATAAAGCCACCGGCCCACTTGCACAGGCCTCGGCACTCACAGGCTGGGAAACTACTTCCAAACTATGGACAGCAGCCCAGTTCTGATAGTTCAGAATGAAGGCTCCACCCGTACTAGCAAGGAATCCTGGAGACTCTTGGAGTGCTCCCTGCTCTTTTCCTTCCTAAGTGGTAGAGAAGAGTAGTGGCTGATGTGACAGGACAGAGCTACAGAGCTGTCCCCCCAACACTGGTATTTCTGCAGCTGACTTAGATGAGTTTACAGCAGAGAAGGGTGGTGCTGAGTTCAGGACTGTCCATATGCATTGGCGGGAGTATCCCATTGGTACCACCAGGGCCCTGAATCTTTAATAGATCCAATCCCTCCATACTTTCTGATGGTATTCTTCAAAGTAAATTTGGTTATGTCAGGTCCAAAACCAGGCAGTTATCCCTCATAATGAACTTTCGAGGAAGGGAATAAAGGGGCAGAACAGGTTTTCAGGAAGAATTTTTTCTTTATTTCACAACTACCCCTATCATTAGGCAAAGTGAGGCAGCAGAATTTATACATTATTAAAGGACAGTAAATGGTCAGTTATTAATTCATCAGTACATTTAATTTTTTTTCTACAGTAGGCTCAACCTGTTTTTTTCTCTTTCAGGCATGGAAATGTTTTGAGTTGGCATTATGTCATCTCTTCCGAGCACAATTTATTGGTATTACTGATTATTTGTTTTTAAAAATCCCAGCAATTTACAATTAAAAAAAAACACAGTATGTACAAAAAAAAAAGATCAGTAAAACAGCACCAGCAAACCAAGCAGAGCACGGAACAGAATGATCAGCCTATTTTCAAAGGATTTCTGGGGGGGGGAGGGGGGAAAGAGATGCAAAGTTTTTGCCCACTTCTGGAAAGCAGGTAGGGAGGAAGATGTTTGCATTTCTCTTGGATAAGAGTTCCAGATTATTATTGCATGCTATCAAGAAAGCTCTGCTCCTGGCAGAGGCTACTCACTGAGGCAGCATCAGGGGTAGTGCAAGAGATGTCACCACCAGAGTGGCCACTGGCCACCACCCTTCCTCCTCCTTTTTGTATCTTCCTGTGTCTACTGCCCCTCTTCCTCTTCATATCTTACTGGCAGTGGTACCTTTCCTCCCTCTCTGCCTCCTCAGTCAGCAGGTGGTATTTTGTGCTGCCATGATTTGCTGTAAGAGCTTAAAATGCTGCCTAATCTTAGGGGGGGGAATTTAAAGTTACAGTAACTTCAGAACTCGTTATAAGGTCTCAAATGCCAAGAAGGTCATTTAGGGGGAGAGTGGAAGGTAGTACGTAAGAGTTACAAGCTGCAGGAGCAAATGACCACATCCACCTCAATGTTTATACATTCACAGAAGTCAGGAGTGTTTTTTTTAAAAACCACGGACATTAGAGCATGCAGTTGAATTTAAGGGTATGGCGTTTCTGAGTCAATCCAACCTCGTTCAATTGAAGTAAAAAGGTACACCTTCAAATCTGACTCCATCAAGATATATAGAAGGACAATAATGAAATACTCTTAACAATTTCAACCTGCTCACATTTCCAGTTAGCATAAACAAGATGTTCAGCCAATGCTACGAAAGAGATGCTTAGAAGTTAAAATCACCCTTTAAAGGAAAATTATGTTGTACATCATCCCAAAATTTAATATGACTTTGTGCACAATAGCAACATGCCAGGGAATGCAAAGATATTTCTAAAGTAGCTTAATAATAGTCCAATATTCTCCCCTTTAAAATATGAAAATGTATGTCAAAAAAGGGATGTAATGTAGCTGCATCTTGTATCCATTGATGGAGGCGATTTACATAGATAGCATTTAACATGCTATCATCATTATCCTATCAGTCTTCTGTCTAATGCAGATGTCTTGAGACAGAGTTCTCAATGTTCTCAGAGGTAAAAATAAAAAAAAATTAAAAATCCAAAAGCAACATTATGGGAAAATGAAAATCAGAAAGGGGAACAGCAGAATTTCAAATAAAAGATATTTGAAAAAAGATGCCTGCCTGTTAAATTTAGCCAAATAAATTTCGAGTCAAATAATGGATAGTGGGCATACCAAATGTTAGTTAAGAATGTGGTACATGCAGCTAGAAAGAAAAGTAATGAAGAATGTGGAGGGTAGTCACTGGCAGCTTCCCTTTAAATTGGCTGAAACAATATAACTGCTGCAGATATAATCTGGTTGCATCAAATGTATATGCTATTTCCAAGCTATATATGACATGGAGATTCTATGACTTCAACTCCCAGTGTCTTTTTGTACTATAGAAAGCAGCCTCAGGGATGTAATTTGGATTGGTCTCATGGCACAGAGGAAGAAGTTCTCTCCCTTTGCCTCTGCGCTGTGACCCTGATCCAAATTGTCTCACTTGAAGCTGCTATTAGTTGTGGAGGGGAAAATGTAAACGCTTCAGCTCTTAACCCCATAGGTTTTCCTGCCCATAGCTAATAGCAGCTTCATAGCTGATTTGAGGCTATGGTATGAGGCAAAAGGACTAGTCTTCTCTCCCCCACTACACCATGGCTCTAATCCAAATCCCTGTTTTTTGTGATTAAAAGAAAAACGAAAAACTCATGAAACTCCTAGGTCATGTGAACTTTAACTGTTGGAATTATTTAGTTAGTTAGCGTTATACTGCCTTGTAAAACAACCAAGGCAACGTATGACGTATCAAAACAATGAAAAGCAATAGCATCATAAAAACATTACAAGAAGCAGCACTACTAAAAACCATTTTAATAGACCAAATTATAAAAGATGTGTCTTGAGACTTTTTCTAAAAGCAGTCAGAATAGGGATTGATTGGGAAGGTAGTGGATTCTACAATCTGGGAGTGATGCAAGAGAAAGCCCTTTCACATGTGCTAGTCAAGTGGGCCTCTGTAGGTGATGGCATAATTAAAAGGGCCACTCCTACAGATCTTAATAGGTTCATAACAAGACAGGTGTTTCCTTAGAAAGCCAAGACCTACACTGTTTAGGACTTTAAAGGTTAAAACCAAGACCTAGAACTGAGCTTGGAAAACAGTTGGCAACTAGTGCAGATCTATTAGTATCAGAGAAATATGATCCAGGAGAATGCATAATCAGATATATGAGAAATGTGAGCCAGAGGTTGCCATTAGTCATACAGAATATTTCCCAATAAAGAAAAGTATGGATTCATCTATGAACCTGGAGAATTCCAGATACCTTCCATAACATTTCTGAAGCCTTATTATGCATCATCTTATCATGTTTTAAAAATGAACTACAGACCCTGTGGGAATACTTTCTTGTGAGATTATATCCCCAGCTGACCAACATAGGATGCTTTTAATATGGACACGGCCATCCCTGATATTTTACTATGAGTTTTGTAGACTCCTCCATGGAAAGATGAGATTACCTTAAACCAAATTTAAAAACCAAACTACAAACAATAAAAATAAGCAAAAACTAAAAATATATCTAAAAGTCAGTACTGTCAGTGTGTTAATTTGGCAATTAATGCAAAGTCCCACATTTTATCTATCCATTCTTTTAAGGTGGGTACAACTTGTGATCTCCAATATTTAGTATAAAAAGTCCTGGTAGTAGTGACCATGTAAGATGCCACTTCCCTCTATGATTCTGGTGAATTACTGTGTCCAGATACCTTAAAAAAAAGTGATGGCTCTAACATGGGGGTGAGGATCCTTTGCTCCTGATGTTACTGAATTACAACTGCCAACATCCCTGGCCATTGGCTATGCTTTTTGGGGTTGATGGAAGTTGTAGTTCAGCAACATCTGGAGAACTAAAATTTCCCCACCCCCGGTCTAAGAACAGCATATCCCAGAATCCTTTCTAGTAAAGTATCATTTTTTTCCAGTATATTTTGCCAAGTCCCACCATATGTGATTAAAGTCGTATAACTTTTTCTAGCATTTCCAACGAGTAATAGAGTACTTCTTATTTATCGAACTGAGGCCATATACCATCCTGTCACAACTTGGTAAATGTTTCTCTTACCGTTATAAAGAAAATTTATGGTTTCTATTCCACACTGTCTCCCAGAGTATATTTTAATCCCATATTTTTGAGCCTATATTTAATCATAACATATTTCATAAGGTGTCAGTAGAGGTCAGTGGCTGGGGCTGATGGAGTTGTAATCCAAAACAACTGGAGGGCACCATGTTGGGGAAGGTTTGACTAGATCATGGTCATGATTATTTAGTTAAAGGCAAGACAATTGTTTGTTCATACAACCCAAATAGGAGCAGCTAAGAGCAATAGCAGAGTATTATTTTGTGGAGCACACTGGTTCTGGTTTTCCATTGAATCAAAAGTTGTGGACTATTCCACGCTTTTAAAAGATCAAGATCCCAGACATCCCAGAACGGCAACTTAGTAGCCCTCTCACTACTTTCCTAAGAGGAGCAAACAGATGTCATTGAAATGACAGAATCCTGTGACAGAAATGACAGCTTCAAAAAAAGAAATGCTATGAGACTGACAAGCATTTCTACAGACGGCTGTGACAGTTTATGCTGGAGCATTCCTAAAGAACAATGATCAGGTTTCTGAGGCAGTAAAATATGTGTGTAAAGGATCATTTGAAAGCCAGTGAACAAAGTGAGCTACCTATTCCAAACAATACAGCTGCAAGTTTCAGCCATGCTGAAGTATTCAAACACAATACTAGTCACTAAATCCTATTTAAACTTTTCCTAAATCGACCACAACCCTGAATTCCTGACCCTGTTGGACATGAATGTTTGTAACATGACACAATTTGCATTTGTCACATTTATTTGTTTTGCTCCACAAACTTCGTCAGCAAAGAGCAGACTTAAAATGGAAACCAAGTCCCTCTGGTACAGACTTTGTAATATTTTCTCTTTCCCTAGTCCAAGTAAAAATTACTTTTAAAAAACAAACAAACCTCACAACCATACATGCTTCTGCAAAAGCTGGGTATAAAAAGAAAGCAGTTTAAAGCCAAAAATGTTTACAGTATTAAAGCATCTGGTGTTCATTTACATGTTTCAGTTAATACATATTTGCTGCAATAATGTGTCAAAACTACAATTCTCACTTCTGTTGGGGTGTTTGAAAGTACCATCAGTTTTTCAATATTTTTCAGCTCACTTTCCAAAAAACATTTTGCTCTGAGGTTTGCTGTATCAGGGATCTAAAAAAGGCATAGTATTCTGCAAGTTTTCATTTGCTGCAAGGGACCCTATACAATAGGGTTTATCTCTGTCTTTTGTAAACTGTACCTAGATACTGAATCAAATTCAGCCATCCAGTCAAGATATAACCCCTATTCACACCTTACTTGTGTGTATCGCAATAACACATTGACGACACTAATAGGCAAAAAAAAACCCTTGTGGTTTAAGAATGTACCTGAAGCCAACATATATTTCTATCAAACTTTAAAAAGCAGGGAAATTGGGCAGCTATAGTGAATTCATCAGGGGAGCAGGAGACTTGACCTCCTCTCTGAGATATTGGACTGCCCTACAAATATGTCAAAATGCAAACACAATTTGGGTTGGTCTTTCACAATCCAATCCACTTCCTGTGTAGCTTGGAAGAATTTGGTAACATGTTTTTCAGTATCACTGATAAATACCTCTTCCCGTATCAGTTTGCCTATGCTTAAGATCATAGGGGTATGGGTGTCCTGATGGTTTTGCCACCAGCTGAGTTTAGGGGTGGGGGCATGAGATAGGGCCTTCTCAGTCGTGCCACCACATCTCTAGAATGATCTCACCCAGATGTGCATCTGGCTCCATCACTGGTGTCTTTTTTCAGCAGCTAAAGACACACCTGTTTGCCCGGGCCTTTGGAAGGGTCTGCTCACATGTCAGTTCTATATAATTTTCTGCTTGCTGTTTCAATCATATTTAACTTGTGCTGGATAGCTTCTAGGTTTTATATTTATTTTAATTATTGTTTTGTGGTGTTTTATACTTAGGCTGCATTCAGACATGGGGTTTATTGCATTACTTTTATTCTAATGTGAATTATTCTATTCATATTTCTAACATTTTTTTCACACTGTTTCATTATGGAACTGTGGCTTTTTGACAAAATATCACCATGTAGCACTACATTTCATTCACACCAGTGGGCGTGGAACATCATTGGAAGTCACTAATCCCCCATCCTCTCTGCGCACGTGCACTTCTGTTCACCCATTAAAACAGTGGGAAAGAACTATATGCCTGTATACCACCCCAAATTTCATCGCTCCACTCCCGCAATATTCTTGGATAATGGGGCTGCATATGGATTTTTTCTGGAGGCAATTGAAACAGAAATTTGCACCATACTATATTCTGCTAGATTTCCAGAGGTGACTTTTACATCATGTGACAGGTCAAATAAAATGTGGAAATTATCAGGTAAGGAAACATTGGGAAAATGGAACAAATTGCTGTCTGAAAGCAGCCTTGGTTTATGATTTATACTTCTAGTTGTATGTAATATTTTATGCTTATTATATATGTTACCCACCCATTGACCATTGGTGAAAAGCCGGCCTATAAATCAAATAAATCAGATCAACCAATTATTCGCCTATGCCCACAGTAAGAATGGGAGAGAAATTTGATTCAGTTTCCATTTAAAGGCAAATTTACATGAACCACTTTTCCTAATTTTGTGGTGCAGTTCTCCAGCCAAAATGCGTATACTAAAGGAAAGCATAAAATGCATATATTATTGAAAATAACATATAAACATGCATTATATTAGGGGGAAATGCTTTGCAAAAATGAGTACATTAGGCAAAATTACATACAAAATGTGTATACTAGGAGAATCTCACACTAAAATACTGATGAATTTTCATGAGGACTTTCTTCTTTTTTTTAAAAAAAAATCAGAAACTAATGTGGGAATGTGGAGAACTGAATTTAAGATTGGAAAAATGAGAAACTAAAAGAAACCAAAACTGACAGATTCGCCCATCAGCCCCAGGCAAATGGACATGAAAATGGTGTTGACAGCCAGCAAAAACAGCAGCAGTAGTGAACAAGCCATGCCGGCGGTGGTTGGGATTAGGCACAGAGAAGACATGATGTGGACAACAGTGGGTGACTTGGAACATGATATTGTCCAGATTCTGTATCAGAAGAACATTGAACACTTTCTTCTTTTTCTGGCAGCTGACTAGAACAGAAAATTCTTGTGTTTGGGTGGCAGTTTATATTATATTGAACCAGCCATTAAAAAAAAAACCTCACTGAAATTTATGTTTCTGATATCTGAAATGTTCAGCCTGGAACCTCCAGACTATCTCTTTAAATGCATTATGAATATTATCAGTAATGTATCAAGGTGTCTTCACGCAGGATGGCATAAACATCTCCAGTACTTATTGCCATAAAGCATATTTCCCCGTTTTTATTTATATGCGCATTAGCTGAGTAAGATTGGATCTGCTGCCAGCAATAGGAATTGGAAGAATATGCAAAGTTCTCTAGCCCGTGGCTGGGTGCTTGAAAGGTAGCAGTAGCTCTATTTAAACCATTAGCATCTGGATAAATTGAAAATAATTATCTATTTAGAAAGCAAGATGTAAGCCAGTTGGGTCCCAGCATGGCAGAGTTATGCTAAAGAGACTTTTAAAATTTCATTTTCTATACCTATGGGACAGAAGACATAAAATTCAACTGTATTCTTCTGGTATCAAACACAGTCCAAGGAGGGAGACAGGCTCATTTTGAAAGTTCCTCAAGCACAGTGTGGAAAGGTAATTCACCCACATGAGTGGAAATTGTTTCACAATAAAGTGCTTTGCACTGTGTGATCCCAGCGATCATCTACTAATGATTAGTAGGCGCATCAGCAACCTACTTAAGCTGCAGTCCTATACCCACTTACCTGAAAGTAAGCCCAATTGAACTCAGTGGAACTTCCTTTGGAATAGATATGTATAATATTACCCTTTCAGTCTAGGTCAGGGGTCAAAATGTGGAGTGGTCTAGATGTTGGTCTACCATTCCCATCATTCCTGACTAATTGCCATACTGGGTGGGGCTAATGGGAATTGTAGTACAACAATATTTGAGGGTACCATATTGATTATCCCTGTCCTAGATAGACTTGTTTTGGAGCAAATGCCCTGCCTTCAACTGTGTCCATAACATCATGAAGATATTCTTTATTTCATTTACTTTCTAGACCACTTTTCACCCAAACTAATTTTTAAGACAGCTTACAGCAGGGGTGTGCCAACTGTATCATACCCAAAAGCCTAAATAGACCAGCATTCTGTTCTTGCAGTGATCAACCAGATGTCTCTGGGAAACACAGAAGCAGGACATGAGTGTGAAGCATTCTCCCCAGCAGCTAGTATTCAAAGGCATATTGCCTCTAATACTACATGTGATGTATATTAAGGGTGTGTATGGACTCCAAGATTCACCTTGCATGTGAATCTGTGCTTTTTTAAAAAAAAATTCTGATCTGTATCTGAATTGCTCTGTGCTCTCTCCACTTCAATTTGTAATTTGCATTCTAACATGTTCTGTGTAGAACTAAGCTGTGTGTTCCCCATTCATTATAATAAGGAATTTAGAAATGGCTGTAACTTCCCCTCCCTTTTGGACAAAGTGGATAAAATTTATAGGCACAAGAGCCCCACGAGAGTGGATTAAGGCTGGCAAATTGCAGACAAAAAGGTCCAGAGACTTTTTGTGAGGAAAGTAAAAGTGATTCACTTTAGAAAGAGCAGAATAACAGGATTCTTATGTTTTATGCTCTGTGCATAGGACAAACTGTGTACTATTATTAGTTGTGTGTTAATGGTAATTGTAAGGAGAGCTAAAACCATATGGCATTTTTTAAAAGGATATGTATCCATGCATTCAAATTCCCTTGGTTCATAGCTCTGTTTATTACTTTTGTGTAAAACCAAACTAAACTGTCACCCATGTAGCTTTCTTTGTTGTCCTTTTAACCTCTGAAAAGCCAAATTGTCGACACAGATGTTGAATTTACTTGCACCCTTTCTTTGCTGAGATATAAATTGCTGGTGCATTTGTTCTTCCATTTGCAAATCAAAAGCAAAACAGAAAGAGCTGGAGATCTATCTATTAAATTTGTTTAACCTTAAAGAAAATCTGCAGTGTAGCCAGAAGGGAGATAAGTCATTTCTGAGCAAACATGTAGCCTAGCCAATGTGACCACAGACCTTCCTCTCCAGTCCCATCCTCACTCCAAATGTGAACAAATAACAATGAAATTGTGTGCATTAGCATTCTTGCCTTGAAGAAAACATCCCCGGCAAAGCTCCTCATGCCGCTGCAGCACTTTGAACATTCCCATTGTTCTTATGCCTCAGCCAAATTAAATCTGTTTTTATTCTATCTGTGTGATGATTTTTCCTTCAAACAACGCAAGGCTTGGGTTGCCACAGAACAAAAGGCCTCTGCCCTGGTTGAGAGGAAGATGCTGTGGTATAAGATAGGGGAGGAGAGAACAGCAGCCTTCTGCCCTCTCCAGGATTGATCCAGCAGCAGAGTCAAAGCAAGGACCAGCAGCTACAGCTGCATCATAGTGGTGGCTCCAAAGTCACACCCACTTGCACCACTTGGTTGTGGGGAAACTATGGGGCTTGTGTTCAAACTACAGTGGGGATAGATGAGGGGGAAGAATGCCATCGCCCCAAATAGCGTATGGTGCCTCTAACCTACTATATTGTCCTGAAAGAATGTGGGGAGAGGAACCAGTAGACAACTTCATAGAATGGGGGGGAGAGAGGGGGAGAGAGAGAGACCCCAAGAACTGGGATATATTGAATAAGGAAGCAATAACTCAGATGTGTATATAATTTTAAAGACAATAGGAGTGGATAATGTCAGCAGGTGAGCAATCAGAGTCTCTCAGATCTGCTTCTTATTACAACAATGGTGATCAACTGGATCAAGCCAGTAGGCTAGAGTTAGAACTGGCCCACTCTCTGTGGGCCACTTTTGACAGGTGGGCATGGCTACCAACCTGTCAGTCATCTGTTATCTCTCAGGTAACTCAATTTCAAAAGAAGAAGAAAAAGAAGAGCCCCATCTCAGGGATACCTTGCCTCCTCTACCTGGTCTTCTACTGGGTGATTATTGCAGTTGGATCATCTGCCTCCTTCTGAGTAGATCCTTTATGTCAAGTAGACCCTTCTTCCTAAGCAGATCCCCAATGATAGAGCTGCCTGGAAGCCAAACAGGAGCATCTCCTGCAATTCTGAGCTTCCTGTTAGGTCCACTGCTACTTTTGTTCCTGAGGCACAAAGGATGCAGGGGGAGAATTGGAGATCAAGGCAGTGCTTGAGATGGGGTCCTTGGGAGGCAATACGTGGTACATATTATTCATGTATATGACTCACCCTTCCTCCACAGAACTCTGTGTTGCTTATGTGGACATGGGTTACTCCCACTATATCCTTAGAACAACTGTGAAGTAGATTAGGCCAAGAGAGGGTAACTAGCTCAAAGACAACAGATGAAATTAGTGGCTGACTTTGGGTTTGACCACAGATCTCCCCTGCTAAAGTTCAGTACTCTAACCACTATACAACACTGTCTTTCTGTTATATTCACACTGAACTGTATGAATATAACAAATATAGACAAACTCCCTTCTAGGTTTTTTTGTAATCCATTTACAATGGATGAAAAAGAAATTCATTGATATCTTGTATTGTTGGCTTGTAGTGTATGTTCATATAGAAATTAAGCTTCCTAGCAGGTTTTCCTGCAAAGAATCCCCAGGAATTTCCTTAACAGCTATTAAAAACACTACTAAAAGAAGAGTATACATGTAATAATGTTAGGGAGCCTAGTTATCATAGCACTGTGTGCCTGGCCTGCAATGTACAAAGTTGGAGCGTAAAGCTACTGCCTTTTTGTTATCATCAGAAACCTTTTCTCCAATGAGATACCCTGCAGTTTCTTAATCATAGATACAAATTGACTATATTCTTGCTGGTGTCATTTTTCCAGGAGACCTTCCAGTTTTGTAGGCATGGCTTCACAATTTACAAGAGGTTTGGGGGATCAATTAATCTATCTGCTCACCCATCCCTTGTAGTACCAAGCACACTGTCAATTAATTGATTGACCCATTGACTTATTCATTATTCATGTCTTCCATATTACAAAGCAATGCTGATTTGCTTTTGGTATCCATCTGTTATTCGCTGGGGATCATAAGCTTAACTTAGCAAGTCAGTCACTTTATTTCAGTTGATCTCACCTGAACACATTGCAAAATGTAAAGGCTGGTAACACATTTTTGTACCCATCTGAATCTCTGCTGAAGACCTTCTGAATCTCTGCTGAGAGAACAAAAGCAAAAGGCACAGGCTACATTTTATTTTATTTTTATCATTATAAATCCATTTCTAGTTTGGTATATATTATTTGGGGCTGAGGTTCAGTGGTGATGCACATGCATTGCAGGTGGGGATGGGGAAAGATCCTGGCCTGAGACCCCAGAAAGCCACTGCCAGTCTAAGTACTGTTGACACTCCTGAGCTTGATGGACCAATGGTCTGACTTGGTATAAGGTAGCTTCCTATGATGCTAGATAGATTATTGTTTGTTTGTTTATTATTTGATTTATATCCCGCCCTTCCTGTCAGCAGGAGCCCAGGGCAGCAAACAAAAGCACTAAACACTTTAAAACATCATAAAAACAAACTTTAAAACACATTAAAACAAAACGTCTTTTAAAACATTTCTTTAAAAAAGCATACCAGATTTGGGCCAATGGTATAGGCCAACAGTGCACACATGAACATAGGTACTGCAGATACCTAAGATGAGCAAATCATCCCCAGAAAGGTTTCCTCCTGTCAGCTTGTGTTGCAGAAATCCACTTGCATTTCTCAGTCGCAGGCGGCAGCAGCACCATGGCAGAACCTCCCTCTTGAGGATATTCTTCTCCATGTTCACAAAGTACTGGAGCCACATTCTTAGCAAGCAGAAGATAAGCTGGAATGGAATGGGTAACTATGTACTCTCAAATCCTATGTTCCATGGATGTTGATGTAATTTTCTTTTTCCTTTGGTGTCACCCTTTGAGGGTTACCAGCAGCACCATCCATCATCCCTGGCAGGCTTGGCTCATATCTTCCCCTTCCTCTTTCTTGGATGCCTCTGTTGATGATCTCAGGGTTCAGGTAGTACATATGGAAATATGCTATTCTTCAGATATAGCATGTGCTTCAACTGCTGTGTATTGTTATTGTGATGTGTGCCAGATGCTACACATATTGCTTTGTTTAACACATGTATAAACTGCTCTTCAGTGGAGCTTCCAGGGTGGTTCACAGTATCTTCCCTAGGTGCATCAACAATGCACACTGGCATTAAAATCTTTTATTGAACATATGAAGTCAGACCAATCATCCATCTAGGTCAGCACTGTCTTGTCTACTCTGACCAGCAGCACCTACCCAGGGTCGCATCGGGCTTCTTCCTGGCTCTACTGCTACCACAGATGCTTTAACCAGAGGTTCTAGGGATTGAGCCTATGACCTCCTATATGGCAAAGGTAATGTTCTACCACTGAGCTATGGTTAAAGCTGTCCTTCTCTGTCTTCATAATCCTATCCTACTACTTACATCCTCTTGTGTTTTTATTTTTATTTTATTATTATTATTATTATTATTATTGTTTGATTTATATCCCACCCTTCCTCCCAGCAGGAGCCCAGGGCGGCAAACAAAAGCACTAAAAACTTTAAAACATCATAAAAACAAACTTTAAAACACATTAAAACAAAGCATCGTTAAAAACGTTTCTTAAAACGTTACCTGGGAATCTAGAAAATTTAATTGTCAAAATGAATGGCAGGAGCTCTTTCAAGACTGTTCTTTAAACAGTCTGGAACCTACCATACAAGATGCTTCTTTCAAATGATTGGCCATGTTTTTAAAAAATCTCTGAATGGTTTGAAAACTCTCAATGCTGGGTCTCCCTATAGCTGCTTAGTGACAGCACTTGACAAATGGAAGGCTGACTATAGCCTTCTTTTTGGTTTGTTATTGAGACATGCAGATAGCAATGAGATGGTTGTGTGGATACCACAGAGGTTTGCATTCCCAAATATTCACAACACATATAATTCATGAGAGAACACAGGCATGTTTGCTTGTTTGTTGGTTTGTTTATTGCCCACCCTTTACCAACAGGTCCCAGGGCAGGTTACAAAACCCGAAACACAATATTAAAAAGAATTAAAACACATTTCAATCACATGGGTAGGATGGGTTCTGAAAACATACATCTCAGGAGCAAAAGGCCGAGGTACAGAGGTGTGTGTATAGCATTCTTTAAAAACGATATAGCGAAGGTGCCAGACAGATCTCTGTAGGGAAGAAATTCCACCACTTAGGGGCTGCCACAGAGAAAGCTCTCTCAAGAGCTACCAGGCCTGTAGCCAGGGGGTATGGGGGCACAGCCCCCTCTGAGCTGTGCTTCCACCCCCGGATTGTGGGGGGAAATTATCTTTTTAATTTGTGACATGACAGACAATGACAGCATCCATTTTAAGAATGATAGCTTGTTTTAAGAACAGGAGCAATTTAAGAATAGGACCCTCTGAAAAATTCAGAGAATAAAACAGGGCATAATAAAACAACAAAAGGCTCATCTGGAAGAGCCCCCAAAAGTCTGCTCACTCAAAACTTCCCCTGACTGTGGGTGGATTTTTCATGATCACAATCACCCTATAATTACTTATGTATCCTGAAAACGAAAGAGCCTGTATGGTACCTTGAAGAATGAAATATTAGAACTTTGTATCATGAACTAGAGTTAGACTCCACCCCTTGGACTTTCCTTTGCTCTGCTTTTCAGTTTCAGTTCTGTTGTCTACAAAGCCAGCAGTAAAGGAGGATGTTTGTTTGCCTGCAGTAAGTAAGAGTTTGTTTATTCTCCAGTTATTATAATGAGTAGAGCAGGATCGGGTACTTATTGCTAAAGGGTGAAATAACGAGGTAACTTAAAGTGATCTGAAAAAATGGCTACCCGTTAGTCTTTTAAAGCACTCACTATACTCAATCATAGTGGCTATTTTTTCCCTTCTTTTTCTTGATTATGTGATGGCAAAATATGAAAACAGCCCTAGGGGAACAGAAATGTTGCTGTGTACACCACAGTTAGCACTGCAGTTAGTAACTCAGGCCTAATTTCTGATTTTCCCAATATGTGCAGCTCTGCATGAGGCCTTTACAGGGTTTTTGGAAAGAAAAATCAACCCAGCAACCAAATTTTAAAAATCCAGTTGCTTTCCACAATTGCTTAGCTTGTCCTTTATATAGCAGCTAGTTAAAAAGTTTTCCCTTGATTGTCCAACAGGAAGGGAAATCTAAAGGCCAGGAACAAGACTAGAAGGAAGGAATTTCAAGGAGAAGTTAACAAACACACCCTACAGTATTTATTTTCTGTGCCTTTCCCTAAACTTGTAGAATCATAAAATAGTAGAGTTGGAAGGGGCCCATTAGGCCATCAAGGCCAACCCCCTGGCTCAATGCAGGAATCCAAGTCAAAGCATACTTGACAGATAGCTGTCCAGCTGCCTCTTGAATGCCTCCAGTGCTGGAGAGCCCACCATCTTCCTAGGTCAGCCTTTCCCAACCAGTGTGCCTCCAGATGTTGTTGGACCACAATTCCCATCTTTCCTGACCATTGGCAATGCTGGCTGAGACCGATGGGAGTTGTAGTCCAACAACATCTGGAGGCACACTGGTTGGGAAAGGCTGGCCTAGGTCATTGATTCCATTGTCATACCGCTGTAATAGTTAGGATTTTTTCCTGATGTTCAGCCAACATCTGGCTTCCTGTAACTTGAGCCTATTATTTTGTGTCCTGCACATTGGAATGATCGCGAAGAGATCCTAGCCCTCCTCCACTTGAAGAATGCTATCATATCTCTCCTCAGTCTTCCCTTCTCAAGGCTAAACATGCCCATTTCTTTCAGTCTCTCTTCATAGGGCTTTGTTTCCAGTCCCCTAATAATCCTTGTTGCTCTCCTCTGAACCTGTTCGTTTGTCAGTATCCTTCTTAAAGTGTGGTACTGGATGCAGTACTCAAGATGAGGCATAACCAGTGCCAAATAGAGGGGAACTAGTACTTCATGTGATTTGGAAACTATGCTTCTGCTAAAGCACCCTAAATAGCATTTGCCTTGTTTTGCAACCACATTGCATTGTTGGGTTATATTCAGCTTATGATCAACAACAATTCCAAGAACCTTCTCACATGTAGTATTGCTAAGCCAAGTATCCCTCATCGTATAATTGTGTATATGGTTTCTTTTCCTAGGTATAGAACTTTGCATTCATCCCTGATATATTTCATTCTATTGTTTTCAGCCCTGTGCAATCCTGCCCCTTCAGCTTGTACTTCACATTTGCCAGGAGGCTCATAGACCCTCTTTTGGGAGAAGACTGAGCCAAAGTAGAAACTGAGCACTTCTGCCTTTTCTTTGTTGTCTGTTACCATTATGCCATCATCACTGGGTAACTGAATCATCATTTCTTTTCGCTTTTAATATGTATGTACCTGAAGAAAGCTTTTTTGTTGCTTTTGGCATCTCTCGCTAACCTCAGCTCATTCTCAGCTTTAGCCTTCCTGATGATATCCTTGCAATTCTGTGCTACCTGTCTATACTCTTCCTCTGTGGCCTGGCCTTTCTTCCACTTTCTATGTGTCCTTTCTTGTGTTCAGGTCGTCTCTAAGGTTTTTGTGAAGCCACATTGGCTTATTCGGCTGTCTTCCACCACTTTTCCTTGTTGGAATTGTTTGCAATTGTGCCTTTAGAATTTCCTTTTGTTTTTTTAAAGAAATTCCCACCCATCTTGGACTCCTTTTTTTATTAGGGCCAGGTTTTGCTTCCTTTAAAATCAAGAACTCAAGTAGTATGGACAAGTTTGTTTTTCAGGTTGAACCTAAAACTGAGATACCTAAGGCAGTATCAAAGCCAAGCTCAGGAGCTCACTGTCTTTATTACAGTAGTTCATTTCATGAAGAATCAGAACACAGACACAGACCACAGGCGCAAGGGGACTGTAGCTATAGGCAAAGTCAAGCTTTTGAGTCTGGTATTCCTGTAGACATCTCAAAAAATTGCAGTATAATTCGACAGATTAAACTTCATTCATGTAAGTTAACACATTCTGTAGATGGAGGAGGAGTGACAGGGAAAGTCACTGCCTTTACCTTCCCCTGGCCTGGCCCCCACATCCTCTCTACTGGGGGGGGGGAATGGCTGGTGCTATGCACATCTCGCCCCCAAATGCCTTATCTAGAAAAGTGGCTGCCCCACCTAACAAGGAAGGCTGGCTACAGGGCTGCGGGCCACCATCCCCAGAACTTCTCAGGGTGGCAGAACTACCAAGACGGTCCCCTCTGCTATCTTAACACCTGAGACTGTCTGTAGGGAACTGTATGTAAACATCATGTAAAAATAAGTACACGTGTTCATGTGAATGACTTCTGATACTTTAGACTGAAAGTTCTACAATGACTCACATTACCCCATATAATCATGGGAAATCATATAATCTATGGCCAAGAGCCAGTCACACTAAAAGGATGGAACCTAGAGCAGCAGAACTGAGACAGTAACTATAGCCTGAGCACAACAGGTTTTTTTTCATGTAGTGGTAAAAAAGTCTACACCACCCTTTAAAGAAAACATCATCCCAGAGATGTCAAACATATTAACAAGGCCTAGTTCACACATAATGCTAAGCCATGGTGTGCTTAACAAACCACACATTAACCACAAGTTGTCCCACATACAATCAAACAAACGTCACAGCTTGTTTCTCCAAAGTTTAGTTTGCTTTCCAGCAGTTTTTGCCTCATACCTTTGTAGTTTAGTGAGCATCTGAGCTGGGGTGGTCAAATAAACCATAGTTACAGAAAGATGCTGAGTTCACAGATAATGCTAAGCCAAAAGTAGCCAATGTGGTTCCTTCCTGGTGTTGTTGGACTTCAATCCCATAGCCCTCATGGCTAAAGGTCAGGAATGATGCGAGTTGCAGTCCAACATCTGGAGGGCACCAAATTGGCTACCCCCGTGCTAGGGATGGGTGAGAAATTCAATTCAATTCACATTTCAAGCTGAATCTATCAAATTCACACTTTCTGAAATGATATAAGAGCCAGAACACAGTCATCCTTTGAATTTCACACTTATTTGAATTTTGCATTGAGTTTTGCAGTGTTTACAAAAATGCATATGTTAAGGGAAAGTGTGCTTAAAAAGAATATATGAGTGAAAATAACATTTAAAAAATCATGAATTATGAGAAACTGCTTGCAAAAATGTGTACGTTAGACAAAACTGCCCCCAAAAAGGTGTTGTTTAGGAGAAATTTGCACTAAAATGCTGGAGAAATTTCATGGGGATTTTTTTTTAAAAAAAATGGAAATTGCTGCAGAAATGTGAACTGAATTTAAGATTGGAAAAATGACAAACTGAGAAAACCAAAACTGACAGATCTTTCCATCCCTGCCTGTGCTAAGCAATAGTTTAATAAACCATGGTTTAGCATTATGTGTGAACATCTATCTGTCTGTCTGTCTGTCTGTCTGTCTATTTGTTGCATTTGTATACCGCCCCATAGCCAAAGCTCTCTGGGTAGTTTACAACAATTAAAAACATTAAAAACAAATATACAAATTTAAAAACACTTTTTTAAAAAGCAATTTAAAAACTATGTCAAACATATTAACAATAAAACATTGAGCACCAGAAGCTTAAAACACACCAGATGTTAAAAGATGCTAAAAAGCCAGGGAAATAATGATGTTTGCCTCCTTTTTTCTCCATAGGAAGAAAATTCCGTAAGTGGAATGCCACAGCCAAGAAGGCCCTTTCCCAGTCCCCATCCGCCTCACCTATGTCAGTCAAGATCCCTAGAGGAGATTCTGAATAATCTGAAGATTATTGCCATGCAAAGGCAGGCTGATATGTGCGTAAGGCTGCAATTCAGTACACACTTACCTGGGAATAAGTCTCTTTGAACCCAGTGGTGCTTACTTTAGAGTAGAGATGTATTAGATTGCAGCATAAATGTTTCCTAAACAACAGGTCCCAAGATGTGTATAGCTTTAAATGTAAGTACCAGCACTTTGAATTGTGCTTAATCAGGAGTCAGTAAGGGCATCTTTAAGCAGCAGTGAGATGTGTTCCCAATAGCCATTCCCAATTAGCAGTCTAGCAGCTGCACTGTATAAAACAACAGCAATTCCCAAGAGGTCTTCTAAAGGTAGCCCTGCATATGTAGAAAGCCATAGCCAAGCTTTCTCTGTCCAGAAGGGACTGCAACTGACACACCAGCCTCAGCTGGTGAAATATACTCCATGCTATTGATGCCATCTGGGCCTTCAGCTACAAAGCTGGATCAATAAGCACCCATAGACTGTTGATCTAATCCTTTAGGGTTCCCTTCCCCAACCTGGTGTCCTCCAGATGTTTGGACTTCAGTTCCCATCATCCATGATCAATGGTCATGCTGGCTGAGTCTGATGAGAATTGTAGTCCAAAACAACTGGAGGGCACCAGGTTGGAGAATACTGCTTGGGGTGTATAACTTCATTGTTGAACTGTAGTGATAATTTTAACTATGTCTTGTGTTTATTGTATTAGGGCGCAATCCTAATCACACTGGGCAGCAGTGGCGCTCAATGGGGTGGTGGAGCCAGTGCCACATCCCCAGCCACATGCCAGCCAGAAAAAGCAACACCATGGCCATCATAGCATATGGACCGGGAACAGGTCCCATGCCACAAAGTGCAGCTCACTGGGCCAGCTTAGGATCCAGTGGATCCTTGGCCATCCTCTTCCTGACTCTAAAATGTCCCACTTCACAGCTCTTCATTGGCTACCACAGACACGGACATTGCAGGCAATAGTTTCTGCCCATCCACACTCTGGGCAATTGGAGTAGAGACCTCCACTGTAATGGAGCCTCCCCACCAGCAGAGCCTGGCATAGCCTGGACAGAGTGGAAGGATACCTCTGCCTCATCCAAAAGCTCTCCAGAGTGGTGGATTGTGGGTTGGATTGCTCTAGCTTTCCATTTAGACTTTTTTTTGTAAATTGCTTTGAGCACAAACATGCAGGAAAATCAGAGCTTGGAAAAGTTACTTTTTTTGAACTACAGCTCCCATCAGCCCAATCCAGTGGCCATGCTGGCTGGGGCTGATGGGATTTGTAGTTTAAAAAAAGTAACTTTTCCAAGCTCTGAAAATTCTCTGTGACTGTGATTCCATCCAAAACAGATAGAACACCATCTCCCTAGGTAGATAAACAATCTACCAGTAGTAACTCCATCTTGTAAGAAATGAACTTCAGTTTGTTGGCCCTCATCCAAACCATTACTGATTCCAAGCACCAGGTTAGCACTTCCACTGCCACACCAGAATCAGTCGTAAAGGGGAAATAGCAGTGAGTGTCACCTGTATATTGATTCCAAAACTCCTCTCTCGTTAGTTTGATTCCAGTTCCAAACCCCCTCACTCATCAGTTTCATGTAGACATTAAAACATGATGTAATTATACCTAAATTAGAGACTCACCCAAATCCATTCAGTCATAATATTCATTATGTCCTTGAGCCCTTGGAGATTAATAAGCAACTTGAATGTTCTCCCCACCCCAAATTTTAAAATATTATCACTACTTCAGAGCAGAGAGGTATTGTCCATATACAGGACCCCTTTCACACTAAAGAGCAAACAGGGTGTATGACCAGCATCAACATTGAAAAGGCAAGGCTTGCGAGTGATAAACCATTCCTGCCCTTCCATATTCACTATAATGTGTGAGGGTATTTTTCTGCACAGCCCTGTAGGTGGTGTGCTAAAGGGGTGCTGTTCCACTGGACTATATTAACTCTCTGAGCACTCTGGAGAGAATTGGAATCTATTTGCTGCTGTTGATGCCGAGATATTTTGATGGATTGTTAGTGGATTTTAAATTTGCTCTGATTTTGTTCTGGGGTTTCATATTTGTGCTGGAATTTAGTGATTACTAGCTGCCTTGCAAAGTTTTTTTTTTAATTGGGAATATGGAATGAATATAAATGCTTAAATAAATGAATAATAATTGTGTAACAGGGAAACTAGTACTTATTAAGTGTTTGAGAAAAAAGGTTATTGGTTTTAAATTCAAGTTCTAAAACTTTCTTTGCTGCTTAAACTTAAAGAAAGTAATTTCTCTATTAGAAAGGAATATTTAATGGACTTCGTCAAACTTTTAAAAAATGAAAAGAATAGTTTGTGAGTCTGATCAATTGCAGAGGGATTTTTTTCCTTTTATTTTTTTAAAAATCCAAATTTGGTTATGCTGGCAGTTATATTCACAAGTGACAATTACTTTGACATTAATTTGATAGCTCAACAGCCCAAAAGTGGTATAGAATCTCCTAGTAGCTGGCAGTTTGCATTGTGCCACCCTGTCTACATGGTAACTGTCATCTTCTGTTCAGTATAGTAATGCTATCAGCAGACAGTCTTCTAAAAAAGTTATAATTTCTTCCAAATGATTGAAGCCCATGTATATTTCACTCTTGCATTCTCTCTCCCCTCCCTGCTCCCCCCATCCCCTTCTTTCAAGATATAGTACCATGAAGCAGTAGTGATGACAGGTCGTTTAACACCAGTTCTCAGTGAGATTAAGTAGTTGTCAGACAGATATCACTGGAGACTTACGGATTGCTTTTGGAAATCATCCTGAATTGCTAACTAGTGGGGGAACATGCTGATTCTTTTGTGTCCCGATTCAAACCCCTGAAATATCAAAGTTATTTGTGCTCTCTGAAGTTAGCCACAACTGATTCATGTGGGCTACCATGATACCTAGAAAAGATAACTGTCCTGTTTGAGCATGATTTATAAATGCAGAAAACACCTTAAGCCCCTATTCTTCCCTCTTTGTATAGAAAATGTGATCTCTTCCTCATATGTAGCCGGAGGGGATGTAATGGAAGTTCCATTTCCTGTTCCTGTTTGATTAAATGTTTACTCATTTATTATGAATAATTATTTATAATGAATACCCAGGGCAGACTATATATAATGAAACAATAGCAAATATATATAGTGTGTTGACTGTGCTTTGTATTCCATTTGTAAGTTATCCCATATATAACTAGCTAGTGATCAATAAGCCAAAGGAAAACACATTGACGAGGAGATCAGTGTGATTCTTCTAATTGGGCCAAGTCAGGGTCATAAGCAGCCATATCCAAATCTAGACCTTGAGTGCATATTCTCTATATCGTCTGTGCCCAAGCTCAGTTGCTGCAGCTGGAATTGGGGAATGAACTTAAACTGGAGTGAAAGTGGGAGCGTGATGTGCAACAGAGAGTCCTCTGTGTTCACTAGGCAATAGCAGAAGATCAGATTTCTAGTATTTATAAAGCAGGCCTGGTCAAACTAGATACTTCATGTTTGCTTGGCAATCACAAAGTCCACTTGTTGCATGATCCTGGGAGGCCACTGAGGCCTGAGCTCACAGGCTATCTCAGCCTCTGCTATGAGGTTCGCTGTTTAAGGCCTGATTCTTAGAGTCCCTGAGAGAGTCATCAGTTGTGCTAAAGTATTGCAACAGGTTCCCTTCTCTGCTCATTCTGGACCAGCCCCTAGATGGGGCAGACCCTTCACTTCAATCGTAAAGTGCATCAAGAAGCATCTCCCATTTTTACAGCTGGTGCTGCCCACACTGAAGGAAACACAGAAGCCCTGCTCCATTGAAGGCTTCCCCATTTGACTTTAACGTCAGGGAGATGCACACAGAGGTGGCCCCCTTCCACGGAAATCAGTGGGAAAGCCCTTGCCTGGGCAACAGTTCCCTGTGTATATCAAACCTCCCTCCCTCAAACCTGCATAAGGAAGGTTGTAGCCCAGTGGGTAGAATCCTGGTCTCATTCCTTGGATGTCAGAGGCCAAATATCAACACAGGCTTACCTGTTGGATGACTAACGCTCTCCTCCTCATAATTCCATTGGTAAAAGAGTTATTACAGTGACTTATCTTACAATGTTATTGGAGGGAAGGAAATTCTGAGCCTTGCTGAGAGCTTTCAGCTACAAAATAATTATATCCAGTCAGTCATAAATTATTTTATTTATTTTATTTATTTTATTCAATTTTTATACCGCCCATAGCAAAGCTCTCTGGGTGGTGTACATCAAGTAATTAGGTACAAAGACTTATGAATGGGAACAGATAATGTTAATAAACAGAGAGAATTGGTTTCATCATTGCAATTGGTTCAGCAACTTTCAGTTTCCTGAAACTGACTTCTCTTGCAATTCCTAGGTCAATAAGGTTAACATAGGCTGTGTGTCTAACTTCATTATCATCACAGTTCTCATCAATAGCCATGAAGTCTAAGGATCAGAAACTATTCTCAAGATCTACATCAGATTTCCGGATATTTTGGACAACCACTCTCACCATCCACAGCGGGATGGCCAATGGTTATAAATGATGGGAGTAGTAGTCCAAGAACTTCTGGAAAGGAAAGCTGGTCTCCAGCCACAGATGTGGTATATGTTTATGAGAATCTGGATGACATATTTCACACTTGCACATTTCCATGAGGATCTCTCACCATTTCAGAGCCTCTACGCTGAAAGTCCACTTTCTCCACCCCTGCTGCAATACCCTGTCACTCCCTTACACTTCATGAGACAAAGGCAGCAGCTGTTTCCCAGGCCCTTGCCCATTGGTTCTGCCAGATTAAAATATCCACGTATATATTTATGCCGGCAAGAAGGAGGGAAAGCGCAACCTTGACTTGGTGCTTAAATTTCCTGCCTCCAAAGCCCAGCTGGATAGCAGGAGTTATAACAGAAAACAGCAGCACAATTAGTTGGGAGTTCTGTAGCTGTCTGCAGCAGACTGCTTGCTCCTGTCTCTCTATAGGTGGTCTCCCAGTTCATCAGTTCATAAATAAGTAATTTGAAATGTGTTCCTGGGGGAAATTTCCCTCCTTCTCTCCTGAACAGACTGTACTCATCAGTTTTCTTGTTCTCAAGGTACCCGGTGTTCTCATTTATAATGGCCAGAGGAACTGTGCTGTTCTAATTCCTGCTTCATTACATCTCCTAATGCTTGTTTTCAACAGCTTCACAACAGCTTTTCTTTATATATTGATAAAAAAACTCTTTGCATATATTATTTATTGGCACTTTCATGTTAGCTTTACTGCTGATTTAAATGGAATATTTTTACATACCAAGTAAGGCTGTGAAGTTAGGTTTCTGGTCGGAGGGTTAGAGATTTCAATTTAAATGACGGCATCGGTAACTTCGGGAGGAGAACAATGAGGAAGCAAAATAATTTTTTCTGGACCATTCCCATCCACTTTCTTCTGGCACCTTCATCTTGGAATCTGCTGTCTTCCTATGATGCTTGACTGTTGGACAACACTAACCACAACTAGAAAAGATACAAAGAAGACTGCATCAAAGTAATATGGCATGCAGACAAAAATATCACTCCCCTACTCCCCTGCAATAAAGGTACTGAGGCTGAGCACTGTGAGAGCACTAGGGTTATAGCTGCTACACTTTTTATTCCAAGTTCTGCTTCTGGGTTGTTTATGCCTTTTCAGAAGTGACTTTAGTAGCTATTGGAATTTCTTCATCTGTTTATCCAGCTCAATTGAGTTGCCTGTTTGGTTTGCATGAGCCAAGAAGGGAGGAGGCTAAGCGCTCTTACTAAGCCACCATTGCTGAGCAATATAATCAGTCTGGGGATGGGGCCCAGTGTGGGCACTGCGGGTCCCACAGGTTCATGATGATATGGGTATGCCTAGTGCACACCTGTGGAAAACCCATGACTATGTTTGGGCACCCACAATTTGTCCAGCAGTATGACAGTTTTCAGTAGCCTTCAACAGTCAAATACTCACATGCTATGATTTGTGGTTTGGATAGGGATTAGATGAATCTGTCAATTTCACTTTCGTTCAGTTTCTCATTTTTAGTTCAGTTCACTACATTCTGCATTGGCATTCTCTCTTTTTTTAAGTCCTCACAAATACCATCAGTATTTTAGTGTGCATTTCTCCTAATGTATGTGTGTGTGTATTTGCAAACAATTTTGCCTAATGCATTTTTGTATATTATTTTCATTAATACATGCATTTTTGCATACTTTTCCCCAAATGTATGCATTTTTGTACATACTTTTTGTCAGAAAACTGCTTATCAAAATTCCGAGTACCGCACATTTTGAAGGATAATTGCATTTCACTTCACATACGGTTTTGGGGAGTGCAAATTAGGTAAGTTCACATTAAAATGCAAACTGAATAGAATGTCTCCCTCAACCCTAGTTTTGGGTAACCATTTGGGAGACTGGAAGCAGCTGCCTAATATGAAACTCAAATCCCACAGTCCTCAGGAATGCAGTTAACGGCTATAGACACTTAGCCATTGCATGTGAATATGAGGACTGCAAGCTCTGATCAGATGAATTAATTATTTCCTCAAGTAGTGACAAGTAGTGTCGCTTTTCTCTTCAGCATATCAAAATTGTACCTTTATTGAAGTTTTGGTCACATGTAGACAAAATCAGTCAATTAATCAATCAGTTTAAAGACAGATGAGTAACCAGCTAACAATTTCTTAATAGAGTCACACTGTAATCCTATTTGTGCCTACTCAGAGTTAAGCCCTATTGAACTCTATGGGGCTTATTGCTGGGCAAAAGGATTACCGTAGGATGGCAGCATCAGAGCCCTACAAAAGTTTTTTAAGACTGCAATCCTAAACACACTTCCTAGGGAGTAAGCCCTATTTAACACAGTGGGACTTACTTATAAGTAGGCATGCATATGATTGTGATGTTAGTCAAATGCTTAATTATTTTTAAAGCATTAGCTGTACGTTTCATTGGAGCAAAGTACTTAATTGATGATGATGATTTGTCTGTTGGTCTTATTCATCTGACTTTGCCTTCAGTTGTTGGTGGGTATGTTAGAAATGGTCCTAGTGATTATGATGTCTGAATTCACCTTAGGCTTCATGGTAGGGTAGCCAATGTGGTGCTATCCAGATGTTGTGGATTACAACTCACATCTTTCCTAACCATTGACTATGCTGGCTGTGGCTGGTGAAAGTTCTGTATGTATATGCATATATATATGCATATTATATTTTATGTATTTTAATTTACTGTAATGTTTTGTGTTTTCGTTGTGTATAATTTTATTATGTGTGTGTGTGATTTTATTGTAAGCTGCCCTGAGTGCCTTATTGTAGGGTAGAATGGTGGGACAAAATATTTTAAATAAATAAATAAAGTTGTAGCCCATAGTATCTGAAGGTCACCATATTGGCTACCTCCATATTAAGCAGTAAATAGTAGTTGTAGAGGGAGCCACTTTTTAAACAAGTAAAAAGCATGAGAAATCTGGGGCATCCAGATTCTGGGAGTCATTTTTGATGGCATGCTCCAATCCCCTGAAAAACTGGATAATAAATAATAATAATAATGACTATCATTTATTATGAACAGAGAACAACCACTAAAAGGCTTAATATGAATATGGGAGCATTTTGCCTTTCTTGACAAATGGGGGGGGGAAAGTGTTGTAAACCCCTAAATAAAATAACAAAATGGAAAAATGAATCAGGAAGCGGATATTGACTCCATGCTAAGTGTGCCTCTTTAGAGATACTGGGATCCTTGCACTTTTCACAGAGGAGCAAGATGACTTATTTTCAGGTTGCAGTGATTTCCAGTTGAGATTAATTCAGTGTATACATGCAGGGATACTCTCAGATAGTGAGTGAGAGCATCAAACAACTGGCTGCTATCAAATCTTTTGGGCAACCTCAACCTAAACACACTTAGAATTGGCAAAAAGAGCAGCTACTCTTTTACACACACACACACACTTCTTCTTTCTTATACCCCCAACTCATTATTATGCATCTGCTCCCTCATCTCGATGCCTGCTGTTACCCCCACAGCACGTTCTAGGCAAAGCAGGAGAATGGCTGATAGAAGGAGTGTGGAAGGGGTTACTTTGCCCCAGGACCCCTTATCTAAAGTCCTCCTCAAAAGAGGAAATGACTTGATTTGCATTTTCCCACTGAAGCATGCAGAGTGGTGGAGGAAGGTTTCTTGTTACATTATATCATATTCCTGGGTTTGCCCCCAGGCCTGCTCACAGGCACTCAACAGCTCTGAAAACACCTGTATGGCTCCCATTAAAATACATGCTTCAGACAAATCTTTTCAGAGTCTTTCAAAAGACATAGACTAATATTTTTCCTTGCTTGCATGTATTTTCTCTCTTTTTTTGGTGCCGAAGTCAGTAATTAACCATTTGATTCCCATGTTCTTCCGTTTCCCTCAGAAAATTTTATCCCTACAAACACTTTGGCTACAGACTGAGCCAAAGGAGATAACTTTCTGCTAAACAAAACATTTGGGAAATGTGCTTTTAGTGGGGCTATTGTAAAACAGGTCTACACTTTTACTATTTGCTGAAACAGTTTTTTAAAAACTCTTCTGTTATTGCATTTTCTTTTTTAAATGTTTCTGGAAAATTATTCCAGGCTCACTTTGGTCCCATTTAAAAAAGGCTTTTTTAAAAAGTGTCTTTAAAAATACTCTAAAATAAAACCAACTTGAAAAACACACACAAAGAGCCTGACTTTTAAAAAATGCACATTATGTTTGATTTTATCTAGCAATACCAGATTTGCAGCGCTCATTTCAATTAGTCTATTTGTATACAATTATGATAAGCTTACACAACGTGTGTTTTTGTTGCCTGCACCCCACTTCTGGGGGTTCAGTGCTTATCCAGGTCTGGTTTCCTTTGGACAGAGAGATTCCGGGGGATTTCCAATATTTAGCAATACTGAGTATAATCCAGACTTAATCATATTTGTATTGCTTCTTTTATTTCTTATATTGTGTTTTGTCATATTGCAACTTGATTTCTATGGAATGCAAATTGTAATATTATTAAATATTGCATACAAAATAAAAGAAGCAAAAATTACAATTATAGCAATACAAAATACAGCATCTAGCACAGCACATTACAATTGCTATGATAGGCAGGAAAATCATTCAGTTGCCCTCCAAGACCCTCAGCAATTTGCAAGTGGTCCAATGGGGGGAAAGTTTGGGAACCCATGTATTTTTATATTCATAAAAATGAATATATTAGTGAAAATAACATACAAAAAGGAAAAACTGCTTGCAAAAATTTGTACATTAGTCAAAACTGCATACAAAACTGTGTTTATTAGGAGACAATCATGCTAAAATGGTAAAGAATGTTCATGAGGATTGAATGAGCCATCCATGAACAGGAGCATCTTGCTCCAAACTGGACTACTATGGTGTTTTCTACGTTCTTCCCAGCATGTGCCCTCCTAGGATCCCACTCATACACATGTGTTGGTGTTTCTTATGTAAACAGAAGAAAAAAATTGAACAGATCAACACTTATTCTCTCTCTCTCTCTCTCTCTCTCTGACATACATGCATACTTTTTTTTAAATCCCCAGATAGAAATAATCTGCCTGTAAAAAAAGAAAGAAGGAAGGAAAGAAAAGCCACTTTCTTTCTTTCTCCCCTCCTTTTCAAACATATAGTGTAATTGTAAAGGCTAATTATGAAATAATGTTTAAACCTTTGGGACCAAGACAGGAAGTTACAAGAATGCTTTCAACTCCCACTGCAGCAATACAAGAATTTGATTAACTAAAGCAACAGAAGCATTGGTGGAAGTTTTCAATAAAGCAAAGTATTCAGAACATTTCTCTCTTTTTAAAATAAACCCTAGTTATTGATATGATATACAACAATTTCTATTACTCAGACCAATTATGCAATGAAAGCTATAATTCAAGGTTTGCATTTTTTTTCCTTGTCGTTGTTGCTGAAATCTACAATGGATGCTCTGGTGGCAGCTGTAGCTAAGAGTTTATTTTGTCCACCTTAGGCTAGTGTGCCATCTGTATCCATTCATGATCAGGTCCAGAGATGTGAAGGCCTGAAAAAAACTGGAAAAATTTGGGAGGGGATGGTTTTTGTTTTTCTCTTTTTTCCCAGAAAAAAATGGAAAATTCAAGAAAAATGGGGAAAACCATTTGGGGGAGGCCTTCACATCTCTAATCAGGTTAGACCAAGCCATTACAACACATGTGTCGGAAGGCAGAGCTGGGGTCCCAATCCCGGGGAGCTGGATCCCGGAGAGTTGGGAGAAGAGTATTCGGATGGATGGCAAAGGGAAGGGGGAGGAACTTCCCCCCCTTTGGAGCGAAGACAAAACAGAGGAACTGCCAGTGATAAGGTCGCTTAGCAACAGGGAGCCTGAGCCCTCCCTGGACATTCTCACTCCTCCCTCTCTTTCAGGCTCAGAGCAAGAGGGGAAAGAGGGAGGGCTGCTCACAGCCGAAAAGCGGGGAGGCAGTTTACCATCAGCCCCTCCCCTATCCCCCATCCTGGAATCGGAAACTTCAGAAGAGGAGGGGGTGATGCTTCCCCCCTCACCGCGCACACGCAGACAGCTGAAAAGACAGGAGAGAAGGGGGGAAGGCGGGCAGTACCTGAGGGGCAGTTAAGGAGGAGCAAAAGATTGCGTGCCCGTTTGGCCCCTTCTTAAAGAACAGGCGGAAAGAAGTCCCTTGCTCTGTCAACTTTCTCCCAATGCCGCAGGACCTGTATCCCTGTATTGCTTCATGAGAAAACGCAGTCTTTGTTTGGACATTACCTTAATAAAACACAAATTAACTACAGCCGTTGGTCTGGTTCCTGAGTCACATCCTGGGCCTGACAGCTTGACAGAGCCACCTAAATCACCCTCAACGCTCTCTTCACTTGACTGGGACAAGATGTCAAAGGGAGCAGCGGGGGGGACGAACCCCACTTCTGAGACGGAAGAAGTGGAACTCTTGAGGACTAAGGTAGCTGATTTGCAGACGGATGTTCAAGCCCTGCTAGCAGCAGTCAAGGCGCTGAAGACGGATAATCAAACCTTGAAGGCCACGATAGACCAGATGCGAACAGCCCCTCCAGCTGCCGTAGTAAAGGTTCCCATTGGATTGCCCCCAAAATACGCGGGACAAAGTGATCAGTTGGCAACCTTCGTGGCTCAGTGTGAGTTATATCTGGATGTCAGGCACACAGAATTTCCAGACGATGGGGCTAAAGTAGCTTTCGTGATTAGACTCCTGGAGGGAGAAGCTGCAAAATGGGTGACTCCGTATCTCGTAAGAAAGGATACTGTCTTAGGAAGGTACAGAGGATTTATACAGGAGATGACCGAGATGTTTCAAGACCCGCAAAGGGCTGAAACAGTAGCGCGGCAACTAGGCGCTCTGAAGCAAGCTAAAGGGACTGTTTCCGAGTACACTAACGCTTTTAAAATTCTGTCCCAGGAAACTGGTTACAATGACGCCGCCCTGATGTTTATGTACCGGAGTGGATTAAATGCTGAAATCCTGGATGAGTTGGCCAGGACCTCCCCCCCCGCTGACCTACCAGGGCTCATCCGGCTATGCCTACAGATAGATCACCGGATGGAAGGAAGGCGCCTGGAAAGGAAGCAGGAGGTCCCGAGATACTCAGCCTCGGCATCCCGCAACAAGACCCTTCCCACTGCAGGGATGGCAGGTAATGCAACTGAGGGACAGGGAGGGGCTAGGCCAAGACTGTCGGAAGAAGAAAAGGAAAGACGCCGCCGGGAACGTTTATGCTTTTATTGTTCAAAGCCGGGCCATGTGGCCAGAGACTGTGGACTGAAAGGGGGGAAAGCCGAGCCGTCGGGAAACTAGAACACCCAGTCCACGTGCGGGCCGGTGGACTGGGGGCAGCGTTGTATAAAGGCCCCCCAATGATCCAACCTCCCTCAAGGGGGTGTTGGTCTTGCCTATTCGGATTACAACTTCCAGAGGAGTGGTGTTTAATTCCACTGCCTTAATTGATAGTGGAGCCTCCACAAATTTTATTGATGCAAAGTTAGTCAAGCGTCATGGAATTTCCCGGTGGAAACTGGACACTCCCCTAGCTGTGGAGACTATCGATGGGAGACCCCTGAAGTCAGGAGGGGTGACACAAGCCACGGAGGAAGTGAAACTTCAAATCCCTGGGCACGAAGAGTTCATTTCGCTATACGTGTCAGATCTCTCAAACTTTGCGGTGATTCTGGGAATGCCCTGGCTAGCAAAGCATGAACCCAAAATAAGTTGGAAGGAGGCGGTGGTGTGGTTCACCTCACAGTATTGCCAGGAGAACTGTCAACCTGAAGGAATCAAGAACACCTTAGCGAGGACAGTGCAAGAGATCGAGCAAGTGACCCTGCCGCCAAAGTATGAAGAATTCAAAGATGTGTTTGATGAAAAAGAGGCAGAGATTTTACCCCCCACCGCCCTTACGACTGTGCGATTGACCTAGTGCCAGGAGCCAGCATCCCATCAGGGAGAATCTACTCTCTCACAGAGAATGAGAGGGAGGCCCTGAAGGAATTCCTGGATAAAAAACTGAGGCGAGGATTCATACGCCCCTCACAATCCCCTGCTGGAGCACCACTATTGTTTGTGAAAAAGAAGGGGGGAACTCAGACCCTGTAACGACTATCGCGCATTGAACCAGATCACCATCCCCAACAGCTACCCGCTGCCCCTGATCTCAGAGTTGCTGGACCAACTGCGCTCTGCAAAAATCTTCATGAAGTTGGATTTGAGAGGAGCGTACAATCTGATCAGAATGAAGGAGGGAGATGAATGGAAAACAGGATTCTTGACCGCTTACGGACAGTATGAATACCTGGTCATGCCGTTTGGGCTTTGTGGAAGTCCAGGAATTTTTCAAAAATTCATGAATGACGTGTTTAGAGACTTGTTGGACACGTATGTAATCTGTTACTTAGATGATATCCTGGTGTTCTCAAAGAACCAGGAAGACCACGACCAGCATGTGAAGACGGTGTTGAAGAGACTGAGAGAAAATCACCTGTATGCTAAATTAGAGAAATGTGGATTTAACCTCAAGTCTCTAGACTTCCTTGGATATCGAATCTCAGCGGAAGGCATGGAGATGGACCCAGGGAAAGTAAGCTGCATATTGGACTGGGGCCAACCTGTCACCAAAAAGGATGTACAACGGTTTTTGGGGTTTGCCAATTATTACAGAAAGTTCATTCCAGGGTTTTCCAAATTAACAGCTCCTCTGACTGACTGTTTAAGTGGGAAGAAGAAGTTTCAATGGACAGAGAACGCCACCGAGGCCTTTGAGGAGCTGAAGAGAAGGTTTGCTACTGAGCCCATTCTGCGCTTTGCTGATCCGAACCGCCCTTTCGTAGTGGAAGCAGATGCTTCAGATTTTGCCATCGGGGGGGTCCTGCTACAATTAGACCAAGAAGGGAAGGAGCTGCACCCCTGTGCGTACTTCTCTCGGAAGTTAAAGCCTGCAGAGAAGAACTACACAGTTTGGGAGAAGGAGCTGCTGGCCATCAAGGACTCTTTTGGAAACTGGAGACAATACCTAGAGGGGACCTCTCATCGAATTGAAGTGCGCTCCGACCACAAGAATCTTGAAAGCCTCCAAACAGCCAGAAAGCTGAACCAGAGACAGATAAGATGGTCCCAGTTCTTCACTAGGTTTAACTTCCAGATTACTTACCATGCCCAAGCCAAAAACCAGAGAGTGGATGCCTTATCCAGACAGCCACAATACAAAGAAAGTGAATCTGAGGACCAGCCTCAGTACGTAATCCCACCAGAGAAATTAATGTTGGGAGTATGCCAGCCTTCATGGGAAGAGGAACTCAAAAAGGCACAACAAGAAGATGCAGACATGCTAAAATATCAGCAGGAGACGGGACAAGGTCAAGACTCAGAAGTAACCTTTCACTGGAGAAATGGACTGTTATGGTTCAAAACCGCCAGATATGTGCCAGAAGGGGAATTAAGGCTCAGAATCCTACGCCAGTGTCATGATTCCATCACAGCGGGACACTTTGGGATTTACAAGACCATTCAGAACGTGGCCAAGGACTTCTGGTGGCCTAAAATGCGTCGGGATATTGAGAGTTATGTAAAGTCCTGCTCTGTCTGTCTGCGGACAAAAACACAAACAGGGACACCAGCAGGACTGTTACAACCGTTGCCTGTCCCACACGAACCCTGGAAGGACCTCTCCATGGATTTTATAACTGATCTACCCAAGTCCCAAGGAATGACAGCCATCTTAGTAGTGGTGGATCTACTTACCAAAATGGCACACTTTCTTCCTTGTGCAGGGGCCTTAGAGGCTAAAGAAACGGCCAAGTTATTCATAAAAGAAGTCTACCGGCTGCATGGATTGCCAAACAGCGTAGTCTCAGACCGAGGAACTCAGTTCACAGCCAGATTTTGGAGAGCAATGTGGAAACAGTTGCAGACGGAATTAAAACTCTCCTCCGCCCATCACCCCCAGACAGATGGGCAGATGGAACGCTTGAACGCCGTTTTGGAAAGATATTTACGAAGTTATGTGTCCTATCAACAGACTGACTGGGTATCATATTTGCATTTTGCAGAGTTCGCCTACAACAATTCTCTGCACTCCAGCACTCAACAAACCCCGTTCTTCGCTAATTATGGATTCCATCCTAAAGTCTTTCCAAGCAGCTCAGAAGGAATGCTGGTACCGGCAGCTGAGAACTTCCTTAAGGAATTGCAAGCGGCGCAACAGACACTGAAACAGCAGTTAAACGAAGCCAAAACGGAGTACAAGCGAGTTGCTGACCTGCACAGGAAGGAGCCCCCCCCCCTTCAACCAGGAGACCAGGTATGGCTGTCCACCCGCTTCCTCCAGATGCCGGGCAAATGTAGAAAATTACAAGACAAGAGGGTGGGTCCTTTCGAAATAGAAACTCAAATCAATCCCGTGGCGTACCGACTGAAGCTGCCTGACACGTTTAAAATACATCCTGTGTTCCATCGATCCCTCTTAACGAAAGCCACCCCTCCTAGTGAGTTACGGCCGGAGGAACCTCCCGGAGCTCCACTCCTGGTAAATGAGCAGCTTGAGTTTGAAGTTGAGGAGATCTTAGATTCCAGGATCAGACGCCACAAGCTGCAGTACTTGATTCACTGGAAAGGCTATGGGGTGGCTGACAGATCATGGGAAGATGCAGCTGATGTGCATGCTCCAGAATTGGTAAAACTTTTCCATCAACGTTTTCCCCACCGTCCCAAGCCAGACAAGGGGAGGGGGGCACAGCCTGGGAGGGAGGATGGTGTCGGAAGGCAGAGCTGGGGTCCCAATCCCGGGGAGCTGGATCCCGGAGAGTTGGGAGAAGAGTATTCGGATAGATGGCAGAGGGAAGGGGGAGGAACTTCCCCCCTTTGGAGCGAAGACGAAACAGAGGAACTGCCAGTGATAAGGTTGCTTAGCAACGGGGAGCCTGAGCCCTCCCTGGACATTCTCACGCCTCCCCCTCTTTCAGGCTCAGAGCAAGAGGGGAAAGAGGGAGGGCTGCTCACAGCCGAAAAGCGGGGAGGCAGTTTACCATCAGCCCCTCCCCTATCCCCCATCCTGGAATCGGAAACTTCAGAAGAGGAGGGGGTGATGCTTCCCCCCTCACCGTGCACACGCAGACAGCTGAAAAGACAGGAGAGAAGGGGGGGAAGGCGGGCAGTACCTGAGGGGCAGTTAAGGAGGAGTGAAAGATTGCGCGCCCGTTTGGCCCCTTCTTAAAGAACAGGCGGGAAGAAGTCCCTTGCTCTGTCAACTTTCTCCCAATGCCACAGGACCTGTATCCCTGTATTGCTTCATGAGAAAACGCAGTCTTTGTTTGGACATTACCTTAATAAAACACGAATTAACTACAGCCGTTGGTCTGGTTCCTGAGTCACATCCTGGGCCTGACAGCATGCCATAACTACATTTAGTCTGGGTTATCACAACACAAGGTACCTTGAGACGGCATTGGGTCCGGAACATAGCAGTGGCAAAGCTGGTGTGTGGTTGTTTACAGGATCATATTGCACCTGTCCTGAAAGGCTTGAACTTGTTATTAGTTTGCTTTCAGACAGAATTCAAAATGCAAGTGGCATGAGTCCAGGATGTACTAGAAGTGCTTCCTCCCATACAAGCCTGCGCACTGGCTAAGATCTGGTGGAGATCTCTATGCCCCAACTAAGGTGCTCAGCTGAGGGGGACAAGAGGAAGGGCCTTCTTTATGGCAGCACCTAAATTTTAGAACTGTTCACCCCATGAGGCTTAATTGGCCCCATCTGTTATGTTGTTTAGACAGGCTTCCGATTTAGCAAGTAGATCACTGGTTTTATCTTATTGCCTGCTTAAATTTGCTGCACCAGTCTTTTTATTATTTCAGGAATGCATTGTATTTTATAGCAGTTGTTAGCCAACCTGAGTGGGTACATAAGCCCTAGAAAGGTGGGATGAAAATTCTTGTATAAAAAAACAGACAAATCCAGCTTTGCCACTGAGTATATACAGAACAGGGAGTGTACACCCAGCCAATCCTGGATATCTGGCCCATGTATCTCTAATATTGCATACAGGTTTTCAAACACCTGTTTCTTGCATTCCTATGTTACAGATTATATGTATCTGAAAGAAATTTTCATTCACTCATAGGCAAAAACCCTTGCAGTTTAAGAATGTACCTATGGTGTTTTCATTTTGACAAATTTATAAGGCAGTACAATATCTCAGAGAGGAGGTCAGGTCTCCTGCTCCCCTGGTGCATTCACTATAGCTGCCCAATTTCCCTGCTTTTTAAAATTGGATAGAAATATCTGTGGGGTATAGGTACGTTCTTAAACTGCAAAGGTTTTTTTTTGCCTATTAGTGAATTTTCCTGCTTTTTAATCCAGGAGGTAAGAAATGGGATCCTGTGCAAGTTTGCAGAGAATGGATTGATCATTTGCATGCTTATTGAGTTCAGTGGGATTTACTCCCCTGCGATCATGCTTAGGATAGGTGAAACTAACCACAGGGGATGGGGAGGGGAAGAGGAGGGGGGAGGGGGGAGGAGGAGGGGGGAGGAGGAGGAGGGAGGGGAGAGGGGAGGAGGTGGATGGGAGCAGGCAGGAGGGGGAAGGGAGGAAATGGGATCCTGTGCAAGTTTGCAGAGAATGGATTGATCATTTACATGTTTATTGAATTCAGTGCGATTTACTCCCATGCAATCATGTTTAGGATAGGTAAAACTGACCAGAGGGGGAGGGAGGGAGGGAGGGAGGGCTGGAGTGGGCAGAGGAGGAGGAAGAAGGAAGAGGGGAGGGAAGGAGGAAGGGAGAGGAGAGGAGAGGGAAAGGAGGGGAAAACCAGGTCTGATCATTTGCACGCTTATTGAGTTCAATAGGATTTACTCCTATGCAATCATGGTTAGAATAGGTAAAACTGACCATGGGAGGGAGGAGGGGGAGGGAGCAGATTGGGGGGGCAGAGGAAGGGGGAGGGGTGGGCAGGTTTGATCATTCACATGCTTATAGAATTCAATGGTATTTACTCCCGTCCAATCATGCTTAAGATAGGGGGAGGAGGGGGAAGGGGAAGGAGGGGATTAGAAGGGGATGAGGTTGGGGAGGGAGGAGTAAAGGAAGGGGGAGAGAAGGCAAAGAGGGAGGGGATAGGAGGGAGGAGAAGGGAGGTTGGGTTTGATCATTTGCATACTTTTTGAGTTCAGTGGGACTTATTTCTGTGCAATCATGCATGAAAATGGAAATGGACTGCCCAAGTCAATCCTGAATTATGGCGACCCTATGAATAGGGTTTTCATGGTAAACGATATTCAGAGGTGGTTTTACCATTGCTTTCCTCTGAGGCTGAGAGGCAGTGACTGGCCCAAGGTCACCCAGTGAGCTTCATGGCTGTGTGGCGATTTGAACCCTGGTCTCTCAGGTCGTAGTCCAACACTGACCGGGGGAGGGGCAGAGAGGTAGGAGGAGGGGGAGGGGAGGAGTTTGGGTGGGTGGGCACTGGGCAGAGGGGAAACCCCTTTCCTTTCCAAAAAGAAAACATTTTGAACAGTATCATTGCTTTTCAGCCTTTCCCCCACCTTTTTATTCTACAGAAGGCACATGTAGCTTCCCTCCCAAATTTAAACCAAAGCTGTCCCTGGCCACATCCACACCAGTCCTTTATTTTACTTTCGCAGTCATGGCTTCTCTCAAAGAATCCTGGGAAGTATAGTTAGTGAAGGGTGCTGAGGGTTGCTAGAAGATGCCCTGTTCCTCTCACAGACCTCAATCAGAGTGGCTGACAACCAGTCTGGTCACTGGAGCTATGTAAGTGGAATAGGTGTCTCCTCTCAGCACCCTCCACAAACTACAATTCCCAGGATTCTTTGGGGGAAGCCGTGACTGTCTCAAGTGAAATCAAAGTCTGGTGTGGGTGTGGGCTCCTGATTAGGCAAGCCCAGCAGCTGTGACTCTGGCTTTTAGAACACTGACAGTTAGTTCTTACTGAGCATGCCTGAGATTATCATTCAGTTCAATGCAAAATTTATTAAATTAATTAAAAATCAGCCAGGCATTTTTTAACTTTTAAACTGCAGAAGATGAAGGTCAGAGTATGGGGCAAGGTCAGTAACAAGATTCCAGGTACTCTGTGAACATGGCTGATTTTTAATGAATTTCAGCAGATTACGAGAACTCTCAGAGAAAAAAGTCCAAAAGGGCTCTGAGGTTTTTTCCTCTCTTTTTAGACTTTAAACTCTCTATTCTCTCTGACTGTTTTGTGTATCACCATGAAAATTTAGAGGGTTGTTAAGCAAGCATTTCTGAGTTCAGGACTATAGGTTTTGTAATGTTTTGTTTTGAAATGAGCTTATGGGAAGCATCAGAATGGCATTGGGGGTATTTTCAATTTAACATTGCTGAATGTGAAAAATCCATGCTGGCTATAGTATACAGCCACTCTCGTGGCTGTATAATAAACATTAACAGAAAACACAGAGTGGCTTGGAGGGGCTGGAGCTTATTCCATCTTTAGTATGTGGTATTTTAGTTTGCCAAACTTGTGTAACTGACCAACAGGCATTATAATTGAGATGAACCATGGCAGATGAAGCCAAAGGAAAATAGCACATCATCAAGATTTACAATCTGCCATACTGTGGCAGGCAGTTATTGGTTCTGCCTTGGGCAGATAGCCTCCTGCTCCTTGCAAAGGTAAGAAATAATGATAGCAGTTACATCCACCTCTTTTCCAACCAATCCTTATTTACCTGCCCTTGGCCAATACATCCTGCGAGGATGGGGAAGAGTGGCCTTCACATAATGTATAAGTTCTATCCTGTCTCTATAAAGTCAAGGCTAATTCTAAAAGTAGTCTCTGACCCACAAAGTCCAGTTCTCAGTCATGGACAAGCCTTCTGATCTGATAAATCTGATCCTAAATCACCCATTGCATTTAATGAGTGCTGTTATTTCAGTCCTCATTTGGTTCCCAATTGGTATAATTTTGTGATGTATATGCATTCTTCAGATACCGTGTGATAGCCACAGGGCTGGCACCAGGTTTGGAAGGAACAGGTAAGGTCCAAGGTGGTCCCTTCACTACCCTGGTGCCTGCCCAGAAAGCTTACCAGCAGCATGAGGAGCCCTCTTGTCTTTCCTTCTTTCTTTCTAACTTAGGCACTAGTGTGGTGGGCATGCTGCAAAGGAAAGTATGGCCCAGAGGAACTCTGGGGGAATAATGATGCTGAGAGGCTACAGCCACTGCTTCCCTTTGTAGCATACTGTGCTACATAAAAAGTTTGACAGTTTTAAAAGGGGGGAGTCAGCCACTGGTGTCAGCCCCAGTTGCCCCAGTATTTGCCCAACCATACGAGATGTTGACACCAGGCCCAGAGAGCCTCATGATAAGATGGCAAGCCTGTGGTAGGAGCATGGAGGAAACATTTGTTCTACTGAAATCTAATACAAAAGAAAGCCAATGTCAATGTCCCCTCTTCTCTATGATAAAGCAGAGCCAAAGGTTGTCTCAGAAACAAGCCTGTTTACCTTATTGTTTGTCATCTTCAAACATAATCTTCCAGTGGTGGAATCTCTATAAGCATTGAAGAGTTCAAATGTTATTCCTGTTAAAGAAGGTGCAGATTGACCGGACAACAACACTTACTCAGCTCTTGCAGACTCTGCTCTATCATGTGTAGAACACAGGTATGCAAGGTCAAATCATCTGGGATGCTAAGGCAACTTTAGCATGGAAATGGGGTTATCCCCTCCTCTGCATAAAACTCTTCAGCAGGGTAATGCAGAAGTTACAGTTCAGTTCAGGAGAATTTAATGCACCATGAACTGATGTTAAACAAAGTGGAAAATTAGAGATTTCATAAAAAAATTTTTTTTTTTAATAAAGCAAGCCAGCTTCACAGCATTGCTGCACAAATGTGCAAGCAAATATCAGCAGGTTGTTTTTGTAAAAAGAAAAAAACATATTTTACATGTTCAAAAAAGAAATGCCCAGGATTGTGATCCAAAATAGGTAAGGTAACAGCTTATATTAAATTAAATTGTTCATGGTGTACTGAGTATGTGAACCCTCAATTTACATATAACTCTTTGTCAAGCAGAATAGAAAAAAATTAGATTAGGATTGGAGGGTTTTTTAACATATTTTATTTCATTTAAAACAAATTCTTTTATATATCAGTTGTATGGAACAACACAATGTCCAATAATGTGCAAGAGAAACCATTACACGTAATAACCAGAAACATACAAAACGTGAATTATATGCCCATTTTCTGCCAACAATTGCTTTCAAAGCAGCTTGCAATGCACACAAAAAACTACAGCAAGCAACAAAAAACTTCAAAAAATTTCAATATAACCATCACAGAATAATATAAGCAAAAGATTTTTTTAAAAAAATCTAACAATATGTAAAAGCAATAACAATTTATTCCAGTCTATTGATTACTTGCAGGCATACAAGCTATAATGCACAGATAGAGTATCACTATGTCCGATTCATGAAACAGTCATTGGAAGTAGGAATGGACCAATTTGCAACCCGATTCCCAGGTGGTATATTTATTTATTCATCAAACAATTTCTAACCTGCCCGTATCAATTGATCTCAGGGTAGGATACAACAATAGAACAATCCTTGAACACATAAAACCATGAAACATAATAATCCATAAAAGTTATTTTCAGCATAAATTCTTAAATACTCAACACCAACTTCTTGAATATATACATATCAGAGCAAGTCAGATACTGAACTACCCTCAACATATCCCAAATGCCTGAATAAAAAGCTAGATTTTAACTTGATGCCAAAATTAGCCAACATCAGTACTGGCCAGGCCTCCGAGGGGAGGGCATTCCACAACAGGGGTACCACATCGGAAAAGGCTCAGTCTTCATGTAATGCACAGCTCAGCTCTGACAGATGGGACATGGAAGAGATCCCTGCAACAGATTCTAATATGGGGGCATATATTAGGAGAGGTGCAATGCAGTTCCCCAACCAATGTTTTAAAAATGCATATATTAGGGGGAAATGTACATAAAAATGAATATCCAACATACAAAAATGCTTTATATTAAGATAAACTGCTTGCTCCAATGTGTACATTAGTCAAAACTGCATACAAAAAAGTGTTTATTAGGAGAAATTCACACTAAAATGCAGGAGAATTTTCATGAGGATTTATTTTCTTTAAAAAAATGCAAATTGCTGCAGAAATGTGGAGAACTTCATTTAAGATTGGAAAAATGAGAAACAGAGAACTGAAACTGACAGATCTTTCCATCTCTAGTTGTATGTAAACCGGGCCATTTCCTGATTTGAGAGAAAATAACTTGGCTTATTCCTGAACCAATTCAAATCAACCTGAGAAAACTCCTCACTGCCATTTTTTTAAAAAAGAAAAAGGCAAGATCACTTGAACTCCAGACAAAATTCCACCTCCCACCCCACAGGGGTCACCAGAGCTCCTCCCCCCAACAGGACTCTCTAGATGTCCCCCCCAGGGGTCACCAGAGCTCCTTCCCCACAGGGGTCATCAGAGCACCCCCTCCTTCCCCCACATAGGGGTCACCTGAGCTCCTCCTCCCACCCACAGAGGATGCCAGAACACTCTCTCTCCCCTCCACACATACAGGGGTCACCAATGCTCCCCCTTCCCCATACCCAGAGGTTGCCACAGCTCCCCCTGCCTTCATGGGTCACTGGAGCTCCTTCCTCCCCCCACAGGTTGCCAGAGGTCCCCCCACCCCCACCAGTTGCTGAAACACTCCTCCCTGCCACTCCCACAGGTTGCTGAAGCTCCCCCCTTTGTAAGGATGATGCTTACAAATTATATATATATATATATATATATATATGATCAGTGTGGAAAGACACAGGAGTGTAGCCATCCAGGGTCTCGGGTGGTCTCTTTTGAGAGCAGGGTCCCTGTGTCTCCAGCATCCTGTGAGCCAATCAGCATGAAAGGGGAGTGTGATGGCCACTGAGAAGAGTCTTCTAACATGCTTCCTTGTCCTTTCCCTTGGAGCCAATCAGAGTGAAAGGAGCTGAGTCAGCTACTGAGAAGAGTCTTCGCAGCAGCTAACACTCTCCTCTTTCATACTTATTGGCTGCTAGGGATGTCTGTTGATGTGGGAGAATGCATTCACAAGGATCTCGTTCTCAACCCTGCAGCAAAAAAAAAAGGGGGGGGGAGGGCTTGGCTGTGACTAACATGAAGGGACCCTGCACTTCTGAATTTACCACAGCTCTACTGGGAGAAAGTGAATATGTTGGAACTTCTCAGCACAAACAGATTCCAGAGAACGTCACAAGAGTTTCAAAGTCACATTCTGTCTTTCCAATGTTATATAAAATATTTTATCTTACAACATGAGTAATGACATTTAACACAGATTGGGTCCCGGAGAAAATGACTAAGCTTAACGGATACAGCACTTCAGACAGGATTCTTTCTCTTTTTTGAACAGTTGCTCTTTTTTCCTTTTCTGATTTATGAGTGAGGCCTGCCTTCTCCATGAAGAGAGGGAAGGACTGGCCTTGCACCAGAGCCTGACATTCTTGTCCCTTTCTCTGCACTGTCTCCACCCACACTCTGGGAACAGGCTGCCTGGACTCTCACGCTTTGGAGACACACCAACATATACCACGAGAGAGAGAGAGAGAGAGAGAGAGAGAGAGAGAGAGAGAGAGAGAGAGACTTCATTTAACTTTGCTGATATTTCCACCTTAGTTTAAATCAGCAGTCAGATTGTATCAAACAGAATTCTTTTATAGTAGCTTTTCCTTCCATTTTTTATTTTGTCCTCTTCAAATGAGCTTTCTCCCTCACTGTTATAAAATTAATTTTATCCTCTTTGTTCATTTCCTAATCTCCAAAATACATCTTCCTGTAGCCTAATTACTTACTATTGGGAATAACAGACCTTCGATATCTCCACCCACCCTTAACTCTGCTTCCAGTTTGAATATTCTTTGCATTATCTTGATGACCTTGATCTCTTTTTTCCCCCCATGCTGCCCTTTCAAGGAAAAAATGAGCACACCAGCAATACTCCATGTGTTGGCCAGAGAAGACAAGAAAGAGAGAGGAAAAGAGAGAGGAAACAGTTTTGGCTGATATGGATCTGAATCTGAATTACAATCCGGATATTACAAATCTCCAGAAATTCCATTGATTTACATTGCAAAACAAAAATAGCTGTAACTTTCTTGTTTATTGACCTAGGGACATGACGTCTGGAGACCTGGTGCTTGCCATTTGGGGATTAAACCTATCAGGTTGCAGGTGGATGGCTCCAGGGGTTTTCAAGCTCGCCACCTTTAAAGTTTAAAATGGTTTAAAATTAAAACAGACATAATGGTTTTGTTTTTTCACACAAGAACATGAAATTTGGCAACATGGTAGCCCCTATAGAGGGAATTACCCTTGCCAAATTTCAAGTGGGTAGCTATAGGTGGTTTCATGCTAGCCACCTTTAAAGTTTCATTTTTCCAAAAAATATTTTTAAAAAACTATGAATGCTCAGTCATGCCCATTCTCATGCTCCTGTGATTCCCTTTTTCCTTTCTGAGGAAGTCTGAGTTTTTTTAAAAAATAGGTTTGTGATACAAGACACTAGTAAGTAGCATTAGGCAAGTATGAGCTGTCAGCACCATGGAAGTAATATGCACATAGGGAAATGAAATTGGTGACATGGTATCTCCTATAGAGGGGATCAACCCTACCAAATTTCAGATGGGTAGCTCCAGGGGATTTCATGGTCCCCACCTTTAGAGTTTGATTTCTCCAAAAAAGATTTTTTAAAAAGACTGTGCGTGCTTAGTCATGCCATACGTCTGTGTTTCCCCCTTTCCTTCCTTCAAGATTTTTTGGGGAAAATAGGGTTTTTAAAAATTAGGTTTGGGATGCTAGACAAATGTAGGTGGCACAGCCGGCAGCAACAGATAATATGCACATAGGGACATGAAATTTAGGGTCATAGTGATTATAATCCCTATAAAGGGGGTTAACACTGTCAAATTTCAGGTGGATAGCTCCAGCGGATGCCATGCTATCCACCTTTAAAATTTGCTTTTTTCAAAAAAAAAATATTTTAAAAGACCCCATCATATAGGGAGCAGTTGCCAACAGCAGGGGGAAATAAAAATACTGTTTAATATTAATAACTTTCTCTGTGGTTAGCAATTGGAAATGATGGTGATGATGATGGTGGTGGTGGTGGTGGTGGTGGCTAATATGCCACAGGGTTTAGCTGGTTGGTTAATAATAAGAGTAATAAAAATGTGTAATCACAGAAGTTGGCTGCTTCTTATTGTTTGTGGGTAGCAACTGGATGATGATGATGATGATGATGATAATCACTGAATTCAGAAAGCTGTGGTTAAATATGCCCACAAGTTTTAATAATAATTCTTACCAATGAGAACAGAATAAAAAAACACAAACTTTTTCAAAAAATGTAAATAAGGGTGGCATTGGGATTGATTGGAAAATAATAGAAAACATACACAAGCTGAACAAATGCCACCCCAGCCCCTACCAAACATTTCTAAGAGACAGAACTTACAAAAGATTCTGCATTTTAAGATTTCACCCCTTCCAAGCAATGCGATTGGAGAGTGTTGGGTGGTGTGATAGCATTCTAGCCTTCCTCCCTTTCTTAATCCCTGGTGTTCTCCTTATATGTTTTTGGAATTGTTTTATTTCAGAGACACCCTATCTGGATTCATTAGAGACTGCTTTGGGCTACAGATCTATACAAATCTCTGCAAATCGATTTGGGGCTAGCTGATCTGCTCTGTAGAGATTTGCAGCTGCTTCAACCATATCGGTAGAGAATAAAAATTAGCACGAATTGATTTGTGATTCATACAAATGCTGTGCACAGCACTAGAAACAAAACTATGATGGGGTGGCAGATTAGAAATCAAATAAAGTCTACCCTCCTTTACAAAATTTTTCCTTTCCTAGTGGGAAAGGGCATGGATACGATCAGTCAAGAAGCCAGCGACTAATGATTCAGCAACTATTGGCTGACTGATACTACAGCAGGATGTTAAACTTGATCTGTGATAACTTTGGAAGCAGCTCAAAAAATCCAGGGGAGGGGGGAATATTCCACTGAAGGGATATTCCAGATAGATTAACATTTCCAAAATGTTATTATTTCAATGAAACTGTGTATGCCATCAATTCTATGGAAATAGTCACGGAGTCAATATGATTCCCTGTATTGTACCCATGTGTTCAGTGATATGAGAAACAGGGCACACTTTTCATTCATTCAAAGAACATTTGAAGGTGGCTGCAGCCTCCATAGTGGTTATGCAAATATGCTGCATTAATTATTCCAGAATGAGAGACATGGGAAAACATAGGATAAGAGGATGCTAGGAAAGTTGTGGACAAGAACACAAACAATACCAAAGCTGGGGCTACAAAAAAAGATATTATTTAGAAAAAAAAGTTATGTCTGAGGAAATGCAATGACCAGAAAACAATGCAAACATTATTCTTTTGTTTAAATCTAATTCAGAGATTCAAAAATGTGGAAGCTTGTACTTTAGATTAAAAGAGTGGCAACCGCACCACAATACCAAGCTTTTAAAATGGCTTGTGAAACAATGAAGAGCTACACCATTGACCAAATACTCTTTTGTTATTTGAGGCATTTGGTTCTCAGAATGGATTTCCTGTTACAATGAAAATGGAAACGGACTGCCTTCAAGTCAATTTCGACTTATGGTGACTCTATGACTAGGATGTTCATGGTAAGTGGTATTCAGAGGTGGTTTATCATTGCCTCCCTCTGAGACTGAGAGGCAGTGACTGGCCCAAGGTCACCCAGTGAGCTTCATGGCTGTGGGGGGATTCGAACTCTGGTCTCCCAGGTCGTAGTCCAACACTTTAACCACTTCGCCACACTGGTTCTTCCTTTTACAATAGATAGCATATAACAGCTTGTGGTGCATGCAATACAATGACATGCACCCATTAGTAAGTTGCAGGTTTTCATTCCAAATACATACTAATGACAACCGGGAAAGGACTGGGCTCATCTAAAAACTTGTGACCAGGATCTCCTTCAGTTTGTTTTGGAATTTTTAATTAAAATCAGCTACCAAGCTGGCCTGAATCTGATCAAGGCTGTGGTACCCTGTGTCATTTCCCCTATTTAAATCCCCTCTAAAGTTTTATTTGCCCTGGCGGAAGAGATATACAGGAAAAGAATTTTCATCAGAATTTTTTTTTAAAAAAAATAGCACATTGCTGGAGAAATGAATTTAACATGAGAAAAACTACAAAAGGCGAGAACAGAAATGGATAGATCCTTCGTCCCTAGTACCAGTTAGGGGTTTTGTGAGCAGAATTGGGGCCACTATCCATGTTTCAGCTGAACCTACTTCTCAAGGGGCAAAAGTTAGCCTGAGGGCCAGGGTGGGGTAACAGGCAGCAGCAGCAGCATTCTGTCCTCCCTTGATAGCATGTGAAAGGTAAAGGAGATGCTTGCAGCCTGCCACTAGCTAACCCCTCCAGGCCCTTAAGACAAGCCTTTCCCCACCGCTGGGCACTTGGGTGAGTTGATGCTGGGGATGGACAAGCAGGATGACTGGTGGGTGGGTTGGAAGCTGCCTTATACAGAGTCAGACCATTGATCCATCTAGCACAGTATTATCTACACTGACTGGTATTGCTCTCCAGTTCTACCTGGAGATGCCAGTGATTACCTGGGCCTTCTGTATGCACATGTGGTCTGCTGTGGAGTTATAGCCCTTCCCATTCTCTTCAAGTTAAAAAAAATGATTGAGAGGAGTCAGGGATAATGCTTATGACACTCCTGACTCCTGGTAGAAGTTTGGTAAAGAAATGCAACAGAATTTCTTTGCAACAGTGCAAAGAGCTTAGAATTCAGTGTAAGATGACAACGAAAATCATACTTGGCCTAAGTTTATATGTGTGAAAGAAAACCAGCAGATAAGCTGCATCTGGCAGAATGCATATTAAGTGCTTTGAACTCTTGCATGTGCTATCCAAATATTTACTGCTACTGTAGTACTGCTATTCTTTTTTTATTAGTTTATTATTAGTTTTGGAATTTATCACACAAAAAAAGTATTCTCATTCAGGGAAGCTTGTAGAATTCAATAGGCATGAAGACGGGGTTGATCACTTCATTTACACAACATGTGCAGGAATTTAGATAAAAGAAGGAACAAGCAAGCCCACATTTCTTATTTCTTCATTTTGTGGAGTTTGGGGGGAAATTTTGTTTTGTTTTTGCCATAATGTCTTTTATGTTCTTAGTTTCTATGAGGTGGGTTTATAACCTAATGGCTTGAGTCCACCTCAGCACCCATCTCCCTACTTTGTACCATCACATCCATAAATACACACACACACACACGAGAGTGCCTTCTTGACTGTACTATTTATGAGCTATGAAGCATGCACATAGGAGCACATTCAGTCCCAAACAGTGTGGGACTCCCTTCTCCTAGAGGTCCACCAAAGTCTGAGCCTGAATATTTGGGCCCATATTTAACAGGGTAGAGTAAGAACATAAGAACATAAGAAGAGCCTGCTGGATCAGGCCAGTGGCCCATCTAGTCCAGCATCCTGTTCTCACAGTGGCCAACCAGGTGCAAGTAGATGATAATTTTAATTTAATTGGCTATACTGGGAACAATCTGGCCACTTTTACATCCCATTGGTTAGAACGGAGGCTTAAAGATGGGCATAAATCACAGCAACTGAAATCAAAGGGACTTCAAAATGTTTAACTTTGGCAGATGATGTTTTTATGGTCAGTGTTTTGGTTTATTTTTCACTATTTTGTTACCCACCCCAAGTCTTGGGTAGCAGGACAGAAACTCAACTAAATAAATAACAACCCCACAACCCCAGTAAGTTACGATTAGTATTCAAGCTGATCTACTTCTTTATTTTTTTCCTTGTAGCTGTGGCCTTTACTGGCGTACAGATTTTACTACACAAGGCAGACTCAAAACTAACGTTTCTTAGAAAGCAGCGCCATCTAGCAGGAAAAACCATGAATGCTTGCTCACAATGCAACAATAAGTCCCTGAATTTCAGAACATTTTCCGGGAATGTTCTGAAAACTGGTATTTTGTAATCGGCAATATACCTCAGCATTTTGCTCTTCCTTTCTCTCCTAATGGTCACATTCTGGATTTAGAAATTGCACAAATAATTGTGGAGGCTTTGCAGAGGAATATTTCCCTGTCCTGGACAGCTTTGTTTTGCTGGGCAGATGAGGCTTTTTATATGGCCAATGCTGTTGGGGGCTTTGTATCTGCTGATCCTGTTTTCATAGTTTTTGGTTTTTAAATTGTTGTTTTATTACAGATAGTGGTATTTTAATTGTTGTAAGATGCTGAGTAATGTGAATGCGTTAGAGTGGAGGAATAAAACTGTTTGGATAAATAAATAATCCTGGAAAGTTGTTTTTCCCTTTTGACTACAAATACATTAGTTAATATTCAAATGGTTTAACTCATTGTAGTAGGATCTTCAACTGAATGTCAATTGGTAGCCCTACAACTCCAGTAAAATGTATTTCTTGTATGACCTAATAGTGGGCTGAAACAGATTTGTCAATATGTTTTATCTCTTTGTTAACTGCAGGTTATAACTGGATTTTTCATCAGAGCTGCCACTTGTATAAAATAATGGATTGCTTATAACAATGCCACCATGTCTGGAGTCGGATATTACCTTTATAGTGCAACATTGTATATGTTTTCTCAGAAGTGAGACCCACAATGTTCAATGGGACTTACTCTCAGGTACCCACTTACCTACAAGTCAGCCTCATTGAACTCAATGGGACTTACCTCTGAATAGACATGCATAAGATTGCACTGTAGGATATTTTACCACCATGAAGAAATAATGCATCTGTGCTACTTAGCCTGTTGACTTTTCTTTCACTAAATATCATCAAAATATCACCCTGTCTTTGATGATAAGATTATGCAAATATTGAAAAGGAGAAGAAGACAGGGAAAGTGTGGGATAATCTGCATATGACTCACCAAAGGACATTTTTACATCCCTCAATTAGCAGTTGTTGGGCTTTTCTTTCTTAATGGATAAGAAAATTATTAAGAAATTGGTGAATGATGTTAAACAGGCTTGATCTATATTTCCCTGAAATCAGTTCACTCCCAAACAAACTCAAAACTGATGAACAGCCGTTTTCCAGACACTGGTGAATCAGGCCCATAATGGAGACTGGATCTAGTCCATAATTAATTCATTTGAAAATTTCATTAATTCAAATTAATTTCATTAATTCAAATCTATTCATTTGAAAATTTCACATGCTTATTGCAGACAATATGCTTACAGGACAAAAAAAAGGCAACATTCATTGGATCAATAATTGATTGTGAATTACCCTTGTAGCTGTACAATAGAACTCCTTACAGTAAGCCTTGCTGAGCTTCTGCATTGAGCCATGAACACCCTTGTTTGGTTATATTTGTATTTTCAGCTTGCCATGTCATAAATATTTGCACACTTGTCCAATTTTCACAGCAATTAATAGTTGCATTTAATGAAACAGTTCTCTAAACAAAATCATTTTGTTTATAGATTTTACTCCTGGGAAGTCTTGCAAACCAGACTTGCCCTATCTCAAACTGCGAAGTCTACGGCACCTAATTATTAGAGAATCTTAAGGCAGGCATATATTTGCAAGCTAAGCTGCCCAATTCTCTGTATCACAATATATCTGTTTCTTTTAATAGTTGTTGTAATCCTAAACACCCAAGTTCATAGGGCTTTCATATTTGGTAGGTTGGTCACCTTAAAAGTGGTGATCATTTTTGAATGTAGTCAGATGTACCCTGTAATGTTTTTCTTCCTAAGGGAACAATTTCAGTGATCACATAAGGTGAAACAGCCTCACTGATTTTAAGTAATTCACTGTATTTCCCCTAGTGAAGTCCTTAAACATTTAAGACAAAGCTGATGCATTTGAATTTAATATTTTTAGGTCACCAGTTATGCAGATATGCACAGTTGTGCCAGTAGCATGACAATGTAGCCATAGTGGTATCATAAATTTGGCAAGTTGAAAATGCCCATCCTGTCAATGCTGCCTGACACAGAGATTAAACTCCATGACATAAACCAGGGGTGGAGACGCTGTGGCCCTCCAGATGTTGGACTCCCATCATCTCCAGTCTGCAATGGCCAGCGGTCAGGGATTATGGAAGTTATAGTCTAACAACATCTGGAAGGCATCAGGTTCCCCATCCCCTACAAATAATGTAGCTGACAGTGAACAAACAGTAGTAGGGCATGCACAAATGGCTGAAAGAGATACCCAGTAAATGTGCCTATTATATCATAAGTACGGAAACTAGGTGGGAGAGATTCAGGTTCAAGATGGAGAAGCAACTGCAAATTGAGCAGGAGACCTTGGTCAGGAAGTCTCAGGGAGGAATTTCTAGGACAACAAAGACTTTCAGGTCATTCTTCACACATTATATGCTTCTTCCAATAGAGATAAAACTGTCAGACAATGTAGTTTGCAAAGCCCTCAAGTTACATTTACAGCTGTGTATCTGGTCTCCAGGATGAACTAGAATGCACCTGATTTAAAGGAACAATGTGGAACAGTATGAAGTTGAACCTGAGTTTTCACAGCCCTTAGCAAGATACAGACACCAGAATGGCAACCACACTCATGCACAGTGCAGCTCATGCAGACTAGTTGAATAACCCATCCCTGGTACATTGTAGATTCCACTAATTGGTCACCAATTTGTGCCAGTGCAAATGCAAGGCGCTAGGTGCCTCACATAGATGACTGGCAGAGGCACACGTTCCCACTCCCATTATCTGATGGATTTGATTTGAAATTTGTTATTTGACTACAACTCCCATCAGCCCGGCCAGCATGGTCAATGGTCAGAGTCAATGGAAGCTGTTGTTCAACATCTGGAAGGCACCGTGTCAGTCATCCCCGCTCTAAGGAGAGCAGGCAGGATGCTTATAGATTTTTAAAAATATTAAGTGGTTTATAAAAAGTGTTTAAAATTAATAAATATACATGGGAGCCGGCTATCATTTATAGCTAAAGCACCATAGCCAGTAAGAATGGTTTTGCAAGTGCAGTTATCTCGTTAGTTGCAATCCAGTACTTTATTATTTCTGTCCCTAATGAAACTGAGAACAGCGCCCTGCAAGAAAGTGTGCTGTGTGTTTGGGGGGGTTACACTTTCACCCTCCACCATTTTCAGGCAGCAACCAAGGAAGTAGGTCATACCTATGCACAATTGAAGGGAAGAATCATGCGGCACCAGCACCAGCACAAAGGCCTCAATAAGCCGATACTGTGACAGAAACATCAGAAGCTACCTCATACCAAGTCAGAACAATAATCCCTGTAGCTCAGTATTGGCTATGCTGACCAGAAGTGGGTTTCTGACAGGGGTCTTTCCTAGCCCTATCTCAAGATACTAACAGTTGAACCTGGGACCTGTTATATGCAAGCATGTGCTCTGCCACTGGGTGATGGCTGTTCTCATAAAGACCCCTGAATTGAATGGCTAGGCTGTGTTGCATAAACTAGGTATGCCCTTCCTCACTGTGGGCCGTCTGATGATGGCTGAAGAAGAAAATGTGCGTCCTTTTTCTCTTCAGCTGTTGAGCAGTCCAGAGATCTGGTTCACACAGTAGCCCCGAAACAAGGCACCACAAATACAAACGCCTTCATGCCCTGAAATGTTCTGGCAGCTACTCATGGCCAAAGAAGCCCTCTCTTTGTTCTGTGTTGTCAACAAGGAGAGAGTTGCTGCTGCTTATGCATCCTCCCTGGAAGAGCCACATTTTTCTTGACCAGGCAGATAGGAAGAAGGAAATGGATGCTGCTGGGCTGTTTTGCTTCCATTTTCTTCTCTAGCTGAGTTGTTTTTTCCTCCAGTTAGAAGGAGATGGAAAAGCAGCTGAATCTGCAAAAAAAGGGAAGAAAACTCCCACACCAACAACTTCCTCTCTGAAAGTGGAACTGCTAACGTAGGGTGCCTCACAGACCCGGCATACAGGGACATTTGCCAGGGCCCATGTGCTCCCTCAGGGTCCCTCTGGACTGACGTCTCACATACCCTGCCCTCAGCACTCACTACCACTTGAGCCCCTCACAGCAATGCTGCTGCTGCTGCAACCATCAGACTGTCCTCCCCCTTGCACTTGTGACTGAGGCCAGGTTTACCTAGCAGCAACACTTCCAGTGCTGTGGGGTATAAAATATGACACCCATCATGTGCCAGTCAGAGCCAGTTGATGGTTCAATTTCTGGCCGTTACAGCCACTGGGTAAGCCCACTTGCAAATGAGCAGGAAGGGGAGTGTGAGGGGAAAGTTAGGAACCCAAGTGGTGATGGGGGGGAGGATAATCAGTGCTGGGGGTGCTCAGTGCTCTCTGCCTAGTGCTGAGCGTATCCATCCAGGGCAGCCTTTCCAGAGCCCTTCAAAACCTGGAGCCGGGTTTAGTGCCTTAGAAAGCAGGACACCAGGGAAGACATTGGCTTGAGTTAATATGCAGAGCAAGTCCTTTAGCCATGATGACCCCAGCTGACACTAGTCTACAAAAGCTCATTTTACAGTAGAATTTCTTAGACTTTAAGACACAAGGCTTTCTGTTCATTTCAAGCCAGGATAAATTCCAGCCAGGGAAAATTACACCAGGTATGAAGCTGGGCCTCTGTGGGGAATGGTCTGGGGAGAATTCCAAGGGCCAGACAGAGAGGCTGGGAGGGCCACATTCAGTCCCCGGGCCTGACATTCCCCTTCCCTGCATTAGAATTGCATACAATCTCTAATGGTCACATTCCCAAGAACCTTCTTCCCTTATTTATTTATGGTTATATCAAGCCCTCTACACACATCACATGTGGCATGAAAGCATGTTGAATGGGATCCTAGAGGGAACATTTAGTGCTGAATCTGCTGAACCATGCTGCATCTCCTTCCCCCATTGTTGCCATCATTGCACTGAGAATAATGTCTAGACAACCAGGGTTCTGCTTCATGTAGAGAGAAGCCTTCCTGTGGCAGATATTATTATCAACCTGATGGCAGCAACATTGAGGGCAGGAGGAGCAGGCACCTTAGGGAGCAGGGCTAAATGCATGGCCCCGAGAGCCCTTTCAGCGTGCTTTCCCTCTATGCACTTGTAGCATGGGATAAGGGCTTCATCTGCTCTACTCAGCTCTTCTGGACTCTCACCTCCCTTCCCCCAGGAAAAGCACACTGGCCTGCCTTAGATGAAACAATCCCTGGCTGAGTAGCTCAGCATTACCTATAAGATAAGTCTCAGAAACGTGAAAGCTTGTATATTCTCACCAACCTAAAGTGTTTTTGCAAAACATGCCATCAATGATTTCTCAATCATTTTTTCAGTAACAACATCACAAATTATAAGAAAAAAACACTCCTATAAATTAGAGGTGTTAAGTTGAAAATGCTGACTTACAACATGAGCCTAAGCCTTGCTGTGTCAATAGATCCAGTGCAGAAGAGCACGTGATATTCTACACTTGTGTTGTAGCTGACTATTCAATGGCAAAGGCATTACTGGAGGGGGGGGGACTGACTCCTTTAAGGTTATGCCATGTTTCTTCTAGTAGGAATGGAAAGATGGGTACATTTCAGTTCACTCCATTTCTCATTTTTCTAATCTTAAATTCAGTGCTGTGGCAATCTGCAAATTTTTTATAAAAAAAAAAACCCTCATGAAAACTCTTCAGATTTCAGTGCACACTTTTCCTACCAAACAAAGTTTTGCAGGCAGTTTTGATGAAGGTACACATTTTTGCAAGCAATTTCTCCTATTACAATGCATTTTCTATGTTATTTTCACTGATATATTTATTGATATGCCAATTTCCCTCTAATATATTCATTTTTTGTAAACACTGGCTGGTTGGAGAACTATATCTCAAAATCTAGAGAAGTGTGAATTGTGTATTTCAGTTCTCATATTGTTTATGAAAGTCTGAATTTGAAAAATTCAGCTTTACATGTGAACCAGATTGAATTACTCCCCCACTTCTACCTATGAGCAATCTTACACCATATTTTGTACAAGTGGAACATCTCTTCTAAGTCCACAAATATGTTTTCATGGAAATAGGATTCTATGGCCTATAGGCATCCGGGTCAGCTGATCAGAACAGTGTGCTCATTCAGCAGCCACTAACGAAGAGGGGACTATCTTTACAAATCCCTGAAGGGCAGGTTTTAGGTAGTGATGGCTGTGGTGGGTAATTAACTATATTACTCCCCAGGTTTGCTTTGAATGGAGAGTTGCTACCAGGGGAGGAGAGTGCAACACTTCCTTCCACAAGTCTCAAGGGCGCGTATGGAAAGACTATGGACAATCTAGGGATCAGGACCATCGTCTTGACTCTCATAAGGAGATCTCTCTATATGTGTTTGGAAAGGGTCCATAACATTATGGGAGATGTGCAGAGCACAAAAACAGTGATATAAACAGTTGTGTATATACACTGTGTGCCTTAATACATTAAAGAATACTAGCCAGAGTCAAGGAAAGAGAGCAAAGATGACACCTATATGAGAGTATTAGGTTCGGCTCCTTTTTACAAATTCATCACAGGAATCCTTAGAAATTAGTTTCACCAACCCACCAAGGTAGCTACATGGCAGTTTTACCATTCTTATCTTACCGGTGACTCTCCTGCAAGACAGATATGAAAGCCTTATTCTTCCCGAGGAAGAACTGCATAGAGAAGAGGGTTGCTGTGAGGCACTTGGAAGACTGGCTGTATAATATCTGAAATTGCTAGACACTGGAAGAGAGAAACATCTCTCTTCTTTGAGCATTGCATCCAAAGTGCCAGCTGCCAGTGATTTATACACGCTCATGCTTATTATGGACTACACATAATAAAGGAATGATAGAAATCATATCTGCATAGCTTCAGACAGCTCCAAGAGAGCTGCTGCCACTTTTGTTTGACAAGACATTCAATCAAGAGGAAAGGTTCAAAATATTCCAGGAGGAGCTTTTTGCATTTTTAAGACCCAATATTTGTATCCAGATAACTGAAATCCTAAACGAGTAACATTAGTATACATTGCCCATAAGCTGCATTCTGTGAGGAGAGGGGAGAGAAATATTGTCAGCCCAGCTGCCAACATTTCTGTTACGGCTAACATAAACACGTTCATCATTTTATCATCTCAAGGCTAGCCAAAGTATTTCTACTGCCTTTTCCCCCCATTTCACTATATGAAAGTGTATAAATGCATAATGGTGCGAAAGGCTCATCCTGCACACCTTATTCACGGCTTTGTTAATTGGATGGAAAATATTTGCATGATGGTTCCTTTTAAGAACATAAGAGGAGCCCTGCTGGTTCAGATCTAAGGTTCATGTAGTCTAGCATTCTGTTCCCAACAGCGACCGGCCAGCTGCTTCTGAGAAGCTGACAAGCAGGGCATGAAGACAACAGCTCTCCCCTGTGAATTTGGTATGCACAGTATTCTGTCTCTGAACACAGAGGTGGATAGACCTATGCTTCCAGCACAAATTTGTCCAATCCTTTTATTTAATTAACAATATATAGGCCAATCCAGCCTTGTTAGGGGAGGGAAAAGTGAAGACAGATGAACCACCAAATGCAGAGCTCTGTCGGGCTTACTCCAGCAGGGTGGAAGTTGGAGGTGCACATTTCCTGTTGTTGCTGTTGTCCTCTGTCAGCTTCAGGTGTTTTGCTTTGTTTCAACTTCCCTCCCACATGAATCTATGGCTGTGTACACACCATACCTTTAAAGCAAATTTAAAGTACATTTTCCCCATTCAAAGAACCCTGTGAACTGTAGTTTGTTAAGGGTGCTGGGAATTGTAGCTCTGTGAGGGATAAACCCCCCCAGATTCTTTTTTTGGGGGGGATGTGCTTTAAATGTGTGGTGTCTACATAGCCTGCGGGAGGAAAATTCACTATACCACATCCAGGGCTTGTATAGTTTTCTTCCTGGATTGGGGGTGTGCTTAGGGTTGCCAGGTTCAGGGCCTGAGACTGATCCTGTATCTTTAGGAGAAGAGAAAGTCAGCCAAGTGCAGGTGTTCTTGCAACGCTATAATGGGAAAAACCACAAGGTGGAATTCTCCCTTCCCCCTGCACAACTTTTAAAGATACAGAAGACTTCTTGGAGGCTGGGCCTGGCAACCAAAAGGTCTTCTGTATCTTTAAAAGTTGTGCAGGGGGAAGGGAGAATTCCACCTTGTGGTTTTTCCCATTACAGTGTTGCAAGAACACCTGCACTTGGCAGACTTTCTCTTCTCCTAAAGATACAGGATCAGTCTCAGGCCCTGAACCTGGCAACCCTAGGTGTGCTGGGAAAGGAGAGGGGCCTTGGATCTTGTGGATCCAAGGCCTTCCCTCTGTCTATGCTCTGCATTCCCCTAGCATACCCTCTTTTTTCTTTCTTATGGCATCAAAGCACAGGTTTACATGCCCCCAATGAAGGGGACCTCCATGAGCAGATTTAGTTCTTTTGAAGGCATATGGGGAGATGCAATCTATCCAGTGGTGGCTGGTGCTCATTGGGACTGGTAAGGCAGAAGGCAGGGACCGTAGATGTAGCCAGGGCCAATGACAGGCGGAACATCTAGTTTTGTCTCCATCCGTCTCCCTGCTGAGCTGGACAACAGCAACACTGAGACTAAGGAGGAGGAAGCAGACAGGAAGTGCCACCCCCTGAACTGGTTTTAAATAAGAAGGCAGGCAAGGGGAGGGCTAAGGGCAGACTGAGTTTGGTTGGGCAGCATCCCATTTGCCCTAATAAACCACTGAATGTATCCTATGGCTCCTGAGACATCCTCCTCAGGACTGTAGGATTGCACCCTTGTTGAATTTTGTAATTGTTGGAAAACAATTCTAAGTGTAAGATATAGAAGGAATCAAAGATACGATTCTGACACAACTGCCGAAGTTATCACTGATGCTTTTCAGTATGTTATTTTTCTTACTGACCACTAGGAATGGGGTTTGCTGCCTAGTTCCAATCTGCTTGTATTCCAATAGTCCATTGTTCCATCTCCATCCGTCCCTTTTTTTTTGTTCCCACTTGCTTTGCCACTTGCCAGTTTGATCCACTGCAACCAGTTTTTTTTGGTTGTAAAAAAAATTGCGTAATTTCTAATGTAAATGCCTATGTAAATGATCACAGGGTTCCGTGTGGTTTATTTTTCCAGTACTAAGTCCAATTTAACGCATATTCTCCCCCATCCCTACTGACCACATACCTTTGTACAATTGCTGAAAATAAGCACGCAGTACAAAACACTGGATATTTACATCCACTTCAATGCAATCCTATGATCTATGAGACTGGATTTCAATTATTTCTGGAAGATTGTAATTAATTTTCAGGATTAGACCCTTTTTCCTCATTTGAAGTGATTCCTTTCAGGATTGTGCCCATAACATAACTTCAGCTACATAAGGGAACAACCCTGAAAGTTGCCTGTGCTTTGTCGTTACACAACAGTGGTGGAGAAACTCTGGCCCTCCAGATGTTGCTGAATTACAACCCCCATCTGCCCTAGCAGGCATGGTCTGGGTGCAATGGGAGATGTAATTTAGCAGCATTTGGAGATCCAGAGGTTCTCCACACCTGTTTTACAAGAATCGGAGAAAACAAAAAGTTTGGTCTTAGAGAGCAAGAAGCTTCTGAGGAATGTTGTATCTGAGGTTGCCAAATCTTTTAAAAGAAAGCATCTCTAAAAATTTTATGTGGTCTATTTTTAGAAATGGTCTAAAAAGACTGAATAGACTGATTGGTTATTGATTCTTCAGTGTGATATATCAACAACAGTAAGTGCTTTGAAGGTGTTTATCCCTTCCATTTGCAATATTAAGCCTTTGTTTAGGGGCTGTCTTGTATTTTTTAGATTAATACAAGAGAAGGAGACACGTGCTCTTTAAAGAGAAGTGCTTCCACCACCTCTGTAGGGGCAGACAAATCTGTTTCTCTCTGTATCTCATTTTTGCGGTTTTAGGTTCAGTTTGCCACATTTCTGCATGTGTTTACAATTTTTTGTCATGAATATTTGTCAGCATTTTAGTGCTGATTTCTCCTAGAATACACTATTTGTGTGCAATTTTGCCCAATATATACATCATGCATGCAATTTCCCCTGAATGCATTTATAAGCATATTTATGCACACTTTCCCCTAGTAAAGGGATATTTGTACACATTGTTGTTGGAGAACTGCATTGCAAAATTCAGAGAAATGTGAATTTTGAAGAAAAGCTGCACTTTAGTTCATGTATTGGTTCACATAGAAGTGTCAATACGTGTATATACGAACATTTGGTTTGAATAACCAGCATCTTCTATGTATTTTTTCCCCTTGACGAAGATACATTTCTGAATAGATAAGCAGACTTGCCTCCCATTGAATTTAAGACAGATAACAATAGAGTATTTCAGAGTTGCAGCTTTTGGAATTTGGGGGCTGCATCCATTGAAATTAATGAACCTAAGTTAGTTGTGTCTATTAACTTCAATGGTCTACTTTGAGTAGAACTAGGATTGAATATTTATTATTTGTATCCTGCCCTTCCTCCCAGTAGGAGCCCAGGACAGCAAATACCACTCTTTGTTACCATTCTGCTGTTCTTGTATTGTGATCCTGCAAGTTTTTGTACTGATATTTCATATCATATTGATGATATTCAATATTCAGTATATTTGGTTGCATATTCTGTTGTTCTTTTTGAAGGTGCCACTTTTTCACTGTTATTATTGGGTATTTTGGTTTATTTCTTCTTTCACTCGTTAGTTTCATTGTTCTGCAATGGCACCAGTTTCTCCTTTAGACTCACCAAATTGTGAGCCTGGAAATATTTTGAAAGGCTGAACAAAAATGTTATATGATGGCAATGTTTAATCCAGCAAAGGGTGGGTTTATCTGTCTCATTATGATTTGCCCACTTCAAGCCTTTGGGATCAGACATTCTAGAAATAAAAGTCAATAAATGTACATCTTACATATCGCTTAAATGTAAATCTTGGTTGGGTATTGAATTCTGGTTTTACCTTTTTGTAATATTTTAGGATGTGAGCTTCCATGAGTGTTTGTGAAAAAGGAAGGATCCATATGACTGGAGAGCTCCTGGAACTGACAAAAAAAGTTATTGTTTAGAAATCATATGAAATCTTTGTTTGATTTAACTAGGGTTTGCACAGCTTGCCATTCACCAGCTTGAATGCAACCATGTACAATGCCCTGGCAAGTGCTTGATAATTCACTCTGTTTGCATTTCTAGGGGCTTATTCAAGCCCACAGCAACCTGCTATATATGGCTGATGGGTTGGAATTGTTTGTTAAATCCATTTGTGCAATCCTGGCCCAACTAGTACTCACTGGTGAGGGAGAGGGGAAGGTTATAGCAACTTATTTATTTATTTATTTATTTTATTCAATTTATTAGTCGCCCATCTGGCTGGAAACCCAGCCATTCTGAGTGACGTACAAAATAAAGGCATATAAACATCAAAAATAAAAGTATATAAACATCAAAAAACAAGCAATAAAACTAAACAACAAAGTAGAAGCTATCCCCCAACCCACGCAGGCCAACCCAAAGATCAGAAAGTCCTCCTAAAGAAGCTGCGTTTGAAGGCTGGAGGGTGGGGCAAGGCAGGTGGAAACAGCCTCCCCTGATGGCAACAGAGTCACTCTCCCCTCAACTGTTGCAACTGTTGTAATCAGCACTAGTCCTTACCCTTTTCCCATGTAAATCTTCAGTTGGAAATCCAATTAAAAATCTACCATTTTTAAAAATCAAACTGGATCCACATTACATCCTGTTATTAATCAATATTATCAGTTGCTTACTTTAGAAGAAAAGATAGGTCTTACTATGTCATGCCCTAGAGCAGTGGTTCCCAACCTGGGGGCCAGGACCCCCAGGGGGGCCGCGAAGTAATCCAGAGAGGGCTGTGAACAGTAAAGAAATGAATTATTTATTAATTTTTTAAAAAAGTCTTCACTGCTTCTACACTGTCTGCTTTCCACTGCCGCTGCAGATGACACCTCCCCCTTGCTCCAAACGAGAGGGGAGGCCTTTTCTGAAGCTCCAGAGGGTCTTTCAGGTGCACTAAGGGCAGCCATCTACCTATAGAACACATGGCAGATGCCAAAGGAGGCTGAGGGTGGAGCTACCAGGAAGAAGAGGGGATTACTATCACTGATTCCTGTCTCCTTGCACTGCCGCTACTGGCACCGCCCTTGCTTAGAATGAGAGGAGAGGGGTTTTTGTGAAGCAAAAAGAAGAAAGGCTGCAAAGAAAGGCTGCTTTCCCCCTTCCTTCCTGGCAGCCAGCCTGCCTCCCTGCGGGGAGGGGGTCACAAAATTTTTCAGCTTATAAAGGGGGTCCCATGCTCATAAAGGTTGGGAACCACTGCCCTAGAGCAAACTCTTAACACTGGGCAATGGTGAAACCCAATAGATCCAACCATGAAATGAACATTTGATGTAAAATATGTCCCAAACTGCTAAGATGTGCAGCAGTGCCTACAGCCACAAGACTGAGGTCAGCATCATTGAGTACCTGCTGAGACCCACATTTCAGAATGGCCAACCACCAGAGCCCCTGATCCTGCCACTGTTTCTCTATGCTGCCACTGCAGTGCCTGTTCACCTGCCCTCTACAAGTGAATGTGCAGTGGCAGGAGCAAGGAGAAGAAACAGGAGCCTCTTTCATTTGGCCCTCTCCCTTCTGATTGGGCCTAGAGAAACAGAGCAACCAAATGGGCAGCAAGAACAGCAATGAGGAAGGGGTACTCAGGGAAAGGGTGGGCATCTTCTCTAAAGGCCTTGCAAACCCCAGTTCCAACACTGGGCAGACAAGCTCCATTTTCGTTGAGGTTAAGGCTATCAGTGGCTACTAGCCTAGCCATGATGGTGGTTATGCTCTAGCTCTGCTGTTGGAGGCAGTATGCCTCTGAATGGCAGTTGCTTAGAACTGCAGGTAGGGAGAGTGCTGTTGCACTTAAGCCTAATCCAGCAAGGCTCTTATGTTCTTAAACCAATGTAGAAAGTGCCGTGTGTGTGTGTGTGTGTGTGTGTGTGTGTGAGAGAGAGAGAGAGAGAGAGAGAGAGAGAGAGAGAGACTGTGAGTGTGTGAGTGTGTGAGTGTGTGAGTGTGTGAGTGTGAGTGTGTGAGTGTGAGTGTGTGAGTGTGAGTGTGTGAGTGTGAGTGTGTGAGTGTGAGTGTGTGAGTGTGTGAGTGTGTGAGTGTGTGAGAGTGTGAGAGTGTGAGAGTGTGAGAGTGTGAGTGTGTGAGTGTGTGAGTGTGTGAGAGTGTGAGAGTGTGAGTGTGTGAGTGTGTGAGTGTGTGTGTGTGAGAGTGTGTGTGTGTGAGAGTGTGTGTGTGTGAGAGTGTGTGTGTGTGAGAGTGTGTGTGTGTGTGAGAGTGCGAGAGAGAGAGAGAGAGTGCGAGAGAGAGAGAGTGCGAGAGAGAGAGAGAGTGCGAGAGTGTGTGTGTGTGTGTGAGAGAGAGAGAGTGCGAGAGAGAGTGTGTGTGTGTGTGAGAGAGAGAGAGAGAGAGTGTGTGTGTGTGTGTGTGTGTGTGTGAGAGAGAGAGAGAGAGAGAGAGAGAGTGAGAGAGAGAGAGAGAGTGTGTGTGTGTGTGTGAGAGAGAGAGAGAGAGAGAGAGTGTGTGTGTGTGTGTGTGTGAGAGAGAGAGAGAGAGTGTGTGAGAGAGAGACAGAGAGAGAGAGTGTGTGTGTGAGAGTGTGTGTGTGTGAGAGAGACAGAGAGAGTGTGTGTGTGAGAGTGTGTGTGTGTGTGAGAGAGAGAGAGAGAGAGTGAGAGAGTGTGAGAGTGTGTGAGAGAGAGATGCTTATAAAATATTGTCACTGCAACAGTGAAGGGGGCTACTTTTTCAGTATATCGTCATTTCTGAAGGTACTTGGTTATCACAGTAAATGGGACAAGCCAGATCTTTCCATCTTTTCCTAATAAACAGAGTACTGAAACATATAGTAAGAAATATCTTCTACTATACACTCATCACAGATACTACTGCTGTTGATCAAGGGGCATATCCCTGTATTGCCCATCCAGAAGGGCAGGAAGCCTTTTGGAATATTTCTATCTCCCTCCCCCTTCTGTACCCATTGATTTGAGATCACACACTGCTATTTCAATGGCAAAAGTTTGTCTCTAACAGTACGTAATCTAGAATATGTCATATGTTATCCAGAAGGAAGAACCATAAACAAAGTGATGAAAAGTAAAACAGTAATTTGCAGCACTTTTCAGATCTGACGGTTAGATAAAAAGTGTTTCAAGGTGTTATGTTCCAACAGAGATGGGGAGAGATTTTTTAAAGTGTAATAATAAAGTTAAATGAAATAGTTTTCATGTATAATTCTTTAGAGAGAGTGGTTTATGTTGGGCTATCATCTGAAGGAGCACCAGTCATTATTAACAGGAAGCGCAGAGAAAGTAGATTTAAATCACTGAAGTAATAAAATTGGAACAAGAGCTAGCACCTTGAAAGGCATTTGGAGAGAAGATTGCATACAAATGCAATTAAAATGATGCTTATAAAATACTAAGATGTTAATTGGGTTTGGTCCCAGAAGCCCCAGCCGTACAGTATGTCAGAAGTTAGCTGGTTTGAAGTTTTAAAAGAGTGGTTTAATTTGTACACCTTGTCCTAATTACGAGGCTTTCTGTAGCCTGCGTATCTGCGTGGTTTATTGTAGCTTAGAGTTTTGTAAAACAAACACACACCAGTTAATTGGGTTATTGTGATGGAAAATTGGGCCAGAGAACTGAAGGCTCTCTTGCTTGTGCTCCTTTACAGCTTGTAATGAATGCCCCAGCACAATGTCAGGCTCAACTGATTTGTAGGTTGTGTCATTTCAACTTGCTTGTGCCACTGACCCCAAGTACCCGAGAAGAGGTCTTAATCTTAATTTCACATATACGCTCATGGGGTCTGAACTGGCAGTGACCGACCAGGAGAGAGACCTCGGGGTTGTAGTGGACAGCACGATGAAAATGTCGACCCAGTGTGCGGCAGCTGTGAAAAAGGCAAATTCCATGCTAGCAATAATTAGGAAAGGTATTGAAAATAAAACAGCCGATATCATAATGCCGTTGTATAAATCTATGGTGCGGCCGCATTTGGAATACTGTGTGCAGTTCTGGTCGCCTCATCTCAAAAAGGATATTCTAGAGTTGGAAAAGGTTCAGAAGAGGGCAACCAGAATGATCAAGGGGATGGAGCGACTCCCTTACGAGGAAAGGTTGCAGCATTTGGGGCTTTTTAGTTTAGAGAAAAGGCGGGTCAGAGGAGACATGATAGAAGTGTATAAAATTATGCATGGCATTGAGAGGGTGGATAGAGAAAGGTTCTTCTCCCTCTCTCATAATACTAGAACTCGTGGACATTCAAAGAAGCTGAATGTTGGAAGATTCAGGACAGACAAAAGGAAGTACTTCTTTACTCAGCGCATAGTTAAACTATGGAATTTGCTCCCACAAGATGCAGTAATGGCCACCAGCTTGGATGGCTTTGAAAGAAGATTAGACAAATTAATGGAGGACAGGGCTATCAATGGCTACTAGCCATGATGGCTGTGCTGTGCCACCCTAGTCAGAGGCAGCATGCTTCTGAAAACCAGTTGCCGGAAGCCTCAGGAGGGGAGAGTGTTCTTGCACTCGGGTCCTGCTTGCGGGCTTCCCCCAGGCACCTGGTTGGCCACTGTGAGAACAGGATGCTGGACTAGATGGGCCACTGGCCTGATCCAGCAGGCTCTTCTTATGTTCTTATGTTCTTATGTTATGTTCTTAAGGCTAAGCAGTGAGAACAAAGGATTTCACGATATAAGATTGCTGTGCTGGTAGGTTCAAGCCCTCCATCTGGTACACTTTGTTTTTTTCCAAACCCAAATAGATTCCAACAGGCTTGAACTTCATGTTCCCATACTGCAGAGGTGTTTGGCCAGTGAGGGAGAGAAACAATTGGTGGAGCACCTTTGGTGGAGCACCTTTCAACATTCTTTGCAAATGTAGGCTAGTCTCATAATCAGAAAATGAAAACTTGAGAGAACAAGGCCATTTCATTTTTTACAGTGCTTCTCATCTAAGGACCAATTCAAACAGTCTCCCAGTGGGTACAAGAGCAGGTCTTGGGCTCCATTGCTACTATGTGTTGAGCATCACACATGATGTCCTGCAAGTGCATGTACATGTATTTGTGCAAGAAGTACATGTATTTGTGCTAGAAACACATGATCTGTGCAACAAAAAAGGGAGTGAGATGATTATACAGGGAGATTATATATACATATACTGATGTAAGTGCATAAACCATAGGTTACATATGACATTCTGAATAAAACATGCAAGCTTAAGAATTAAGCAACCTCTATATAGAGTCTACTCAGCACAGAACTCTGTGAACCAGACTTGAGATGATGTGTCCATGTAGGAAAATAAGTAGTGGCTCAAGACATAAATAGCTGATTATCCTTTTTGCATATCCTATATACACACACAGGCATTCTTCAGCCATGCACTGAAACCATCATGAGGCAGGCACTGCATATGGAGGGTGAATTCATGCAAATCTTACTCTAATATTTCTTTTAAGAGAGAGAGAGTGGGGGAGGAGAAGCATGTGTAAATCAGGCTTATGACCATACTCCGTCTGCAGAGAGCGCCTGCTTTGCAGTACACAGCAAAGGAGTGTGTGTACCCACCTCTCCATCACACAAAGAGGATTGCCAGCTCACAAAGCAACACAATATAACTTCATAATATATGAAGTGCGGTGTGCACAAAATCAATGTATAATATTGATTTGTATTAATGGATTTGTACTATATTTTGTAATACTTGTGTTTTTGTAATTGTTGTACACTGCTTAAATATATTTTATATATTAAGTGGTATTATTATTATATAATTATTAATAGAAGAAGAAGAAATAATAATAATCCAGGAACATATTGCTATTAAAGCATTGGTTATGGCAATTTTGTGTTGAGTTTATTGCTTAAAAAAGATCTTTAAGTCTGTTAGATGCAGTCAGTTTTGAAAACTCTACTACTATGCCACTCTGAGCTCCTTCAGAGGAAGAATAAGTTGTGTGATAAATAGATACTATTTATTCACCTCACAAGGCAAAAGACAAGCTTGTTTCATTTTCTTGACCTTTTGCTCAACCGTGCAAATATGCAAGCGGAGAGAAACATGCCGATGTTAATGGGGGTTTGTTGTTGCAAATCATTCCTTAGTAGGGCTGGATAAATCTGTCAGTTTCACTTTCTCCTTCTTCCAATTCAGTTTGCCATGTTTCTGCATCAGTTTGCATTAAAAAAAAGTCCTCATAAAAATTCATCAGCATTTTAGTGCACACTTTTCCTAATACACACATTTTTGTATGCAGTTTCCCCTGATATACATATTTTATAGGGAATTTTCCCTTTTTGTTTTGTTGTTGGATAATTGCAGTAGTGCAGATTTTGAAGGAAAAGTGGGTTTTGGTTCACATATTGTTTTGGGAAGTGCAAAGCAGGTAGCATTTCATTAAAACTCATGCAAGTCACAGATAGTTTTGTAGCATTCTAATAACACTGTGGTCTGTGAGAAGAATACAAGCACTTATAATGGACCAAGGCACGCACCATCACAGCACAGAACCATAAGCCAGCATTGCAGAAAAATATGTCTGCACAACATTTTGAAATCAAAGTATGCAAATTGTTTTACAGTATTTACTGTGAGTTTTTCTTATAATGAATCCTAGTCTGGGGTGAGAAGGTAACTTTCTGAAATACATTTCCAAGTCCTAAACTGTACACTGAAACGCATTCTCAAATTACTGTATTTTTCTCTCTTAATCAATACTGTACCTCACACACTCTAAGACTGCCAGCTTCATTTAGTTTATTTCCACTCCTCACTAGGAAAATGTCAAGAGTGTTTCCACTGTTTTGAAAACCAGCAATTATACATTAACTGATATTTATTTTCAGGCTATACATTCCCTGGAACAACTTGTTCTCAAGGTTCAAGAACACTATAATCTTAAATTGAAAGAAATATGCTCCAGCAAAATATTAAATTTGGACCTGGGAGATCTGTGTCCTGGTGATTTCAACCTGGGTCTCCAAGTCCTATATCTTCATCATCATTATTAATTTCATAATTTCATTTATGAACCACTTCCCATAAAATTCTGAAAGCAATTCAACAATAAGAACATCAACAATAAAAAGATATACAAAAACAATTTCAAGTCCAATATAGATACAGACTGTGATAAAAAAGAAGTGTCCACTTAAAAGACTTGTTGAGAAAGGAAAGTCTTTAATAGTCTTCAATAGATGCTGAAAAAACAGTAGAGATGACACCTGTCTGATATGTAATGGGAGGGAGTTCCAAAGGGTAGACCCAATTCTGCATGGAATAGACCTCCTGATGAGATGGTATCTCCAGGAGGCTCTCTCCTACTGAGCACACTGATCGACTGAGTATAGATGGAATACTACAATTGTTTAGATAACCTGGTCCCAAGCTGTATAGGGCTTTGAGCATTCTTTCAGCAGCAGCATAACATGTTTTTATGTTTAAAATGTACTACTGAAAAGCAATCTCCTGTAAGTAGGTGCTTTGCAAATGCATTTGTGAAGTAATGTCAGACATGCTAGAAAACAGCAGTGTGCACAGAACACAAGATTTGGTTTGGATTCCAATTCACCAGTTTGTAAATGGCCCAGTTCAGCTCTCCGTTATTCAGAAGTCACTATCTTTGCTTCAGATCTGAATCAGAGCCTCACTTTGGAAATCCAATGCTTCATAAATCCCCATTGATTATAATGGGAAATCAACAACCAGCTCTTTTCCCCTCTTTTTGCCAGAATTAGAGGCAATCTGCAGAGATAATAGCCCCTTCTGAGTATATGAAGCCTACAAAATATCAGACAAGATAGCTGCAGGAGTCCTTATGCTAGACACATTTAAAACTTGAAGCTTTTTTTTTTAAGGAAATGTCTATAATTTATTCTATTTTTTAATCAGGATTAAATTTGGAGGCATACTAGTCCCTTCTGAGGGTATGAGTTCTGCTGTTTCAAACAGATAGGTGCCATTAATGTTTATTTGGGGAAGAGATCTAAAAAGTAGGGATCCCACAAACACACTCGTAGTATTGTGGGCAATTTGAATTAAATGGCATGCATCATAGGAGTGTCCCTAGGCAACCTGTACAATTTCAGAGAGATTAAGTGCAGAGGCTAAAGAATGATAATAAATGAAAACCAGCTTGAGGCTTGCTTGCTTATTTTTTGCTCAGTTGGTATAAAAAATATTTTAAAAACATAATCCTGGATAGAGTGGATTGACAAGACTTCATTGAAGAAATAGATGAAACTGTACTCTAAACAGTGCTTGCGTATACTGTAATACATTGCAGGTGTGAGGAACTTTTTGACCTAGTTGGCCAGATCCTAATCTCCCCCCACTTCACCCCTGTGTAGGTACTCAGGCTGCACAGCTAGCAGTAAGGAGGAGATGGCAAGACCTGTTCTCCACCCTCACCCAGCTGCACAGCCTGGGTACCTGGAGTCCATGGTTCCTAGAGGGCTGGCAGATACTACCTTTAGCAGGAAGATAGACCCTGCCCTCCCTGTACAAGCAGGCAGAGAAGGGTGCTATGGGTACTTGACTCAGGTTGTGGGGAGTCAAGCCTGTCAAGCCATCCTGTGGAGCCCTGAATACTGTTAATGACTCTGCTGCCAGACATACAGTCATAAAAAGCAGTAAGAACCACTGGAATAGTTTCTAAGCAACGTGATTGGAAGTAAAAATGCAAAAATCATTCTCTGGTTGGAAGCGAGAACTGCCAGTCATAAAACTCCCCTCCCCTCCTCTCTCTTCCCTGCCCCATTGGCATTTTCCTTATGTGGAGAGCTTATGGGGAAATGTATCAATTTTTACAGACACATCATGTCTCCATTTACATCCGAGTTTCCAAATCAGTAACAGCTTTGGGAGACTCAGCTTGGGCCACTTCAAAAGACCCCCAAATTCACTTCAAATGGCTCCTCAACCTCTCCGAATCTGGATATGGGATTCATCCAAAGCAGTTGCACTCTCCTACTAGAAAACTAAGAGCTTTAGCATGATATCTGGAGGTGGGAAGTTATCTGCAGCTTCACTTCCCATATCTGTCTTACTATATATATATATATATATATATATATATATATATATATATATACATCTTTGTAAGCATCATGCTTGCTGTGAACACTTCAGTGCAGGTGCACGGTGGTGGCTGCTGAAGCAAGTTAACTGCAGCATGAATACTTCAGCTGCTCACCTCAGCGGCAGCAGTGTCAGCACACTAAGGGGGACAGGAGGCAAACTGCATGGAAGCGTTCACGGTGAGCGTGATACTTACAAATATATATACATATAGGAAGAAAAGTCATGCCAATTCTCATGTGCTTCCCCTGTTCCTTTCTTCAAGATTTTTTTGGGGGAAAAACGTTTTTTTTAAAATTAGGTTTGCAATACTAGACACAAGTAGGTAGCAATAGGCAAGAATGGGCTGAGAGTACCATAGAGGTAATATGCACATAGAGACATGAAATTTGGGGACATGGTAGCTCTTATAGAGCTGACAAATTTCAAATGGGTTGCTCCCGGGGATTTCATGCTAACTACCTTTAAAGGTTTTCGTTTTTTTTAAAAAATGAAACGGCGGTGAGTGCTCAGTCATGCCATACTCCTGAGTTTCCTGTTCCTTCCTTTAAAATCTTATTTATTTATTTATTATGTAATTTGTATCCCGCCCTTCCTCCCAGCAGGAGCCCAGGACGGCAAACAAAAATACTAAAAACACTCTGAAACATCATAAAAACAGACCTTAAAATACATTAAAACAAAACAGCGTTAAAAACATCTTTTTAAAAAAACAACTTTTTAAAAGGGTTAAAAACATTATTAAAAAACATATTAAGCAATTCTAACACAGACGCAGACTGGGATAGGTCTCAACTTAAAAGGCTTGTTGAAAGAGGAAAGTCTTCAAAAGGCGCCAAAAAGATAGCAGAGATGGCTGTGATGTTCCTGTATTAGTGTATATATGGTAAGTGCTGTTTGGATAGGAGATACATGGTAAGTGGAATGAAAGAGGAGGGGGGAGTAAATGGGCAGTAGAATGCTGGATGATTGGCTGAGTGTTTGGATGGCTGGAGAGTATAAATGGAAGGATGACAGTTGAATCTGGGTGGATGTTAGTGGGTTGTTTTGGTGGGTTTAAGAGAGGAGATTGTGTGGAGAGTTGGTGGATGTGAGGAGAGTGTGGAGTTTGGATTAATACTAAGACCAGTACCTCAGGGATAGATGAAACCATATGCTTAAGTGCCTTTATAAAGAAATCTTGTTATCTCTGTTATTAAATAAATATATTTGGTTTACCAAAGGCCTGATCCTTGGCTGGGGTTCCACATACCAGAAGGGAGGGTAAGGTAAATACCAAGGCTGAAGAGTGACAAATGGTGGCAGCGGGGAAGGGAAGAATAACACCACAAGTATTCAGAGCAAACCAGGATTATCTGCATTGATACAAAGGGATTGGGACAGCTTAAGCACGCAGTCACAGAAGTAACATGTTAGGGAGACTCAGGCAGAGTCTCTGGGAATACGGGTTATAGGACGTGACTGGTGGTGCTGCCTAGCAGGGGGATCTGGTGAGGTCTATGCTAGAGCAGGGAGAGTCAGCCCAGAAGGATACCATGGTCAACGGTATCAAAAGCTGCTGAGAGATCGAGTAAGAGTAACAGGGTCACACTCCCCCTGTCCTTCTCCCGATAAAGGTCATCCATCAGGGCAACCAAGGCCGATTCAGTCCCATAACCAGGCCTGAACCCAGACTGGAACAGGTCAAGATAATCTGTTTCATCCAAGAGTATTTGCAATTGTTGTGCCACAACCCTCTCAATCACCTTACCTAAAAAGGGGGTATTTATTTATTTATTTATTTACTATATTTCTATACCGCCCCATAGCCGAAGCTCTCTGGGCGGTTCACAACATATAACATCCAATATACAATTTAAAACATATATTAAACTTAAAATAATTATACCAAAAATACCTAAACATAATTAAACATATAAACAACTGCAAAACTCAGTGCTAAAATATTAAATGTAAAATGCATTAAATCGATTGAATACTAAGATGTTAAGATGTAAATATTAAATTGCTAAAATATTTAAAATTATAGGTGTTAAAATGCCTGGGAGAACAGGAAGGTTTTTACCTGGCGCCGAAAAGATAACAATGTTGGCGCCAGGCGTACCTCATCAGGGAGAGAATTCCATAATTCGGGGGCCACCACAGAGAAAGCCCATTTTCTCGTTGTCACCTTCCGGACTTCTCTCTGGGTAGACCCCCGAAGGAGGGCCTTTGATGTTGAACGCAATGTACGGGTAGGTTCATATCTGGAGAGGCGTTCCATCAGGTATTGTGGTCCCAAGCCGTGTAAGGCTTTATAAGTCAAAACCAGCACCTTGAATTGAGCTCGGAAGCATATAGGCAGCCAGTGCAAGCGGGCCAGAATCGGTGTTATACGCTCGAATCTCCAAGTCCCTGTTACCTGTCGGTAATTGTCGCAGACCAATGGGTCCAGGGTGGGCTTTTTCAGGGCAGCTGGAACCACTCCCTCCCACAATGATGCATTGACCACACCCTGGATCCACGAGGTCAAACCCCCTCAACAAGCTTTAATACACCAAGAAGGGCAAGTGTCTAGAGGACAAGTTACTGGCCGCATCATCGCATGCACCTTGTCTACGTCATCAGGCTGCATCAAATGAAACCGTTCCCAAGAAGTTGCAGCAGACATTGCACTGGACACCTGGGACTACAGCAGATGTGAATGGGGGGACTACAGCAGATGTGAATGGGGCATCAAGACTGCTACAGAGGAGAGCAACTTTACCCTCAAAGCGCCTTGCAAACAATTCACAGTGGGCCTCCGAAGGGTCTAAGACTCCATTTCCTGGAGTTGACAAAGTTTTGTCAAGAAACTCTGGATCATGACTGAAATATAAACTTTATTAAGTTTTAAAAATAATTACAACAAAAACAAACTACAATAAGATATAGAAACACTTCAGTCTGATAAACACAATACACAAAAAACAATTCCATGGGAAGATTCTGTTCACAGTAAAGTGAGACGATAACTAGGGGGAGAACATGCACAAATATATTTCACTGATTCTTCCAAATAGAACTATATTTCTTCGGGAGGTAACAATGATGCATGACTGAAATAGGTCTGAATGGCTTTCTTGAGGGCAGAAATGTCTCTGTCTGCCTGGACTCCATGCTGGAACATGAGAAGAGAAGACTTGGCAAGGCTTTAGTCAAGCTGAGATTATTTACGAAGCTAAAGAAAATACAAGGTCATTAGCAGCTCTGAGTGATCTTCATGACACTCCCTATACCCCAATAAGGCTTTATATCCCTAAAACAATGGAAAACTATTTCTGCAGGTGTTTACCTCATGACCTGTCATTTACCAACCCAGAACCAAGTTTAGTAGTGTGCGCGGGGGGTTAAAAAGGAAACAATCAGTGCACAGGAAAAGGTTTCTGATACTTTCTTCTCTGGACTCCATCTGAATTTCATCTCTTTTCTACAGACTCAGCTTTTTCTAATGCCTTTTTGTGGCATAATTTATCTCTTCTCTGGAACACAAACATAGAGAAAAAAACATTGCTTTTAGATTCCATTCTTGGTGCTTGTAATAATTTTACACTGGGTTAAGTTTTTCTGTGCTGTGTTTCTATATCCTTTTTGTATAGCACTGATTTTTTTGTTTCCTGGGTGAGGTTCAGACATCACTATTTCATTCTAAAATGTTTTATTATTATTATTTTTATCTGAACTACTTTGTGGTTTGATTTTTCCTGAATTCCATACCCTGGACATCAGATCAATGTTTAGCAACATGCATCTAAGATCACAGGAACCTGATTCCTGGAATTTCACTCTGGATTGGTAGCTATGTTCTTCTCTAAAAGACCATGTAGTTCAGACAGCTGGGATAATGTAGTAAGTTTTAACTAAAGGGCTGGTTGAGTTTAGGTGGGCTAATGTAGGATTCAGCAATGGTTAAGCTGTAGTTAATTTTAATCTTGCATGTTGTTTATCTGAGTTGAGTGAATAGTTACATTGCATATTCATGTTCTGTTTCTCCATATAATCATTATTTGCATATATTGTTTTTTATTTTTCCTTTCCCATAGATTTAATCATGTATAATATACTGTTGATTTCTATTTGATATCCTTACACTCATATCTTTTATAAACTGCAATGTGTTCACTTGGGCTTCTGCCGATGTCTTTAGAATAAGTCTTTTTTAATGGATTTTAGTTTCTCGAGTACTGTTTGGTTACCACCCTTAAGAGCCTCATATTCAGAAGCCTTTTTTCTTCCCAGGAGTTTTGTACCGCCCAAAGGGACAATATCAGTGGAAGCTGGTCCATTAGGGTGAATGGGCACTGCCCCAACAACCACAGTCTGTCTTTAGCCAGCCCGCACCTCCTTTCTTCTTACATCCAGTGCAGGGGATAGCCCTGCCTGTAATCCTTCTCCTCCTTAGTCTCAATGTTGCCCCTTATCTAACTCAGCAGGGAGGATAGGGACAAAACTAGAATAATCTGGCTCCGCCTGTCATTGGCTCTGGTTCCACTCACTGGTGGCCTTCCTGCCTTCTGCCCTACCAGTCCCAAAGGGCACCAGCCACCATTGGACAATGTATTTGTTTTCTTTTTAAAAGAAGTTTAAAAGATTTTTGTTCTATTTTTAGTTCTTTGCCTTCATTTCTGATATGATTTATAGGTACTAGAAAATCTTAATAAACTACTGATAAGGAAGGGGGAGAGTTCATCTTTCCATAGCAAAACACATCATATTAATTTGCTAATGACACATAATTTTGAGTTAGCAAAAGGAAAATACTGTAATTCTTTTATCATACAGATGAGAGGATAGTTGTAGGACAACAACCCATAGATAATAACTTCTGCATTATGTTTGTTGTAAGACATCTCCATATCACATCAATGTGAGTAGGACCTTCTCCTTGCTTTCAAGCAGCATCACCTACAAGAGCATTTTAGCTGCCACGGGTCACGCATCTGCTTATGCTGCTACAGTAGAAGTAGTCTCTTAAGCAAAGCAGTAGAAGTAGTCTCTTGCTGCCCTGGGCAGGATATAAATAAAATAATACATAAATAAGTAAAGCAGGTACAGCTTATCATTATAAAGCCTCTGAAATGTACTAACTGCTCAACATCAAGGGTTCTGAGTTGCATTAGTGATGGAGTTTCAGGATTGCTCCAGTGACCCATGTGACCCATTGAAAAACCCCATTACTGCCTTCACCAGAATGGATAAATCCCATTGCTTGGCATACCTGCACCAGGAACAGGTTGGGGCAAAGCATGAATGCAACCAAAGCGATGGCCGCTGATGCATCCACTCTGGGATGAGATCCTAGCACTGGTACAAGAGGACAAGTCTTTGCCCCTTTATGTGCATGTGGGCCATACCTTGCAAACAGTGGTGTCAGTAGAATAGCAGATAGGATATGTCCATTCATCAAGTAGCATATGGATGTCATCTTCATTTATAGTCAGGAACTGATATCCAAATCACTCGAGCCTGCTATGTTTAATTGTCTGCATCAAAGGAAGGTTTTAATACAGTACTTTAATTTGGTGTTCACTCATTTCATGATATGAATCCAGGATTATTACTTTTTTATCAATTCTTATTTTTATATGACTCAGTCACTCATATAAAAAGACTACTGCAGGTTATAGACTTTTAAAAGTGATTCCCTGTAGGCAGTGTAAAATATGGTGTCTATTACATGACAGCTTAGTGTTTATTACTAATTTTGGAGTATTGTTCAAGAAAACCCATTGAAAGATGACAGAGAATAGATTCTTTATCTTGTAAAACAGAAAAGTAAAGTAGCAGTTCTCTTTAAGTGTTTCTCTGCAATGTTTTTATATCATATCACCATGGATGTTCTATATAATCCTTTTAAGAAATTTAATAATAAAAGAACATCACTCTTAGAGTACAAATAAAATAGTGCAAGTTTTCTCCACCCACCCCTTTAAAAAGGCATATAGAACTGTAATTTTGGTGCAAGCCATTGCTACTCTTGATTAATGGCCTCTGTGTTAGTTAGCAGATGTTCTTATAATGAGAGAAGAACATGGCTTACAAGAGTGAACCTTAAGCATTATGACAGAATAGGAAGGAGGACTGGAATCATCTATCACCCAGCACCATAACGATGCAGGGCGGCAACCCTAAGGAAGAGTGTATACTTCAGACCAGGAATCAGAGATCGTGTTATGACAAAGAAAACTGCTGGGGTTTCCTATTTATCTGAACCTCAGTCATGGCCTAAGGTCAACTAAGCATGCACAAAAGCACTTCTTTTGTTCCAACCTCTGTCTGTTATAGATACCCTCTAGGTTTGGTTTGGAGGGTATTAGAAAAACCTTCCTAAGGAATCGCAGGAAGCTGGTTTTGAGTTCACTTAACATGGCCATAAGATAGCGGTAGAGAGTATGTTTTGTAGGTTGATCCCAGGTATTTCCAAATAAAGAGGAAATTCTGGAGGAAGGGGAGGGCTGGAAAAGCCAGTTTTCATCAACCTGCCCAGCTTTCGAACTTTGGTGCCAGAGCTGGGATGAGGGCAGAGGTTCTAAGAGAGCAAAACCCAATTGCTTTCCATGCCCAGACCTTCTTTTAATTCATTGCTTTTAACATTTTGATTATATTGAGCATGTGTGCATTGTGATTAAATGTACAGTGGATGAAGAGGTGGTTTGAAAACAGATTGGATGGTGTTCATGTGTACTGGCTAGAGATGCTGAGCTAAATGGACCAATGGCCTGACTAAGGCCACGTTACCATAAATTTATTCCACTATTATTTTACTTTAAACTGTCATGGCTTTCCCCAAAAAATCCTGGGAAGTGTAGTTTATGAAGCGTGCTGAGAGCTGTTAGGAGACTCCTGTTCTCCTTATAGAGCTACAATTCTCAGCGTGGTTTAACGTCAATCCCTCTCCCCAGAGAAGTCTGAGAATTGTAGCTTTATGAGGGGAACAGGGGTCACCTAACAACTCTCAGCCCCTTCACAGACTATGCTTCTCAGTATTCTTCTCAGGAAGTATGGCTATCACAACTAACAGAGCTGTCCTCAGTGGTTTACATCTTGATCCGCATGTACCTGAGGTCTGATGAATGTGTTAGAGAGCTTGTCCACATCAGAGCAAAATGTGGACCCCATCCCAGTTTTGTCCTGGATCTTTCTCCCTTTAAATATGAGTTTTTGCAATCCTAGCCACTCTGGACTTCCTAAGGATCGAAAAACCCCACATTTAAAGGGGGAAGGTCCAGAACAGCACTGGAATGAGGAGGTCATCATGTGGAAGCCCCTACATTAATGTGGAGACAGGCCTGTGTGAATCTACATTTTGCTTCAGTGTGGGCAAGCTCACATTCACCCAGGGTATGATACCAAAAAAATCCTCCTCATAGTAAGTGATCTTTACCAGGTCCATGAAGACCAAAAGAACATAACTGCATAGAAGTTGCTAATCCGGTCATGAATCTTCAGATCCCTTCCTAGCACTACCAGGAATCTGGAGAGAGGCACATGGAGATTCTCAGCATGCTGGCCAAGTTTCTTGAAGACAATTTATGGATCAGGGTAAGTCTAGGCTGATGATTGGAAGGCAAGCAAATGCTAACCTTGATGATAGTCAAGCTTGGGAGCACATAGGCAGTCAATCTAATCATCAGGTGAAAGGGAAATCTGAGAGTACCTTAGTCTGTACCTGTGATGGCACAGACTGTCACCACATGCATCATAAGAGAAAGAGTGGGGGGGGCTAACCCACCCTAACCCACCCTCTCCCTCTTTGATCCTCCCCGGTGCCTCCAAATAGATATCTCTATTCCCTAGCTACCTGCACTAAACAGCCCTTGGGACTCACTGGCCCAGACACCTCTCTACACTGGTAGCGAGGTAAGATAATTAGCTGTAGGATGTACAAAAAAGTCTCACATAAAATTAAACAGACACAAATTTAACTTTAACTAAAGGTTTTCATAAGACAACAATTCAAACGGTAGATCTGAAAAGTTAAAGGAAGAAAAAAACTAATTATACAACAGCTTGAAACAGTCATGAGTGAATGAAAGTAGCATGGGGAAATGAATCCTGCTAAAGCAGACCAGCAGTTCCTAAACTTTTTTCCCAGCAGACTACTTGAAAATTGCTGAGGGTCTTGGTGAACCACTTCATGATTTTTCTGCCTGCTGTATCAATTGTAATGTGCTGTGTTGGATGCTGTATGATTTTTAATTTTTTTGCTTCTTTTATTTTATATGTAGTATCTTATAGTATTACAATCTGCATTCCACAGAAATCAAGTTGTAATACAATAAAATACAATATCAGAAATAAAAGGAGCAATGAAAATACAATGAAAAATCAATATGAATATTTAATATGGACATGCCATGTACCATCTGGATGAAATTCGTGGGCCCACTGGTGGTGGGAACCCCTGATCTAGACTGATTCCCTGTCCAAGCAAGCAAATATTTAGCAGTAAAACAGTTTACAGCCCTCTCAGTACTATTCAGCCTTTTGTATTCCTGGACTCTAGATTTGCTGTAGCCCTCTGACTTCTTTCTTCGACAGTGCTCCAACTCTAACTAATTCTGCTTAACCCATTTTGTTTATATGCATCATTTCCAATCCCCCTCCCACCCTCCTGGCCAATCAGGAGGGCAAGAGAGTTCTAAGTCTTTCCCCCATCATTTCTCGGTTTTCTTTTCTCCCCTTAAACCTGTAGGTTTCATTTTTATAATATGGGTCAGATTTTGGATTCAAACGTTTGACCCTTCTGTGATTAACAGCCTCTAACTAAAAGTAACCATTTTACGACCCTGAAGAAAATGGATATAAACTGGCTGGACAGTTACATCCCTTCACAGGAGCCAAATGGTGAGTTGCTTAGTCTGAAAAGATAAGTCAGAATCAGAAACGTTGAACAACTACTTCGAACCCTCTTTGGTCCTTTGTGCTATCTGCAGAGCTGCAAACAACAAGTTGCCTATATCCTGCTGTCAGAGGCCTCATGTTGCCTTCCAGGAGTCATATAAGAAGCATCCGCTAACCACAGGGAGACCATTTCCTGCAGTATCCCTATGGCAATTTAAGCAGAGTACTTCAAACTCACTAGTCTGGGGGAGGAGGTTGAACTGAGTGGAGGCATCCTTGCTGGCCACTGTCTGCAGAGTGATGTGGGCAGGAGTGCTGGCAAGGGATCCCAGTAGGACAGCCAATGGAAAGCCCCAAAATTGGGCACTGTGAGGACAAGGAAGATCTGTGTTAGCCTCACCTTATGTCCTGGCTACCATGCTCAGAGGCCTACGGTGACTCTACTACTCTGTTCAACCCCACCAGGCAGCAGCTAGATTTAGGATTGCCCCCTAATATGTCCTCTAGCTCTAAGAATCACTTCATTTAATAGGATTCGCTTCCTTGTAAGAGTACTTTGGATTATATTTACTCTGGTGCCCACGGCAGTATCCTAGAGCAATAATTATGCACAAAGGAGCAAATCGAGGCCAAAGGGAGAGGAAAAGAAAAGTAACCATGGCCTTCTATTTCCCTCTTGCCTCTTCTAATGTGAGAATAATAATAAAAGCAATAAAATCATGTCTCAGTGGCATACAGTGACATACATTTCCCCTCTAAAACTTTGACAGTAAGAAAAAAATGATCAATAGGATAGAAAATTAGGGTGAATTTTCAGATCATTTTTTACAAACCACAGAAGTGTTAAGATAACCAAGTCACAACATTTACAAAGGGCCAGAGGTGGAACCTAGGCTTCCAGGCACTACAAAGAAACCATTGGGCTCAAGATGACAAGTTGGATACAACTACAAATTATTTCCTTTCCATTCAATATAATAATAGACCTACAGCTGACCTTGATACTTCCCAAAGACATCTCTCTATTGAGGGATTAAAATAGGGGAGACAGTAGAAACAGCAGAGGGCCTCTGATCTTTGAGAATTTCACTCACTTGCTGAACTTTTGAGCCACACTTCCCAATACATTCAGCTGCAGATGAACCAGAACTTTGTTTAAAAAAAAAAAAAAAAGTTGGGGGAAGGGGACTATTCATAGTTTTTAAAAAAGAATTGTGGGTTCTTTTTTTTTCTTTGTTGTCCCATCTGATTTCAAAAAGAAATCTGTGAGGTCCTTGTTGAGTAGAAAATGAAATAGATGGAAGGAGACAAAATGATAAGAATAACATTTCAATGAAACCACAAACAACAGAAGAGGAAACCTTTAAAGATTCCACAACCAAAAAGAAAAGAAATCAAGTGAATAAAATAAAAATCCTTTTGAGCATGTGGATCATGAATGCACCAAGGATAATCTAGAAACACCGATAGGCTTTGTTTCATTTTCACATCAGATTAATGACAACCAGCATTTAAGATGTAAATGAGAAGCTCTCCATCATCAAAAGGGTTGAGTTATCAATAACAAAATATGAATTGAATTCCAAATCTGTATGTCCCAGTGATGTATCTCTAGAGGATAGTCAAGAATGATCTACTATTGAATGTCAGTGAGAGGGGGAGAAAGGAAGACTCAAGCACTCAGTCCACAAAAAAGAAGGAATTGAAAGAAAGTGAAAAGTCACAATTATTCTACTATGGTTTTCTTAATGGAAAGACCTTTATTGCCATTATGAAAGAAATACCATATTATGTTGTTGTAGTTGTTTTTTTTAAAAAAAATAGTAGAAAAGGAAACACTTGTATTTAACATTCATTTTGGAACATTTCAATGTTCAAAACACTTTGCATGCATTATTCCAGTATAATCTGGACAACAGCAACACAGGTTAGTATTATTTGCCTATATTCAATATATATTTGAACTGGAGACCTCCTGGCTCACACTCTGGGTCAGTCCCAGTAGTTGGAGTAATACGTTCCTCTGTATCATCTTAAAAGGGAAGCATATCAGTGCTTTAATACACTAAATAATTCCTTTCATGAGTATTGTTGAACTGTACATTCAAATCATCAGAGTTGTTACATATACACCAGTGCATTGGCACTCAGTGTGTGTGTGTACGTGTGTGTGTATGTGAAACTGAATATTATGTTCTGTTCCTTTACAGCTTTTACAAAATGTCAGAGCTGATCAAATACTTGACTCTGAATTACTACATAAACACAACGGTAATGTAACTTAATATATTGTATCTATTCTGATGGGACTAGGTTCAACAAGAACAGTTCCAGCAGCAGTGAAAGTATTGGGGGAACCTCTGGCTTATTTATTGTTTAGTATCATAGGTATATCACAAAGATACCTCTGCTGTAAATGGAAATGAAACATGTCCCTGTGACTCAAAAATAACTTTTCACAGTGCAATCCTATGCATGTCTACTCAGAAGTAAGCTCCACTGAGTTCAATAGGATTCACTCCCTTGTAAGTGTGTGTAGGATTCTGACCATAGTATATTAAAAATAGATATTGCAGGGGGGCATGGCCAGGCATCAAACAAGATGGCCATGTAAAGCTCCGATCTAGGCCCTTCAAAAAACCCTCCTTAAAGGCATTTTATGATTATTCACTAATAGGCAAAAAACCTTGCGGTTTAAGAATGTACCTATAGCCCACAGATATTTCTACCAAACGTTAAAAAGCGTGGAAATTAGGCAGCTATAGTGAATGCACCAGGGGAGCAGGAGACCTGAACTCCTCTCTGAGGTATTGTACTGCCCTACAAAGTTGTCAAAATGCAAACACAATTTGGGTTGGTCTTTCACAGTCCAATCCACTTGCTGTGTAGCTTGGAAGAATTTGGTAACATGTGCCTCTGAGCATATGGTGAGTGGTGGCAACACCTGCCATCTCCAAAGATGGAGAATTATATTTTTGTATGTTTGTTGGTGTTCTTCTTACTTTGCTTCTTTCCTGTGTTACTAATGTTTCTACAGAGAATCTAAACCATGAAACTTCCTCCTCCTTATTCATCCTAGAAATCTGTGTCAAATTTATTTTTATTAATTTCAAAGCCTTTTTATTGGTCAATGTCATATGATGGTGAAGATAGCCTTTTTTGTTTCAAACTGGAGGTTATGGTCTATTTCTATTTTGGGTGCATTAACAGTTGGACCTGAAACTGCAGTTTAATGTAAAATCAGACTGATTACAATATGCTCCTACTTTAGCAATGACTCTAGTTGCTGGAAAAAAGAGGATGCATGTTTTCAGCCTGCTATGTTTAAACCACTTTATTTAAGGCAAGATGTTCACAATCAATTAAAAACATAGAGCACACCTAGAATTTTGCTAGAATATATTTCACCTCCCACTGTTTTATCTTGTGCAAATTGAGACACTTCTGAGGTCCACTGGAGACTATTTTGCAGAAGTCAGTGCCATTATTCCACAATTATGTTTGGAGTTTTTTTAGTATAAATTTTGCCAAGTGTTGCTGTACTTCACATATTCATAGAAACAAAAGCAAAAGAAAATGATTTCCTATAGAAAACTTCACTAAAATTGCAAAGTAAATCAGACATATTTAAAGTGACCATCTGAAGTATATCAACTGTCTTAATAATGTTGCTTCCTCCCTGCTAAAACAAGATCAGCACAGCACATGTCTTCTTTCTATTATTTGGGCTGATTGCAGGTGTTGCCACCACTCACCATATGCTCAGAGGCACATGTTACCAAATTCTTCCAAGCTACACAGCAAGTGGATTGGACTGTGAAAGACCAACCCAAATTGTGTTTGCATTTTGACAACTTTGTAGGGCGGTACAATATCTTAGAGAGGAGTTCAGGTCTCCTGCTCCCCTGGTGCATTCACTATAGCTGCCCAATTTCCCTGCTTTTTAAAGTTTGGTAGAAATATCTGTGGGCTTAAACCGCAAAGTTTTTTGCCTATTAGTGAATTTCCCTGCTTTTTAATCCGAGAGGTAAGAAATGGGATCCTGTGCAAGTTTGCTGAGAATAGATTGATCATTTGCATGCTTATTGAGAAGTGGGGTTTACACACACACACCAGGCAATCATGCTTAGGATAGGTGAAATTGACCACAGGGGATGGGGAAGGGAGAAGGGGGAGGAGGGAGGGGTGGAAAGGCAGAGGGGAGGACTGGGATGGGAGCAGGCAGGAGGGGGAGGGGAGAAGAAGGACAGATGTGGTCATTTGCATGTTTATTGAGTTCAGTGGGATTTACTCCCATGCAATCATGCTTAGGATATGTAAAACTGACTGGGGGGGAGGGACGGAGGGCTGGAGTGGGCAGGGAAGGCGGAAGAAGGAAGAGGGGAGGAGAAAGGGAGAGGAAAGGGGAAGGAGGGAAAAGGCAGGTCTGATCATTTGTATGATTATTGAGTTGAATTGGATATACTCCTATGCAATCATGATTAGGATAGGTAAAACTGACCAGGCTGGGCCTGCCAACCAAGATGTCTTCTGTATCTTTCACAGTTAGGCAGGGGGAAGGGACAATTCTACCTTGTGGTTTTTCCCATTACAATTGTTGCAAGAACACCAGCACTTGGCTGACTTTCTCTTCTCCTAAAGATACAGGATCAGTCTCAGGCCCTGAACCTGGCAACCCTACCTCCCACCCAAATTTAAAACAAAGCTGTCCCTGGCCACATCCACACCAAGCCTCTATTACACTTTGGACAATCATTTATTTATCTATTTATTTAGTGTATTTATATACCGCCCCATAGCCGAAGCTCTCTGGGCGGTTTACAATAACTAAAAACGTTAAAAACAAATATACAAATTTAAAAACACATATTTTAAAAACAATTTAAAACAATTTATCATGGCTTCTCTCAAAGCCATGGCTCAAAGCCAATCATGGCTTCTCTCAAAGAATCCTGGGAAGTGTAGTTAGTGAAGGGTGCTGAAAGTTGCTAGGAGATGCCCTGTTCCTCTCACAGACCTTCAATCAGAGTGGCTGACTGTTACCCATTCTCTCAGGGGAATAGGAGTCTCCTCTCAGTACCCTTCACAAACTACACTTCCCAGGATTCTTTGAGGGAAGCCATGACTGTCTCAAGTGACATCAAGTCTGGTGTGGGTGTGGCCCTCTGATTAGCCAAGCCCAGCTTTTAGAACACTGACAGTTGGTCCTTACTGAGCATGCCCCGCATTATAATAGGCTTCCAGCCAAAATTTCTTAAATTAATTAAAAATCAACCAGGCATTTTTTTTACTTTTAAACTGCAGTAGATGAAGGTCAGAGTATGGGGCAAGGTCAGTATTAGGATTACAGGTACTCTGTGAACATGGCTGATTTTTAATGAATTTCAACAGATTATGAGAACTCGCAGAAAAAAGTCCAAAAGGGCTCTGAGTTTTTTTCTCTCTTTTTAGACTTTGAACTCTCGATTCTCTCTGACTGTTTTGTGCATCGCCATGAAAATTAACAGGGTTGTTAAGCAAGTGTTTCTGAGTTCATAATTATAAGTTTTGTAAGGTTTTGTTTTGAAATGAGCTTATGGGAAGCCTCAGAATGGCATGGGGGGATATTTTCCATTTAACTCTCGTGGCTGTATAATAAACTTAAAATTCTGATCCAGCTGTGAGAACAGGGTATGTCTGTGAGTCTGCAGAAGTTAAAAACTGCAGACCTCACCACTTTTTTTAGACCTATAGATTGAAGAGAGGGTACAGCCCCTCTGGATGGCAAAATGGCATCTTCTCCACCCACAACGACAGAGACTCTGACAAAGACACACACTTACCTAACGGGATCTAAAAGCTGAATTTGTAGCACAGTCAGAAGCTCTAAAAGCAATGCTTACAGAAACATGGAAAGAACTGATGGTCCTGCTCGAGAATAAAGTCTCTGAAATAGGGAAGAAAATAGATGTAGTAGCAGACACAGCCTCTGCGGCTTTAGACCTAGGAACAACAAATGCTAAAATAATACAAAGGGTACATAAGGAACATATGCTAATGAATGTTTGCCTGGAACAACTGGAAAACAGATCGAGAAGAGCGAATCTTCATCTGAGAGGATTTAGAGAAGACAGAGGATCTGGCAGGATTCATAGTCACTTGGCTACAATCTCTGCTCCCCAATCTAAAGTTAGAAAAAATTGACTTAGAACATGTCCACCACACACTGGGAACCAGGCCTCAAGATGGAGCACCCCCCAGGGATATTATCTATTTTGCCTGCTTCTCCAAAAAAGAGGAGATATGGAAAGGCTTATACATGCCACAAGATGTATTATATGAAGGGAAATCAGTAACAGGCCTACAAGATCTCTCAGCAGAAACCTTACGCAGAAGAAAAGAGTTTAGACCCTACACAAAATGCCTCCAGGATGCAGAGGTCAGATACAGATGGGGCTTCCCATTCAAACTAGTGGTAACACAAGGATCAACAACACTTATGGCAGCTACTGAAAATGAAGCCCTGGAACTATTGGCAGCACTAAATCTGACTCCCCCATCGGAGACTTCTTTTCATGACAGAGGGAGACTACAGGAAGAAAATGCAGGCGAGGCATCAGAAGAAAGCTGGGAAACTGCAGGAAGGAACAAGTGCTCATGGAAGCACCAAGCAGGACAAGAAAAACAAGGAGAGACCCCTCTTTCATCACAAGCACAGTTACTGTGCTACACTTCTGCCAAAAATAAGTGAATGCTGGAAACAATTTGGATCTCTGCCCTGATGAGGGAGAGCAAGCTGGATCAGTAAAATCTTATTCTCGCTAAGGACAGGATAAGGTTAAGTTGAAAATGTTAAGTTTATATAAATATGGGAACATAAGGTCTGCAGTAGTTTGGAGCAGACCTGTTTTTTAAAAAAACACATGCTGACTATGTATCCCAGTGTCAGCATTATAACCTTGGTTTTATCCTTGTTGAATTTATAAGTTACCGAAGTTGCTGGCAGTTTGCTGAGTAATTCCTGGCTAGATAGATGGGGAAATGCATGCATTATTTTAATGGATGCACCGACCCAGCTAAGGGTAGGGGTAGGGGGCGGGGTTAAAGGAAGGGGAAGGATTGACAAGACAGAATATTCAGACAGAAGTGGTTTTAGCTAGGCTTAAAGCACGTGACAAAACCGTGGACTACTTTGTAATGGGCAGAAGGATCCTAAATGATGGGATGGGAATCCACCTGGATAGGGCTTCAAATGGCACTATCTGGCTAAATGATATACTGTATCAGTTTAAAGCTGTAACATTAAATGTTAAGGGGATAGGAGACGCAGTCAAGCGTGCCAGAATTAATCATTATCTAAGAGACATGCATCCTATGGTTGCCTTCTTACAAGAAACCCATAAGGCACCACAGAACATCCCCCTCCTGAAAGAGAAATGGTTCAGATACCAATTTGTGGCTCCTGGGTCAGCCAAATCAAGAGGGATGGCAATACTGTTTGCCTCTCAGTTGAATTTCTCTGTAACAAAAGTGCTTAAAGACAGCAGTGGAAGATATATTTTTTGTAGAGGGCCAGCTTGAAGGGGATAAAGTAGTGACGTTTGGCTCTATATATGCACCAAATACAAGACAATTACATTTTGTAGACAAGGTCCTAGAAAAGGCAAGGGCTTTTACTCAAGGGGAGCTATTATTAGGGGGCGATTTAAATTGGAACGTAAAAGTCTCAACCAAGGATTTTATTAGCCCACCCCCTAGTGGCCAAAGAAGAAAACAAGAAAAATCATTCAGGGAACAACTCCGGATGATAAACATTTTTCACAAATGGTCATTTTGGGATCTTTGGGGGGGAAAGAATCCAGGGGACAAAGGTTTTGCTTTCTCCTCCCAGAGACACTTAACACAATCCTAGATAGATTTCTTTTTAGCCACATCAAATTTGTTTAACTAAGTTAAACAGACCAATATTGGGCTCATAAAAATAACAGACCATATACCAGTAGAGGCAATCTTTGATCACATCAAAGGAGACCCTACCTCATTTAGTTGGTCCTTTAGCCCAATGCTGGTAACTGACAGGTTAATTAGAGATCTCCTCCAAGATGCCCTTACACATTATATTAAAGAAAATAAGGATCAGAACATAGCACACGGGCTCTTATGGGAGGCTAGGAAGGCAGTGATATGTGGAGAGTGTATAAAGGAAGGAAGTCTGCGAAGGAAGAGAATAAAGGAGGAATCCATAAAATTAGAGGGAGAAATTGAGGCACTGCTACTTACCTATAAGCAAACAGGATCAAATAGAGTATATAAAGAATTAAAATCCAAAAGGCAAACATTGGAGCTGCTTGAAATAAATAAAACTATGGTCAGCCTCTTATATCTACAACAGAAGTTCTACAAATTTGGTGGGAAGAACTCAAGGGTTCTGGCAAACAAACTGAGAAAGAAAAGAAATAAAGTCAGGGTGACAAGTTTACAGAAGGACGGAAGAGGAATGGTATTTGATACATCCTCAATATGATAGTAATTTGCAGACTTTTATAGTCAATTATATCAAACCACCGGCCCCTCAGATGAGGATACATGTCAGTCCCTGAGTTCCTCTCCGATCCCCTCTTTGCAGACAGATGATGCACAATACCTCAGTATGCCAATAACAACAGAGGAGATCGGAGAGGCAATAAAGAATCTTAAGGCTAATACATCTCCAGGACCAGGTGGTTTTACAGCAAGTTTCTACAAACAATTCAAAGAAACCCTTGTCCCAGTCCTAGCTGGCCTATACAACGTTATGAATGGTGTGCAACTACTAGAAACATGGTGCCAGTAAAGAATAGTGGCATTGCCCAAACCATTTAATGACCCCACCAAACTGGAATCATACAGGCCCATCTCTCTTCTAAACGTAGATTATAAAATTTTCACGGCTATCTTGATTAATAGACTTAAAACAATTGTTGATAAACTTATACATATAGATAAAACCAGTTTTGTCCCCCATTGCCAAATTTCGGATCCAATTAGGAAACTCATCAATACAATTAATTTCTCTAAAACAAAAAAGGTACCCTTGGCTGTCCTCTCTCTGGATGTATTCAAAGCCTTTGATTGTTTGGAATGGTCTTACCTTCTCCAAGTCTTACAGAATATGAAATTCAACCCTAAATTTATAGCAGTTTTAAGCCAAATATATAAAAAATTGGAAGCAACAGTCAGGGTTAATAATCTAGATTCAAAATTAATCGAATTGCAATGGGGAACAAAACAAGGTTGCCCTCTCTCCCCTTTGTTATTTGTACTAACTTTTGAACCGCTAGCCTGCAGGATCAGGGCCCCCCGAGAGGTTACAGGAGTACAAATAAACAGGGCCGAATATCAGGACTATATGCTGATGATATGGTCATAACCACATCCAAACCCATGGTATCCACAGATGACCTCTTCCGGGAATTAGCCATGTTTGAGAGGGTGGTGGGTCTTAAAGTTAATTTTAGCAAATCACAACTACTGTGCTTTAACATCCCGCCTCCCATTCAGACACAGCTATCTAGGGCATTGACCATCCCAATTAGTCAGAATGGATTCTGTTACTTGGGAGTACAAATCACCAAAAATCTTAATAAACTGTATATGGCCAAGTATAGGACAATTTGGAGCACTATAAGCAAAGAGGTGAATAGATGGAAAAAAACAAAATCTCAGTATAATGGATAGGTTGATTGCCATAAAGACAATGGCGGTCCCACGACTTTTATTTCTGTTCCAAACCCTACTGGTGTGGATTCCAAAACTGCAACTATCACACTGGCAAAGACTATTAAATAACTTTATTTTTGGTACCAAAACTCTAAGGATCTGTCAATCCCTGTTATATTCTTCAGAGTATAGGCTGCGCATCAGGACAATCAGATACTGTGGCACCCCCATTTCTTTTAAAGCATTCCATAGTTTTTCATGATCTACACAATCAAAGGCTTTGCTGTAATCTATAATAGACAGCATGATTTCCTTCTGAAATTCCTTGGTCTGTTCCATCATCCAATGTATGTTTGCGATATGATTTCTGGTGCCTCTTGCCTTTCTAAATCCAGCTTGGACGTCGGCATTTCTCGCTCCATATATGGTAACAGCCTTTGTTGTAGAATCTTGAGCATTACTCTACTTGCATGGGATATTAAGACAATAGTTTGATAATTACTTTATTCCCTGAGATCCCCTTCCTTTGGAATTGGGATGTATATTGAACGCTTCCAGTCTGTGGACCATTGTTTCCTTTTCCATATTTGTGGACAGATTTTTGTCAAAATTTGGACAGATCCAGTCTCATTAGCCTGTAGCAACTCTATTGGTATGCCATCTGTTCCTGGTGATTTGTTTCTTCCAAGTATTTTAACAGCAGCATTCACCTCACATTCTAAAATTTCTCTCTTCATCATACAGTTCCTCCATGAATGAATATGTCATCCTTGCATCTCTTTTATAGAGTTCTTCAGGGTATTGCTTCCATCTTCCTTTTATTTCATCTCGGTCAGTCAGTGTGTTCCCCTGTTGATTATTCAACATCCCTACTCTTGGTTTAAATTTCCCTTTCATTTCTCTAATCTTTTGGAATAGGGCTCTTGTTCTTCCCTTTCTGTTGTCCTCTTCTATTTCTATACAATAACTATTGTAATAGTTCTCTTTGTCCCTACATACTAGTCGCTGTATTGTTGCATTTAGGGTTCTAACCATGTTTCTATCTCCTTTTGCTTTTGTTTTCCTTCTCTCTTTAACCATTTTAAGAGTTTCTTCAGTTACCCATTAAGGTCTTTCTCTCTTTTTTACTAGAGGTATTATCTTTTTGCATTCTTCCCTGATAATGTCTCTGACTTCCCTTCATAGTTCTAGTTCTCTGTTAACTAAGTTTAAAGCCTCACATCTGTTCCTTATTTGATCGTCTGGGATGTTATTTAAATTGTATTTTGTCATTATGATTGCTTTGTTGTTCTTCTTTAGCTTTACTCTGATTTTCGATATTACCAGTTCATTATCTGTACCACAGTCTGCTCCGGGTCTTGTTTTCTCAGAAAGCATGGAACTTATCCATCTTCTGCTACCAATTATATAATCAATTTGATTTGCTTCGCTGGATCGTCACCTTGTAGTGTTGAGTGGGCTTGAGTGTTCCAATGAACCCTATGAGCGATGCCGTCGGGAGTCATGTACTCCCAGCAGGGTCACCCATGGCGGTAAGGTCAAGGGTAAGGTCAAGGGAGAGGAACCAGACAAAGAACAATCCAAGAATGTCCTCAATGGCAGAACAGGCGGAGGATAACAATGTGTATGTTACAAAGGTGGATGAAGGCTGCAGCAGATAAAAGACTTCCAATCATCGTGGTATCCATGCCATTGGATCAAAGCCTTTTTCTGTCAAGATTGTGTGTTGATCGTTGTGTGCCAGTCTCCCCACATAAAACAAATTCATGCACAGGCGTCTTCCAACCAAACCAAACCAAAAGTCCCACGGCGATTGGCAAATGGCACGACTGTGAAATCCAGAAGCCCGTAGTCATGGACCGGCACATGGGCGGTGGATAAGACCTTATCTTGGAAGACAATCTTACTCGGCCATGAGTGATCGCCAATGAATGAATCAATCAATCAATTTGATTCCTATATTGACCATTTGGTGATGTCCATGTGTACAGTCATCGTTTTGGTTGTTCAAAACATGTGTTTTATTTTTTACCCTTTACCTTAACTATGTTTAAAACTTGGAAAATATGGGCAGGAACTCTAGCTCCAGCACTTTCACTAGGAATCCCCATTGCCTACATTCCCTCCTGCTCGGAAAATACACCCTGGAGGAGGCAGAGATTTGGAAATGTAAAGGCCTATACCGACTATGTGATTTTTACAAATCTAGCAGATTGATAACACAAGAGGACATGAGAGGAAGATTGGTTCCACATCGCCCTAAGTGGATGCTGTGGACACAACTCTGCTTAGTACTAATGAAGCGGCAGACAGCTGAAGGTGCTTCTAGGCAATTAACTGGGTTTGAAAGGGCAAATACGCACTACAATGGGGCAACAAAAGGGACGGTGCCCACAATATATGGGTGGCTGCAGGATTCAGGAACTAAGCCCACAGCCACCTTGAAAATGCTAGGGAAAATGTCCTAGAAATAGAAACAGAACCGGAGGACTGGGACTCAATGTGGTCAAAATCCCCATATAAATCCACCTCAGCAGGGATTAGGGGACAATCCTTAAAACTTCTTCACAAATGGTATCTTTCTCCAAGGAGACTTTCACTCATAAATCCCCAGATTTCCCCACTCTGTTGGAGAGGATGTAGAGCAATTGGGACATATGAACACATGTGGTGGTCCTGCCCTCGAGTGTGAGAGTTCTGGACAAAGGTCTTTCAGGAGGCCATCACAGGAGCCAATGGATTCATCCATCAGCACAAATGGCCCTCCTTGGACTGTTCATAGATTTGGACTTGGATTTGAATCATAAAGAGCTCTTGAAGCATCTTTTGCAGCTAGGTCAGTGATTGCCCGGAACCGGAAAGAGTTTAAAATAGCCACCCTAGATTCTTGGTACCAGAGGATCTTGCAGGTGGCCTTACTAGAGAAACTTACACAGAAGATAAAAGAAGCAAGAGACAAGAAGAAGAAAGACACTTTCATCGCAGTTTGGAATAAATTTATTGATTATGCGAATACAGCAGAGGCAGATTGTGCCCCTCCTGCACCATATACCCATTTGTGGTTGTCATAGATTGCTTGGAGTAGCAGAGACTTCTGCCTATATAGAAAAGAGAAATGAGAACATTTGAAATATTATAATGTAGATAGTCTGCCTTAAAGTTATACTTACCTGGATTTGTCCTATCACCATTCTTTCTTGAAGTCGAAGATGAAATTCTGACAAGCCATTTATAAAAACTGATTATTTTGATGAAGAGTTCAAATGTATGTGAATTACTGTGAATGTCAATCCATGGGGGGGTGAGGGGAGGGGGGGGTTAAGTAAAGTGGTTTCCTTTATGTATAGTATGAAAAGTTTAATAAAAAGTTAAAGTTATAAAAAAAAGAAATAGGTATTGTATAAAATAATATTGTCGCATCTCACTATATTCTTTGAATTAAGAACTTAAGGAGAACTCTCCACCAAAGAAGTTCTGTTCTCTTATGCAGGTATCTACTATCTTTACAAGTTAACTTTGTTTTGCTCCCACTTTGCTCTTTCTTTATACAGTTGTTAAATGGAATGAAATTGTCAGGAATTTTTGTTATGAATTTTTTATATGTTGTCGATTTTGTTGCAATTGATGTACATTTTTTATGGAAACCACTTTGAGTTTAGCATGATATAAAGCAGTATATAGGACTCCTGAATAAATAAATGAAATATCATACCAGTGGAAAAAATATCACAGGTCAGACTCTGAGTGGTTCATTAGATTTCTGTTTCCTTGAAGTATCTTATTTATTTCATTTAACAAGATTTATATACCGCTTGATTGTAGAAATCTTGAAGTGGTTCACAAAAAACATTAAAATTATAAAAAGAACAGTTAATAACAAATAATTAAAAACATTTTTAAAACAATTAAAATAGCTATAGACGAAAAAGAAATGAAAATAGATCAACCTCTATTGTCTAGTAGGCTTGCCTAAACAACAATGCTTTAAGCAGGTGCCAAAAACAATACAGCAAAAGCACCTGCCTGATGTCAATAGGCAGGGAGTTTCAAAGTATCTACATCTCCTTGGTCCAGAGAAAAGATGATGCCTGAAAATATGCCACTAGATGCACATGCAACCACTTCTGTGTCATCTGTAGTTTCCATACTTTCTTGTTTTCATCCCAAATCCTTGCACTCTCTCAGAGCATGCTCCTTGAGTTTGTTAGTGGCTTGAGAAATGTTGCAATAAGCGTAGATGGAAAAGGGGACCTCAGAAGTCAGACTGCTTGGATCACAGCACCTCACATATTCCTTTGGAACAGTAACAACATTTTTATTCATATATTGGGCAATAAATACTGCTGCCTTTTTCTTTTCATGGTGCTGCCACAGTAGAACAACCTGTAGGGCAGTATTACTCATTCATAGTAGATGTGAGGTTACTGAATGTGTTTTGCTGTGTGAGTAAATTATTTGCATTGAGCCAAAGCATTCATTCAGTAGCAAAAATATTAATTCAAGGTGTTGCTTGTATCTCTGAACATCAATTTCCATTCAGTTTAGCTGATATCATAAACAGCTGTGCTCCTAAATCACCATTATTTCTTTCCTTAAGTTGCTGGTATGCTGGGGGGGGGGAGAAATAGGCCTTAAAAAACTTATTAAAAATGTATACAGCTTATGACAGCCTCTTTCAGAAACATAACCCCTAACTAATTCATGTTCACTTACCCTGCAGATTTCTATTTATAATACTTTACAATTTCCCTGTATTTGTGTTATAAATTATTCAGTGACATCAAGGTTTTTATTTTGATGAGGGAATTTTTGATGAATTTGACAGAGTAATTACTTCAGATCCTGTTCAGGATTGCTATGAAAATACTTAATTTTATTGACGCCAATAAATAATTAAAGCAGGAGAGTAGCAGGCATCCTTGCATTGCGTATGGCTCCTTGGTTTGGTTTGCTTCTTCCTAATTAAAACAGTAATGTTGATATGTGCACCATTTTTAATATGTTTATATCCAATTTGGTGGGTTTTTTTAAAAAAGCACTAAGAAAGTGTGGCCTACCAGTGATATTTTGTCTTTATATGGAACTATTGCAGCCCTATCTAACTTCCTGGTCACAACTCACATTTTCCTTTTAAGCTTTAATACCCTCAGCATAACAGCTTTCTGTTAGCTCTTCCCACTACATATCTAACATCCCAGCAAGTAGATCTACACTCCCCATTCAGGGATGTCTCATTTGAACCACACAACCGACCAAAGTATCCATGCAATACGATGATTTGTGTCTTGGAATAATGAGAAAACAACTTACGGAGTAGCTCACAGATGTAGCTCACAGATATTGTACTTTTCTGATCACTGGTACGGATATGATATGCCATGGACAGTGCAGGCTTCCCATAGGGGTCCTATTGGCCACTGTGAGAACAGGACGCTGGACAAAACGGGCCACTGGCCTGATCCAGCAGGGCTTTTCTGGTGTTCTTATGTACCCTCTTGGATGGCATCACTGATTCTGATGTGAAACCTTTAGAAATGCTGCTGCAGAACTTAATTCTTTTGTCCCTGACAGAAGCCAATGCCTAGTGGTGGGGATGATGAAGACTGTGCAACACCTGAAATCTCAGTGGATAGGCTGCAAGGCTTGGCAGACTGGCTGGCAGATGATAGGGAGGAGCATGTGCTTACACACTGCCCTGCAGGTGTTTTCTTATCCCTGAGCACGCTTCAGACCAGCACTGGAGCTATACTTCCTGTTACCTTCTCTGTGGCCTGGGTCCTGCTGGTTAAACTTCCTCACAGCTCCCACAGGTGCTATCCAAGGTTCTGACTCTGGACTAACAGCATCCTTATGATGGCAGCCATAAGATACCATTTTCCCCAAATAATCTAGCACTTTTCAGGCATGCACCTAATAATAAGGGTTAAGCCCATCTAGAGGGGGTGGGGTGCACACAAAAGACATACTCCCAATGTTTCCATACAAGCAGGCTCTTCGCACACTTTTGCGCATTGAATGTGAGGGACTGAAGTGCATACTGCTGAACACAGTTAGAAGACTCCACATGATCAGTAACCCTCAGGAGTGGCTTTCAAATGCATTCAACTGAATGTGTGTAGAAGCACCCCTCAGACTTTCATGCTCAATGTGTGACAGTCTGAGAGGTGCCTGCATGCACAAAAACATTAGGAACAGGACTTCTGTCCTACACAGTTTTAATCCTCTCTTGTTAAGGTGAACACCTGAAGAGAGCGCCTATGACTGGTACTAACGGCCCTGTGTAACACAATAGCAGATGTATAGTGTATTTATAAAGCGTCGGGATGTTCATCTAATTAAAAAGCAAAAGGAGCATTCAGTTCAGGGGCTCACCTCCCAGCAGCATTCATGTCCTTTTCTCTCAGCCAAGGGTCACTTCTGGTATGAGATCTTTGGTGAGGAGAAAAGCACTTTGGGAGAGTAACTACAGGGCTGAAAGCAGGGGGAGGGAGGATTCTGTACTCCTTGCCCATTTTTCCCTTGTGCTGTTAAAACTGGACCCTTTGGCTTCCACATTTTTAAAATAGACAAAACTGCCGCCATCACGTTCAGTTTGGCTCTAGTAGGCACTCACCCCTGCTATCTGATCTGATTACACATCAGTGAGTTAATGCAGCAGCAAACTCAAATAACATGACTTTCAGGTAGCTGCAAACATCCTTCTGTGGCAACCTCCAAGGGCTTGTGCAGCAATGAGTAATGCATTCTGTCACCGAGAGTTGCTGGTGCTCCGACTGCTCGGCATGTGTTGTGAACAATTCATCTGCACTGAAACCTAAAATCTTGCACCTGACTGTTCCATTTATTATCAAGCCTAAATAAAGATGCACTGGCACCAACCAAACAGGAAGCGTAAACCTGATGTGACTGTGTGCAAAACCCCAAACTAGACATGACGTCCAGTCGTGTGTATCTTTAGCCTTGACTTTTAATATATATATAGGAACATAGGAAGCTGCCTTAGACTGAGACAGACCATCAGTCCATTTAGCTCAGTATTGTCTACTCTGACTGGCAGTGCTTCCCAGGCTTTCAGGCAGGGGTCTCTCCCAGGCTTACCCAAAGGTGCTGGGGATTGAACCTGGGACTTTCTGCATACAAAACAGATGCTCTACCACTGACCTATGGCCCTGTACTGTAGCAGGAGAAGCAGCAGAGGGGAGCTATGAGTAGGAGCAGAGAAATGGCAGGAGAAAGGGCTGTTGAACCCATTTGAATTATGCTCACCTGCAGTATCTTTTGCAGCACTTTGGAACAGAAAAACAAGAAAGAAAGAATGACTTGAGCACCAGTCATCCACTTAAAATAATAAATATATTCAGGGAAAAGAAACAGACAAGTACAAATAAACACTGGTTTTTTTGTCTTTATAAAATACTTTTTTAAAAGCTGCAAACAAAGCAAAGATAAGGTGCCACTGTAGTGTTAACTGACTGCTACAATGAACAAGGTGGGAACCTGGATTCATTCTTCTTTAAAATACTCAACCATACCCAATTACAAAGCTGACAGGAAATTTGACTATGAGAGGACAGAGGGCTCACAGCTTCTGCACACAATACATTTTTATGAACCTGTGCTACTCTGTGGAATTAACTCCAGACTTCTGTTCTCTCACATTAGGTTGCTGTTACCCAGAAATAAATGCAGCAATTATCACATGGTATCACGCAACCAAATAGTAGAGTAGGGATGGGGAAACTGTGAGCTTCTAGATGTTGTTAAATTACAACTCCAGTATTCACAGACCAGTCACCAACCTCGTTATGGCTGATGGGAGGTGGAGTCCAACAACAGCTGGAAGGATACAGGTTTCCCATCCCTGCAGTAAAGCATAATGCAGGCCTTGACAACTTGTGATCCATGGACTCACCAAAAGCAGCCCTTTATCAACCATAATAATAATAATAATAATAATAATAATAATAATAATAATAAATTTGTTTGTCGCCTATCTGGCAAATGGCCACTCTAGGCGACATACATTAAAATGAGATAAAATACAACAATAACAATGCAGTCATATTAATAACAGTAAATAAAAATACTGGACAGTCATCAATACATATAAAAACAATTATATTAACAGCATACAACAGATGACAAGATCAAGGAGATTTACCCCTCCCAAGGACCTCAAAGGCCTGTTGGAATAGCCACGTCTTCAGGGCCTTGCGGAATACCTCTAGGGAAGGGGCATGTCGAAGGTCACATGGGAGGGAGTTCCAGAGAGTGGGGGCCACCACAGAAAAGGCTCTCTCCCTAGTACCCACCAACCTAACTATTTTGGTTGGCGGGATTGAGAGAAGGCCTTGTGTGGCTGATCTAGTTGGGCGGCATAGTTGGTGGCGGTGGAGGCGCTCTTTCAGGTAAGCTGGGCCGAAACCGTACAGGGTTTTAAAGGTTAAAACCAACACCTTGAATCGGGCCCGGAAAACAACCGGTAGCCAGTGTAGATCAAATAATACTGGCGTAATGTGGTCCCGGCAGCGGCTGTTGGTAAGTAGCGCGCCGCTGCATTCTGTACAAGTTGTAATTTCCGGGTCGTTTTCAAGGGTAACCCCACGTAGAGCGCATTACAGTAGTCTAGACGAGAGGTGACCAGGGCATGCACCACGAGTGGAAGCTGTTGAACAGGGAGGTAGGGTTGCAGCCTACGTATAAGGTGTAATTGATACCAAGCTGCCCGGCTCACAGCCGAAATTTGAGCCTCCATGGACAGCTTGGAATCAAGAACAACCCCGAGGCTGCGGACCTGGTCCTGTAGGGGCAACCTCACCCCATCAAACACCAGGTCAACATCTCCTAACCCTCCCTTGTCTCCCACAAGTAGTACCTCGGTCTTATCAGGGTTCAACTTCAACCTGTTCCTGCCCATCCATCCACTCACAGATTCCAGGCACTTGGACATGGTCTCCACAGCCCTCTCCGGTGAAGACTTGAATGAGAGATAGAGCTGAGTGTCATCCGCATATTGGTGACACTGCAGCCCAAATCTCCTGATGATATCTCCCAGCGGCTTTACATAGATGTTAAATAGCATGGGAGAGAGGATAGAACCCTGTGGCACACCACAATTGAGAGGCCAAGGGTCTGAAACCTCATCACCCAATGCAACCTGTTGGCGCCTATCAGAGAGAAAGGAGTGGAACCACCGTAGAACTGTGCCTCCCAATCCCAAACTCTCCAGGGGATCTAGAAGGATACCGTGGTCTATGGTATCAAAAGCCACTGAGAGATCCAGGAGGACAAGGAAGGTGAGTTCTCCCCTATCCATTGCCCTCCTCATATCATTGACCAGAGCGACCAAGGCTGTTTCAGTTCTGTGTCCAGTCCTGAAACCCGATTGGTATGGATCTAAATAATCCGTTTCATCCAAGTGTGTCTGCAACTGATTTGCCACCACTCTCTCAATGACCTTGCCCAAGAATGGTAAGTTCGAAATTGGGCGGAAGTTGTTTAGGATCTGGGGATCCAAGGAGGACTTCTTTAAGATGGGTTTAATAATAGCCTCCTTGAGGGCTAGTGGCATAACACCCCCTTGCAGGGATGCATTAACCATTGCCTTGATCCCCTCACCCAATCTCTCTTTGCAGCTCATAAGGAGCCACGATGGGCAAGGGTCATTTAGACAAGTGGTAGGCCTTACAGATGAGAGCACCTTGTCCACATCCTCAGAAGGAAGAGGCCAAAATCGATCCCATTTGACCGGTTTGCAGCTGGTCACCTCTAGCTCACTCACTGTATCCACGGCGCACGGAATCGAGCTCCTCAGGTGCTCGATTTTCTCAGCAAAGTGCTTTGCCAATGTGTGTGGCCCACCAAGAATTCAGTAAAGTTCTTGGTCTTGCTGCCTGCCTGGGACTACAAAAATGGGAGAGAGGCTGTCAAGCAGGTGGTAGGCTACAAATCATGGATCATGGGCTGCATCTAGATTCCTGTGCAACCCCAACACAATGGATGGTATTCAGCTAAAATCTTGCACGGCAGCAAAGTGGGCATTGGAAGGGGATGAACATTGGGCAGAGAGAAGTGCCTGACTGGGTTGAGCCTCCTCGTGGGTAACCAGAGCTGGAGGGGCAGAGCTGTCACTGTCCGTGGTGTGGGAGCTTTCAGAATCCAGAGCACCTGTCGACCCGACATTGGAACTGTCATCCCATTCAAAGTCCTTCTCCTCGTTGCTCCACCCACTTTCTGTGGGGCTCACGACACCATCATCCCCCTTCATGCCAATCCACCCTCCCACCTCAGAGGCTTGGGTTTACTAGGGTAGCATTCATGGAATTCTTTCACCAAATCTGGCACATGGACATCTGGCGCTGCCTCCAGGATCTTTCCTCCAGCCTGAACCCCTTCCAGTGAATCAGGTACTGCAGCTTCCTTTGGCACCAATGGGAGTTGAGAATTTGCTGCACTTCATATTCCTCCGAACTGTCAACAAGTATGGGAGCAGGTGGTGAGTTGGGTGCCCAGTATGGATACAGTGGCTCCTCAGGAGTTAACAATGAATGGTGAAATACTGGATGGCTTTTCACTGAGGCAGGTAAGCATAAGTGGTATGCTACTGGGTTGATCTGTCTCTCTGCTTTGAAGGCTCCACTTGCTGAGTTTCTAACTTATGGCAGGGAGTAGTCATTTGGCAAGTAACATGTGGAAAGCCGCACTCTGTCCCTCACCTGTATTTCAGGACCAGTTTGGCACTGCTGGTCGGCGACCCGTTTGTAGACAGTTTTGGCCCTCGCTACTTGCTCTTGTAGCATCTGCTGCATCTTCTGTAGCTCTTGCACGTATTCCGCCACCACAGGGACAGCCAGAGGGGTGGTAGGATTGTGAAAGGTGCAAGGGTGGTATCCATAGTTGGCAAAAAAAGGAGTCTGTTGGGTAGAGGCATGCACTGAATCGTTGTAGGCAAACTCCGTGAGAGGTAACAGAGACACCCAGTTGTCCTGCTGATTAATTGACATAACAGCAAAGGTACTGTTCCAGGGTGGCATTAATCGTCTCTTTGTGCCCATCCGTCTGGGGATAGTGTGCAGAAGATAGCCGTAGCTCAATCTGTAGCAGCTGCAACAGGGCACGCCAGACACAGATGGTGAACTGGGGTGCCTGATCCAAGATCAGGCTGTTTAGGAGACCATGAGCCCAGAAAATGTATTTGATGAATAGTTAATCAGTCTCTTTTGCTCTACTCCCTTTCTGCAGGGCTCACAACAGGCATGGGGGGAGGAAAGGGGGAGAACATTCTTTTGCACAAGGAGAAATCCTTGCACTGACAGAACGTTCACTGTAGGGCTACACTGAATACAACTCAATGATTTCAGTCTAGAGAAGCTATCCTGCCCAAGTGGTCCACACACATTTACTACCAGGCAGGCAGGCACTTCAGTTTTAACCACTTTATTGTTTCTGGAAAGTATCCTGAGAATATGATTGAAGGGTGGTATAAAAATACTTAAACAAATAAATAAATACAGTATAAGAAGTGGTTTGATGGTTCATTCAGAGTTAGGAATTGCTGTGGGGAAAACTCTAGAGAAAACAAGGGTGTCTATGCTGTTATCTAGGATTTATAGTTCTGCAGATTGCTATCAAAGTATACGCAAACTCTCTGAGGTTATAATCAATATCTGGGAATTTGTGTATATGTATTAATCAGCTGGAATAAAAGCATCTGTTAGGGATCTTTGAATTGGATTGTTGTGAATTCCTGTACAAAATGGTCTGATTTGTGCCTCTTGGGCCAATGTGTGGATCAGAATTTAGCTACCCATTCTGCTTCCTGACTCCTAACAGAGCAGAGCAGAGCAGAGGGAGCTGTCTCAGTTGATCTACAGGTGAGGACATAAAAGCAAGCCAGCTTTCAGAGAGAGAGCAAACAGGGAGAGCAAACAGGAATTTGACAAAGGAGTTCCACAGGGGAGGTCAAGGGGGAGGTCCATTAAAAAAATGAATTCTCCTTCTACAGTGCACTGCATACCGGTGGGACTCTCAAGTTTACCCTGAAGTAGGACAGGTCAAAGCACAGGCCACTCCAAAACAAGTAGTTAGAAGGAAACAAAAGGTAGAAGAGAGTATGAACAGGAAGGATTCTCCAGTGGTTGTGACCTGCAAGGTGTTTGCCATGTTTGTTTTCTTGCCTGAGAACAACATGGCGTACACCTGCAACAAGTGCAAGCTCATGGCACTGTTGGAAGAAAAAGTGAGAGGCCTGGAACGGCGGGTGGCCACACCGAGGACTATAAGAGAAGATGGAGTTCTTAGAACGCTGGAACAACAGCAGCAAAGAGATGTGGAGGTGGAGAAGCAACAGCATGTGGTAGCAGAAGAGGAGACTGCTTTGGAGAGGAACAACGAAGTGGAGGAAACTCCATGGGAAAGGGTGACAGGAGCAGAAGAGCTAGAAGACAGCCTTCACCAGTGGAGCTATGGAACCGCTTTCAACCCCTCAAGGAGGAGACTGGAGGACAGCCCGTGGAGGAAGAATTACAGGAGATCCCGTGCAACAACGAGCAAGAAGCTGAAGCTCAATCAAGCAGGGACAATGAAACCACACCCCACAACAAGATGAGAAGAATACTAGTAGTGGGAGACTCCCTACTGTGTGGGATCGAAACCCAAGTAAGCCGAGAAGATCCATGGACTCGCCAGGTATGCTGTCTACCAGGAGGATGGATTAGAGATGTGGCAGAAAGGTTGCCATCACTCATCAAGCCCACCGACAGGTATCCCTTTCTCTTCATCCATGTGGGAACAAATGACACTGCCAAACGGAGCTATGAAGAAATCACATCAGACTTTGGGAAGGAAACTCAAGGACTTTGGGGCCCAGATAGTTTTCTCATCCATCCTTCCAGTACTTAGAAGAGGAGTAGAAAGGGAAAGAAAAATACTCCATGTGAATGAATGGCTATGAAGGTGGTGCAGACGTGAGAGATTTGGATTCTGGGACCATGGAAGTTGGACTGCTGGCAAGTGATGGGTTGCATCTCACAAGGACTGGGAAGAATGTGTTTGGCCACAGCATGGAGAAGTTCATCAGGAGGGCTTTAAACTGAATCCTAAAGGGGAGGGAGACGTAAACTTGGTGGTAACGACTGATGAAGGCTTGGGCACAGTAATGGGAACAGAGAGATCAGCTCTGATAGGACCCAGTAACAGCCCTCAGAAAAATGTAGTAAGGAAGCCAAGCCATAAATCACATGGTCTTCGATGTCTGTATACTAATGCACAGAGCATGGGAAACAAGCAGGACGAACTTGAACTCTTAATACAGGAGGGCAATTACAACTTGATAGGTATAACTGAAACTTGGTGGGATGACTTCCATGACTGGAATACAGCAATTGAAGGATGCAACTTGTTCAAGAATAACAGAAGGAGTAAAACAGGAGGTGGAGTTGTGCTATATGTTAAAAATATATATCCCTACACAGAAATACAGGAAGATGAGCTTCGTAGCTCCACCAAGAGTATCTGGATTAAAATTAATGGGGCAAGTAACAAAAGGAATGTGGTGCTTGGAGTCTACTACCAACCACCCAATCAAAGAGAAGATGAGAATGTAACTTTTGAAAAGCAAATTGCCAATGTTTTGAGGAGGCATGATGTAGTAGTAATGGGGGATTTCAATTATCCCGATATCTGTTGGGAGACAAATTCTGCCAAACACGGCCCCTCCAAGAAATTTCTGACTTGTGTTGCAGATAACTTTCTCCTACAGAAAGTGGAGGAAGCAACCAGAGGATCAGCTATCCTGGACTTGATTCTCACCAATAGAGATGATTTGGTGGATGAAGTGGCAGTTATGGGAACTCTGGAGGAAAGTGACCACACCATACTTGAATTTGTGATTTTAACAGAAGCAAAAGCTGAGAGTAGCCATACGCACACCCTGGACTTCAGGAAAGCTGATTTTAATAAACTCAGAACAATTGTAAGTACAGTTCCATGGCAAGCCACCCTAATGAGAAAAGGAGTCGAAGATGGGTGGGAGTTTCTAAAAAAGGAAATTCTAAAAGCACAATGGCAAGCAATTCCAACAAGGAAAAAGGGGGAAAACAAGAGAAGAAGCCAATGTGGCTTCACAAAAAGCTTAGAGATGACCTGAAAACAAAAAAGGACACATACAGGAAGTGGAAAGAAGGCCAGGCCACAAAGGAAGAATACAGGAAAGTATCACAGAATTGCCGGGATGGTGTCAGGAAGGCTAAAGCTGAGAATGAGCTGAGGTTAGCGAGGGATGCTAAAAGCAACAAAAAAGCTTTCTTCAGGTATGTCCATAGTAAAAGACAGAGAAAAGAAATGGTAGCACGGCTACTCCATGAGGATGGCAAAATGATAACAGATGACAAAAAAAAGCAGAAGTGCTCAATTCCTACTTTGGCTCAGTCTTCTCCCAAAAAAGTGTCTGCGACCCTCCCGGGAAACATGAAGAAGAAGGGTCAGGATTGGAGCTTAAGATTGATAGACAAATGGTCAAGGAATACCTAATCACTTTGAATGAGTTCAAATCAGCAGGGCCCAGTAAACTGCATCCTAGAGAATTGAAGGAACTGGCTGAAGAACTCTCAGAACTGCTGTCTATTATCTTTGCGAAATCATGGAGGACCGGTGAAGTGCCGGATGATTGGAGGAGAGCTAATGTTGTCCCTATCTTCAAAAAGGGCAAGAGGGAAGAACCAGGGAACTACAGACCAGTCAGCCTAACATCAATCCCTGGAAATATTCTGGAGCAGATTATAAATTTTTATTTATTTATTTATTGAATTTATTAGTCGCCCATCTGGCTGGCTATCCAGTGACTCTGGGCAACGTACAAAATAGGCATACAATACCTAGACATTAAAAATCTAAAAACAATGAAGATAAAATCTAGCCCACCCCAAAAGCCTGCCTGAACAGCCAGGTCTTCAAGGCCCGGCAGAAACTCATCATGGAAGGGACATGGCGGAGATCATTTGGGAGGGTGTTCCACAGGGTGGGGGCCACAACTGAAAAAGCCCTCTCTCTAGTCCTCACCAGTTTGGCTGTTTTGACTGATGGGATGTAGAGAAGGTCTTTTGAGGCTGATCTTGTTGGGCGGCATAGGTGATGATGCTGGAGGCATTCCTTTAGATAGACTGGGCCGAAACTGTATAGGAATTTAAAGGTCAAAACCAACACCTTGAATTGGGTCCAGTAAGCAACTGGTAACCAGTGCAACTCTTTTAGCACTGGAGTGATCTGATCTCACCGGCGGCTGCTTTTAATCAGGCACGCCACCGCGTTCTGTACCAGTTGCAGCTTCCGGACCATTTTCAAGGGTAGCCCCACGTAGAGTGTATTACAGTAGTCTAGGCAAGAGGAGACCAGGGCATGTACCACCAATGGGAGCAGATGATTGGGAAGGTAAGGGCATAGCCTCCATATCAGATGGAGTTGATACAGCGCTGCCCGGCTCACAGCTGAAACCTGAGCTTCCATGGACAGTTGGGAGTCAAGAATGACCCTGAGGCTACGGACCTGGTCTTTCAGGGGCAATTGTACCCCATTGAGCACCAGGTCAACATCCCCCAACCTTCCCTTGTCTCCCACGAACAGTACCTCGGTTTTATCAGGGTTTAGCTTCAGCTTATTCCTTCCCATCCAGCCACTCACCGATTCCAGGCACTTGGATAGGGTTGCTACAGCCAACCTCAGTGAAGATTTAAATGAGAGATAGAGCTGCGTGTCATCCGCATATTAGTGACACTGCAGCCCAAATCTCCTGATGATAGTCCCCAGTGGCTTTATATAGATGTTAAATAGCACTGGGGAGAGGATGGAACCCTGCGGCACCCCACAAGTGAGAGGCCAAGAGTCCGAAACCTCATCCCCCAATGCTACTTTTTGGTGCCTATCAGAGAGGAAGGAATGGAACCATTGCAATATAGTACCCCCTATGCCTAACCCCTCCAGGCGATCCAGAAGGATACCATGGTCAACGGTATCAAAAGCCACTGAGAGATCAGGAGTATGAGGAAGGTGCACTCACCCCTATCCAACGCTCTCGTCATATCATCCACCAAGGTGACCAAGGATGTTTCAGTCCCATATCCAGGCCTGAAGCCCGACTGAAATGGATCCAGATAATTCGCTTCCTCCAATTGTGCTTGCAACTGCTTGGCCACCACCCGCTCAACCGCCTTGCCCAAGAATGGTAAGTTTGAGATTGGGCGAAAGTTGTTCAAATCTTGGGGATCCAAGGAGGGCTTCTTTAAAATTGGTTTTATTACTGCCTCCTTGAGGGCTGGTGGCATTATGCCCTCTTCCAAGGACGCATTTACCACCGCCTTGATCCCCTCACCCAGTCTGTCCTTGCAGCTCATAATGAGCCACGACGGGCAAGGGTCGAGTAAGCAGGTGGTTGGCCTTAAGGTTGAAAGCACCTTGTCCACTTCATCAGAAGGAAGAAGCTGAAACCGATTCCACACCACTGGAGAACTGCTGGCCGACTCTGGCTCGCTCACTGTATCCATAGCATGTGGAAACGCACTCTTTAGATGATTGATTTTATCCGCAAAGTGCTTTGCAAACTCATCACAGGAGGTCTTAGAATGTTCCATAGGTTCCAAAGCAACTGGACCGACCAGGCTTCGGACCACTTGGAACAGCCTCCTGGGAAAGCAGTCAGTCTGTAAGCACCTTGAAAGCAATGCAGTGATGACTAGGAGCCAATATGGATTTATGAAGAACAAATCCTGCCAAACTAATCTCATCTCATTTTTTGATCGGGTAACCTCCCTTGTAGACTGTGGGAATGCTGTGGACATATCTCGACTTCAGCAAAGCTTTTGACAAAGTGCCCCATGATATTCTGATTAGCAAGCTAGCTAAATGTGGGCTGGATGGAACAACTATTAGATGGATCCACAGTTGGCTCCAGAATCATACTCAAAGAGTGCTTATCAATGGTTCCTTCTCAAACTGGGCAGAAGTAACGAGTGGGGTACCACAGGATTCGGTCCTGGGCCCAGTACTCTTAACATTTTTATTAACGACTTGGATGAGGAGGTACAAAGCACGCTTATCAAATTTGCAGATGATACAAAATTGGGGGACACAGCTAATACTGTGGAAGACAGAAACAAAATTCAAAGGGACCTTGATAGGCTGGAGCACTGGGCTGAAAACAACAGTATGAAATTCAACAGGGATAAATGCAAAGTTCTACACTTAGGAAAAAGAAACCAAATGCACAGTTATAAGATGGGGGATACTTGGCTCAGCAATATGACATGTGAGAAGGATCTTGGAATTGTTGTTGATCCCAAGCTGAATATGAGCCAAAAGTGTGATGTGGCTGCAAAAAAAGGCAAATGCTATATTAGGCTGCATTAACAGAAGTATAGTTTCCAAATCGCATGAAGTACTTGTTCCCCTCTATTCAGTACTGGTTAGGCCTCATCTTCAATACTGCGTCCAGTTCTGGTCTCCGCACTTCAAGAAGGATGCAGACAAACTGGAATGGGTTCAGAGGAGGGCAACAAAGATGATCAGGGGACTGGAAACAAAGCCCTATGAGGAGAGACTGAAAGAACTGGGCATGTTTAGCCTGGAGAAGAGAAGACTGAGGGGAGATATGATAACACCCTTCAAGTACATGGTTGTCACATAGAGGAGGGCCGGAATCTCTTCTCGATCGTCCCAGAGTGCTGGACACGGAATAATGGGCTCAAGTTGCAGGAAGCCAGATTTTGACTGGACATCAGGAAAAACTTCCTAACTGTTAGAGCCATACGACAATGGAACCAATTACCTAGAGAGGTAGTGGGCTCTCCAACACTGGAGGCATTCAAGAGGCAGCTGGACAGCCATCTGTCAGGAATGCTTTGATTTGGATTCCTGCATTGAGCAGGGGATTGGACTCGATGGCCTTGTAGGCCCCTTTTAACTCTACTATTCTATGATTCTACCCACCAGATTTTGCACAACTCAGAATATTATAACACAGTTCTTGGTACTTTACACATACAAAAAAAATTACATTTAAAGAATACTTTAAGAAGTGTGGTGTAGTGGTTAAGGTGTTGGGCTACGACCTGGGAGACCAGGGTTTGAATCCCCACACAGCCATGAAGCTCACTGGGTGACCTTGGGCGAGTCACTGCCCTCTGAGCTTTTGTTTGCCACCCTGGGCTCCTACTGGGAGGAAGGGTGGGATATAAATCAAATAATAAATAAATAAACTTCATTCACCCAACCCAAAATTCAGAATCATGCCTCTTTAGGCTGTTTTCCAACTGTTTATTCTTGCTTTATGGTTATTAGATTTTAAATGGCTTTATTTCTTGTTGTGAGCTGCCTTGGTTTCCAACCCTACCTCACAGGGTTGTTGGAAAGACTACACACACACACTGCAGATGTATAAATACATACAGCCCATATAATAGTTTATTGTCAAACCAGTTGGTCATTGCAGAAAAATCGGTATTAGTTTTTAAAAAATCAGTATTCGTTTCCTACAGAATAAAAACTGTAATACCTAAGTATGCCCTGCCTACTTGCTTGAAAATAGGACTGGAGACTTCCGGGAAGGATTGCTTAGCTTGTGCCTGCCTCTGAGACGAGCTCTCGTCTCAGAGGAAGCTTTTTCAGTTTTAAAACCAGCCAAAAGGTTTTTTTTGACTGGTAAAAACTTTCTCCCAGGCAAGGGAGAAACGAAGAGATTATCCACAAGCTTCGTTGTGTTTGTTGGGGGACTTGAATTCATTAGGAACGAAGGACCTGCCAGCAACGTCGGACGGAGCCAGGGAATTTCAAGCAAGCTCAAACTGATTAAGCAAGATGTTTTTTTTCTTTAAAGAAAAACGTATTCTAACAGGCAAGCATTCTTCTATCTACTCTTATCGTTTTGTTATTGTTACAGTAAAAGAGATTTGTTAAAGGATCAGCAACAAAGAATCCCTGGGTGAGTTATAACTTTCTCTCATATACACGGAATTAAGGAGGAAGAAAATCGAAATAGCCTATCTTTGTTTTTTATTGCAAAAAGCTGGCATGGAATTGAGCATTTTAAAGATATAAACGGATGAGGGGCAACTAATCTAAAGAGGAAATCTGATTTTATGACATTTGAGTATTATCAGTCTGGGACTATTTTTTCTGGTCTATTTTTTTTTTTGACGAATCTGCTTACTTTTTATGCCACTAAGTTTTTGGATGCTGTGAACTAAATTTGTTTTGCACTTTTGGACACATAAGAGATAAGGCGGTTTGTGCTGTCTAGAGGGTGATGTCAGCAGGCTTGGAGGATTAACTCCTTTGTGACTGGAAAAAGAAATAAACTGTTCTTTGCTTGGGAATAGTTAAGAATGACAATCAAGAAGGTGGCTGAGACCCTGGATGTACAGGAAGGGGTTCTCTATCTAGATATGTTTCAGAAAATAATGAATGAGATTAAGCTGGTGAGACAGGAGCTGAGACAGAGCAGACAAGAGATGAAAAGTGAATTTGGCAAAATGAGACAGGAGCTGAAGGAAATTCAGGATTCTGTGAGAGGGGAGGTGGATGAGACCAAAGATATGGCTGGACAAATAAAAGAAGATGAAAGAAAAATTAAAGGAAAGGTTCAAGCACTGGAGATTGGAATAGATATATCAAATATGGACTTGGAAAAAGATTTGGATTTTATGGCTGTGATGGATCCTGGAGACAAATATCACTGTTTGGAATTCAGCGCTGTCCTTGAAGGAATTGGTGAAGAGATTAGAGATAAAGATATCAATGGTTCAAAAAAATTCCTGGATTGGAAGGATTTGATGGAACTTGAAGTGGAGAAAGTTTACAGAATTAATTCCAGATGTGTGACAATGGAAAAACTCTCAGGAGATGTGATGGTGCATTCTGTGGAAAGGAGGAGCAGAGATGCAGCTTTACAACAACATTTCAGTGGTACATTCAGAATTGATGGCAAGGAAATATTTGTGATGAAAGAAATTCCTATCAGACTTTTATTATATGACTATGACTATGACAGCAAGATTATTATGGGTGCAAGGATGGAGATGGAAGATGGAATTAACACTGAGAATGGCTATTGAAACTACTGGACCTAGCAGACTAGATGAGATGGATTAATTGACATGTTTATTTGGAGAAAAATCAATGGATATATTTCTCAAGGAGTGGAAGCCTCTCTTTGACTTTTTGCGGAAAGAATAAAGTAATATTAATGAGATTTGATGATTAATTAAGATAACTACTGGAGGAAAGTGATTTTGTAATATATTAAGAGACAGGTTTGTTATATATTTTAGACCTATAACTGATCTGCAACAAATCGGAAGTCAACATTTTATTTTATTGTATTAGTTATTAATTTGTTTTTGTTTTGTTTTGTTTTGTTTTTTGAAACTTTGAATAAAAATTAATGATAAAAAAAGAAAAGAAAATAGGACTGGAGAAGGGGACAGAAAGAGTTAGAACACAAACACAATTCTTTTTTACATTCACTCCAAAGTCCCATTGATTTTCAGCACATTCATAACCATGTCTACTCAAAAGTAAATCCTATTGAATTCAATGCAATTTACTCTGGACATATGGGATTAGCAATGCTTTTACCCCCACAAAAGCAAGTATTGGGAAGGTTTTGAAAACACTGCCCAGGATCTGACTCCTACACACAAGAGGGGGAAAAACTGAAATATATATACTTACCCAATTTATGAGATTTTCAGATAAACGGGGGGGAAACCACCATTTTCTGGCCTTGCAATGAGGTTTACTAGACACTGCCACAGGTCAAACAAACACTTCACTGATTGACTGCAATCCTGAATGGGCGGGGTTAAAGCTATGAAGTGCTATACAGTAGTTTAAAAAAGATTTAATGGGGCGGCTGACATTTTTATGTATATCTAGAGAACCGGACCACCTAGAAACTTTTTTTTAAAAATTAAAGCTGAGAATCACCCCCTCTGATGGTGTCACCTGGTGTGGTCTGCACCCCCCTAGTGACGCCACTGGGGGGCGGCTGACGTTTTTATGTATATCTCGAGAACCGGACCACCTAGAAACTTAATTTATTTTTAAATTAAAGCTGAGAGTCACCCCCCTCTGATGGTGTCACCTGGTGCGGTCCGCACCCCCCGCACCCCCCTAGTGATGCCACTGGGTTTTCCAAATTCACTATTTATTTTTGAATGAGGAATCTTGAACTTTGTGAACCTGTAACATCTCCCATGATATGCCATTGCATATCAGCTGCCATATTATACTAAATACCATTGCAAGTTAGAGGAGTTTTTTGTGGCAGTGTTCTGACTGTAGAGCATCCTCCTGAACAATGTTGCCAGGCACCTTCTTTGTATAGTTTTAGGTACCAGGATAAACTGATTTTTGTCAGACTATTAATGATTTGTAGTGAGGCTGCTATTCTGGGTATTGTTTTATACTACATTATGTGCTTTAGGGTGGAATCCTAAGGTCAGACAGGCAAACACCAAAGTCTCTTAAAGTGCCTTATCCAAAGCCCTGCAGTGCTCTTGTCAACAAGCTTTTTTACAACACTATTTCTCTCCCACTGGAACTGAATCTCTGTCCAGATTGTTCTGGGGGCGGGTGGATCAGACAGCTTTGAATCCTTTAGAATTACGCCATTTCCCAGTCATTCCCCCGCATGCCATCTTTTTGGCACTCCTGACATTGGAATTTTGACATCAGTTGGGGCAAGGAATCAAATATTTCTGTGGCAATGGGAAGGGGTAGGCTGATATCTGTTGCTATTTAAAAATGAGAATTTTCAGAATTTAGAAACAAATTTACTGCAGCCTTCAAAAAAACGTGATCATATGTTATGTGGCTAACTTCCAGATTAGATTATTGCAGTGCGCTCTACATGGGGCTGCCCTTGAAGACAACTCAGAAACTTCAACTGGTTCAACATGCAACAACAGCCAGATTACTGGCTAGACGTTTTTTCCCAAACTCACATAACCCCTGTTTTAAAACAGTTGCATTGGTTGCCAGTTCATTTCCAGGCCCAATTCAAAGTGCTCATGATTGTGTTTAAAGTCCTAAATTACTTAGGTCCCAAATATCCAAGAGTCTATCTCCTTTCCTACAGACCCTCTCGGATCTCAAGATCAGCAGAGAGGCTTACTTGGTATTTCCTCTACCCTCAGAAATTTGGGGGATGGTAACCTGGAAGATGGCAGTCCCTAAGCTGTGGAATTCCCTCACAGAGGTGTACCTGGCATCTACATTATGCAGTTTTTATCCTATGCTGAAGATGCATTTTTTTACCCTGGCCTTTGACATCTGAGATATATGTTTTCAGTACTCACCCTATTGCTGCAATTGTAATTTATTTTAATTGCTTTTAACAGTGAATTTTAAACTGTTGTAACCCATCTTGAGACCAGCTGGTGAACGGCAGGTAAGAAATAACAATAACGTATTTCCTTTACCAAATATCTTCACACTATTTTGCGTCAGTGAATATCAGTGAATTGGCTGCAGAATTAGAAGCACCCAAGTACTAACCAACCTTTTTTTGTTAAACTAGGTCAGTGATGACACTTTGACCTAGTATAATAAAATACTGCTAGTTATAGATATCAGATGGCACAAGTTATACATTTTGTGCTCTGCAAATTCAGGTCCTATTGAAAAATCAATGGAAAATTTCATATTTTTGTGGTTCTGAAGATCTCACTTTTATATTAAAAAAATCTAAAAAGACATTCTAAACAAGGACTGATTTACTTGCATTTGCAAGCAGATCATCATTTGTGATTATTCATATTATATTGATTATTGTCAGTGCTGGCTGCATGTTACTTCCTACCCAGAAAACACTTTTCATGATGGATACACAGCTGCTATCCCAAAGAGCTGTAAACACATGATTTTGCAGATACAATTTTGCAGGGACCTTGTGTAGAGGAAACTGTGCCAGTGGAACTTTTCTGTAACTCAGATATATTGTAGGGACAGTAGTCCTGTCTCTCTTAGATACTCTCTAGATTACTCTCAATTACTCAATTACTCAATTACTCTCTAGATAGATTAATCTAATAAGCAATAGAGGCTTCCAAGAATCACATAATAGAGCACACAAACACTCCAAGAACCTTCCCAAAACAAAAAAGTCACCTTGGGGAAGGGGAAAGAGAAAGGGAGAGAGGCAACTACCCCAGAGGGGAATATTGAGGGTCCTCATTCTACCTGAAATTATGTTGGGTTATAAATGCGTTTTGAGTATAAATCCCTTCTTTGGGGGCAACTCTCCTTTCTGTTCCCCACAGAGTGTTGTCTTTTGGGAGAATTGTGCTTTAAATGCCTCTTTAAAGTGAAGGGCTTTAGGTTAATGGTAGGGCACATGCTTTACATCCCAGATTCAGTCGCTGGCATTCCCAGGTAGGGCTAAGAAAGACCTCCATCTGGAACCCTGGAGGACCACGTCTTGTGTAGACAAATACAGAGCTTGGTTGACCAAGACATGAACTTAGCAGAAGGCAATTTCTTGCATTTATAAGAATGGTTAAAAATGCAGTGGGATCTTTTTAATAAACTATTTTCTCAAATCTCCTTGTTCATTTATTTGCTTTTTGGTGCTGCCTTACAATTTATGGATACCTCCTTCTCAACCTATGAAAGAGGGTGAGGAAATATTAATTTATTTCTATTTATTCCCTGCCTTTTGGTGCTCTAGAGACCCTAGTCATAGTACATCAGAACTGGCCCTAGAGAGTGTATCTGGAAGCGAACTGTATGGGATATATATTAGTCACTTGTGTACACATCACTCTCATGCATATGTTCATGAGGAGGGGTGAGAGGTTAATTCCTATGGGACTGCAGGCCTCAACATACTGCAACACATCCCAGGGGACTGGAAGAGTGATTCTGTGGAATCTCTAACTTCAGCCACTGGAAAGATTATTCCCTAAAACAATTTTATATTTGCATATTTGCTTCCTGGTACTCTAAAGAGGCTCATTTAGTCTGTCACAATGTGATCATCCTTTTGAAACCACCTATTGTCCATTACAAGGGAAATAAGCATAATAGAAACAGCAATACACAATTTATATTTTAACACAAGTGCTTCTCTCCTTTGAGAACAAGCATATTAACTGTACTGCGTCTCCTGTGTCATTCGCATTTCCTTCTCCCCCCCCTTTTTTTTTTAAATGGATAAAACAAATGTTAAAAGTCTCAGTTGAGGGAAAAGGCAAAAGGAGGAGGGGGGATGACGAAAGAGCAAGAGGGTGGGAGGGGAAAACAACTCAGGGCTGCCAGAAACATGGTGTGTGGAGAAAGGCAGCAGCCATACCACAAGCCATGAAGCAGTAAAAAGGTTTTACGGAGAAATAAAGATATAGGGAAATCTCTTACGACATATATAAAAAGGCCCTTTCTGTTTTAATTAGGAGTCACCAGTTGAGATAACCAGCAACACAATGGCACTTGTAAAAGGGGCCACATTTCATCACAGCCAAGTACATGGTGAAAATGCAGGAAAATGGGATTAAGACCTGTTGTAAAGGGGCAGCCATGGGAACCAGATGGCCTTTCCCTGCTCCTAACCTATCATGTTTTGTTTTCTTTCCAACATAATTTTCACTATGTGTCTCCTTCCCCCCCCCCTGCCCTGGTGACCACAAATAAGGATACCATATGTTAAGATTTCTATATTGTCTTAAAACAAAATTTCCCCTTCCCATCGACTCCACACACATTTCCTCTTGTCCCATAGACATTCAGTGCAGCTAATCAATGCAAGGAATATTAAACTGATCTCTTTTGACCCTGAAAAGATTGAAAGTAAAGGGATTCCTGTCAGATAATAAATTTCTTGGATTTCTTTCCCACAGGAAGCATAGTAGATTGGAAATGGAAGGATGATCCCATCAGCAAAGATGAAGAAAACTTTGGCCCAGTTTCTTATTTTACCCCAGAGCCAGAGGCATATCTAATTGTGAGTGGTCCACAATTAGTAAAAGTCACTAAAAGTATGCAGAAAACACTGTGGGCATGATCTATCCTCCCACAGTTGCCCAAAGAGTAACTTAAAGATTAGCACTCTGGGGAGATCCCTGTACAGGAGGTGATCTGTTGTAAATAATGCTTTTCCTGATGCAAAGCACATGGCTGTACACATGTACCATGAGCCAGCCAAGGAAAGACAGGGATGGGAAACAGAGGCCTATGACAATCCTTTCCTTGAATGCAGAGCTGGTCCTGTAAGGAAATCAAGAATGGATTGTGTCCATTGTTGTTTTTAAATGAAGATTTTTGCTCATTTCTTCTTGCAGATTGGACAAGGCTATGCTGATTCACTTCTGGGATATAACCTGTGGTAGTGCTTCAGTTATGGAAGGCCCTCCCCAGAAAGACTCACCTGGTGCCTCCATTATAGTCTTTTCAACACCAGGAGAACACCATTCATTCATTCATTTCAGGATTTTTAGTTACTTGCTTTTAATGGTCAGTCCTCCATATGATAAAGCAAGACCCCTGATCGCATGAGGCATTCTACTCACCTTCAAGAGTAGAAGCCTCTTGCAGACTTTCCGTGCTCAAGGGAAGCATGCAGGCTGAAGCAGGAACATGATGCATGCAAGGACACTGGATGTAGGGCATGCACGTGCACCACTGCCTTCACCCAGACATTGAGCATTTGCATGTTCAAGCAAATGCCTGAGCACACCTATAGACATCTTTATTTGTAGCTGCAGAGTAGTGGTGGTAGCAGCAGTAGTGGCAGAGGCAGCATTTATATAACACTTTTACCAAGTAATGTTGCAAGGTAGGCCAGTCTTATTATCCCCACAGTATGGATGAAAGACTGAAACAGAGAATGCCCCATCAAATCCCACCCATTAAGTGCATGTTTGAGCTGACATTTGAACCAGGGACTGTCAGGTCATAGCCCATGGTCTTGGGTACACACCCCACTGCAGCAGTTTCCCTAACAGAAGAAACTTGTGGATGCATACCCATCAGCAAGCATAGGAATGTCAGAAGCAGCCCTCAGAGGCAAACACAGAAATGGCACAAACTGCAAAGGTTCACGCTGAAAGTTGGGAGTGTGTGTTTGTTTTTTGTTTTAGATCAGCTAAGAAAGCAATCCCATTTTTAAGAGAAATAAGCTACTTTAATAGCATGCAGGAGGGGATAATGATGATTACCCCTTCCTTGGGATGAAGCCTTCATAAATACAAAGTAAATTGCATTATACTAATGCAAGAAATAAAGATTCAGAAGAAGAGTGAGTGGAGAGGTTAGGATAAAACAGGAAAGGAAGTTGGAAAAAATGTTTTCTGACATTTTAAGTTAGGAAACATGATAATGACCAAAATTCATTACCTTAACGACTGGGCTATGATATGTAATTCTTAACCTGTATTCTCTACTTGAAGGATGCCTCCAGTGAGATATACTGGATACCATCAATGCTGATTTGGATTAAAAGCTGTATGTGTGCCCTCACTTTTCAATTCTATTAAAACACCAAAATCAATAACATAGCATGGCTTTCAGAAGTGATAATAAAACACCCTAAAATATTCCCAGAATTCTTCTATAAATAATTTGCTTAGCGTACTTATGTTAAAAAGCTTGTCAGTTATAGCACTCTGAAAAGCTCTGAAAGTACCTGCAATCATATTTGGATTTGATAAACCTCTTGCAGCTTTGGGTCACAGAGGGCTATACTATGCACCCAAAGAAATCATTATTTTCCTTAATAAATAAATTACTGGCCTATATTTCATGTATCACTCAGGCCTGCTGCTATCAAGGGTTTAAATAATAAATAACAAATAGCTCCATTCATATATTAATAACAACGCATCAGTCTCTCTCTCTTTCTTTTCTTTTTTTCTTTTTTGTCTTAATATATATCCCCAGCATCGTATTGACTAGTGGTCATGTGAAAGGACAAATAGCTGGGCCACTGGGAACATTTAAAATTTTCCAGTTTAAGAAAACTATGTCTAAGTTCTGACAGCCAGCTTTACTTTGTCAATTGCTCAGGCGCTGACAGTGTCATGATTGGTGAGTTTCAAAGCCACAAAAACACTTTAAAGCTATATTAGCTAATGGAGATCCATACTGTTCCTCAAAAGGAAATGTGCCCACAAATGCCTACCTAGAAATACGCATATGAGACTCCGACCATAATCATAGTGGAACGTTTCAAATTCATACATCTTGAGTAAGAGATACGCTAGGTTTCATAATTAGGCCCTGGATTTACAACTAATGCAAGTCAACAATCCGTACAAGCCTCATTATCCGTAAGTAGGGAGGGATACATTAGCATTCCCATTCTGTTTACCTACAGGAGCAGCCCAGCAGGCCTGCAGATCTGGCTTGGTGGCAGCAGCATATTGTGTACCAGGATGGGGCAGAGGCAGGTCAAGGTGGTGCAGGGACACCAGTGGGAGTGCCAGATTGGTTCCACTGGTGTACTTGCAGCACCCCAACCTTGCCACCACCCTGCCCCACTTCCACACTGTCCCAAACAGCAGCAACGCCAGCACCAAGAACCCAGGTCTGTAGCACCACTCCTCCCCTCTGGCTGCTCCTGTAAAGTTACCCCAGTGCACACAATGCACCTAAAAACTGAAGGATATTAATAGGTTCTTCAAAGTTAGTGGGACTGGATGGCATTGCACAGGATGATGCCTTGTCTGCCCGCTGAGAGACAAGGAAGAATGTGTTGTATAATGGGAGACTGGCAGGGGGGAGCACTGTGGCAGTGCTTAGGAATGACAGGCAACCCTGTAGCTGGGGGGGGTGCAAATGGGGGCGGAGCTTTGCTTTACCCCCCCCCCTGGAATTTTTTGGGGAAATTGACTTCTTTTTAATTTCTGACAAGACAAACAGTGACAACCTCCATTTAAAGAACAAGAACTTGTTTTAAGAACAGGAGCAATTTAAGGACCCTGTGAAAAATTCAGTGAATAAGTCTGGGTGAGTGCACAACAAAAATCTCATCTGGAAAAGCCCCCCAAAGTCTTCTCACTCAAGACTTTCCCTGACTGAGTAAGGGTTGATTTGTCATGATCACAATCATCTATAATTACTTAAGTGATGCTGAAAAAACCAGCCTGTATAGTAACATGACCCTTGAAGAGTTAAATAGTAGACCTTTGTGTTATGGGCTAGAGTAAGACTCTACCCCTTGGACTTTCCTTTGCTCTGCTTTTCAGTTTCAGTTTCAGTTGTGCTGTCTACCCAGCCAGCAATAAAGAAGTGTTTGTTTGCCTGCAAGTAAGAAGTAGAGTTTGTTTATTCTGCAGTTATTATAATAAGTATAGCAGGGTTGAGTGCTTATTGCTAAAGGGTGAAATAAAGATAACTTAAAGTGATCTGAACAAATGACTATCCTAAGCTATCCTTTATTCTTTTACTCACTAAACTCACAATCACAGTGGCTATTGTTTCCTTCTTTTTCTTGAGTACATGATGGCAAAGGATGAAAACAGCCCTAGAGGAAAGAAAACGCTGCTGTGCACACTACAGTTAGCTGGGTGGCTGGCCACCTAGGCTGTAACTCAGGCCTAGTTTCTGATTTTCCCAATGGGTGCAGCTCAGCAAGAGGCCTTTTCTGCATTTCTGGGTAGAAAAACCAACTCAGCAACCAGTAAAAAAAAGTTCAATTGCTTTCCACAATTAATTTCAAATTGTTTAGTTAGTCCTTTATATAGCAGCCAGTTAAAAAGGTTTCCCTTGATTGTCTGACAAGATGGAAAATCTAAAGATCAGGAATAAGACTAGAAGGAGAGACTCCCAAGGAGGAGTTAACCAACACAACCTAAAGTATTTATTTTCTCTCTGTCTTGTAGTATTGGCAAGTTTGTTTTTCAAGTGGAATCTAAAACTGAGGTACCTAATGCAGCATCAAAGCCAAGCTCAGGAGCTCACTGTCATTACCAAGGTAATTCATTTCATGAAGAAAACACAGGGATAGACCACAGGTGAAAGAGGGCTCTAGCTATAGACAAAGTCAAGCTTTTGAGTCTGGTATTCCCGAGGATCTCTCAAAAAAGGGTGAGACAATTCAACATATTAAACTTTATTCATGCACATACAGGAAGACTGAGGGGGAAGCTCACTGCCTTTCCCTTCCCCTGGCCTGACCCTCATCTCCTCTGCATCAGTGGGGTGGTGGGAATTGGCTGGCACTATGCACCTCTCCCAAATGCCCTACCTAGAAATGTGGCTGCCTCACCTAACGGTGGCTACAGGTCTGGTGACAGGGTTGATGACAGGAAATGGGGGATTAGGACAACAGGGAAATCACCACAATCTACTGCAAGAGCAATAGGTCGGGGCCTATGGCAGTCCATAGGGTTTGGGGCAAGCATTTTGAGATACGATCAAACGTTAACAGTAAAGTGGTGGTACTATAACATTGATATGTCAACTGTCAGTAACCTGACAGCAGCAGTTCCATCTGGGAGAGGTGAGAAACTTTGCTGAGAGACCAGCAACGTCTGTGAACTGGTCAATATAAATAGTATTTAACTTTAGGAATTCATGCCTGGGTTTTCTTTTTTCCCCTCTTCCCTCCTTATCCTTTCTTCTTTTTGTGTTGTGTCTTTTAGATTATGTGGGCAGGGACTGTCTTGTTCTTGATCTTATGTAAGCCACTCTGAAAAGTGGGGAAGAAATGCTATAAATAAATAAACAAGCAAGGAAATATTTAGTGAGATAGGTGCAGCAAGAAATGCACACTGTGGCATTGCTCATGGCCAGTGGTGGTAATGATGGCATTTTAGCACAGCAGAGCCAAATGGTACTAGTGTTGGAATTAATTGGAAGAAAGTGCAGCAGGGTTATCTGGTGGGAGATCTCACCCCATAAGATAAACAACAAGGTTCAAGAGTGAATCACAGAACAATAGGATGGAAAAGGGCCTACAAGGTCATCAAGTCCAACCCCCTGCTCAATGCAGAAATCCAATTTAAAGCATACCCGACAGGTGGCTATCCAGCTGCTTCTCAAATGCCTCCAGTGTTGGAGAGCCCACCGCCTCCCTAGGTAATTGATTCCATTGTCATACAGCTCTAACTGTCAGGACGTTTTTCCTGATGTTAGCTGAAATCTGGCTCCCTGTAACTTGAGCCCATTATTCCATGTCCTAAACTCTGGGATGATCAAGAAGAGACCCTGGTCCTCCTCTGTGTGGCAACCTTTCATGTACTTGAAGAGTGCTAGCATATCTCCCCTCAGTTTTCTCTTGTCAAGGCTAAACATGTCTAGTTCTTTCGTGTCTCCTCATAGGGCTTTGTTTCAAGTCCCCCATCATCCTCATTGCCCTCCTCTGAACCCGTTCCAGTGAGTCTTGAACCGGAGACCGGGGTCTAGTGTGTAGGGCAGGATTCTGGGGCAGGACCCTACTCAGCAGAATGAGCAAAAAGGGAGGGAAATGCAACTGGGCTGGCTTACCATGTTTTGAAATAAGTGAAATAATATTGCCATTGTGTAGAGCAGTTATGTTGGGCTTTTTTACAAGATTGTTGCTAAAGTGCAAGCAATCATGAGTATCTAAAAATACAGATGAGAAATCTGGTGCACTTCCAGTGACCCAGTTTAATTGGGTTCTTGATGGTTGTGATGGCTGAGTCATCTTTTGCCTGAATCACTGCTTGCACCCAGTGTGCCATTGCCCCTTTTGTGATCTGTGCAATTTGTTCCTTCGGTCCTTTCTTACCTTGATCCCCAAGCCTAGAGCATAAACACATGGCAGATGCACAACAGGCTGTACAGGCTTGATCTTTGTATAAAGAGCAGGGTCAGTTTTTTGTTTTTTGTTTTTGTCTCTGGAAACAGGTTCATACCTATGTTTCAGGTTCAAGTGTCATATTCTGGATTTCCAACATGTGTTACACATCTGCTTGAGCCATAGATTTATGACAAAACCTGCATTTAATTTTACTCGGCTCAGTCATTGTTATTGCTCTGCTATGCCTCTCCCCCCACCTCCCCACCTCCCGCCACCTCCCCCCACCTCCCCTTCTTTAACTAGAATGGCTGTGTCTGGGCTATATAAAAGCCCCAGTTCCAAGTCATATAATTTTAGGGGCAAAAGGGGGGGGGAAACACAAAATGTTATTTTTTATAACACTTGCCTCATTAACAATCTCCAAATTCCATAATTTTACACCGCCATGTGCTGCACATTGTATTTAGTACCTGGCAGCATAATTTAATTGTTTAGAATCCTCACAGGACAGGCTGCACACATACATTAGGGAAATGATGGAACAGGTGGGACCGTTGTCCTGCACCTGATAATCATAGGTTGTTAACCTCCACACAGCACAGCTGATGTAAATATAAGTGTAGGGCAAGGGGAGTGGCTCCAGAACCGGAATTACACTCTTTTGTTAGACCTCATAATGATGTGTGTCAAGGCCTAGTTATCAACTGACTGCAGCTTCTCACTAACTCAATGCCTTTTGAAGTATAGAGCAGATAAGACCAAAATTATACACTGGGATCATTTAACAAATAGAGTGTCATTCAAGAAACTTGGAGAAGGTGAAATTCAATGGGTAAAATGAGCTAATTCTCAAGGAGGTATGATTTTATTTTTATTTTTTAATGAAATGTATACCCCCAATTTTCTATCTTTTAAAAAACACTCAAGGCAGCTTAGTGAATGTAATAATAAATAAGAGTTAAAAATTCAATTCTATAGAAAAGCTAAAAAAATGGGAGAACAATTTATTTATTTATTTTTACTTTAAAAAAATTCCAGAGAGCATAAAACAACTAGAAATATGACACTGGCCAAAGGCCTTTCTTTCATGAAATGTTGGAAGACTACCTCCACTGGCTGCCTATTAGCTACTGGGCTTAGTTCAAGGTTCTGGTTTTGGTGTACAAAGCCCTCTGCAGCTTGGGACCAAGATACCTGAAAGATCATCTTACCCCTTATATACCCAGTCGATCACTGCACTCTGCAGGTGAGGACCTCCTGCAGATACCACCTTATCAGGAGGTCTATTCCGCACAACATAGGACTTTTAGTGTAGTGACACTGACGCTTTGGAATTCCCTCCCCTTAAATATTAGACAGGCTCCAACTCTGTTAAAATTTCAACAAGACTTTTAAATAGAGACCTTATTCCAGTCTGTGTTGGAACTGCTTTTTAAGATGTTTTTAAAGATGTTTTGTTTTAATATGTTTTAAAGTCCAATGCTGACTGATACTGCTGGCCTTCATAATAATCCCTTGATGGTGTTGCTCAGTATCAAATTGAGGCTGCCCCAAAGCTTTGGAACTCCCCTTCTGAGATTTGCCAAAGGCCAATATTTTCCAGGGATGATACAAGACATTTTTTATCCTGGCTAGCTTTTACAGCTGGGATAAAACAGGTATGGAATAAATTTTAATTCTGATACCTCATTTTACTGTTTTAATGGGTTTCATTGAAGATTGATTTTAATATCACTACTTGCTCTGAGAACTTGGGACCGTGCAGACTGGAATAAATAAATATTTTTTTAATTAACTCCTAATTAACAAGCTAAGCAGGAGATGCCTAGATTAGAATTAGCAAAGTCAGAAGATAGGCTTAAATTTACTATTTTGCCTTGATGCATAGGAATAAGATGCACCTTAATGTTTTTGCTTTTAACCTACATTTAGCACAGCTGTCACCATTAAGCAGTAAGAGAAGGAGACTGCTTGCCCAGTTACTGGCACTCATGGCCTTGTAGCAGTGGCAAAGACAGAACAGCCAGGGCTGGTTAATGTTAGATGTTATCAGTTTGAACTTGCAGTGGTTTCTAAGAGCAGCTGTGGAGGCTTACCATGTCCATCATAGTATTTATCAACACTTTCCTGCTCCACCACTCCACTTGGCTTCCAATGGCACCCAGGAACAACTGTTGGTATAAATCCCAGTGGGGCCTCTTACCTTTGCAGTTGCCATTTCAGCGATATTGCCTGAACAGTACAATCTTATCTCATGCCCGCTGAGGAACCATGTGCTCAGTTGGATCCCACTATCATCTAAAGAAACCAGAGCATCACATATACTATAAGCTATTCAAATAGAGCCTTAGCTGTGCTCAGATAGTTGAGCCCAGGTTGCTGTCTCTAAGTACTCTTAAGTACTTACCTGGAAATAGAGGTAGATGAATCTGTGCATTTCAGTTTCTTGCAGAATCTTAATTCCACTTCAGCACATTTCCACATAAGTTTAACGAAAAGAAGTCCTCACAAAAATTCTTCAGCATTTTAGGGTGTAGGTCTTCTAACGTTTGTATGCAATTTTGTATGCAGTGATCCTAACATACACATTTATGCAAGAATGTCTCCTAACAGAATACATTTCATGTTATTTTCATTAATATATGCCCATTTCTCCCTAGTATATGCACTTGACTTTCAAAACTTGGATGCCTTTAAAAGAGGATTAGTCAAATATATGGAGGATAAAGCTATTAATACTAGCAATTATGGCTTTGCTCTGCCTCCATAGTCAGAGGCAACATGCTGCTGAATACCAGTTGCTGGAAACTATAGGAGGGGAGAGAGCAGAGTTTGGAAAAGTTACTTTTTTGAACTACAACTCCCATCAGCCCCAGCCAGCATGGCCACTGTATTGGGCTGATAAAGTAACTTTTCCAAGCTCTGGAGAGAGTGCTTTTGTGCTCAGGTGCTGATTGTGGGCTTTCCATAGGCATCTACTGTGAGAACAGGATGCTGGACTAGATGGGCCACTGGCCCATCTTATGTTCTTAACTACCACACTGGATTATTCGAGACCTAATGACCTCAGCCTTTTAACACTTAGGGCAGTAGTTCCCAACCTTCATGAGCACGGGACCCCCTTTATAAGCTGAACATTTTTTGTGACCCCCTCCCCCCAGGGAGGCAGGCTGGCTGCCAGGAAGGAAGGGGGAAAGCAGCCTTTCTTTGCAGCCTTGCTTCATTTTTGCTTCACAAAAAGCCCTCTCCTCTCATTCTAAGTAAGGGTGCTGTCAGTAGCAGCAGTGCAAGGAGACGGGAATCAGTGATAGTAATCCCCTCTTCTTCCAGGTAACTCCACCCTTAGCCTCCTTTGGCATCTGCCATGTATTTTATAGGCAGATGCCTGCCCTTAGTGTGCCTGAAAGACGCTCTGGAGCTTCAGCAAAAGGCCTCCCCTCTCATTTGGAGCAAGGGGGAGGTGTCATCTGCAGCGGCAGCGGAAAGCAGACAGTGTAGAAGGAGTGAAGACTTTTTAAAAAATTAATAAATAATTCATTTCTTTACTGTTCACGGCCCCCTCTGGATTACTTTGCGGGGGCCCTGGGGGTCCCGGCCCCCAGGTTGGGAACCACTGACTTAGGGTATTCAAAAGCTTTTTATAATGCGTTTGTACTTAGGGTTGCCAGGTTCAGGGCCAGAGACTGATCCTGTATCTTTAAGAGAAGAGAAAAATCAGCCAAGTGCAGGTTTTCTTGCAACACTGCAATGGGAGAAACCACAAGGTGGAATTCTCCCTTCCCCCTGCACAACTTTTAAAGGTACAGAAGACCTCTTATTTATATTTATTTATTTATTTGATTTGATTTATATACCGCTCACAGCCCGAAGGCTCTCAGGGCGGTGCACAACATAGGATAAAATACAATAAAATCACAAAAACAGTAGAGCATAAATATTAAACAATAAACAACCTAATATACATTAAAAGCTTAAAAGATAGATTAAAATGCCTGGGAGAATAAAAAGGTTTTCACCTGGCGCCGAAAAGATAAAAGTGTAGGCGCCAGGTGGACCTCATTGGGGAGACTGTTCCATAATTCGGGGGCAGCCACTGAAAAGGCCCTAGATCTTGTTACGACCCTCCGAGCTTCTCTGTGAGTCGGAACTCGGAGGAGGGCCTTAGATGTTGAACGTAGTGAACAGGTAGGTTCATATCGGGAGAGGCATTCTGCTAGATATTGTGGTCCCGCGCCGTGTAAGGCTTTATAAGTCAAAACTAGCACTTTGAATTTAGCCCGGAAACGGATAGGTAGCCAGTGCAAACGAGCCAGAGCAGGTGTTATATGTGCGGACCGCCTAGTCCTCGTCAGCAGTCTAGCAGCTGCGTTTTGCACTAGCTGTAGTTTCCGAACTGTCTTCAAAGGCAGCCCCACATAGAGCGCATTGCAGTAATCCAATCTAGAGGTTACCAGAGCATGCACGACTGAAGTGAGGTCATCACTTTCCAGATAGGGACGTAGCTGGGCTACCAACCGAAGGTGGTAGAACGCGTTCCGTGCCACCGAGGCCACCTGCGCCTCGAGAGACAGGAATGGATTGAAAAGAACCCCCAAGCTACGAACCTGTTCCTTCAGGTTGAACATCCACCATCTGGTCAGAGAAGGCACTCACCAACAGTGTCTCAGTCTTGTCAGGATTGAGCCTCAGTTTATTAGCTCTCATCCAGTCCATTATCGCGGCCAGGCAACGGTTCAGCACATTGACAGCCTCACCTGAAGAAGATGAAAAGGAGAAATAGAGTTGCGTGTCATCAGCATACTGGTGACAACGCACTCCAAAACAGTACCGATCCCTGCGGGACTCCACAATGGAGAGTCCAGGGTATCGATCCATATTCCCCAAGCCCTACCCTCTGGAGGCGATCCACCAAGGAGGAGCGGAGCCACTGCCAAGCAGTACCTCCAACTCCCAGCTCCGTGAGTCTCTCCAGAAGGATACCATGGTCGATGGTATCAAAAGCAGCTGAGAGATCAAGGAGAATCAACAGAGTAACACTCCCTCTGTCCCTCTCCCGACATAGGTCATCATACAGGGCGACCAAGGCTGTTTCAGTGCCAAAACCGGGCCTAAAACCGGATTGAAACGGATCTAGATAATCGGTTTCATCCAAGAGCACCTGGAGCTGGCTGGCAACCACCCGTTCTAAGACCTTGCCCAGGAATGGAACATTCGCTATAGTCTATAGTTGTTCAAATTATCTGGGTCCAGGGAAGGTTTCTTCAGGAGTGGTCTCACTACTGCCTCTTTTAAGCAACTAGGGACCACTCCATCTCTCAAGGAGGCATTTATCACTTCCCTGGCCCAGCCGGCTGTTCCAACCCTGCCAGCTTTCACTAGCCAAGAGGGGCAAGGATCCAGTACAGAGGTGGTTGCACGCACCAGTCCAAGCACCTTGTCAATGTCCTCAAGCTGTACCAACTGAAACTCATCCAATAAATGAAGACAAGACCGTGCTCCGGATACCTCATTAGGTTCAACTGCCATAATACTGGAGTCTAAGTCCCGGCGGATGCAAGAGATTTTATCTTGGAAGTGCCCAGCGAACTCATTACAGCGGGATTCTGAAGGTTCTATAATATCCTGAGGGCTAGAATGTAAAAGCCCTCGGACAATTTTAAAGAGCTCCACTAGGCGGTTGAGAGATGATTTGATAGTGGCAGCGAAGTATCGCTTTTTCGCTGCCCTCACCGCTTCTGTATACAACTTAGTGGAGGCACTTACCAAGGCATAGTTGCATCCGTCAGGAGTACGCCTCCATCTGCACTCAAGCCTTCTCCTCTCTTGCTTCATCGCATGAGCTCTGCATGGGATAGGGCGCGCAGGAGCGATCGTGTCCACGGCCCGGGTCATTTCCGTATTCCACAGTTCGACCAGGGCTTCGACAGGAGCGCCTGTCTTATCAGCCGGAAAATCCCCCAGAGCCCTTTGGAAACCCAAAGGATCCATTAGTCTCCGAGGTCGGACCAGCTTAATAGGTCCTCCACCCTTGTGGAGGGAAAGGGTGGCTGTAAGCCTAAACTTCAGCAAGCGGTGATCTGTCCATGACAATGGGGTCGATAAAAAACTCCCCACCTCCAGATCACCATCTCCATGTCCAGTGGCAAAGATCAAATCAAGAGTGTGCCCCGACACATGCGTTGGGCCAGTGGCAAATTGAGACAGCCCCATGGTTGCCATGGAGGCCATGAAGTCCTGAGCCGCCCCAGATAAAGCAGCCTCGGCATGGATGTTGAAGTCTTCCAGTACTAATAGTCTGGGGGACTTCAACAGTACCTCCGAGACTACCTCTGACAGCTCAGTTAGGGAAGCTGTTGGGCAGCAGGGTGGACGGTACACCAACAAAATTCCCAGTCTGTCTCTTTGACCCAGCACAAGGTGGAGGCATTCCAAGCCAGTCGTCACCTGGACAGGGTGCTTGATGAGCGAGAGAGAACTCCTATAGGCCACAGCCACCCCACCTCCCCGACCCTCGGATCTACCACAGTGCTGAACCGTATACCCAGGTGGGCAGAGCTGGGAAAGAGTAACTCCTCCCTGATCACCCACCCAGGTCTCGATTATGCATGCCAGGTCGGCCCCCTCATCAACAATTAAGTCGTGGACGAGGGAGATCTTATTATGTACCGATCTGGCGTTTAGAAGCAGCACTTGGAGATCCGCGAGCTGGCTGATAGGACAACCAACAGTCCTGCGGGTGTGAGAAGGACCGGAACAAGGTACAGACACAACTTGTCTGGGACGAGTTCCCCTTACCTGGCATGTTCTTCTCACAACACCATACCTCCCATTACCCATCACTACATTAATTGGGGCCCCCAAAAGTCCCCCCAGTCGAACTCTCTCTCCCAGGCACATGACAAAACACACATAAATTCACGCTCATGCACTCACACACTCACTCAGTCCCATTCACACCAAACACGAACCACAAATCAGCCACACAGAAACCCAGACAACACATTCATACAAAGACTCAAACTCATCCACACCAAACAGCCACAGCTAAAACAACAGCAGCAGACGTCAAAACATTCAACATTCAGGCAGGCGGGACAACAGTGGCCGTCTTGGTCAAGATGGTAATAAGGCCAAGATAATGGCAACAGCCGGGAACTGTAGCAATGGCAGCAGCAACGTCCATGTTCAAAAACATTGGCAGTAACAACCTGTCTCGAACGGTATGATAATAACAGCCAAAAGCTGCAGCAACAGCGATAGCGGCACGCACCCCGAGAGGGAACCACAGCAGCAGCCAGACCCAACCGATCCACAGCCAAGCAGCAGCGGCGGCGGCGACGACAGCGGTATCCACACCCGAGCAGCAGCAGATGACAGCAGCAACGGTGGCGCACACCTCAGAAGAGACAGCAGCGGCAACTGGGCATGTCCTTCTGGGCCACCTGATATCAGATCGAAGAACCCAGTTCACTGTCCTGTTTTGGCAAGCCCTGTTTTGAACCCTTGACGTCCAAATCCATCTGTCCTTGGCCCACCATTCTCAATTAGACGGTCATACAGAATGCTCAAATGCCACGGTGGATCAATACTTGCCATGATACATCAGCTTTCAGCAGGACAATTAGGTGGATCTGCTGCCTCTGGAAGAATTTGTGTACAATAACTCTTCACATGCATCCACACAACAAACCCCCTTCTTCAGCATCTACGGCTACCAGCCCCGGTTTTTCCCATCGGTCTTGCCTCTGTTGCTGGTTCCAACTGCAGATATCATGCTTTAGGAGTTGCAGGCCATACAGGCGGTCCTGAGGGATCAGTTTGTCTTCCAAAAGGCAAAGTCAGTTAATAAGGCAAAGGGTTGATAGCCCAACAAGGTAATTCGAGTTTCATGACACAGCTGGCGAGGGTCTGATGCTGGTGTCCAACAATGCCAGGTTGCCAGGCCCAGCCTATTTATACCAGGCTGTGTGTGTTCTGTTGCCTTTTCATTTATTTTAGATACATAATCAATGCAAACAATAGTCCTTCTAGGTAACAAGTTTGTGGTTCATTAGTCTCTCATTAGCAAGATGAGACAAAAGAAAAAAAAGTCTTTCCTGCACAGGGTTCTTAATGTTTATTTCTTCTGACTTGTCAAAGGTATTATGGGCCAGATGTGGCATCATCTAATTCTGCTGTGATGTATAATAGCCACATGAAGACATGTACAACAACATGCTTCTTCACCTTCCTTATATCAGGCTTCCCTTGGGATTGGTCTGGAAGCCACAGCTGGCGCCGAATGCTGCAGCCAAATTGTTGAGTGGAGCATCTGGACATGCACATATTCCACCTGTGCTGAGGAAACTGCACTGGCTGCCAATCAGCTACCAGACCATGTTCAAGGTCTTCTTATTAACATAAAAAGGCCTAAATAACTCAGGGCCGGATTGCCTGGAAGACCACTTGTCCCTATATAGACCTGTAAGATTACATACATGTTCTGGGGAAATTCTACTCACAGGACCGTACCCTACTGAATATCACAGAGTGGTGACTCGAAAAAGGGCATTTGCTGCTGCTGCTCTTGTATTGTGGAACACCCTTTCCTGTGTTACATGCAGCAACCGTCAGTTCTTCAGACATCTTGTGAAGACGTCTCTTTTTGCCCTGGCTTTCCTAACCCAAAATATCAGACCCTGTTTTATGTGCTTGAATTACATGAATCCCTATTTGTTTTTAGATGCTTTCATCCTGGAGTTTTATTGGTTTTAGGTTGTATTTGTGTTTTAATGATATTGCGGTTTTTTATATTGCACACTGGTTAGAGATTTTTAAATATTTTAAAGATTTATTTAAAGATTTTTAAATAGCTTATATATAAATAAGTGTCTGAAAACTTCTGTCCTGGCCCTGTCTTCAGTTGCTACCATGAAACAGTATGGAGTGTTCCTGTGTCACTTATATACACCTGTTGCTGGTTGGACCACTTCTTCCAAACTATTTTTTTTTAAAAAGGCTCTGCAAATAGAGTTGATTCAAGGTAGACTGTGGCTGCTGGTGAGTTGTACAGTGGACATTTGTGGGCAATTAGAAATGTACAAAAAATAAAACAATGCCTTTTATGAAAACACCTTATTATAAGCCAGTACTTTGGTCTCATTGGATTCTTTTTTCACCTCTGCCACAGGTTGCCTTTACATTTATGATGCCTACCACAGCAGCTCATAGAAGTGACTGCAGGGCCTTTCCTTCAACTCTGCTAAAGACCAGTTCCACCAGGCTCCTCTCTGAATTGCCATCTACAGCAGCCATACCATCACGCTACAGGAGTAGGAGAGAGATGGGACTGCAGGGACTTTCCATCAGCTCTGTTGAAAGACTAGCATCTTTTGGCTCTTCCTTCCAAATTGTTTCGTTCCAGCTGATCCATTACAAGAACTTTGTAATTAAGAACTTGTGCTGAGCTTTTTTTTTCCTTCCCCCCAATCCCTTTTCCTTTTGTGTCATACCTTTTAGGTTGTAAGCCTGAGGGGACAGACTGTGAACTACTCTGGAAGGTTTTTTGACAGAAGAGTGAGATTAAAATGTTTTAAATAAATAAATGCTCTCTGTAAGAACTGGCCCTTTCCTCTTGTTAATTGTTTGCACTGCCTTTTGCGAGACCATAGTGGTCCAAAAGAAAGCTGCTATGATTAAATAAATCACATGGTAAATATATACTGTCCCAACCTTCACATGGAGGTGCCAGTTCTCACAGACAGCACCTTTATATGGGTGGTGCTGAACCACAAGCCCAGCAGCCATGTTCATGCATTCCCGTGGCACTCATGTGAGGGCTACCACAAGTGTGAATTGGGCCATAGATTCAATGTGGAGCCGTGGGAAAATCACTTTCTCTTAACCTCTTTTCCCATCTGTAAATAATCTGTCTACCTCACAGGGCTGTAGTGAGGTTAAATGTACTAAAGATTTACAGCTAATTAGAAAAAGTGCCAGATAAATAAGTAGTTGACATAGTACTCAATTTGCTAAAGGGCTGGTGTTTAATCAGGCAGAATATAAAAAGGTACCTATTATGCAGCAATAAGGAAAGTGAATTTGGTTATCACTGCAAATATTTCCAGGCACTTCAGACAGATTGTAGACTAATCACAAAATGTGCAATCCTGTGGGGAATAAAACTCTTAATTATGTGCTTAAATCCCATTGCGGACTGAGGCATCCTTAGCATTCTCAAGGATGGACAAGAAGGTTTAGCACTCTTTACACATTGTGCACACTGACGAGCGTTGTGGGATATAATCAAAACTCTGTTGTAATGACCCAACAATCCAAGACCAAGATCACTATTCAGCCTGTCATTTAGTGCTACAAGAATGAACCTTGGCAAGCCTTGAGCTCACATGCTTCCCCCTTCCCCATCCGTTGGCACAGCTTCAGTTCCTTTCTTTTTCAACTAACCACCATTTGTCATTTTTAGTTTTAACTATGGTTTATCCAAACAAGTCAAGAACATAAACCAGGGATGGCTAGTCCTTTTTGTTGTGCAAGGGCTGGACTCTGGAGACACACCCCACTCCTCAGTTGATCCATGCAGATCAGCTAAGGAGGGGGATAATAGCCCCTTGCTTGCTCATCAAATATTCAATTCAATGACTGGGGTGCAGTTTGTATCTCCTACAGGGCATTGGTCTCCACTCACCCTAGCACTGTCTACTTTATTTTTTCTCTCCTTTTTGCCAGTGCCACCAATATCAATGGGATCATGGAGGGCCAGAATAATTTGATTGGGAGGCATATAAGCCCCCAAACTGGGGCAAGCTATCCCTGACATAAACCATTGTTTGAAGCTGGCTTGTTCAGACAAACCATAGTTAACATTAATCAGAGTTTGTCTCAGTTCAACATAACAACTATGAAGCAAATTTAAAGCAGAAACAAATGCTTTCAATCTCCTCCTCATGGCTATGTCAGAGGTGAAGAGGAGGTAGTGTGAGACTGATCCCAAGGCTCATTACAGTAGCACTACACTATGGTTTAGCATTACATTCAAACAAAGCCAGGGTATCCTTTGTGTACCATATGGCTGAGAATGTTAATTCCCGGCTATATATTTTTATAGCATTCAGATTTCCTTTTGGAATATAGACTATTGGATCAGAGAGGGAGCAGTCTGCACAAGTGAGAAACTGTTTTTTCCACAATCATTTCTCAATGTGAGTTCAACTATTTTTGAACCAGTGAGTGATCATGAACAGTCATAACTACTGTTTAATTATAATACTTAGGTGGCAATTCTGTTTACACTCATCTACGAAAAAGGCCCATTGAATAAAAGTAGACGTGCATAGGACTGCATTGTTAGTATTTATACAGAACTTTAATAGGGAAATTCTGACAGGAATAGCTCTACCGTTAGGCAGAGTGAGACAACCACCTCAGATGGCAGATGCTGTGTGGCAGGATTGCCATCTTTTGCAGGGCAGAGATGTGTGTGCCACACAGTCTGTCCTGTACCCCCTCAACTGCCCTGCTGCTCTGGGGGATGTTATCCCATTGTAAATGTTGATTCAACTGCTAGCCTAGTTGGCTTCTGTGTGTGGAATCAGTGGGAGGGCATCTTCTTCTTTGCCTCAGGCAGCAAAATGTTTTTGGGTTGGCGCTGAATCCTGGGCATGGTTACGGTCACATCCCTACCATACATTTAAAGTACATGGCTTCTCCCAAAGAATCCTGGGAACAACACTTTGTTAAGGGTGGTGGGAATGGTAGCTCCATGAAGGTTAAACTACAGTTCCAAGGATTCTTTGGGGGAAGCCAAGACTGTTAAAGTGGTATAAATGTGCTTTAAATGTATGGTGTGGATGTGACCTAAGTTCCATTGTGTTCAATGGGGCTTCCTCCCAAATAGGAATGTTTAGGATTGCAGCCTGAAGTGCTCAAAGTATTCCCAATATAAACCACATTAAAGTGTTCAAAAGAATGTGTGAGGGCTTGCAGTGAGAAGAACCCCAAATCTTTCCATGTTGAGCAGGAAGGCCTGAAAGGAGGTTTGTAAGCATATCATGCCCATAAGTCTCCCTGTGATCAGGAGCCTTACCTGATCGTAAGAAGGCTAGCAAACATGTTCAACTAAACAAGCTCCCTTCAGACCTTCTGGGGAGGTCAGGAGTGGTGCCAGTGCACCTGCCATGGACAGGGACATTCGGGGTGGAGCAGCATGCATGTACCAGCTCCCCATCCCCAGTCTGAGCTCCCACACATTCTTTTGAATTATTGAGTGGGGCTATAGTTTCCCAATTATCTTACAACAAAACTATGGCCACATTCACACCATACTTTTATTCCACTGTAACCCCACTTTGAACAGTCATGGCTTCTCACAAAGACTCCTGAGAAGAGTAGTTTGTGAAGGATGCTGAGAGTTGTTTGGGGACCCCTGTTCCCCTCACAGAGCTACACAGAGTGGTTTAACAGTCAGTCTCTCTTCCCAGAGAACTCTGGGAATTGTAGCTCTGTGAGGGGAAAGCTTTTGTGGCGGGAGAGGCTTTTTTGTGCCAGGTTTCCTCGGGCTCCAAAATTTCTACAAAGAGCATCATTTTTCTTTACATGTCTTCAATAAGCCAGTGTGGCTTTTATCTCCAACAAATTACCTGGATCTATATTTAACATGTTATTTATCATCTCTTGTCACAGAGCTTCTAGGACAACCTTTTTCTTTCCAGTCCAAACTCTATTTTCACTCATTCTGCAGCTGGAACACCAATGGAGGTCACAAAAACTGCCTTTGCATCTCTTCCCTGTGCAGGTATATATTTTTTTCTCTTGCCTAGTTAGTGTAAAGGTTCTTCAGTGGTGAGACAACTGTATCTTGGGCCTCCAATACACCATCATTTTTGACAACAGTTATATCATGTTGATAGCAGTGACCTCACACAATGGCAACCTACTTCCTGGCTCTAGCAACTGCAGTATCTGCTTATAGTCTTTCTGATATAATTCAATAGTGGAAGGGTTAAGTCTAAATCATGCACATTGGGTTCAAAGTATGACACTTGGCACACTCATATATTGACCCACACTAAATATTTTTATATGGATGTATTTTATTTAAAAATGATGTTACAGGAGTTCATATTACATTGTGAAATATGCTTTCTGTTGATTGTCTTATTTTGTGTGAATTGTCTGGGAACATCCATTTGTAATTTGTTATCTAACTCTGTTGGGACCTCTGACCATCAATGGGAATGCACTATTGATACAGAGGATATTTGTGGATAAGCAAATGGTGCAAAATTAAAACTCATTGGTTTTGAAACATGAGGTGGATCCATACCAGGAAATGTTTAGGCATTATCACTGCATGTCAATGACAAGTTTTATGATTTTAACCTAAAGTGTACAATTTGGTCAAAAATCCTGTCTTAACTATTCCACTACAAGACGATAGTTTTAACTCATAAAGTCCTAAATGGTCTAGTCTCTATCTAGCTTACTTTATATAATTTAGGCTATGTTAATGTTGATCTCCACTATGGTGCTTCAAACTCCTGCCTTCCCCATGCCTCCTTGTGGACAGCCAAACATAGCCTGTTGCTGCTACCTCTCTGTGGTTACATGGTATCACTCCACTCCCAAGCTGCAGGACACCATCCCACCATAGACTTTTGTTTTTAACTATGTTGTATGTCTCTTGAAGACCTTTAAGCAACTAATAAGTTCAATGAATCATCAACATCATCTAGAGAAGTGCTTAGCAGTAACCACAGAATTCTTTTGATTAGATTGCAGGATCCAAGGAAGTCCCCAGATGGAAAAAGTGGAGATCCTAGTTGAAAGGCATTTACATAGGCACTTTCTGCTGCCTTGCCATTGATGTTTCCTGTGCTGATTTGTTGATATTTCTGTGCAGTGTGGGTCACTGCAATGTCACAGCTTACTGGCAACTACATCCTGTCTGCTGAATAGAATGCGGATATATTTGGTTTGGGGTAAAGGGGGAGGTCAGGTTAAAAGTTTGGCAAGCAGACTAATATGCCATATTTCCTCTATGGGCCACTGAAATTCTGCCTTGAGAACTCCTACACAGCTCCTTTCTCCGCCAAGCTCCCTGCTGCTGGTTTCTGGCCATACACTCCCATCTCCTATGTAACTTTGCTGTTTCCTAGGAGATGGCATGCTGCTAACCCCACACCTCATCTCCGATGCCCGTGTGACATCACCGGGTCAACACAGCCATAAAACACTACAACTAAGGCACTGGAGTTATGGCTTGACTCACTGCAATATTAGCAAATCCTAAAGGACATGTGAACCAGAGGATGGACTGCAAGGTTTGCTTTTTCATTAGAGTTGTTTTGATGAGAACTAGACATAGTGTCATTGAATGCAGACATAATATACAGAGAGAGAGAGAGAGAGAGAGAGAGAGAGTCCAGAAGATGTAGCAGTACAGGGATCCGTACAGGGCAAGGAGAGAAATGAATTGCTTCAAGAATGAAACAGGGTTGTTTGTGACACAAGCTGACCTTTTAGTTGCACCGTAGCACCAAATGAGTCCTGAAGATATGTCATCCTGTAGCTTCGGTTTCAAGACTAAACTCAACACAGAAAGTTCTGGAGCAAATCACAGCACTAACAACTCAGTCCTTTCTGCATGTTTCTCCTCATAAAAGGAGAGAGGATCCTCCAATGAAAAGGTCCTATCCTTCTGGATCAACAACACTATAAGAGCTTAGCTCCCATACAGAAAGAAGGCATTATATCTACCTCAGCTGACATATTTGCTGTTACTACAAATATTCCGTAAATAAACCTTACAACTGGAAGTTCTTTTTATTGTTTGCAATCCTGCACAGTTAAAGGTAGAAAGGAACTACTGCTAGCCATGATAGCCATATTCTACCTCTACCATGAGAGGCCATATGCCGCTGAATACCAGTTGCTGGGAATAGGGATGGGTGAGTCTGTCAATTTCAGATTCTCTCCAATTCTCATTTTTTCAATCTTAAGTTTAGTTTTTCATATTTCCACACCAGTCTGCAATTTTTTAAAAGTCCTCATCAAAATCCACTTTTTAGTGCAAATTTCTCCTAATATATACATTTTCCTGTGCAATTTTGCCTGATACACACATTTTTCAAGCAGTTTTCCATAATATAATGTGCCTTTGTGTGTTATTTTCAGTAACATACAACAATGCCTATATGTAACACTTTTTGTGTGACAGTGCTCACTGGTACAGAGTACCAGCACCTCTTTTGTTGCTCCCCATAGCATCATTTTGGGCTGGCACCCACAACACTTTTACATGCACTAGCACCTCATTTTTTACCAAAAAAGCACGTGTAAATGAGTGTAAAGTGTGCACAAATGCATATTTTTCTCTACAATGTACCCTAGGATATACATTGTACTCATTACCTTGGGCACCCTCTCCCCTGACTCAATGGCAAGCAACATTTTGTTGTGGGGCCCCACCAAACAGTTCCTAACTGATCCTCTGTTGGTATGATATCTGCATATTCTGCCCCAGTTCCTGTGTTGCACTTGCACATACACCAATATAGACAGGAACACAGGAAGCTGCCTTATACTGAGTCCATCTGTTTGTCCATCTAGTTTAGTGTTGTCTACACTGGCTTGCAACTGCTGTCTAGGATTTCTTACAGAAGTCTTTCCCAGATTTTCCTGGACATGCCAGGGATAGAACCTAAGACATTTTGAATGCAAAGCATGGATTCTACTACTGAGCTGCAGTCAGGATTTACAGAAATGTGGTCTAGTAATTCCACAAAACTGTCCCAACATAGCATCAGCATCATTAAATATTTATAAAAATTCCCAAAATGTGTAAAGCACTGTACAACATTTTAAAATTAACAAGGTCCTCAACTGCAGGTTTAACATCTAAAAAGCGAACAGTCTTCTGATAGCAAAGCCTCACTGATCAGTAAAGAGTGCCCTGTCCCTTACAGAGCTATTGCACATTCTATAAGGAATTAGCCATGACTAGCACAAAAAAAAAGTACTGTAAGTGATGTCATAGCTAGGATGTGATGCTACTTTCCTCCCTGCAATGGGGAGTCCCCTACATTTTCTCCCCAATGACTTTTGAACAACATGTGTTTTCAATGTATAGATAAATATTGAGCACAAAGAAGCTAAGTATACTAGAGCTCCACGGTTTAAATCAGGGGCCCACAACCTTCTAGGGCCAAGGGTTACATCTGGAACTAAAAGAAACTTTAATGGGCACCACAAAATACCAGTTCCACAGAGTATAAACAGGTGATCTCAGAATCCACCACCTAAAACAGACAAAACATACACACACCCCAAAACAAGTAATACACAGACAAAAAAGCAAACAATCCACAAACACAAAAAGCTCAATTTTAAAAAAATTGGGAGGAGCAAGAACTTTAGCAGGCATCAAGGGGGTATCTGAGGGCACCATGGTGCCCATGGGTGCCATGTTGGGGAACCCAATCTTAAACCAATTCACAGCAAAAATGCCAGATCCCCCCAAAATGCCAACTGCATTACTGGATCATGGCCATTATGTGGAAGAAAGATATACTGAAATCCCAACAAATCTTCTACAAACATGTTTTAGAATGGGAGTGTTAAATTACAATCCTATGCATGTTTATTGTGTTTAGTGGGGCTTACTCCCATGCATTAAGAGAAATGGGGGTGCCACAGCTTCTGATTGTCCTGATCCACAACCTATATTCTGGACAAGAGGCTACTGTAAGGACAGAATGTGGAGAAATGATTGGTTCCCAATTGGAAAGAGTGTGAGATGGGTGTATTTTATCACACTATTTGTTTAATCTATATGCAGAACATATCATACAGAAAGCAGAATTGGACCAAGATGAACGAGGTGTGAAAACTGGAGGGAGAAATACCAATAATTTAAGATATCCAGATGATACCATACTACTAACAGAAACCAGTAATGATCTGAAATGAATGCTGGTGAAAGTTCAAGAGGAAAGCACAAAACCAGGACTACAGCTGAATGTCAAGAAGACTAAAGTAATGACAACAGATTTATTTAACTTTAAAGTTGACAATGAGGACATTGAACTTGTCAAGGATCATCAATACCTTGGCACAGTCCTTAACCAAAATGGAGACAATAGTCAAGAAATCAGAAGAAGAGTGGGGAGGGCAGCTATGAGAGAACTAGAAAAGGTCCTCAAATACAAAGATTTATCACTGAACACTAAAGTCAGGATCATTCAGACCATGGTGTTCCCGATTTCTATGTATGGATGTGAAAGTTGGACAGATATGGTGGGTCAGAATTATCAAAACATCTTGTAATCCAAATATGGTAAGAGGAGAGTTTCTCCTTATTGGTATATATCTTATTTAAATTTTTGGAATCTCGGAAGGTAACGATAGCTCTAGTCGAAGTATAAGTATAAAATAGATATTGTACATTAATAATAGCATTAATATCTATTAGTCCTGGAAAAAAACTCTCCAATATCTCCCACATATGTTGTCTTCTTTGATATTGATTGAGCCATTCTTTTGGTTTAGGGAAGTTTATAAATGCTAATTTTTTTGTATTCAAGACTAATGTCCAATGTAATCTTTCTTTATATCGTTCTGTTATATCTTTATTGCTTTTGTATTCTGCTTGTGTCTGTTCTATATTGGGGTGAACTGATTCTTCCTTCTTTTGGGTAGAAGGTTCTTGTGTTAAGTGTTGGATAGATTTAGCAATATCGGATTTTTGCGAAATTTTTAGGTCTTGTGGTTTCTCAGCTTCTTTTGTTTTCTTAACTTTCTTATTTCTTTTCTTTTTCTTTTTCATTGCCTTTTTTGAATCTTGGCAAGGAGCATCCAACTGTTGAAATAGTTTCCCATAGTTCATATATGACTTCCTTGGTATTTTGGTATTTTTTATATTTTTACTTTTCTTTGTTTGTTGTTTCATTTGCTGTTTTTTGCCAACCTTGTTTATGGTAATCATATTGTAATCCGATGTCTCAGTCTGTGTCTCTTGAGTTTGTGGTTTTATGTTACTTCTTCTATTGTTGGTTTGTGCATCTATTTTTATTACATACTCAATTAACGTTGTTAATAATGAGTTTGACTCTGCTATAAATGCACCTATTTGGGAGAAGTATTTTGTTACTATTATGGTCCATTCTTCCCTTATTGGGGTTTCTGTTGCTTTGTCTTCAGTGGAATGTTTTACTTTATTGTCATTGTTTTTATGTAAGTCGTTAGTGTTTTCTTTCTCCCTGTCATTGTATAATGAATTGATGTAGTCTATAAAATCACATATACTATGATCCAGTTGTTCTGATATATTCCTTCTTGGGGAAGACGTTAAAATTTCATCATCTTCAAGTATCAATGGTTCTTGTGTCCTCTCTTTGTAAGTTGATTCTAGAGAGGGCATAGAGTTAGTACTTGACTGATTATTGGCAAGGTCTATGTTATTCATATCATCATAAGTGGAGGTAAAATCTTTCTGTCCTGTTTGTTTTAACTCCTCCGCTAAACTCTTGCCCAAAAAAATCTCTCTCTTCTGAGTAAGTACACCTATATTGGATAGAGTAACATCAAAGTCATTCTTTGCCCTTGTAAAATTGTGTGATTTCTGTTTGTCTGTGTTTAGGATATAGTCGACTAACAGAGGGCTGCGTCAACTCAGGTGTAACAGACACGCCCAGCCTGTTACAAGCACTTCTGGTAAGAACCATTTCTGTTTACTATCAGTCCTTTTTAATAGAATATTGTTTAACTTTATTTATTTTGACTTCTTATCTTCTTAACTTTAATGAGTCATTAATTCCGTATTTTGCTCTTTGTCTTTGCAATTACTCACGGTTGTTGGTGCAATAACTCAGCGTCTTTATCCTCCCCAAACTTAATTAGAATTTCGGCTTGAAGCAAAGTCTTTGAACAATCTCCTTTCAGGTTATCTTTTTTCTTTAGTGTAAAATGTTTGTTATATCTCACTTGTAGAAGTCTTAATAATGTGAATTATTTATGTGCAAATAGGTCGTTAATCCATTGGCAGGGGAGCTCCAAACTTAACGTCTTTTCTCCACGACCGCCATCTTTCATCTATCACTTGAGGCTGTTTATATAAATATTTCTTCATACTGTGTCCCAATAAGTATTTGATTTCACACTATGGTTGTAGATGATTTTTTCCTCTACATTTTAAGTGTGCCCTTCTTCCTGGGAGTGGTCATGGTTCTCCATTGTTTTCATCCTGAGGGGAGGATAGGCTGAGAGATGGTGAGTAGCACATTTAAGGTCTCTTCACCTCCCCCCCTTTTTTATTTGTATTTATTTTATATTTCTCCAATATCTTCCCGTGGCTGTTTTTATGTATTTTAAATATTTTTAGATTAAATAAATAGGAAATCATAATTGTGAACCTCCCTAAAAATTTTTTACCTATCCTTATGTTTTGGCAAAGTGATGGTGTGGAGGCATGCTGGTAGAACAAGAGACCATGTTTGAAGCATGTTATAAGGTGTTTGAGGACTTTGTCACACATTACTTTTTGAGACCTGTAGATTCATGTTGGAAAGAACACGTGCACTTATTGAATAGTGGCTTGGGTGCTGTTTTTTCAGTCTACGCTGCATGCGTAGGGAAGGTGATACCTCATCTGGCAGCTAGCTTCATAACTTGAGAATGAAAAACATTTGGATCACCATTCACTTGTTTACTTTTCTCACTATTGAGACCACTTCATATATTACTTTTTCATACACAGAAATTTAATATTTGTACAGGAAAAAGTATTTTGTAAAATGTGAAGGACAGTGGCTGCCCAGTCAGTATAACCACTGTACAAGATCTACTCAGCCACTGTAATTACCTTTTTGTTTTGAGTGCCCTTTTGTCTGGGTCTTGGTTCAGGTGTGTATCCAACTTTGATGTGCTTATGGAAGGGGTGTGCAAGTAGTGCCCCCCTCCCAAGTGTGGAGGCTTGGACAAACATTGTGTTATGGAAAACCAAAGTCTGTGTGAAAGTACATATTTGGGAATGCCATCAGTGTAATCCTAAACACACTTAATAAATAATATCGAACTTGCACTTTACAAAATATATTACGGTCATGTCCATAAACACCAGGAGGGTAGTCGCCCAGGGGATCTTAGTCCCTCTGCTTTTTTGGGAGCAGGGTCCCTATGTCTCCAAGCATCCTACAGTCAGCATGAAAAGGGAGTGTGTTAGTCACTGAGAAGAGTCTTCTAATATGCTTCCTTGCCTTTTCTGCAGATTGGAGCCAATCAGAGTGAAAGGAGGTGAGTCAGCCACTGAGAAGACTCTTCTCAGTTGCTAACGCTCTCCACTTTCATGCTGATTGGCTCCTAGAGATGTTTGTTGTTGTGAGAGAATGCATTAACAAAGATCTCATTCTTAATCCAGGAGCAAAAAAGGGTGTATGTGGCTGTAACTATCATGAAGGGACTCTGCGCTTCTGAATTTTCTACTAAACAACTGATAAATACCTATGTAACTTTGTGTCTGGAGACTTATTATTAAGAATCACTTTCCATAATTGTAAGGAGGTGTGTCCACACGCAAGCATCCCAGGCCCCTAAATGAGGGGAGAGAGCAGCATAGGGACATAAGCAGGTGTCTTATTCCAGGGGTTCCCAAACCTTTCCTCTACATAGACCACTTGAAAATTGCTGAGGGTCTGAAAGTATCTGAAAATTTACTATGGGCATATGCAAGATAATTAACTCCCATTAGTAATAAGAGCAAAAATTTGAGCTGTGTGTATGATATTGAAATTCAAAGGTGTAATTTTAATTTTGCTAGTTGTTTATGTCACTACTATTGCCATTACATTCAGTGATATATGGGAATTACGATTTACGAGTAACATTAGTACAAAAAACATTACTAAGGATTCTGTATGGTCTGATACGGGAGGAGGTCCATGGGGGTGACACCATGAGTTACCGCACCAGGTGACACCAACCCTAGTGACGCCACTGGGGCACTCAACTATAGAGCTTTTTGGTCAAGATTGCTACTAGGTGTCTCTCCTTTTCCTCTGCTCTTTCTTACATTGCCAACAGAACTGCCAGAACAATAAAAAGAAGGGTGTCAACATCAATCTGACAAGTTGTCTCCTGCTACTCTGATGATAAAAACGATCTTCCTTACACTACACTTTCCTGAACTTGACATCTGTCCTAAAACTCAAGTCATACATACTTCTCTTCCATTAACATGAGTCATCCTACTGATGTCCTTTTGCTACTCTTAAGAGTCATGTCAGAAACAATCATTGACTTATTGTCAGCTGATTCAGCCTACCATATTAATGGTGCCTTCAAAACCTCTGTTTCACCAATCATCTTGTCCACAACTCAGAAAATAAGTTAACAAGGTTCCTGGATGCGAAGACTGCGGGAGAGGGAGGACCTGCATGCTTGCTCTTTTGCATGCAGATGACTCGGAAGGACAGAGAAATCTGCCCTACATAGAATTCCACTTCCATAAAGAAGATGTAAAAAGTCAGTGTAGCCTCATCTCTCTCATGCATCCATCTGCTGTTCCTAAGCTTGTATCTACCACTCATTCTTACAAGGATTTATGTTGAAGCCTAATAATGTACATGTAAAATATCAATAGTCTCCATTCATTCAGAGATTGATTTTTAATTGCATTGTTTTGTTGGTTTGTTGATTGCCACCCTGGGCTTCTTTGGGAGGAAAATAAAGATAGAAATGTATAATAAATAAATAGATTACAAAGTTAATTCATATTTTGCTGAAGCAGTGTGGTTTCTGCCTCCATGGATGGATCCTCTCTACTCCAGTAATGCTCAGTCCTGAGGCCACAGCCTTGCCGAAGCTAAGCAGGGCTAGAACTTGTCAGTGCCTAGATGAATGCCATGTGGGATTCCATGACAGAAGAAAGGTGAAATATAAGAAAATAAATACAATTGAATGGCAGAATCACATATCTCATGAAAAAATCCTCACATCTGCATTGCTGGCCCCCAGGAAGGTGCAGATTGTTGATGGGAACTTCCTAGATGGTATTTCCATATTGATTAATTTTGTTATTCAAACACTGAGCAACAGTGTAGGATCCAGCCACAGGGAAAAAGCATTCTGGTAACACATTAGGTGGGCTAAGTAGTCACGGTGTATCCTGTTCCTGTAATTATGAGAATGAAGCTGTATGTACCATAGGACATTTTATGTGGGTCATGTGATCATGTGGGTGAGGAAGGACATTTGCCTATGCATTTAAAGTAATTTCCCATTGAAAGTAATGCATTGCAGATAGATGACATCCATTTTGGGATGTACATCTGAATGTGGCTACTTCATTTGACTAGTGAAAATTGTATCAGATTTCAGATATGACAGCCGTCCTACCATCACCACCTCAGGAATACCCCTTAAAGAATACTACATCATGAGGTAATGTCTTTCCTCAGAGATGTTATGGGAGGAAATGGCCTTGAAATGTAGCAGCAATGCCTATGCTTACTGCCCTTGTCCATAGTGGCAACATGTTATTAAAAAAGAAAAATGAAAAGATGACCCTTCAGAGTTTCATATCTTTAGGCTCCCAATCAAAATTTGATTCAGTTTTTGGTCAGCACATGCCCCAAGCCAGCAGAAAGTGTTTTGTTTCTTTTGTAGCAAGAGAATGGAGCACACTGTGTTCTCTTGGGCACTGTAGGACTTGGACCCATGAGATTTGGGTTCAGTAGTGTACTCGGAACAGAACTTTGTGGCAGAAGTTCAGCACCCCACCAACAGAATGAGGAGCCCCCCCCAAATATAGCAGAATTGGCTTACTATATTTAGAAGTAAGGGAAATAAATTACATATAATACTTGCGAAGTGATAGGCATTACCATCTAAAGCAGGTGTGAGGAACGTGGGGGTTGCCAGATGTTGGTGAACTACAACTCCCATCAGCCCCAGCAAGCATGACCAGTGGCCAGGAATGATGGGTGCCTTAGTTCAGCAACATCTGGAGGGCCAAAAGATTCTCACACCTGATCTAAAGAGCCCCTCACCCCAGTAAAACCATTAATTCTTTCAGACTTAGGCCCCAGATATCTGAAAGACTGCCTCCTTCCCTACAGACCCTCTTGGGTGTTAAGTTCAGAGCTTGGAAAAGTTACTTTTTTGAGCTACAACTCCCATCAGCCCAATTCAGTGGCCATGCTGGCTGGGGCTGATGGGAGTTGTAGTTCAAAAAAGTAACCTTTCCAAGCTCTGGTTAAGATCAGCAGAGAGAGTCCTCTTGGTAGTTCCACTGCCCTCAGAAGTTCAGGGTGGTGGTGGCCTTTCTCTATAACAACCCCTAAGGTGTGGAACTCACTCCGCACAGAGGTGTGTCTCGCACCTTCACTATACAGTTTTCATCATCTGATTCCTTTTTATTTAGCAGTATGATTGGTTTTAATATTGGGTGTAGTTTAATTTCATTTTAATGTAGATTCTGTATGTTTTAATTATATGTGCTTTTATCTGGAAGCCGCCGGGAGTTCCACTATTGGAAGGATGGGGGGATATAAATAAAGAATAACTAACTAACTAACTAAAGACGCACCTCTTTATCTCTTTGACACTTGAGGTGTACATTTTTAGGACCCACCCTACTCTTGTGATTATAGTTTGTTTTAAACTGCTTTTAGTGTTGCATTTTAAATTGTTGTGACCCACCCTGGGACCTTAGGGTGAAGGGCAGTTAATAAATCATATTAATAAACAAAGAATGTTCATGAGGCAGTCTCTATTTAATCCAGTTCCTATACGTAAGTCCTAGTCTTTGAAAACTACACATAGGTCTAACACATAGGTCTAACATAGCTGATAGGCTTCAGTCTCCATGCACGAGCCTAATTCTTTTTAAAAGCCATTGGGGGGAAGGGTTAGTTGCACCTTCATGGCATCCTCGCATTATGAGTCCCTCAATTTTATTATCAATTGTGTTGAGAAGTACTTTGGTTTGTCTTAAAGCCAGCAAGGCCACGAAAGCTATGGGTTTATTTGAGAATGCTCCAACTCTCTTGGGAGCTGTTTTTGTTCCCTATGTCATTTCTTCAAGGTCCTCCTAACTCTGGAGCAGAGCTTGGAAAAGTTGCTTTTTTGAACTACAGCTCCCATCAGCCCAATCCAGTGGCCATGCTGGCTGGGGCTGATGGGAGTTGTAGTTCAAAAAAGTAACTTTTCCAAGCTCTGCTCTGGAGCTGTAAGGAATGTACCAGAACTGATGACCTGCCTCTCAAATTCTGCCTCTTCTCTTTCTGGAACAGCCAAAATAACTTTCATGCCTCGGTATGTCACGTTGTACCCACCGCCACGTTAAGCACACAAAGCTGGCATTCGAGCGGGTAACATTGTGACAAGCTAAGTGGGTCAGTCAGCCTGATGTGGAGCTGTTGTGGACAAGCTGGCACAAGCAATGTAACTGTGCAGGAGAAACAGACAGCGACCTCAGCCATAATTAAAACTAATTATTCAAATGCACTCCGCTCATGGCACGTTGGTCAGGAGCTCCCTGCAATGAGCATGTAGGCAGCAGGGCTGTTTTTCTTCATAAAAACTTATGAGGAGCACCAAGCAGATTAACAGCTTTAATGACAAAAATTACTGCTTACAACACCGACTTCAAATCAAAGAACAATATCCGCGGACAGATATTTTCATGGTTTTCATAACAATTCATTATAGGTGGCACCGAGGGATTACATTTTTATTTCCCTTGTGTCATTTCTTTCAGACTCAGGTTCATTTCTCTTAATGAGGCAGCAGAAGATAAAGGGCAGTGATGGCTCTTCCAGTGCTGCTGCCGAGTGTGAAGAGTTTAGGGGCACAGCGATAACTGATCCTCTAAAGGATGGCAGGGAGGAGGAGGGGGTGGTAGAATGATGGGAGGGGATGCTCTTTCTGCCGTAATGAACTAAAATGAAGACATAAATTCTCCCACCTTTGTTCTGACCAGATCTAATGCAGGGATTCGGCTTTTTAATGAGGAAAAGATCAGTAGCAAAATTATTAGCTAATTAATTGTAAAAGGAAGGGAGAAGACGGGGAAAGGGGAAGAGAGAACAAAAAGAGTTCTCATTTCCAGCCCCTCCAAAAAAAGAGAGAGAGAACCAAAGGATTCAATTCTGAAGTTAGAACTCAGAAAAACATTAGGATAATTTCATATATTACATACATTTTATGTATGTTGACGTATTGCCTGCTTTTAAGAAGTTCTCCTGCAGGTCCCCCCACCCCCAGTTTCAGAGATGAGTAACTTGATATAGAGCGTTTTCCGTTGTGGTGCCCTGCCTCTGGCATGCCACCCCAGGGAGACTCACCTGGGGCCCACTCTGATGAAATAAAGGACAATAGCACTTTATTTACCTCCCATCCAAGAGTAGCCAGTCCACTGCCCTCCAGACATTGTTGGATTACAATTCCCATCATTATTTACTATTGGCCATGCTGGCTAGGGCTGATAGGAGTTGTAGTCCAACAGCATCTGGAAGGCACTACACTGGCGACCTCTGATTTAGATGCAATCCAGTACATGACTTCTCAGAAGTAAGCTCCATTGGGTTAAATGGGACTTACTCCCAGGTAAATGTGTATTACATTGCAGCCATAGTTTTATATGCATAATCTGGCTACTGACTTTTCTGCTGCTCTTGTATGTTGCTTTTATGAGATATTATTGTTGTTGTTTTAATATTTAAAACTTTGTCTTAGCCGCTGGCTCAGTAGATAGACAGGTAGAAAGTATGTTGGTATAGAGAATTACCGCTGACCATGAGTGTATGTGTGTGTGTTATGTGCCTTCAAGTCGATTACTACTTATGGCAACCCTATGAATCAGCGACCTCCAAGAGCATCTGTCGTAAACCACCCTGTTCAGATCTTGTAAGTTCAGGTCTGTGGTTTCCTTTATGGAATCAATCCATCTGTTTGGCTTTCCTCTTTTTCTGCTTCCATTTGTTTTTCCCAGCATTATTGTCTTTTCTAGTGAATCCTGTCTTCTCATGATGTGTCCAAAGTATGATAACTGCAGTTTCATCATTTTAGCTTCTAGTGATAGTTCTGGTTTAATTTGTTCTAACACCCAATTATTTGTCTTTTTGTGGTCCATGGTATCCGCAAAGCTCTCCTCCACCACATTTCAAATGAGTTGATTGTTCTCTTATCCACTTTTTTCACTGTCCAATTTTCACATCCATACATAGAGATCGAGAATACTGTGGTCTGAATGATCCTGACGTTGGTGTTTAGTGATACATCTTTGTATTTGAGGACCTTTTCTAGTTCTCTCATACCTACCTTCCCCCATCCTAACCTTCTGATTTCTTGACTATTGTCTGTACATATGTATGTACATATGATATATGAATAGGGAATTGTACGGAGTATACATGAAATATACAGGGAACTGGGATGGCCTCATGTATACATGGGATGGAATATATCATATTTGCTGCTGCATCGCGTACAAAGGAGTTGTGAGAAACAATAAACATGCAGGATGCCTATTTTTAGCACACTGTGGTTTAGGTTGTTTTCATGTGCCTAGTGAAAACCTCCCATGTAACCAGATGGAGCAACCATATTGGGTCTGTCTGTCTCATCCAGGAGCAACGCAGTTCACCTGAAATGGTAACAGCACTCAGTAAAGTACAAGACAAACAGAATTGCTTCATCATTACATGTGAAATCAAAATCAAATTCTAACACAGCCTTTCTCAACTTTTGGGTCCCCAGATGATGCTAGACTACAGTTCCCATAATTCCTGACCATTGGCCATGCTGGCTGGAGCTGATGGGAGTTGTAGTCCTGTAATTTGAGTTTTTACAAATTAGCTTTCGCGGCTATCTAAAATAGATAGTTTGTATGAAACATCAAGTTCTGGGCCCCTGTCAAACACAGGATATTGTTCTGGCTCATCTTCATAAAGTTCAGTGTTCCATTCATTTAAACAACTTACTCCAGATGTTGTTGGATTCCAACTCCCATCAGCCCCAGCCGGCATGATTAATAGTGGGGGATGGTGGGAGCTGTAGTCCAGCAACATCAGAAGGGCACCACATTGACTACTCCTGATTTACCAAATCAGCAACAGCCATAAATGAAGTTTTCATTCAGTTTTTCATGATGACAGGCAGGATGATTGGTGAGATTTAATGATTGGCTTACTCTTACCATTTATTTTCTGCATAATTTGTCTTGTGGCAGATAGATCTTTAGCCTTTAAAAAAACCCAGACCTTAGAAAGACAAACAGTTAACCCCTAAATAACACATTCAGTCCTACTGACATTGTCAGGTAAAGAGAAATGGATTTCTGCTGGGTAGTAAATTCAGTCTTTGAATAGCTTCGATTTGTTACTAAGTATTTATTTCAGGAGTTTCAACCTTAATTTGATTGAGATGCAGGTGAAAGCTAGAAATTGAGATTCCACTTTGAAAATTTGTCCTTGGAAGTCAAAAGAAATTCTCAGGGCAATCTATATCTCATCAGATAGTGGGAAGCTAAGTGTTTCCACTGTTCCTGCCAGAAACCTGCGTTTGTCTTTCCTGGACAAAAGTTATTGCCACCCTGTAATCTCACTCTGAAATACAGTACGTGAAGCCTACACTGAACCCAATTTACTCTGGCAGATGAATATAGCCAAGGTGGTGGTCTGAATGTTTGGCCTCAAGGCACAATCCAATTTTCAACTGTTTCAAAGCTATTATGTCAAAGGCTATTTGAATAAACATAACAATAGCCAAGGCTTCAGGCATGGGAAAGCCTGCCCTCTGGTGCCTAATGTATATATCACTCTATGGAAAGAAAGAAAGAAAGAAAGAAAGAAAGAAAGAAAGAAAGAAAGAAAGAAAGAAAGAAAGAAAGAAAGAAAGAAAGAAAGAAAGAAAGAAAGAAAGAAAGAAAGAAAGAAAGAAGTGAACATCAGGACTATTTGGTACTGTAAACACTTCCAAAGATAATGCTGTTTTCCATAACTGATTAATCGCTCTAGTATTGTATCACAACGTTAATTAGAGTGTTGCTGCACTCTCACCTGAATCCTCTGTTTACAATCCCAGGATGAAGATAGATGAACCTTCTAAATGCAGTGGTAATGTTACATATAAGACTACGCAGGATAGTTTGAGTACAATGTTAAACTATTTTACTTGGCAGTAGTAAATCCCACTGAAGCCAGTGGGATATACTTCCTGGTATACAGAGATAGGACATGACTGTTTGTAGTCCTGTTCAGGCTTTCAGTGTGCTCAATCATGCCAGGGAGATCGGTGATAGCTTGCCAAGCTCCTCCCCCACTGCACATCCCTTTCTTTGCTTTGCTTCAGCCCTCCATGAGTTGGACTGTGATCTTCTGAAGCATGGAACCTCCTGTGCTCATAGACGTCCACACCATACATTAACTCCCCACATGATTTAGAATTCTGTAGAATCATGGTTCTAAATTGCACAGGGAACCTCCACAAGTACAGGAGTTCACCCTCCATAAGAAAAGCCTGCTTGATCAGGCCAATGGTCCATCTAGTCCAGCATCCTGTTCTCACAGTGGACAACCAGATGTCTATGGGAAGCCTCCAGTTCATGGAGGGCTGAAAAAAAGAAAATGGGGACAGACTGGGGGAGGAATAGTTGGCAGCATGCTCCCACTCCTGTAGATCCTGAATGCCAGAAAAGGGCTTATATGAGTCACATATTATCTCCACACCCATACATTTAAACATGGTGGGGTCCATATACACACAAACATCTTTCTTGCAGGGAGGCTGATAAAATGGCAAGCACATGGTGCCAACAGAAATTTGAGGAATTTGAATAACGTTCTAAATTTTCTCATGCTGGAGAAACAGATGTGATTATTCAGTTCATTACAAGAAAGTCTGTCATTCATTTGATGAGCTGACTTAGGATGTGGGAATCTACAAGAAAGCTGTTTCCCTTCACAAAGCTTGAGATGTCTCAAGTCACTTTCCCCAAACGTAGCCTCACTGACACCCTCCATTCATAACGTGTGCACACATTTCTTCTATTTCAGTGATGTGTCCAAATATTCCAGTTCAGGGTATTATTTCAGAAAATGAGTATTTTTAATTGTTTAAAAAATACCAGATTAAAATGCCTTTGTTCTGGAAGAGCTCAAAATGTAAGTGGAGACCTTCCCAGCTCTTGTAGTACTGAAATCTTCCCATCACATGTCTTCCCCTGGAAGACATACTGAGTTCCATGTAGAGATGTGAAGGCCTGGGGGTGGCTTCCCCCGCCCCCAATTTTCCAGTTTTTTTCTAGGCCTTCACATGATCACATCTCTTATTCCATGTAATTGCAAAGACAATCAGACTTTAATTTGTCAAAAGTGTAATTTAACCAAAATTGCATTTGCTATGTCTAGAATCCTGTTCCCTGTTAAATATGCATGTCTCATGAGATACAACATGCCTAACTGTGAGGAAGATTTTTAAAAAATCCAGGCAACCCAGGGGAAGCTTTCAAGTTCTGCAGATGCATCATATCAAGTCATATTTTCTTAATGCATTTTTAAATTTGTTGTGCACTTCAAGCCTTTAGAATGAGAAAACCCAATTTTTTATCTTATGATTTTTATTTATTTTGTATGGCATGATTCTCCATGTATTCATACTAGCAGTAGCTTGCCTTGCAATATGAGAGAAAGAGAGGGAGGGAGCGATTATTTCACACTTCCCTGACTTAAGCTGCAATCCTAAAAGTTCTTGGAAAATGGAAATGGACCGCCTTCAAGTTTCCAACTTATGGCGACCCTATGAATAGGGTTTTCATGGTAAGCGGTATTCAGAGGAGGTTTACCATTGCCTTCCTCTGAGGCTGAGAGGCAGTGGCTGGTCCAAGGTCACCCAGTGAGCTTCATGGCTGTGTGGGGATTCGATCCCTGGTCTCCCAGGTTGTAGTCCAACGCTCTAACCACTATGCCACATTGGCTCTCTAAAAGTGCTTAGTTGGAAGTAATTAACTCAATAAACTCAAAACAACTGATTTCAAAGTATACCTGCTGAGGTTTGGACTGTTATTGAATCCAAAAAGAGTTGATAAGAAGAAAGCTTCTACGACAACCAAAGAACAAAATAATCAAGAAGCCCAATGGTAGATGCAAGGAGGGAGCTCAAGTTTTCTTCCTGAAATTTTCCTCTCCACCCCATGATTCCAATTCTTAAAGCAACATATACAGGGCAAATTGCCCCTAAAGTCATTCTGGCCCTCTCATGATCCACAACTCACTTCCCTCTCCAATCATCAACAAAGTATTATGTACCAAGTTCTAATGCATTTAACTGAAGGTGACCAATTTAAAAACCATTAAACCTAGCTTTAGGCAGTCATCCTAAGCATATTTGCTTGAAAGTAAATTCTATTGGAATCAATGGGACACTTGTCTACTTAAACTCAAGGTGTCACCTTCAGCTCAGTCCCAAGGGGCAGCTTTCTTTCCTACTGTCATAGCTAAAGCATTATCCTGGCGTAGGCTAGTGGGGGACAAACAAGAATTTCAGTTCAATTTGCTGTTGAGACAATTAAAGGGGAAAATATACATAGCGTGCATATATATGTTTTTTCTTCCTAAATTACAAGCATGAGGAAGAGGGCAAATTACAGCATGCAGGGAGGTGAGGCTCATCTCTTCCCTCCCCAGCATGTATGGAACCAACACCCCTCTGCAATGTGTCTAGGAGGCAGGAGAAAAATCCTAGCCATGTTGGGGGCAGGGGAATCCAATCGTGCTTTGGGAAAGGGCTGTAGCTCAGTGGCAGAGCATCCTGTTTGCAGCAGAAGGCCCCAGGTTCCATCCCTGGCATGTCCAGGTAGGGCTAGGACTGTCCTCTGCCTGAAATCTCAGAGAAATGCTGCCAATCGGTATAGACAATACTGAGCTGTAGTGCCCAGAACCTGATGAGAGATGTAAATGTTGTCAAATTGATTGGGAACAGTGACCATAGAGGTAATAAATTAAACATATATGTAAATGGCCAATCATCAAGAAAATCCAACATGGTAACAGTTGATTTCAAAAGATGAAACTTCCCAAAAATGAAGGGATTGGTAAAAAGAAAGTTGAACAGCAAAATCCAGAGGGTCAAGTCACTTCCAAATGCTTGGGAGTTTTAAAAAACACACTATTAGAAGCTCAACTGGAGTGTATACTGCAGATCAGGAAAGGTACCACTAGAGCCAAGAGGATTCTGGTGTGGTTAACAAGCTGAGTCAAAGACACTATTGGAAGCAAGAAGGCTTTCTTTTAAAAATGGAAGTCTTGTCCAAATTAGGAGTATAAAAAGGAACACAAATTCTGGCACAAGAAATGCAAGGAGACAACAAGGGATGCTAAAAAAACAATTTAAGGAGCACATTGGTAAGTTCATTAAAAAAAAACACCCAAAAAAGTATTTAAATACATTCAAAGCAGGAGACCATCTAGGGAAGCTGTTCAACCCTTAGATGACAAGGGAATCAAAGGTGTACTAAAGCAGGATAAGGAGATTGCAGAAAAGCTAAATAAATTCTTTGCATCTGTCTTCACAGTGAAGGATATGGGGCTGATCCCTATGCTAGAACTGACTTTTGCAGGAAGGGAGTCTGAAGAACTGAGGCAGTTAGTGGTGAAAAGATATGTTCTGGGCTTAATAGCAGAGGTGTAGTCGTCCAGGGTCTCGGGGGGTCTTAGACCCTTTACTTTTTTGGGAGCAGGGTCCCAGCAGGGTCCCTATGTCTCCAATGTCCTACAAGGCAGTCAACATGAAACAGCAATATGCTAGCTATTGAGAAGAGTTTTCTAACTTGCTTCCTTGTCCTTTCCTGCTGATTGGAGCCCATCAGAGTGAAAGGAGGTAAGTCAGCCACTGAGAAGACTCTTTTCAGTAGCTAACACTCTCCCCTTTTATGCTGATTGGCTCCTAGGGACATCTGTTGTTGTGGGGGAAGGCATTAACAAGGATCTCATTCTCAACCCAGCAGCAAGAGAAAAAAAGGGGGAGGGTGTGTGGTGTGACTATCATGAAGGGACTCTGCACTTCTGAATTTGCCACTACATGACTGCTTAGCAGACAAAAGAAAAACTGACAAATTGCCAGGACCAGATGGCATCCACCTGAGAGTTCTCAAAAAACTCAAATGTGAGATTGCTAATCTTCTAACAAAAATATGTAACTTGTCCCTCAGAAACACATCCATAACTGAGGACTGGAAAGTGGCCAGGTAACACACATCTTTAAAAAGTGATCCAGGGAGGATCCCAGAAATTACAGGCCAATTAACTTAACATCTGTCCAGGAAAATTGGTAGAAAGTATTGTTAAAGATAAAATAACCAAGCATATAAAACAGCGAACCTTGCTAAAGCAGAACCAGCATGGCTTCTGCAAGGGTAAGTCCTGTCTCACTTACCTATTAGAGTTCTTTGAGAGTGTCGACAAGCATATAGATAGAGGTGATCCAGTTGACGGAGTGCACTTGGACTTTCAAAAAGTACCTCACCAAAGACTCTGAATAAGCTTAGCAGTCATGGAATAAGAGGAGAGATCATTAGAACATAAGAAGAGCCTGCTGGATCAGGCCAGTGGCCCATCTAGTCCAGCATCCTGTTCTCACAGTGGCCAACCAGGTGCCTGGGGGAAGCCCGCAAGCAGGACCCGAGTGCAAGAACACTCTCCCCTCCTGAGGCTTCCGGCAACTGGTTTTCAGAAGCATGCTGCCTCTGACTAGGGTGGCAGAGCACAGCCATCATGGCTAGTAGCCATTGATAGCCCTGTCCCCCATGAATTTGTCTAATTTTCTTTTAAAGCCATCCAAGCTGGTGGCCATTACTGCTTCTTGTGGGAGCAAATTCCATAGTTTAACTATGCGCTGAGTAAAGAAGTACTTCCTTTTGTCTGTCCCCAATCTTCCAGCATTCAGCTTCTTTGAATGTCCACGAGTTCTAGTATTATGAGAGAGGGAGAAGAACTTTTCTCTATCCACTTTCTCAATGCCATGCATAATTTTATACACTTCTATCATGTCTCCTCTGACCCGCCTTTTCTCTAAACTAAAAAGCCCAAAATGCTGCAACCTTTCCTTGTAAGGGAGTCGCTTGTTACGATTGCTTGGCTAACCCCATTTTGGTTCAAGTTATCTGGTTAACTTAACTCCTGGAGATAAGTTTTATTTTCTAAGCTGAGCTTCCAAAAAGCATGCGGGGAGGGGGCACCACATTTGAGCATTACTTTGAAATGCCAAGATGTCCACAAGACCCTTGAGTTCACCCTATGAAACACAAATATTATCCTGTACAAAAGAGGCAACGCTTGGCATTTTTAAAATAACTGCATGCCACCTCCTAACCTTGGCATTCTTGATCTATGTACGAAAAGGTTAAGTGCAGAACACCACCCAGGTGTGGCAACTTCACCTGGGAAGAGGCCTCCAGTGCCCAAATGTGACTAGGGTAGAACCTGCCCTCAAGAGCAGTTCGTGCATTCCCACATGGAGGCCATGGAGAATGGCCCCTTGCTGCGCAGAACAGCTTTTTCACACCAGTGCTGTGACATGTGTCACCTATCCTTGCAGGATCTCTCCCATGGTAGGCTGAACTGCCATACCAGCAAACCCAGTCCCCAATAGCTATTGCCAGCTCCAGGGAAATTTGCAAGCCCAAACAGTCAACCACACCACACATCAAGATAAACTGTTTCTATGTAAACAGCATAAATGAGCCCCCAAAACTCACCAGCTTAGAGAAGAATAACCAGTTTGCTCATATAAACATGTATGGAAGCGAGCAAGAAAGTCTGCTTTTGCCATCTGACTGGTGACTAATACAAAGCCCCCCCCCCTTTTAATGCTCTGCCTGGCACCCACTTTACAATACTTCCCTCCCCACACCCATTTGAAATAATCTTAGCAGTCTAACCATATTTACAACAGAAACACTTTTTAGCGTCCGGGAGTTAACTACTGTTAATTTCTCTACCCTTGGTTTTCATATCGTTGATCGAGGTTGCTGTTTCTGAACAGGGAGTTTGTGTTTATTTGGACTTCTACTCAGCGGGGTCTTGCAGTTGCAGTTTGGTTTATGAAGTTGTGGATCAGGAATTGGCTAAGTAGCAGAAGCAAAGAGTAGGAATAAATGGACAGTCCTCCCAATGGAGGGCTGTAGAAAGTGGAGTCCCAAGGAATGGTATTGGGACCTCACTTTTTAAATTGTGCATAAATGATTTAGAGTTAGGGGTGAGCAGCGTGGTGGCCAAGTTTGCTGAAGATACTAAATTGCTCAGAGTTGTTAAAACCAAAAGAGATTGCGAAGAACTCCAAAAGGACCTCTCCAAACTGAGTGAATGGGCAATAAAATGGCAAATGAAATTCAATGTAAACAAGTGTAAAGTTATGCATATTGGAACAAAAAATCTTAATTTTACATATACACTCATGGGGTCTGAACTGGCGGTGATTGACCAGAAATGAGATCTTGTGGTCATAGTGGATAGCTCAATGAAGGTGTCAGCGGCTGTGAAAAAAGCAAATTCCATGCTTGGAATCATTAGGAAAGATATTGAAAATAAAACTGCCAATATCACAATGCCATTCTATAAATCTACAGTATAGTATGGCCACATTTGGAATACTGCATACAGTTCTGGTTGCTTCATTTCAAAAAGTATATTGTAGAGCTGGAAAAGATTTAGAAAAGAGCAACCAAAATTATCAATGATGTCAAGAATGCCTGGTTTCTAAAATGGTTCTGTGCCAAGGAATTGTGCAGGAAACATCTTGCCTAAAATGGGGCCTCTGAGAAGGCCATGAGTCTGCAGTTCTCACAGCTGAAGCTAGTTAATTAAGCTATAAGAAAGAACACCTGCTTATCAGTGGAAACTGGTACTTCAAGGCCAAGCAGCCTGGGAAGGTTGGTGAGTGCATGACCATTAGGCATGAAAGCTCCAGAATATTTCATCATCAGAAAGCTCCCTGATTGGCTAATTAATCCCTGGCTGTTGCTGGGCATTTTCCCATAAGAATAGGACTCTGACCTTAGCCTTTGTTCTCCAATGTTCTCTTATGGTTGCTGATGTTACCTAGGTAGGGTTCCATTGTCTATCTGCTATCCAGGCTATGCATCTCTTGGGACATGAGGAACCATGAGGTGATTTGCTGTTTACCTCTATTGTAAATACAGATTAGATTAGACAGTTTTGTTATTTTTGTCTGTGACTGTAACTCTGTATTTTACCTAGTCCTCAGGGGTGTGGGTTTTAAGGAACTATTTTGCTGCTATATTTGTGTGTTTATATTTTATTTAATAAACTAACTTCTTATTTACCAATGTGTGTTCATTGCAGGGGAGATTTGGCTCTAAATTCAACACCTTGGCCAATTAGCCATGGACTACCATATAATTGGGTATTTTGCCTAAAGGCTCCAGGACAAGAAGTGTACCTTTGGCTCTTGTTTTTGGAATCCTTGGCAGGTCTTTTTCTGGCACTTTTGCTTTCCCCTGGGCCCAGAGTGGGTGACCAGGATTAAAGGGGTGGTGGCAGTCTACCTACTTGCAGGGTTGTTGTTGGTTTACTCAGCCCTAGTAAGGGAGACACAAGTTGTACCTTGCCAGGATCCATTGTCCTGGGTTTGGAAACTGAGTCTGGGGACTGAACTGGTGGCAGTGGTTGATGACAAAGGGGATGAAGTGACTCCCCTTTGAGGGAAGGTTTCAGCTTTTGGGGCATTTTAGTTTAAAGAAAAAGCAAGAAAGAGTTGACATAAGTGTGTAAGATTATGCATGGCATAGAGAAAATGGTTAGAGAAAAGTTTTTCTCACTCTCTCACAACACTAGAACTTGTGGACATCCAATGAAGCTGAATGTTGGAAAATTCAGGACAGACAAAAGAAAGTACTTCTTTACCCAATTCATAGTTAAACTATGGAATTTGCTCTCACAAGAGGGGGTGATGGCTACCAACTTGGATGGATTTAAAGAGGCTTAGACAAATTCATGGATGAAAAGGCTATTAATGGCCAGCAGCCACGATGACTATGCTCTGCCTCCATAGGTGAAGGCAGTATGCTTCCAATACCAGTTACTGGAAACCACAGGAGGGCAGAGAGCTCTTTGCACTCGGGTCCTGCTTGTGGGTTTCCCATGGGCAACTGGATGGCCACTATAAGAACAGGATACTGTACTAGATGGGCCACTGGCCTGCTGCAGCAGGCTCTTCTTATGTTCTTAAGGAACAGATAAGTCCCTCCTCCCCATCCACCGTATTCCTTCTAAGGATTGTCACCCTGCACCCTGGTTATTTGGGAAGAAAAAACAAGTTACATAGCTGCATGCTACGTTATCAATCAGTGTTTAGTTGGACCTTTAAACTAATATAATAAGGTGTGCTCACCCAAAGAATCCAGTAACGCTGAATCTTTTGGAAAGAGCAGTTAAAGCCCCTGCATGACACATCAGTTCTGCCCAAGGGTACAGCATACACATGCTGCCCACTCTTTGATCTATTGCATCAGGGCAGCTGTTCATCGGATTTGTTATTTGCATTTGTTTTTAGCTTTGTTTAAAAAAATAAACCCATACATGTCTGTTTACTTATTTTAATTATCTTGTCCTTGGATGTTAAAGGCTCTGTCTTATTTGATAGAAATCAGGATGTTTTGAATGCCATTCTTTTGCAATGATATGGTCATAATGATCCAAGAAGGGATAAATAAAACAAAGAAACTGCAAAATTGCTCTCACATTCCCACCATTCCAATATTTTATATCCCAGTTTAGCAAATATTTAGGAATACATTTTAACTTCTTGGATGTATGCTTATATCCTGGTAATAAAGACGTGAGCACATTATTGAATGGGTTAGATTTTCTGAGGAAGAGGTTTGTGGAATTCCAGTGATTCTCACTTCACAGAAAAAAAGATATATGGTCTAAATAAATAGCTATGGTTTCCAGCTCATATTACACAACCAACTAATGGCTTTGCAGGGAATTGTGGGTAGGTGAACAAGCTGCCAGCACTGAGGACAGCACATACAAAACAAAAGCAAAGAGTGGAGTCTAAAACTCAGTGAGACTAACAAACATCGCACATTTAGTAAGATTCTTTTTTTTCCCTTAGTAAAAAGTCTGGGAACCAGTGACATAAAGACCACTAAATAATATTACTACTTCAACTCTTGATAGACAAATATATTTCTCTAACTTGGCCACAAGTGCAAAATCTATCACTTGTTCAAAATGAAAGATGTACAGTACAATCCTATGCTTGTTCACTCAGAACTATTGTTTGTAATGTGGCTTACTTTGAGGTAAGCATATATCAGATTGCAGCCTAAAAGTGAGCACATCACAGTAAACCACAATTTAGCACAAATGTGTGCATGAGCTGCAGAGGGTCTGGGAATTGCGTGTTCCTCCCTTCCATTCTTCTCCTCCTGCATGGCCAGGAAGAGAACTTAGGAAGATTTTACTTACAATTTTAGTTAACCACATATCATGGTTGCCATGCCATCCAGACCCAGAATTGTGGTCAACTATGACCACAATTTGGTTACTATGGTTAGTTAAAACAAGCCACCTGTAGAAACCATGGTTTGAAGTTGGCTTGTTTGAAGCTGACCATAACTTGTCTTGCCAGAGAATACAACCAACCACAGTTGATGAAAACTGAAAGTAAAAGTATTTGAAGTCCTCCTCCTGGGGGGGGGGACACAGTTCTGAGGCATGCTGCAACTCATGCACACTGTGGTAAACCATGATTTAATGTGACATGTGAATGTAGCTGCTGTCAAGGAGTAAGTCTAGTTCACACATGTACATATATCACTTGATCTTTTATTGCTTGATTTCTCAACACTTGATGACTCACAGTTGAAAGTGTGAACTCTATCTCAGAAGAATGTTGTCTGTGTTGACATCTGGCAGTATGGACATTTAACTGTGGCAGTTAATCTATGATGGCTCATTCATCCATTTATTTATTACAGTAATTCTAAAATTTGATAACCTGCTGTTCTAAAACTATTTTAACATAAGGCCATTCACAAAAATGTTTTAAAACTTTAATAAAGCACATAATACCATTTTCAGTTTAAGTAAAAGCAGTGTCAAGATCACTCTTGTAGCTACTGCCAAGTGCTTGATAGTTGCATGCCTCTGCAACCTAAGGAGAGGTGGGTACAGACAGTGATCCCATTAGCACACAGACTTCAGCCTGCGCAATGCCACTTGCTCTTCCCACACGCACCCCATGCCTCCCCAATCTGCTCTGGATGATTGGGAGGAAACCCAAAACAGATTTGAGGGAGTGTACGGACAGAGAAGGGGGAGAGGAAATCCTACTGCACAGGTGGAAATCCTTGTGCTAGTGGGATGACTTTGATGCATGCAGCCCACAGCTCCTTACTGTGGGAATTCCAGAGTTTGGAGGCAAAAAGGCCCAGTGACAGGCTATCACTGAACATACTTCTCAGCTAGACTTCCCAGAAGATCTCAGTAGATGTTCATAGGAGAGATGTACAAAGCCAAACAAGTTATAACTTGCTGATACACAATGAGAAATGAACATGGATGCATGAATAAAGTGACTCGTTCTGCTACTAGCACCATTCAGATATAAATTTTCAAGACTCCATTGTTTTGGCAGCCTTTTTTATTCTTATGAAAGTCAATGCCTCAGTTGTTGTAAAAATCAAGACTCTTGAATGTTACACACACATATACCTTCATTCACCAATCTGTAAAATGACATCTGCTAATAAGCCTATCAATGCCCCATTGTGAAAGATCCCTACCTACTTAATGTCCATGGCTTACATGGTGTTTGTGAAGCCCCTTATAGTTCTGTGATAAAAGAATCTACAGGAGCACAAAGTAGCATTGTTCATTATTGCTGCCATCAAGTCTGTTAACTGCAGAACTACTGTAAAATGCTAGCAGGCCTCCAGCTGGAAAAAAAGGGGGGGGATGGCTAATTTCTCCCCCTTCACCCATCACTCTCAGATTAACAACTTTCCCTTGTTCGCTAGCACTTCCCTAACTTGCACTGTGTGCTGTTGCCGAATTCTTTACAGATGCAAAGCATTAGTAAAGCCTGCCATTCAGCATCCTGTTTTTCCAGCCACTCTTCCAAACTCCTCCACGTTTCTCAGAGGCTTTATCAGAAAGGACGTTCCTCTGAAACATTGCAGCAAGAGGAACTGACAGCTCTTCAGACACCAGCTGAAATTCATTTATTTTCCACTGCTTCCTGCATGTTCAAAGGTCATTAATGTTTCATCAGGATGGACTGATTAGGAGTTTGTGGTAGCACAGGCTGTGACTATTATAATACTATGGGTACTACAAACACATCTGCATATTAACCTACCCCATAAAAATGCTCACATACATGTCAACTATGTGATGCCCAAATCTGGCTTCCATCTAAACTTTGGGGTCATCCTTAGAATATCCATTGTAGCCTACAGGGAGGGTGCAGCTTATTCAGAAGCTGTCATTTTTTGGGTTTGGTAGTTGTTGTGTGGAGCCTGGGAAGTGATTACAGCTATAAGATTGGAATGTAGCATGAATGGGTTTTATCTGACCACAATGATCAAGAGGTATTTCCATTTATCAGGAATGGGGAAACTTTTCAGAACAAGAGCTGCGTTCCCTCTTGGCCAACCTTCCAGGGGCAGCATGCCATGCTGAGAAAGAACCAAAACTGGCATGTGCACAGACATGCAATCTCTTGCACCTTCCCCATCACCTCCCCTTTAGGCTAGAAAAATCATTTAGCTTTTTTTCAAGCCTAATTGCTGGAGGGATAACCTTTATGGAGACTTCAGTTGAGAGAGGATGATTAACCCTTCTTTCCATAGCTGCAGTATCCACAAAGGGTGCCTTTCCCATGCAGCTATTAGACTCTTATTTATTTATTATTAAATGTATATCCCATCCTTCCTCCCAAATGGAGTCTCCTGAAAGCATCCTTCCATGGGCACAATAGAATACTGTTTTCAAACACTGGCCATTTGGGGTTTACAGGTCAAATTTTTGAGTTGGGCTTAGAAGCACACTAGAATTCAGTAAAGTTCAGGACCTGTTGCTGAACAGTCTTCATAGGCAGCAGTACTTATAGTGCATTCCTACCCTGGAGCCTACCCTGTTTGTTTCCCCCTACCCTGGAGCCCTGATCTATTCTCCCCACCTTGGGGGGGTGGAAGCAGGTTGTCCACTACTTCCAGTGCAGGGCAGGGTCAAGCTCACATTTGATTAGGCAAGCATGGGGGAGATGGAAGGTGGTAGCTGTGGCTTCAACCAGTTGCCATACAGCTGACAATGATCATTGCTGATCACCTTTGTTAATAAGTTTTGGCCCTTATCACTTTAACCGAATACAAATATCTTGTAGGCATGACACAATAGTCTTACCAGGATGTTCCCAGAACTAAACAAAAATTTCTCAAAAGCCATTCTTCTGAGAATTATTTCAGATTTTTTTCATCCACCTAGAAAAAGGCCACTTTGCAGAGTTTTCTTCTAATGTTCCTTGCCATTTTTTAGTGATGGCTGCCATCTGTCCATGCCCTGGAACAATGCTAGGTCCATTGAGGATACAAAATGGTGGCCAGTCTACCAACACAGCTGCTGTCCCTACCAATTGCAATGTTCGCCAAACAAATGAGATCTTAGGGCAAAGAGAGAATTTGTTCTAATGCCACTGCTAATGGTGAGCCGCTCCACTGAGAAATATTTGGAGAATTTCTCCTTATCCTTACCTGCAGAAATCCAGTGAGATAGTCCTGCCAGTTTTGATGAAATCAATCACACCTACACCAAAATTATCTACATAAGATGAGACTGAAGTCCAGACCTTAACATGACATGCCTCTTGACATTTAAACCAACTTCAACTCATTTAAGACCACATCTAGTGTCAACAAGGGAAGAAACAAGAGCATATCAGCTGCAAGAGCTCAGGACCCAGCATAAAAACAAGATATTCTGATATATCCCCACAGCCTTATAAAACTGAATGGCACAGCTCAATGCAGAAGAAACTGTGAGTACTCAAGCATCTAGGCTTTTAGTGTTATCAGCCTTGTGCATTAATCTGCTAATTGCAAAAGAACAAATGTGTAACTAATTCCATGTAGTATAAGACTTATCCAAGTAGCAACAAGACATGGCAGTATCAAAACAGACATGACTGCATTCTTTTTGATATATTATACCACAGCGGTACAGAGTATGTTCTGTTTAAATGGGTTAACAAGCTGTTTCATTGCAACAACAAAAATCCAAGCCTATTTCTAATTTTCACACAGAGGCTGCTTAGTTTTACAGCCATTTATCTCCCACTAGGGGGGGAATTAGGCTGACTTTTTAATGTTAGAAACAAAACAAGGCTACACTTTTCTTTGTTGATTAGCCAGAGAAGCCTAAAAGAATTGTCCATCTTTTTTTTAAAAAAATACCTTTTGCTTTCAAAATCTTTTTTTGGGGGGGGGGTAGTTGAACCATCTGGTGGTTGCAAATGTTGTTTCAGCCCTGGTGGTGTGCTTTATATGTGTTTGATGTGTCAGCTGATGGAAACCACTCTTGATACAATCATGAAAGGCGCTGAGCAGCTTTTTATGTTGTGTTACACATTTAGTCTATGATCACACACTTCAGTATGGAGCTTTCTGTTTGACTGCAGAGATAAGAAATATCCTGAAGAGCCATCATGTCCCCTCATTTCTCCTACTTGAGCAGGGCAGAATTGCTCTGAAACTCTCCCAGTGTTGGCATAACGGCAAAGCTCTACCAGATAATAAATTATGTGAGTGCAGAAATAGCCTTGGGCAAGTAGAAGGCTGCTGCCAGTACAAAACAGAAGAGAAGTGGGAGGAACTGGGGTTTGATGGGGAAGAAGTCAGCCTTAGCTGAAATCCTAAGCTTGGCCAAGGGATAATACCACCCCAATGATGATGTAATGTTATGGCCTCCAAAGAGGTGAAATAAGTGAAAGCATTCCTCTGAAGAACCTCAAATGATTGCCATCCTCATCCATCCCTCTCCAACCCCCACAGGCACAATGGAGGATAGGATTCCAATTAACTTGACGATCACTGCACACCATCAGGAGTATATAAGAGTCAGAGAATATAGATCTCATATCAGGATACACAATACAATCTATTCCTGATCTACTCTCTCTCAGCATTTGGGTAAAGTTTCCTTTTTTCCTTACTGAGTAAGCATGAACAGTCTTAACATAGCCCTCAAGGCTACACAAACACAGTTTCCAGGCAATTTTTTCTTATGAAAGCAGCTGGAGCTTCTACAACAAATGCAACTGCTAAATTGGAGTTTACCTCACACTTGTCCCTATGACTCAGACTCGGGGCAAGGAAAAGGCAAATAAAAGAAGATATAGGGTAGAGACACACTTGTAATTGTGCTGGCTTCAGTGTGTTTCCACCTCCATTTTCTGAACACATGGACACACGATGGTATTCAAAATCCACCCCCTTTTACTCCAAAACTCAGAAGTTACGGCTCCAGTGCGCTTTAACTTGAAGGCAGCTTCACACAGTTGTCAAAACTGATTGGCCATTAATCCCGTTGCCAATCCAGGTGTGTCCAAAGAAAATGCTTTGCTGTGACACAGTGATTGGCTCAGTGCTTTGCTGTGGGCAGTCCTAATCAGCCGTGGGGAATGGAGATGTGTCCAGCCTAGGCAAAGTTGTTTCAAAACGCAACCAGAGAAAATGGTCTGGCTGCTTTTGAAGCAACTAGTGTGTCTGCAGCTATAGAGTTCTTTCCAAAGACCAAATCCACATTCAGAGAGCAATGAATGACAACCTGCAATTCATTCATTCATTCTATGCAGTAGCAGCTGGTGTGGGTGGGGCTCAATTGCTCTTCCCGTTTCCTAACCCCGCAGGCCTCTGCCATTGACCAAGAGGGGAAGGGTGAAGGCAAGGAGCTTGCCTCACCGCCACGTGTGGCAGCAAGACCATCATATTGGTTCTGCCACACCACACTGAGCTCCCTGCACCTTGCCCTGCTCCCTCTCGGGCTGCAGGAGCACCCTACAGTGTTGGGATACCAAGACAGCAACAGAGCCTCACTCTCAGTGCCTCACTAGCCGCTGCCCATTCATTCTATCTGTCTATTTAGTTACTAAACCATCCTTCATCAGTTATGGTTCCAGAGTGGTTTACAGTCCCAATGCCGATACAGTTTAAAAAATCCAGTAATTAAAACCAATATTAGTAGGAATATAATCAGCAGGGTTCTTTGCAGAACAGAGGTTGATAGCGAAAGTACTGGCTCAATAATTGACTAAAGCTGCAATCCATTGGATTCAATAGGACTGACACCTAGGTAAGTGTGTATTAGATACAGCCTAAAACTCAAGTCAGCTCTCAGTTGAGTCTGTCCAGTGGTGTTTTTTTAAAGGACTTGGGCTGGAGAATGTCCTGCAAGTTAGGAACTCAGAGTCACCACCTGCTCACCTAGGGAGCAATTTCTTATTGCTAGTGGTAACCAGGGACTGACAAGCTTGGCAATGTCACTCTTGTATAAAAAGAAAGGATATAATTTCTTTGGATTTTATTTCTATGGATTTATTTCTGTAGATCCAGCCAACAAAGCTGGCCCCAGAACCCACCAATTTGGGCAGTAGTGGCAAAAATGAAAAAGAAAAAAGTAGATACAACATTGGGGTTTAAACAGCTCAGTGCCCTGATGCAGGATGCAAACTGTCCCCTTCCTAGTCAGCAGATCAATAACTTAATGAGTGGGGAAGGGTAATCACCCCCTTCCCTAGCTGAGCCACATGAATCAGCTGAGAAGGGGGCTGTGCCTGTGAGTGGGAGGGAGGGAGGGAGGGAGAGTTGGATGCAGCCCCTGGAGGGATGGCCAAAGGTGAATGCAGCCCTCGGGCAAAAGAAAGGGGGGGAGTTTGCTACCTCTACTCTAGAATATCTGATTCTGTATAACCCTATTTCTCTTTCTTTAGTTCAAAATAATAAATACTATTCAGCAGAGATGTAGTCGTCTGGGGGGCAGTCTTAGACTGCTTACTTTTTTGGGAGCCAGGTCCCAGCAGGGTCCCTATGTCTCCAGCATCCAATGAATCAATCAGCATGAAGGGAGAGGTGCTAGCCACTGAGAAGAGTCTTCTAACATGCTTCCTTGTCTTTCCCTGTTGATTGGAGCCAATCAGAGTGAAAGGAGGTGAGTCAGCCACCAAGACCATTTTCAGTAGCTAACACTCTCCTCTTTCATGATTATTGGCTCCTAGGGACATCTGTTGTTATGGGAGAAGGCATTGACAAGAATATCATTCTCAACCCAGTAGCAAAAAAAAAAAAGGTGGGGGAGTGAATATGACCCCGCACTTCTGAATTTGCCACTCAGCTACTGCTACTCAGATGACAAATTTAACAGCAGATTACAGGGTCAAAGTGTATGTATTTCTTGTGTTTGTAGCGAAATGCATCATCTTTCTAAAAAGAGGGAAGAAACCCCTTAGGGGAGAAATAGCCAATAGACTGGATTCAATAAATTTATTTATTTTTAATCTTTATTTATGTTTAATCTTTAAACAGGATTCGATACATTTATTTATTTCAAATACGTATTGTTATGCCATACCTTGTAACTTTCTTGGGGCTGCTTTCACAAAATAAAAATAAATTTGAAAATACAATAAATCATGGGGTTGGTAACCCTCAGATCAGGGGCCTGATCTGGCCCCCAAGCAATTTTGTCTGACCCCACCCCCCAAGGTCTCAGCAGTGGCTTTTTAAAAAAAATAAATAAAAGTGATACAGAGCTGAGATGAATGGAGCCCAGCACCCTGATAGGGATTAAAATCACCACCTCCCCGGTCCTCAGATCAATCTTTTGATGAGCTGAGAAGGAATGATAATCCCACTCTCAGCTGATCTGCTGAGGAAGGGGGTTTTGTACCTGGGTGCACATGCAAGAGTATACCACCTTTTGCCCACGCCTACTATTTGTATTGCCAAGAATGAATGCAGCCCTCAAGCCAAATAACATTAGCCACCCCTGCCATAAATTATCCAAACCTATAAAGATGAAATTTAGAGCAGGAATAAATAGGGCTCAAGATAGGTGCTAGGTGTACCTCTCTTGGAAGGGCATTTCATAGCTGTGGTGTGACCACTGAAAAGACTTTCTCCACCCACCTACATCTCATCAGCAGAAGCATCCAACAGTGGGCATAGAAAGCTGCCTTATACTAAATCAGACCGTTGGTCCATCTAGCTCAGTATTGTCTACATTGACTGGCAGCAGCTCTTCAGGGTTTCAGAAAGGGGACATTTACAGCTCTATCTGGAGATGCTGAGGATTCAACCTGGGACCTTCTGCATACAAAGCAGATGCTCTACAACTGAGCTACCACCCTTTCCTGAGCTACTGCCGCCTGCTGCTGCTGCTGCTCCTACTACTACTAATAATAATAGCACATGGAGAATAAGGGCCTCTGAAGGAGAGGTGAGGTATTCAGGCAACCAGCTGATCTTTCAGGTAACCTAGTCTGAAGCAGTGAATGCTTAAAAGATCAAAAAACCTCTATGAACTGAGCCCAGAAACCCACTAGGAGACAATAAGGTGGTATTTATGAAGGATAAAGGCTATTAGTAGATATTCATCATGAAAACTAAATGGAGCCTCTTGCTTGAAGGCATTATAGCTCTGAATACCAGTTACTGGGGACAAACAAAAGGGACTGTCCATTACGTTCATGTCCCACTTGATGTCTAGAAGCATCTGGCTAGAAACAGAATACTAGCTGGATGGCTCTGATCCAATCCAGCACAGCAATTCTTGTGAACTTATGGCAAAATGCATCAATGTTTTCATTTCAATCCTATTTTAGGCACCTCCAAGTTTGGAAATTTTCTTGCTGTCCTTTCCAAATGTGGCATCAGAAGTTTGACATTTGTAACGATGCTTATAATGAAAATTCCAACTGAGCAGGTATGCTACACCAAATGGTGCAGTTAGGTAATTTTAGAATTGGACTTAATGGTCTTGCACCACCTACCTCTTTATTGAATAATGGGTATTCCGTCACTTAATTCAAAATGTGATCAGCCAGCCTTGCTGCATTTGAGGGCCCTCCTGCTTATTCTCCTGAGTGGGGTCCGGATGTCTGCCCCAAAGTCCTGCTCTGATGGTACCACTGGCTACACCAGTGAAGCTTCAATTATGCACAAAGGGAATTTGTTATGCATCTTCTGTCCTTTTTATATGCCTACACTACCATATCTTTTCTACACTTTTCCCACTCCTTCTCAGTGCTTATAGTGCAATCCTAAATACGTCTACCCAGACAGGTCCAATTTAATTAAATAGGGCTTACTCCCAGGTAAGTAGGGTTAAGATTGCCACTTCATTCTTGCTTTCTCTCTAGCTATTATCACATTTAAGGCGACATAACTCATGAAGCTGAGATGAAACCTCTTTCTTTTCAAAGCAGAATGCCCTTATCAGCATCTCGCTATCCCTGAGTAATTCCATCCCTCCAGGTAGTGCTCTACCTCACTGTGAGCCTCTAGTACTACCATTGCACAGCCATCCAAGAGCCTAGTCTTCAGTTTGAAACATTATATCCAAATGACTATTAGGAGATTTATGTCAGGTTCTGGAATCCCATGTTTAATTTCCACATACATCATCATCTTTAATATTTGTATAGCACTTTCAAGTATTCAAAGCACTTCACATGCATTATCTACAGACCTGTAAGTCAGGGATAGGGAACCTGTAGCACTCCAGATATTGTTGGACTCTAACTCCCATCAGCTCCAGCCAACCTGGTTAGCAGGTTTCCCATCTCTGCTGTAAGCTAAGCCAGTATTATTGTCCTACATATTGCAGATGGGAGGACTGACTTGTGGCAGAGGTGAGATCTGAACTAGGGACTTCCTAATTTGCAGCTCAGATGTAACATTATTACTGTTGTTGTTTGTTGATGTTGATGATGATGATAACAATAATTTCTGTTCCACCTTTTCACCAACATTGGCCTTCAAGGTAGCTTACAATTCATACTGATAACCCCCCTCCCCCCAAAAAGTATTAAACCAGCTTAAAACTAAAGGGAAGTCACTGCCCACCTGATCTTCTTGATTCATGATAGCAGTAGCAGTAGCAGTGCAAGCAGGGGCTACCACTGCACTCTAACATGGCAAGAGGCAGAGCCATCTGAGCGAACCTCTGCTAGTTTTAGCTGCTCTGCTGAGCCCAAAGGCAATGACAGGAATACTAAACTGAAGATGGTAGACTTGGCATGAAGTGCATATGTGATGAGACTTAGAGACCAGAATTTCTGGACAGCATAAAGAATGTATTATCATTTTAGTCACTTTCAGCTACATTGGTCTGATTACTATCTGTCTTCATCCACTGGTGCTTCAAGAATTAATACAAAGATGGAGAACATTCCCCCCCCCCTGAAGACGAGTCATCAGATACAGGCAAGGAAGCAGCTCTTCATGTCTACGATCCCACAGCACCACAGGATGGAAAATAAGACAAGATCCATTAGGTCCATTCAGTTGAAAATAAGGGTTCACTTTTCAGTTGAGCAATAATTCTCTTTTCAAGGTGGGTGATATTTAAGCAATCATCCCTACAGAATTGGTCATTACCATTGGCTAATGACCAATTTCTCAGCTAATAGCCCAAGGTGAAGTCAAGGGCAGCAAATGCTCTGGCAAACCACTTGCTGACGGCAGTATTAACAAATTTCAAGGGCATCATTGCTATTATAAACTATGTTCATTGATTTATAACAACACTATTAAAAAAAAAAAGACCAGGTGCAGTGAGCCAGAAAAATTAATGGCTTCCTGCTGCTTCACAGCTGATTGTCCACCACACACAGTCCTAGCGTAAAATGTCAACTCTAGAATCACTTAGACTGGAAAACCAAGAACCACAGAGGGAGACTGAACGGAGAGAATGTCCTGCCCAAACTTGAAGAACTCAGACTCGGACACAGCTGTGGTTTTTTCTTTTATTGTAATAACAGACCGTTTCAATTCAGTGCTCTTCATGAATCTACCTATGGCTTACTCAGAACTCAGCATCTCTCTAGGTCTAACTAGGCACAACTTTGCAGTACTAAGACGTTGACTCAACAACTACTCCCCTCCCCACTCACTCGGCTTAAGTAAGGCTGGGAGGGCACCCTGCTTGCATGTGCCAAATGTCACTGTTGGGAGCACACACGCAGGTGAAGACTCTGCCTCAACTGTGTCTGTTGAATCTCCCACTGTATTCACCTCCTGGCACAAGGCGAAGGCGGAGCCTCTGTCACCATCCTTTCTTCCCCCTCCAGGGCTGCCTGCTGGCGTTGCAGGAGTAGGGAGAGGGCAAGCGTCAGGCTAGGAAACAACTGGCTGGTCAGGCTGACTCTCCAAAAGGGTATCTCGAGCTGCTGTCAAAGTCCAAACAGCACTTTCTGATTCCCACTCCATGCTCGGCCCTTCCCCAGCACAAACATCCCACTCTAAGTCCTCCTCCTCTTCATTCTCGTCCATCCTGTCCAGCTGCAAAGAGAAACTGGGCGAGGGGATCAAGGCGGTGGTCAATGCATCCTTGAAGGAGGGTGTAATGCCATTAGCCCTCAAGGAGGCAATTGTAAAGCCCATCTTAAAGAAGTCCTCCTTGGATCCCCAGGTTTTGAATAACTTTCGCCCAATTTCGAATTTACCATTCTTGGGCAAGGTCATTGAGCGAGTGGTGGCTAATCAGTTGTCGACACACTTGGATGAAACGGATTATTTGGATCCATACCAATCGGGTTTCAGGACTGGACATGGAACTGAAAGAGCCTTGGTCGCTCTGGTCGATGATATGAGGAGGGCATTAGATAGGGGAGAATTCACCTTTCTTATCCTCCTCGATCTCTCAGCGGCTTTTGATACTGTTGACCACAGTATCCTTCTACATCGCATGGAGGGATTGGGAATAGGAGGCACTGTATTGCAGTGGTTCCATTCCTTTCTTTCCGATAGGCATCAACAGGTAGCATTGGGGGAGGAGGTTTCAGACCCTTGGCCTCTCGATTGTGGTGTGCCACAGGGCTCTATCCTCTCTCCCATGCTATTTAATATCTATATGAAGCCGCTGGGGGCAATCATTAGGAGATTTGGGCTGCAGTGTCACCAATATGCGGATGACACTTAGCTCTATCTCTCGTTTAAATCTTCGCCAGAGTTGGCTGTGGAGACCATGTCCAAGTGTCTGGAATCCGTGAGTGGATGGATGGGAAGGAACAGGTTGAAGTTAAATCCCGATAAGACTGAGGTGCTGCTTGTGGGAGACAGGTGAAGGTTGGGAAATGTTGACCTGATGTTCAACGGGGTGAGACTGCCCCTAAAGTACGAGGTCCGCAGCCTTGGGGTTGTTCTTGATTCCAAGCTGTCCATGGAGGCTCAGATTTCGGCAGTGAGCCGGGCAGCTTGGTATCAATTACACCTCATTCGTAGGCTGCAACCCTACCTCCCTGTTCATCAGCTCCCACTGGTAGTACATGCCCTGGTCACCTCTCATTTAGACTACTGTAATGCGCTCTACGTGGGGTTACCCTTGAAAACAGTCCGGAAATTACAAATGATACAAAACGCTGCGGCTCGACTACTCACAAATTGTCGCTGCCGGGAACATATCACCCCAGTGTTGTTCGATCTTCACTGGCTTCCTGTTGTTTTCCGGGCTCAATTCAAGGTGTTGGTATTAACCTTTAAATCCCTACACGGTTTCGGCCCAGTTTACCTGATGGAGCGCCTCCAGCGCCACCAATTATGCCGCCTGACAAGATCAGCTACTCAGGGCCTTCTCTCAGTCCCACCAACTAAAACAGCTAGGTTGGTGGGGACTAGGGAGAGGGCATTTTCAGTGGCGGCCCCCACTCTCTGGAACTCCCTCCCATATGATCTTCGGCATGCCCCTTCCCTGAATGTATTCCGCAAAGCCTTGAAGACCTGGCTCTTCAGACAGGCCTTTGGGATTTCCGGGGAGGGTTAATTTTTTAGGACTAATCGCCTATTACTCTGAACTGCTATTGTTCTTTATTCATAGTTTTACTGTTATATGTATTTTATGTGTATTTTATTATGATGCATTTATTGCAACTAAATTGTACGTCGCCTAGAGTGGCCATCGGCCAGATAGGCGGCTTATAAATTAAATTATTATTATTATTATTATCCCCTCTCTCCAGTAGGGCTCACGACAGGGAAATGCAGAGTATTTGAGTTTCTTTGTTTTAAAAAAGTTCCACCCACCTAGTAAGCTCCACCCACCTGAGTCTTTCATCCCCATAAGATATTGCATACCACAAAATGATGGTTCTTTCTCTTTGTTTAAATTACCCATTTGAGATGCTCTTATACAGAAATATAGATTAGTAGTTGGAAGGCGCCTATAAGGCCATGGAGTCCAACCCCCTGCTCAATGCAGGAATCCAAGTGAAAGCATGCCCGACAGGGCCAGAGCCAGCCATGATTGGGCCCTTGGGCACCAACCTGCCCTGAGCCCATGGTGCCCACCCGCATGTGCCACCTACCTCTGCCACTGTGGTGAATGCTGGCCACGCTGTGTGTGCATGCCTGCCATCAACCAAGATGGTGGAATGGGCAGCAGCCTTTTAGGGAAGCCTCGGCTGCCATCTTAGTTGATGGTAGGCATGTGTGTGCAGCGCGGCCAGCATTCACCACAATGGGGGAGGTAGGTGGCGCATGCAGATGGGCATCGCAGGTCTGCATGGTTGTAGGGGGGGGTGCCTGGGAGCTCCCTCTCTGTGATCCGTGGCAGGGTTGGGAGCCAATGCTGCTGCAGATCATGGAATGGGAGCTGTACCCACCCACCCTAAGGACGGGCCCTTCAGGAGCCCTTGGCCAGGGCCCAACCTGGCCCCCCTCTTGTGCCAGCCCTGGGTGGCTGTCCAGCTGCCTTTTGAATGTCTCCAGTGTTGGAGAGTAACTAGTTACTCTTTAGTAACTAGTTACTCTTTAGTAACTAGCAGCTGTCATTGTGTGCCTATAACTGTTTAACAAAAGGGCAACCAAGGGGATGGAGCGACTCCTATATGAGGAAAGGTTGCAGCATTTGGGGCTTTTTAGTTTAGAGAAAAGGCAAGTAAGGGAGGAAGAACATGATAGAGGTTTACAAGATTATGCATGGTGTGAAGGAAGTGCACAGAGTTTGTCTCCCTCTTGGGGCCATCCAGTGAAGGTGAACGCTGGAAGATTCAGGACAGACTAAAGTACTTCTTTTCACAGTGCATGCTTGAACTATGGAATTTGCTCCCACCAGAAACAGTGATGGCCACAATCTTGGATCCTCTTTAATTTTGTTTAAAAGAGGACTGGACAAATCCACGGAGGATAAGGTTTTCACTGGCTACTTCCAAAAATAGTCCCAGAACAGACCTCTGCCTAATGTTACCTCGCTTTCAAGAACTAGAGATATCACTTCTTTTTCACACTACCTGTCACAGGATACTTTCCTCTCCTTACCTCAGATCTTTTACCCTGTGCAAGGTAAGATGGAGGATCAATAGCTTGACATATTGGAATGCTGAAAACTTCTTTATATGCTATGGTCCATGAGTTTGGCTGGCTGACTACTTATGTCAATCATTAAAGGGATTTAAAGGATATTTTTGCTACCTGCCTGGTTGTTTATTTTACATTATTGTGATTATTTTGATTGCATTTGTATTATATTTTATGATATTTTTATAAACCGCCTTGAGATGCCCACATAAGAGGCAGCATATCAATATTTTAATTAATAAGTAATAATATTCAAAGGCATCATTAAAACTAAGCAGTGGCTGATGACACTTGCCAAACTGGCTGGTTATATAATATTTCATCTTTCAGTTTTCCTACTCTGTTAGCATCCCTGTAGTAGAGTTTGACAAATGAAACAACGGTTAGGATGATCTGGCCAATTCTTATATATTTTTCCCACAATGTTGTAAATTATTATTGTTGTCATAGAGGAAACTCGAAGTCCATTCAAATTATTTGCATTGGGATCATGGATTAGATTTCATCATGACCATTTTCCTTTTACTGTAAATGGGAACTATTCCAAGAAAAGTACAGGTTACAAGAGGCTATTTCTCCAGATTAGCATCACAACATGGCGTGTCGGTATTTTGAGTGTTCTCAGGGGGCTCTTGAGAAGAATCCATCATCATGACTCATGAAAAGTCCATCAGGAAGAGTATACAAAATGAACATCAACAAAAATGTAGACTTTACAGCATTTAGCCTTTCCTCACTTGGCAGACTGATATATTTTGGAAATTGCTGCCATATTTAACACAGAGAAAGAACAAGAAACATTTGACAGCTGAATCAAGGATGATTGGCTACATGGCTACTTTTACATATAAAGGATTTTTACTACAAATAACTCTGATCTTTTTTTGTACTGACTCTTCAAGTCAGATCTAAAGGAGCTCAGAACTGGAAAGATCTGGCTCACAGGTTCACCACCCCTGAATTAAAAGAAGGAACCCAATCTGACAACTAATTAAATCCTACTTTCTGTACTTCAAACTTCCAGTTTCATAAAGCTTTGCTGTGATACAGTAATGGTTCTTATAAGTGCAGGTTAAAAGTCAATGGCTATGAGATAGATGTCCATTATGTCAGCAGTTGATTGTTCATGACATAAAAAAGTAAAAAGAATCTATGGCCTTAGTCTGAACTCAGCATAATGTGAAGGAAGGCCAGTGAGGGAGCAAATAAGACAGATGAATTGCTGCCAGAAACAACCAACAAATGTGTCCTGTTGTGCTATTCTATATACTAAGATGTAGTTCCTGGGTGCATTCTACAGTTACCTGGTTCATTGGACTGACCTGCTTCTGACCCTCACTAGCTTTCCCTCACTTTGTATGGAGACTTGCCTATGCTATGGTCCCATATCAAGCCTGCCCTTCATGATCAGGGATCAGTATCCATAGTGGTAACGGACACAAAGCCAACCCAATTGAAACAAAGTCAAGTGGGCTGCTGCTGGTGTATCGTCCACCCTGCTGCCCGGCAGCTTTTCTGACCAAGCTGGCAGAGGTTCCAAATCCTCTCATATGCTGCTAGGGGGACAATGTCATTTTCTCATATACTTACACAACAAATAAAATCCCACAAACAAACAAAAAATGTCCCTCCTGTCTCAATTCTGTGTACTATCTTTATCAGTCAATTTTTCCAGGAGTGCTATCTCCCATACCACCCGGTACGAATATTCCTCAGTTGTCCCTTCCAACTGTTTTCAAAACCTTGCAACAGATAGGTGTGCTGCCAGTAACAGGAGAGTGATCAAAGGTTTATTGGGCAAGTTCATATCTTCATTCAAAAGCAAGTTCAGCATTGCCAATTGAGGTGATGGATCCAATCGCTCGTCCATTATTAGTCCTATCTCCTCAAATATTGCATTCCAAAACTTTGCCAGGAGGAGCCCAGAACGATAGTGCTGGGTGATTTCAATGTCCATTCTGAGGCTGCCTCTAGTGTTCTGGCTCAGGACTTCATGACCTCCATGACGACCATGGGGATGTCTCAAGTTGTTACTGGCGCAACACATAGGGCAGGGCACATCCACGACTTGGTTTTTGCTCCAGATGGAGGAAGTGGTCTGGAGATGGGGGGATGGATGTCACAACCCCATTGTCATGGTCAGATCACTTCTTGGTGAAGTTTAGACTTACGGCTCTGATCCTTCCCTTCAGGGGTGGTGGACAGATTAAGATGGTCCACCCCTAGAGCCTAATGGAATCCACAGGATTCCTGAATGCCCTGGGGGTGTTCCCAGTAGACAGAGCAGGTGACCCTGTTGAAGCCCTTGTCACACTGTGGAACAGTGAGGCACATTGGGCTCTTGACACGGTTGCCCCCAAGCACCTTCTCCGGTACACCAGTGAGCTAAGGGCAATGAAACAGGCTGGACGACAGCTAGAGTACAAGTGGCAAAAGAGGCTGATCGAGCACAAGTAAAACATCATAACCATGCCTACTGTGTGGTGGTGAGTGCAGTGAAGAAGGCCCACTTCTCTGCCTCCATCGCATCCTCAATTAGCCGTCCAGTGGAGTTTTTCTGTATTGTCAGGGGTCTGTTGACGTCAACTCCAGGAAATGGAGTTTTAGACCCTTCGGAGGCCCATGGTGAATTGTTTGCAAGGCACTCTGAGGGTAAAGGTGCTTGTCTCCGTAGCAGTCTTGATGCCCCCTCCACATCTACTGTGGTCCCCAGTGAGGTGTCCAGTGCAACGTCTGCTGCAACTTCTTGGGAATTGTTTCAGCTGATGCGGCCTGATGACATGGACAAAGTGCTTGCGATGATGCGGCCAGCAATGTATCCTCTCAACCCTTGCCCTTCTTGACTTATTAAAGCTTGCCGAGGGGGTTTGACCGAGTGGATCCAGGGTGTGGTCAACGCATCATTGTGGGAGGGAGTGGTTCCAGCCACCTTGAAAGAGACAGTGATCCAACCACTCCTGAAAAAGCCCACCCTGGATCCATTGGTTTGTGACAACTACCGACCAGTTGCAAATACCCCCTTTTTAGGGAAGGTGATTGAGAGGGTTGTGGCACAGCAACTGCAAGTACTCTTGGATAAAACAGATTATCTTGACCCATCTCAGTCTGGGTTCAAGCCTGGTTATGGGACTGAATCGTCCTTGGTTGCCCTGATGGATGACCTTTATCAGGAGAAGAACAGGGGGAGTGTGACCCTGTTATTCTTACTTGATCTCTCAGCGCCTTTTGATACCATTGACAGTGGTATCCTTCTGCGCTGACTTGGTCAGATGGGCATTGGAGGCACTGTTTTACAGTGGTTCCGATCCTATCTCCAGGGTCGGTCTTAGAGAATAGCATTGGGTGACTGTCTTTTGGCCCCCTGGCAGTTGTGCTGTGGGGTGCCGCAGGGTACCATCTTGTCCCCCATGCTGTTTAACATCTATATGAAGCCTTTGGGAGCAGTCATCAGGAGCTTTGGGGTAAGGTGTCAGCAGTATGCTGATGATACCCAGCTCTATTTCTCCATAGCATCTGAATCAGGAGAGGCCATGCAAGCCCTGGACCGCTGCCTGGACTCAGTGGTGAGCTGGATGGGGGCCAATAAACTGAGGCTGAATCCTAGCAAGACAGAGGCACTGTGGATTGGTGGTTCCCGAGTTTGGATAATTGGTCAGTTGCCTGCTTTGGATGGGGTCATACTCCCTCTGAAAGAGCAGGTCCACAGTCTAGGGGTGCTCCTGGATCCATCTTTGTTGCTATAGGCCCATCTCCATGGCTAGGAGAGCCTTTTACCAGCTTCGGCTGGAAAGACAGCTGCGGCCGTTTCTGGACCTGGACAGTCTGACCACTGTTGTCCACTCACTGGTAATCTCCAGGCTGGATTACTGTAATGTGCTCTATGTGGGCCTGCCCTTGAGGTTGGTCTGGAAGCTGCCGCTGGTGCAAAATGTTGCAGCGAGACTGCTCACTGGGGCAGGGTATCATCAACCCCTCTGCTGAAAGAATTGCACTGGCTGCCCATTTGCTACCTGGCTAAGGTTCTAGTTTTGGTGTACAAAGTCCTATACAGCTCGGGACCAGGATACCTGAAAGACCGTCTTACCCCTTATATACCCAGTTGATCACTGCGCTTTGCAGGTGAGACCCTCCTGCAGATACTATCTTATCAGGAGGTTTGTTCTGAACAATATAGGAAACAGACCTTTAGTGTGGCGGCACCTACCCTGTGGAATTCCCTCCCCTTAAATATTAGGCAGGCGCCATCTCTGCTATCTTTTCGGCACCCTTTGAAGACTTTCCTCTTTCAAATTCTGCAAATTACTTGGGAAGACAGATGGACTAATAGCATTTTGGAAGAAGAAAAGACTACCAGTGTTGAAACAATGATCCTTCAACATCAACTTCGCTGGACTGGCCATGTTGTTCGAAAGCCTGATCACCATCTTCCAAAGCAGCTACTTTACTCCCAACTTAAGGATGGAAAACAGAATATTGGTGGACAGCAAGAGAGGTTTAAAGATGTTCTTAAAGTGAATCTAAAAAAATGTAACATGAGCATCGAGAACTGGTAAGTCTTGGCCCATGAACGTCCCAAATGGAGGTTGGCTATTATCAAAGGTGCTATGGACCTTGAAGAAGCACAAATACAGGGCAAACAGGACAAACAAGCTAAGTGGAAGGCACGTCAAACAAATCCTCATCGTGACCATCTTCCATCTGGAAACCTATGTCCTCACTGTGGGAGGCTGTGCGGATCCAGAATTGGCCTCCACAGTCACTTACAGACCCACTGTTAAAGACCTTATCTTGGAAGACAATCTTACTTGGCCACGAGTGATCACCAATGAATGAATTATCATACTTTCACTTTCACAGTTTTAAAGTTCAAGCTATGATTGCTGTACTAAACCTTCACTTGGTTGCACAAAAAAGCATGAACAGGAAGTATGTGGGAGTGGCTGCATCATAAAGAAGCAAGTGCAATTTGGCACATTGCCATGGTGCACAGTGCATCAAAGCCAGCAATAAAAAAGGAGCATTTTTAGTATGAAAAGTTTTGGGATATTTGTTGGAAGCTACAGCCCATGTATGGATTGCTACTGATTTATTTATTTATTCCATTTGTATCCTATTTGTCCTCCAAGGAGCTCAAGGTGGTGTTCATGGGTCTTCTCCCTCTCCATTTTATTCTCGCAACAACCCTGTGAGGAAGGTTAGGCTGAGAGATGGTGACTAGCCCAAGATCACCCAGCAAGCTTTAGGGTTGAGTGTGGGATTTGAACCCTGGTCTCCCAGGTCCTAGTCCAACACTCTAACCACTACACTATACATACTTATGATGGCACAGAGGAACATGAATGCAGGAGCATGTGTGACCACCCCAGTACCATCAAGAGCACAAATCATCCTGAATGCACAATAAAAAGGATGTCTGGAGGGGCCCTAGTTCACTTACGGTACAATCTTATGCACACTTATCTGGGAGAACCCCTATTAAACACAGTGGAACTTCTGAATAAAGACAAACAATATTGTTAATCTGACTAGTTCTGGCCCTTATTCTGGACTGCTGATTTAGGCTTCGAAGCAACATTCCTTACTGGTACCCCTTACTAGATCTAACTGTGCAAGAATAGAGATCCAGCATTCTATAACGCTTAAAGAATTTTCTGTTCTGATTATATTGTGAGACAGGCCAGCACTCCTGTCCTATACAGAAACCTGTATAAAAGAAAACTTGCAACACAATCTTGTATGGGTCTACTCAGAAGAAAGGTTCATTGAGTGCAATGGGGCTTGGTCCCTGGAAAGGAGGTACAGGATTGTAGCCTCGCAGAACAATCCTTTGCATTTTTTCTCAAAAGTAAGTCCCATTTTATTAAATTGGGTTTAGTCCTTAGTAAATGTGTATAGGACTGCATCCTAAGAAATGTTGAGACATGAGAAAATTAAATTTACATGATCACCACATGGTGATGTATAGTAACCCCATAATGGATTCCACATGCACTCTGGATTTGTAAAAAGATCAGCCATGCATAACTCTTGATGAACTGTGTTAAAAAGTTAATTCCACAGCTGGTGTCTTATACAAGAACTCATGAAAGGTCACAATGAAAAACAAATTTATAGAGAAACGGACAATGTTTATATTAGTCTGGAGTATAGATAGATAGATAGATAGATAGATAGATAGATAGATAGATAGATAGATAGATAGATAGATAGATAGATAGATAGATGACACATACATACAGACAAACACACTGATTCATGGGGTAACAGCAAAAGTCATTTGATGGTGGCAGACAGTTAGAAAAAATTAAGATCATACAGGAAGAGTTTTGACTTAAGCCTTAAACTGGTCACTGATAGATTTGCTCAGTTTATTACAGCCTATTACTATCCTGATATTCTGATATATTTTGGCATAAATTAACATCAGCCCATGACTGGACTCTCAACTTCAGTTACACACTAATTTGAAGGTCATCCGGTGAGAGGCCACTGGTAGTTCCTCTCACTTGCCCCTGTAAATCTCCAAGGGACAGACCATTTAACCAGAGATTTCAATATGTACATTTTGCCTGTAAATACATATCAATCATAATAAGAATTCCAAGTGGACATTTCAACCCAGTAATTTTAATGGAAATGAGGCTCTAAATCTGTATTATCCTGCCAAGAAAAATGAAGCTGTTTTCACTTTTCAGTTACCTAATGGACTAGATACACATTTTCCTTTGTCTTGAGGAATGAGCTGCAAGTGACAGACTTTGCTTTGGTTGTTAATGGTGTTTTATCCTATTGGCTAACTCGTGACAGTCTGTAGAGAGGCCTGCATAAGAGCTTGTTTATTTATTTCAGAAATTTCTAGCCCGCTGTTCATTAGAATAATCCCAAAGTGGGGTACAATATAATAACATAATACATAAGAAAACCAAGTGACATAAAACCTGGATCACTTTATAACAATAGCACCAAAAAAGACCAGTGAAGGGCTTACAAAGAATTCTTTTTGAATTGCATTCAAAAAAAAGTATTCTTTTTGAAGCAATGGTAGTGACTTTCTTTGAGCACCATGTTTGCTGATCCTGTAACAGTTGCAAACTAGGAGTTCTACAGATACAACAGGGAGGGCCCTTGCGGTGCAGAGTGTAAAGCATAGGGAACCATGCTCTTGGGGAAAAGCCTAAGGCGGCCCTTCTTCAAAGAGGGTGGGGGAAGAGGTCAATTACTGGTTTTTTTTTCCTTTTTGAAGGGTTTATATAATAGAAAAGTATGCACATTTTTCAGAACAAGAAAAAATGGTTGATGAAAACTCTTTTTTAAAGTATGAAAAGTAGAGCCAGTGAGGAAAATGTTTCATGTTTCTCATGTTAATAGTGATGGCGGCTGCAGGGGTTATCCAATAAATACCCATGCACCAAATTCTGCACTAGAACTCACATAATGGTTTCAATTGGTAGAATCTCATGTCATAATAACTGCAATTTACAAGGTGAGTGCTATGAAAATACAGTTTCCCCCTTACTGTGAGTCCAAGAGGGAAGACACCTGTATCCTTCTAACCAAATGGCTACAGGTGTGACTTGTAAATTAAAACAGAGTGGGCTAAGGTGAAATGCACATGGTGAGATGATCTGATCACTTTGCTCACCCAGGTGATTAGCTCATGATAAGCCACTTGCTCTATGTGGGGCTGCCCTTGAGGATGGTCCAGAAGCTGCAGCTGGTACAAAATGCAGCGGTGAGACTGCTCACTAGGGCAGGGTATCGCCAACATGTCACCCCTCTGCTGAACGAATTGCACTGGCTACCTATTAGCTACTGGGCTAGGTTTTAAGGTGCTGGTTTTTGTCCAGCTTGGGACCAGGATACCTGAAAGACCATCTTACCCCTTATATACTCAGTCGATCACTGTGCTCTGCAGATGAGGGCCTCCTGCAGATACCGTCTTATCAGGAGGTCCGTTCCACACAACATACGAAGTGGACCTTTAGTGTAGTGGCACCTATCCTTTGGAATTTTCTCCCCTTAAATATTAGACAGGCGCCATCTCTGTTATCTGTTCGGTGCCTGCTGAAGACCTTCTTCTTTCAACAAGCCTTTTAAGTAGAGACCTTATCCCTGTCTGCTTCTGTGTTGGAATTGCTTTTTAATGCATTTTTAAAGCTTTTTTAAAAGAGATGTTTTTAAAGCTTTTTTTATTGTAGTGCCAGAAATGTTTTTAAAGATGGTTTGTTTTAATATGTTTTTAAGGATGTTTTGTTTTAATATATTTTAAAGTCTGTTTCTATGATGTTTTAGAGTGATTTTAGTGATTTTGTTTGCTGACCTGGGCTCCTACTGGGAGGAAGGGTGGGATATAAATCTAATAAATAAAATAAAATAAATAATATATAAATAGCCACCACACCAACAACAACAGGAGAACCAAGCCCGTACACCAAAACCACAGAAGTAAAAAGTGTGGACATTGTGCACCCAGATGAAGAGGGTGAAGAAGAAGTCACAGAAAACATCGGGGATGAACAGGTTGCCTGAAGGGAGTCCAAGGACTGACCTAGCATGACATTAAGTCCCACTACCATGTTCCTTTCCACATGAATGAAGAGGTACAGGGGTACCTGACAATGTGTGTTTTTGTTACGCTTTTCATTCATGCTCCTTTGTCCCCAACCCTTTTTGCTATAATTTGGGTCTTGAAGTTTAAATTATTTAACTTTATTTGAGGTTAAATATTTGTGGTGGGATATTCACATGCTTAGTTGGCACCATCTTATCAGAGATGCTAGACTATGCAAATTCCATTATTCTTTTTGTCCCTGGACCACATTTACCTCAGTGGTCATTTACAATAGCAGACAGCACATCTACAACTCTTATCCACAACCATGTCAATTCTTGAAAACAGCAGAAGCTTTGCCTGAACTGAAGCTGAAGAATCTGCTCACATTTGGGTAAAAATGGAAAGCATGTTTGTAGGCCCCTGAGAATCATTACACAAGGCATTCTAAAACTGGCCCATTCAACAGAACTAATAAAGAGTGTTGACTGCAATTAAAGAGCTTTGACGAGTAAGGAAGACAATTGGAAGCATAAATTCATTCTGTTGATCCCGGCTGGCACTCTAACAAACATTTACTGCTTTTTATTCCTCATTTTTCATGGAGCACTTGTTTTAAAAAGAAAAATGACAAAGAATTAACTGTAAGCTTGCAGTTTTATTGGGTTTCCTACAATTTATTGTAGTGCCAGAAATTAATTTATGGATAATAGCAAGCTTGGGATCAGAAGGACCTTGAGGTAAAAAAAAACAACCCTTGGAAATGTTCTAGCTGGCAAAACAAAAAACAAAAAAGGCCTAAACTGTCACCTTCAATGGCAAAAAAGAAGAGCAAATTTTCTATACGGTTCTAAAAATTTATTTTGCACATAATTGTAATTTATAATACTTACAATGCTACCTTTGTCTGACCCAAAAGTCTGTTGGCTTTTGCTCTGCTGGCTATAATAGGTTTGGTTGACTTGGAAGTTGCTTTGCATTTGGGTAGTTTGATTTTAGTAATATTACTTTCTGAAAGAAAATTGTTGGTTATCCTTCCTTTGTCTCTCTTGAGTACTCAGGGGGTATTATTTGGCTTTCAGATAATGAAAGATCTATCCCAAGTGACAACTAGACTCAGCGGTGGCTGGTGATCACTGGACTTGGTAGGGCTGCTAGGAGGTCACAGGGGCATGTCCAATGGGAAGTCATGGGGGTCTGTCCAACATGTTCTGGTTTTCTCCCCATCTTCCTCCCTTCCAAAGATACTGTGGACAGTTGAGCATTGGTTCAGAAGCGATCCCTACTGATACAGTCACTTCTCTGCTAGGAGAAATGTTGTGCGGCCCACACCTGTTCTGCTTCTCTCCCTATCCTTCTACTTTGCAAAGAAACAGTGGCTACTTAAATACTTGGTTCAGAAGGGGTCACTACTGTCACAGTTTCTAATGTGAATACATGCCACAATAACGGTACATTACTCAGAAGCAAACCCCACTGAATTCCATGGGATTGCTCCCTGATAAGTATGTACAGGATTGCAGCCTCAGTTGGTTAGTCTTAAAGGTGCCACAAAGGACTGTTAACAAGGAGCCCCATAAATCTCCAGACCTGTGGGGGATTCCCCCAGGTTATTAACTTCTGCATTTTTTTTCCAGAATGTGGGATTGGGTGGAGGGATATTAAGTGAACTAGAATCTGGGAGATCAGAGTTAAAATCAGCTATTAAACTCTCAGCCTAACCTACCTCATAGGGTTTTTGTGGAGATAACATGGGGAAAAAGGATGATGGAGAATTTTCTCCTTTGGGATCTTTGACTGGGGGTCCTTGAAGAAATTTGAAGACACAGGCTTGAAGCAAAAAGGTAGGCCTTTATTCTTTACAAGCATATGCAGGGTCAGCCTCTCAGAGACATCCAGGAGAGACTACAAGGAGACACTGTGTACAGGCTCTTTTATTGTTGTTGTTATGTGCCTTCAAGTCGATTATGATTTATGACGAGCCTATGAATCAGTGACCTCCAAGAGCATCTGTCATGAACAACCCTGTTCAGATCTTATAAGTTCAGGTCTGTGGCTTCCTTTATGGAATCAATCCATCTCTTGTTTGGCCTTCCTCTTTTTCTACTCCCTTCTGTTTTTCCCAGCATTATTGTCTTTTCTAGTGAATCATGTCTTCTCATTATATGTCCAAAGTATGATAACCTCAATTTCATCATTTTAGCTTCTAATGATAGTTCTGGTTTAATTTGTTCTAACACCCAATTATTTGTCTTTTTCACAGTCCATGGTATGTGCAAAGCTCTTCTCCACCACCACATTTCAAATGAGTTTATTTTTCTCCTATCCGCTTTTTTCACTGTCCAACTTTCACATCCATACATAGAAATCGGGAATATCATGGTCTGAATAATCCTGACTTTGGTGTTCAATGATACATCTTTGCATTGGAGGACCTTTTCTAGTTCTCTCATAGCTGCCCTCCCCAGTGCTAGCCTTCTTCTGATTTCTTGACTATTGTCTCCACTTTGGTTAATGACTGTGCCAAGGTATCCTTGACAAGTTCAATGTCCTCATTGTCAACTGTAAAGTTACATAAATCTTCTGTTGTCATTACTTTAGTCTTTTTGACGTTCTACTGTAGTCCTGCTTTTGTGCTTTCCTCTTTAACTTTCATCAGCATTCATTTTAAGTCAGTACTGGTTTCTGCTAGTGGTATGGTATTGTCTGCATATCTTAAATTATTTATATTTCTCCCTCCAATTTTCACACCTCCTTCATCTTGGTCCAATCCCGCTTTCTGTATGATATGTTCTGCATACAGATTAAACAAATAGGGTGATAAAATACACCCCTGTCTCACACCCTTTTCTATTGGGAACCAATCCGTTTCTCCATATTCTGTCCTTACAGTAGCCTCTTGTCCAGAGTATAGATTGTGCATCAGGACAATCAGAAGCTGTGGCACCCCCATTTCTTTTGAAGCATTCCATAGTTTTTCATGATCTACACAGTCAAAGGCTTTGCTGTAATCTGTAAAGCACAGGGTGATTTTCTTCCGAAATTATTGTTCCATTATCCAATGTATGTTTGCGATATGATCTCTGGTGCCTCTTCCCTTTCTAAATCCAGCGTGGACATCTGGCATTTCTCACTCCATATATGGCAAGAGCCTTTGTTGTAGAATCTTGACCATTACTTTACTTGCATGGGATATTAAGGAAATAGTTCAATAATTACTGCATTCCCTGGGATTCCCTTTCTTTGGAATTGGGATGTATATTGAACGCTACCAGTCTGTGGGCCATTGTTTAGTTTTCCATATTTCTTGACAAATTTTTGTCAAAATTTGGACAGTTTCAGTCTCATTAGCTTGTAGCAACTCTATTGGTATGCCATGTGTTCCTGGTGATTTGTTTCTTCCAAGTATTTTAAGAGCATCTTTTACCTCACATTCTAAAATTTCTGGTTCTTCATCATATGGTTCCTCTGTGAATGAATCTGTCATCCTTGCATCTCTTTTATAGAGTTCTTCAGTGTATTGCTTCCATCTTCCTTTTATTTCATCTGGGTCAGTTAGTTTGTTCCCCTCTTGATTATTCAACATCCCTACTCTTGGTTTAAATTTCCCTTTCATTTCTCTAATCTTTTGGAATAGGGCTCGTTCTGCCCTTTTTGCTGTCCTCTTCTATTTCTATACAGTAACTATTGTAATAGTTCTCTTCGTCCCTACGTACTAGTCGCTGTATTGTTGCATTTAGGGTTCTGACTGAGTTTCTATCTCCTTTTGTTTTTGCTTTCCTTCTCTCTTTAACCATTTGAAGAGTTTCTTCAGTCATCCATTGGGGTCTTTCTCTCTGTTTAACTAGAAGTATTGTCTTTTTGCATTCTTCTCTGATAACGTCTCTGACTTCATTCCATAGTCCTTCTGGTTCTCTGTCAACTAAGTTTAAAGCCTCAAATCTGTTCCTTATTTGATCTTTATATTCTTCTGGGATGTTATTTAAATAGTATTTTGGCATTATGATTGCTTTGTTGGTCTTCTTTGGCTTTACTCTGATTTTCGAAACGACCAGTTCATGATCTGTACCGCAGTCTGCTCCTGGTCTTGTTTTCGCAGAAAGTATGGAACTTCTCCATCTTCTGCTACCAATTATATAATCAATTTGATTCCTATATTGACCATCTGGTGATGCCCACGTGTACAGTCGTCTTTTCTGTTGCTCAAAAAATGTGTTTGCAAGAAACAAGTTATTGGGTTCACAGAATTCAATAAGTCTTTCTCCTGCTTCATTTCTGTCTCCTAATCCCCATTTCCCCACAATTCCTAGTTCTTCTCTGTTCTCTGCTTTTGCATTCCAGTCCCCTATGATTATCAGCACATCTTGTTTTGGTGTGTGACCAATTTCCTCCTGTACTTCTGTGTAAAATCTCTCCAATTCTTCTTCTTCTTTGTTTGCCTTTAGAGCATAGACTTGGATTATGGTTATGTTAATAGGTTTCCCGTTTAATCTCATTGATATAACTTGCTCAGACCTTGCGTTGTAGCTCCTAATTGCTTTTGCTACATCACTTCTCACTATTAAAGCAACCCCATTTCTTCTTGATTTCTCATTTCCTGCATGATTTACTTTGTAGTTGCCTGATTAAAAATGTCCCATTCCCGTCCATTTTAATTCACTCACGCCAAATATTGTAATGTTGATATGTTCCATTTCTTGCTTGACAATTTCTAACTTTCCCTGGTTTATGCTTCTCATATTCCATGTTCCTATTGTGTGTGTTGTATAACTCCGGACTCTCCTTTAGCATCTGTTATACAGTACTAAATATGCATGTGACATCCATACACCAGTCATAAAAGTTCCTTCCCACATAACACAATAGTTCCTCCTCTCTGCAATCTTTCCAAACCAATCAGAAAGCATTAGGTAACTCTACTTCTTATTCCAATATTCTGTCTCTCTTATTAACATCACCATTGTTCTGCCATCCCTCAAAACTAATGTTCTTTCAGGCCTATTGAAACCAGTTACTACCATATATTACATTCTACTATTGTGAATGGGCTTCCATGCATACCCAGTACTTCCATTGTTCCATTGTTTCTGATCGATCAGGCTGACCCAGGTACACCTGCTTGGGTGTGCCTCAACTTAGGGTGGCTGAAATTTCATGAGCACCACAGTTTTAATAGTTTGTTATAGGGGTTCTTATTTCTTACATTTTCTTAGAAATCACATTCCTAACTGTAAAAGTACATAGCTATGGAGGAAGGGTTATGATTAAGGTGCTGTACTATGCCTGGAGACCATACATCTAAGACAAGGCACTGGGTAATCCTGAACCAACTACTGTCTCTCAGCCTCAGAGAAATGGAAAAGGCAAACCACTTCAAAATACCTTTTTACCATGAATATGGACTTACAAAGTTGTATTCTATTTATCAAAAGTGAAACAGAATGCAATGAGTTATTTTAAAATTCAGTATTAAAGCTCAAAGTTTCATCTCATTCCTGCTCTGCTAAGGTTATAAACTTTCTCCAGGAGTTGGGGCTATTGCCCTACAGAATACTAAAACAAAAATATAATTGCCAGGTATGTTTTTCTTTAACAATATAATATATCAATCATAGGTTATATGCTCATTGCTCTTAAACAATACACTTATTGATTATTGTCGGTCACGCACAGGCCTATTCCTGGCATGAGCAGGAGTTCACTGTGAGGTTATTTTGACCTGTTTTCCAGGCCTTTCCTCATAGGCCTGAATTTAAATGCTAAGATTTTAGGGTAACCTAGGCCTGTGAGTCTTCTTTTCTCAGTTCTTTGTGATTTTAAAATATATATCTTCTAATATCTATTTTTATATGTGTGGATATATAAAACGTCTCCATTGAGGAGACCCATGAATGCCACCTTGAGTTCCTTGGAGGAAGGGTGGAATGGATATAATTGTAATACTGATAAATAAGGAATAATCAAAATAAGTCTTGCTCCAGCCTGCCTGCCTCCAATTTTGAATTGGGTGAGGGGGGCAGATTTGGAATCATGAAAAAAGCCCAACCTAAAAACCAAAGAAAAAAAGGGACACAACCGGGATATTCAAGTCTACAAACATTGGACTTTGCACATAGGTCCTCAGCAAATCCAATGTGTGGCAGTCTACTGGGACAGGCTTGCCTGGGTAGGGTGTGCAGGCAAGGTGCTGGTCCTATATGTAGGCTCTGCACAGAGTTCTCATCTGAACCATCCTCTGCACTATCCTACTTTTTGTAATAGAATTTTGGACTTGCCAAAGTGTTGTATAGTCTTTTTATCCTCACAATCACCATGTAAGGTGCAATTTTAGCAAAACAACAAAAAGAACAGTACTAGCATCTTCAAGACAAATTTATTATGACATAAGCTGCCTTGGGCTAGAGTCTCCAGATGCATCATTCTTGGTAATCCACAAAAGCTTATGCAACAATACATTTGCTGCCTTTAAAGTGCTTCTGGACTATTGCCTCCCCAATGTGGAATCTCTACTTGTTTTAATAAGATGATTCAACAGTAACTACAGCCTGAAACGATACATGAAATCACTGCTATTCTTTTATCAAAATGCCAAGGAAAAAAACCAGAAGCAAGTGGCTCTAGCACTGTAATGTTAAGGAAATTCAGCCTGAGCCTAGAGCAGCTCCAGGCCTGCTAATGTTAGCTGAAGTCAGGAACCGGTGTTATACTCCAGCCAAGGAAGATGTGAAAAAATAACTTGTTTTCTTGCAAAACTGTTCCTGCCATTTAACAGAGGCCTAAGACAGGACTCAACAGTGTGTCCCAAAAGTCCACACTTCCCTCTGTTTCCCCAGAGCTCTATTCAGTTAAAAGACAGGCTCAGATTATTCACAGCTAGGCCCTGAGGAAGTTGGAGAGACAGATGTCTGATGGGATTTTCTCATGCCTAATGTCTATTTCAGTTCTAAATGAAATGGTTTGGTTACTATCCTTTGTGTAAAGAATACATCGAGGCCTGGTAACAGCAGGTGGAAAAGTTGGGCCCTGGCCAAGGGCCCTGACACTGAGAGCAGGCCCTACTGCTGTGGCTGGGTGGGTGTCACTCCCATTTCAAGATTAGCACTAGCATCAGGTTGCGGAGTATGCACCTTGCCCCCTATGCTGACACAGATCACGGAGCAGCAGCCACCCTCCCAGGTACCCCCCACTACCAACGGCACATACTGGCCACACAACTTCCTGCAGCGCCACATCAATGAGCACATTCTTGCCATCACCCAAGATAGTGGCGGAGGGGCCTGAAGTCTGTACATCTTACAATCGCCACAGTATTATTGTTCTGTATTCAGTCTCCCCACACCAAACTGATAACAGCAATCAGTACACTTATACAATAAATAATCCCAGGTTAAATCAATCTGCGAGCACCATTTCCATCATCAACTGTATCAACAAGTTGGCAGACTCACAGAATCCAAAAAGACACCCAAAGAACTCTTTCTTGTGGTGGGTGAATTGATAGCAATTTTGTGCACAGAAAGATATTATACACCAGCTATTCCCCTGATGAAGGCCTATGTATAGTGGCTGAAATGCGTTGGGTTATTGAATAAAATATTTTTTTTCTAGCATCTTGGGGTTCCCCCCTTTTTTTCTTTTTTCTGGTTTTGGTTGCTATCCACTTTCATCGGTCAATGATGCTTATTCACACAAATAGGCAGTTCAGTGAAATAAAACTTCAGTAAATAAAAAAATACGCAAACAAATGATCAGGGAAGACAAACATAGTCCTGGGGCCTATTTAAGGCTGTGTGGGTGTGGCCTTCAAGGAAACAGACCTGAACATGCCCAGACTGAAATTTGAAGCAGTCCTACTATGTATGTTAAAGTTGCTACAACAGATGGAGTAGGAGCCTTCCCAGCAGGGGCTAGAATGTAGGCAGACCCCCCCCAAGTCACATGGCTTTTCTGCTTAGAGACACATGGAAGGGACCTCTTTGCCATAGCTATACTTTCAGATTTATATTGTCTAAGTGGGACAGAGACCTGATTGGCCTGAGAAGAAGAGATTGACAGAAATGCCTCCCCAAGCCTCTGGAAGTTCATTGAAATATAAAATGCCTGTGGATCAAGAAAAAGTGTGTGGTTTAGAGATGGGGGGCTTGAAAAAAATGCTTGACATTCTCCTTGTTCACCAGCAGTCCTAGTAGACCAGCCTCCACTGAGTAGCCCAGAAACTCAAGATGCTTGCTACTCATACCTAATGGGTTGCCTCTGCTATTTGAAAGGATCAAAAGAACTAGTTCTGGTCAGAAATTTCCTTCTTTTTCTTTTTAGAGCTTGTATCTACACTCTACAGTGCTTTTATTTGATCAATGGACTAGTTTTCTTTTTTGTCCCTGGACATTCTTTCTTTCATTCAAGTTAATTCCAAAATGCAAGCCCATTCCAGAGAATTCTAGTGTGTGAAATCTATACATGCACAAGCCATTCATACACCCAAATCTTGTGTGGAAATGGCTTGTGAATGTTGCAGACTTCTCCACTTTCATGAACAGCATAGCTACATTGTATCTTTAGGCAGACTGTGTTTTTTAAAATCTTACAATGTGGTAAACAGTGAAACATCTTGACCCACAATCAACAACTTTGATAGACACTGTGAAACAGCACATTTATCTTTACCATTAACATTAGATTCTCTTTGGGGATCTGATACTGTTGAAATAGGATAGTAATATATTTCAGAGGAAAGGTAATTTGTTCTTCATTTGAGCAAACATTTGGTATTTTTTAATATTTAAACATGCTGCACATTGCCCTGCTTTTATGAATAGTGGAGTATATATCAAATTAAAGAAATGTGTATTGGAATTTTACTTCTGTTTATCATTAAAGGATGCTATGTGTTAACTTTCAGGAGCTTTCTTTTCTTTTTAATACTGAAGAGTCTGCAAATGCCACTAAGGTTTTTGGCACAGAAAACAAAAGTTGCTTTGACTTGACATGTTTGTGATCTCTTCTCCATGCCAAACTCCTCCTTGCCAGCTCAGTGTGAGCATAGTAGGGGTCCAGATCAGAACAGAATCATTTTTATAGAGGAATAACAGAATATGGAAAACTGCTCCAGAGATAAGCAGCACAAATGCCATGGAAGGTCTTAGGAATGCCATTGATACTGTTGAAGTGAGCTCTGCATTCATGATTTGTGGATTCATTAAAACCTAGTAATTTTTACAAGGTATGTAGACAAAGGCATCTGACCCTAACAATAGGGCTACCTCTCTTGCTCTTGCACAGCTAATCCCAGTTGATAAAAATCAGCTTCATCCTGCCTCAAGGGATGACTGACATATCTCCCTCGGCTTCCAGACATAATAAAGCCAGAGACAGCAGAGGTGTGGACATCACCACTGATTGACAGAATGAATCTGTGCATTTTCTCTGCTTTTCTGTCTCACTAGGTACCAATCCTGATGTCCACCTTTTCCCTCTTCCATCCAATGAATGACAAGTTTCCCCTAGCATGAGGTTCAGAGAAGTCAAAGTCACTGTGCTATAGCATCCATAATGCCAGTGGGAAATGCAGGAAAGCTGTGAGGAACCATTATCAGCTCCCTTCCATAGCATGGTGGCTGAAGATAGGGTGGTCAGATGCCTTAGAGGACAAGGTTCATCCTGTACCTTTAACAGTTATGTTGCAGAAGAAAGTTCAACAGGTACAACTTCTCATCTCTCCCCCATCTTCCAACAATCCACACCTCTCAAAGCTTCCTTTTCTGCATAGCTATTAAAGAGAGAACGGAGGGGGCTTTAGTTCTTCATTTATAAAAGGTACTTCAGCATAATAATGTAGGTATTTTGCTTGCTAAAAGTGCACACTGGTATTCTGAGAATTCATGAATATTGCCATTTTAAAGGTGGAAAAGAGGCTGATCAAGATGGCTGTCTTCATAGATTGGGGCTGGCCATGAATTTGAACTCGGATCTTCAAATTCCAATGCCTTCTAGAAAATGTGGGGTTGTACTGCAAATATGTATTTACTCTAGGACATTGTATTGCTTTTTTAGACCTTTTTCATGCAGATAAACAAACAAAACTTGGAAAAGAAGGAGGGGACTCAAATGCTTTTAATGTAAGGCTTGTCAATATAGTTATACATCTGTCAGAGTCATAAAGGAGTAATGGAGCAATCCAGCTCTTGCCCAGATGAATTTCCCATGACAGATGATACTGGCTCATCTTTTCTGCTGATGTTCGGACTCCCAGTATTTTCCTTTCACCAAAGCATGGGTAAAAAAAGCAAAAGAGCTCTTGTTTTCCTTGGGACATTTGTTTCTAATTTTGCAAACACCGTGAATGTGGTTATTTTTATAGCCCTGTTATGAAAGCAGGCATTTGAGTCTTCATCTTGTAGTTAATTATAAATCATTTCAGAGCTGCACTGCCCACAACAAAGTTCTCAGACCCTGAAACTGGATCGTTTGTGATCGCTACTCTCTCAGCTCCCTCCTGTCTCATGCTGTCAGATCCTCTTTGAGGAGGGAGAGGGCGTTATTTTAAGATGTTGTTATTGGCTTGGAAATATATAAAGTGTCAGTTCCAAAGGCTTTTTTTCCCAGAGCAAGATAAACTCCTTTGGATCATCCATCATTGGGCTTTTGCCTTACTTGACAGGACCCCACATTTAAATGCCTTTGCAGAACCATATCTGATGGATTATGGGAGGGTTGTCGTTTTTCATGAGGATACATCATGAAAAGCCCCTTTCAGAAGTATTGGGCTTAGTCCCAGGCTTGCTTCTTTAACACTGTGAATAGCAACACTTCTTCTCCTCTGTATTTTAAAAAAAACCCTATCTTACTTGATCTCTACTGATTTAGGTATTAAAAATTGCTACGTGAGGTCCCCTCCCCCTCTGATAATCTGTTGCTTTTGTTTTTAAACAGTCCACTCTTTTGAGGATTTTACTGCTATGTTAAGCTCACACACGCTCTTTAAAGCAGTTTAATTGGTTAAAAATTCAGGTCAGGAGATCGCATTAAGTTCTGCTGAAGGAAGTTTGTTAAAGCTCTCCCACTTGTAACCTACTTCACGTCAGCTCTGATTAGAGAGCATTTACATTAGTAGGGAACTTAATCAGATTCTCTTCCTTTTATTTAAAAACATAGAAATCCAGCTTCTCTTCAGATTTTCTTTGAAATACTTTTAAAAATCAGTAACTTTGTTTTATTTGTTATTTACAAGAGATGTGTGAGCTCTAACAAAGATGGCAGTAAGCTCCAGTCACAGCAATATGCACCAGAGTAGTCCCACTGAAGTCAATGGCAGTACAGCAGTGTAAGCAGTTTGAAGGTTGTGGTCATAAATATTGTTGTAATTTGCAGTTTGAAGATTGTGTGTCCTAGTTTAAATAGATGCCTAGTGAACCCAAGGCAAGAAACATCAGCAGGGTCAGCTCCAGGTTTGAAGGAGCCCAGCACAAAGTGTCCTCTGACGGGTCTCCTCTTTGTGGTGGCAGTGCTCCAAGCAGTGCCAGGCAGCTGGGTCTCCTACCCTTTTAATTTCCTACAAGGTCCTACAGCAGGGATAAAGAATCCTTTCCAGCCCAAGGGCCGCATTCCCTTCTGACCAATCTCCTAGGGGCCACATGCCAATGGTGGGCAGGACCAAAGGCAAAAGTGGGTAGTGTAATGAATGTAAATGCTACTTTTATACAGTATGCTAGTTTCTACAAGTACACATACTCTACATATACTCTCTATCCTCTGCCCAAGCAAGCAAGAGTTCAAGGACTCATTCCAGCCAAGCAAAAAACATTCAAGGAGGGTGCAGAGCAGGACCAGTGAGGGGCATGGCCTAGGGAGAGGGGGTGTGATCTGAGGAAGGTCACACATTGGGGGCCCAGGCCTGTGGTTCATCCCCCATCCTAGAGCAACATTATGTTGGGGGCTCTGTGGGAAATAAAAAGGGTTGCTAGATCAAGCTGCCTGCATTGCTTAGAGTGCAGGGGCTGGGGGATTAAATGTGGCCAGGGGAAGCAACAGCAGTGAGAGCTGCTAGGGGTCTTGAGCCCTGGCAGTTGCCCAAGGATGCTAGGTGCTAACATGAGCATAAAGCAGCGTGGCTGGTGGCTTCATGTCCGTGGGGCAGTGGAATCTGCTCTGGGCTTTAGTTTGAACTTTCAAGGAGCTATGCACGGTGCTGAAACCTATTTCCTATTTCCAGGTTCAGCACCCTGGACTTTCTTGAAAGTTCAGACTATAACCCAGAGCAGATTCCACTGCCCCACTTAGATGGAACCACGTAAAGCCATGTTACTTGGGAACATTGGGAACATTTAGCTTTCTGTGCTTATAAACAATGATGCAGTTAAAAATGATAGATGGTGGATGTCCAAACTGTCCTGGATGGGGTTGCACTCCCCCTGAAGGAGCAGGTTCGTAGCTTGGGGGTTCTCCTAGAATCATCTCTGTCACTTGAGGCTCAGGTAGCCTCAGTGGCACGGAGTGCCTTCTACCAACTTCGGTTGGTGGCCCAACTACGTCCCTATCTGAACAGGGATAACCTGGCTTCAGTTGTCCATGCTCTGGTAACCTCTAAATTAGATTACTGCAATGCACTCTACGTGGGACTGCCTTTGAAGACGGTTCGGAAACTGCAGCTTGTGCAAAATGCAGCAGCCAGATTGGTAACAGGGATCAGACGGTCTGAACATATAAAACCGATTCTGGCCCGCTTGCACTGGCTGCCTTTATGTTTCCGAGCTCGATTCAAGCTGCTGGTATTGACCTATAAAGCCTTACACGGCTTGGGACCACAATACCTGATGGAATGCCTCTCCCGATACGAACCCACCCGTACACTACGTTCAAGATCAAAGGCCCTCCTCCGGGTGCCTACTCCGAGGGAAGCTCGGAGAATGGCAACAAGGGAGAGGGCCTTCTCTTTTTTTATCATTAATTTTTATTCAAATTTTCAAAAACAAAACAAAACAAAAATAATTAAACAATAAAATAAAATGTTGACTTCCGATTTGTCGCAGATCAGTTATAGGTCTACAATATATAACAAACCTGTCTCTTAAATTATATTACAAAATCACTTTCCTCCAGTAGTTATCTTAATTAATCATCAAATCTCATAAACATTACTTTATTCTTTCCACAAAAAGTCAAAGAGAGGTTTCAATTCCTTGAGAAATATATCTATCAATTTTTCTCCAAATAAACATGTTGATTAATCCATCTCATCAAATCTGTTAGGTCCAATAATTTCAATAGCCATTCTTCCATTATCAATGTTAATTCCATCTTCCATCTTCAATAATCCTGTTAAGTCCAGTAATTTCAGTAGCCATTATTCCATTGTCAATATCCCATAATAATCTTGCTGTCATAGCCATAGTCATATAATAAGAGTCTGATGGGAATTTCCTTTATCACAAATATTTCCTTGCCATCAATTCTGAATGTGTTGCTGAAATATTGTTGTAAAGTCATATCTCTGTTCTTCTTTTTTACAAAATGCACTGGCACATCTCTTGAGAGTTTTTCCATTGTCACATATCTGTAATTAATTCCATAGATTTTTTCTATGTCAAGCTCCATCACATCATTCCAGTCCAGAAATTTATCCAAGACATTAATAGCTTTATCTCTAATATCTTCATTAATTTCTTCAGAGACAACGTTGAATTCCAAACAGTAAATTTTATCTCTAATATCCATAAACTCCAAGTCTTTTTCCAGTTCCACATTTGTTCCAATCTCCAGGGCTTGCATCTTCCCTTTAATTTTTCTTTTTTCATCTTCTAATGCTTGTCCAGTTGTATCTCTGATCTCATCAACCTCCTCTCTCACAAGATCCCCTATTTCTTTAAGCTCCTGCTTCATTTTGCCAAATTCAATTTTCATCTCCTGTCTACCCTGTCTCAGGGTTTGTTTCGTTATCTCAATCTCATCCATTATTTTCTGAAACATAGTTACTTCCAGGATCTCAGCCACTTTCTTGATTGCCATTCTTAAAACCACGAAGAAAAAAAAAACCACTTCTTATTCCAGCAACAATTGGGTTAATATTCCAAGCCTGATGACATCACAGTGTAGACAGCACAGCCTGCCTTATCTCTTATATGTTCAGGAATGCAAAACAAATTTAGTTCACAGCATCAAAACAGTTAGTGGCATCGTGAACAAGCAGATTCGTCAAAATGAAATAGACCAAAAAAAATAGTCCCAGACATATAATACTCCAAAAGTTCATAAATCAGATTTGTTTATTTTTTTTCTCCTCGGAATAGAAATCCCTCATCCGTTTGTATCTTTAAAATGCAAAAATTCCAGGCCAGCTTTTTGCAATAATAACAAAGATAAGCTTTTTCAATTTCTTTCCTCCTTAATTTTGTGAATGAAATAGAAGAGTTATAACTCACCCAGGGATTCTTTATAGCTGATTCATTGACAAATCTCTTTTTGCTGCAACAGTTTAAACCAGATGATAAAAATAGAAAGAAGGATACTTGCCTGTTAAAATCCGTTTTCCTTTGAAGAAAAAATAAACGTGTCGCTTAATCAGTTAGAGCTTGTTTGGAAGTCCGTCCGGCACTGCTGGCTGAACCTTCTCTCATAAACTAATGAAATCCAGTCCTCCCAACAAACACAGGCTTTTGTGGTTAATCTCTATGTTTCTCCCTGCCCGGGAGAAAGTCTTTACCAGTAAAAAAAACCCGTTCTGACTGATTTTAAAACTGAAAAAGCTTCCTCTGAGACGAGAGCTCATCTCAAAGGCAGGCACAGGTGAAGTCACCTTTCCCGGAAGTCCCGGAGAGGGCCTTCTCAGTGGTGGCCCCCAAATTATGGAAGGATCTTCCTGACGAGGTGCACCTGGCACCAACACTGTTATCTTTTCAGCGCCAGGTCAAGACTTTCCTCTTCTCCCAGGCATTTTAGCATGTGTTCTATATTGTTTTAAATTTTTAAATTGTGTTTTAAATTGTTTTTTAAAAGATGTATTTTAAATTGTATTTGTTTTTAGTTATTGTAAACCACCCAGAGAGCTTTGGCTATGGGGCGATATACAAGTTTAATAAATAAATAAAACTCATGTGCTATATGAAGCTTGTTTTCTCTTCAGGTTCATTTCTCAAGCCTGCATCAATTGTTTATTATACTTCGAACTTTCATTTGGGAAAATGTTTTTGGACCTAAGAAAAACCTGCATGTGATAGGAAGATGAAGGCCACACTACAAAGCAATTTCTGTAATAGACTGAGGCAGAGAAGGTGGGGTCAGAATGAGACCAGACGCTTTACGGTAAGGTAATTGCTTAGACTTAACACAATCCCTAGCAGCGACATTGAATAAAATCCCTCGTGTTGTGAAGGCTGAGAATCATTAAGGTGTGCTTGTAATGTGCCCTCAGAGCTAGAAGATCCATGCATATAACAGAGCTTTCATAACACTTTAATTTAAATGCATCTATTTTTGCTTATGAGGAGAAAAGCAAAGGTAAGGCTAGACAAAGGCATGCCACACACTTAAATAACAGGATGGGAAATTATTCTCTTGACTTTTCTTAACTGTATAATCAACCAGATTCCCACCTCCAAGCCAGACACAGCTCCATGGCAAATGTCACCAGTCTTCACCGACATGGTGTCTTCTGTACTAGCTGGGGCTGATGTGAGTTGTAGCCCAAAACATTTGAAATGCCCCAGATTGATGAAGGCTGCCCTAAACCATGAGAGAGACTGTCTCCAAGGGTGGAGAAAACGAACACCTCCCCACTAAATGGCTTTTGGGGGGGGAGTGCAGAGGGAGAAGGCCCTGCTGTCACTGCAATGGTGTCTTGCCATTTATCATCCGCTGAGGCCAAGTCAAGCTCCGGATTAGAGAGGTAAACAATCTCACACTCCCTTCAGCTCCCAGAGCCATTGCAGTGACCAGTCAGGCACAGCCACAGGTTTTCTGCTCTGGCCTAAGCATTTCCTTGCTTGGCTTGAGCAAAAAGGCAGCTATCCACAGAGCTGCCTACATGGAGCCAGGAGGTCAGTGTGAGGTGGAGAGGGAAGGTAAAAGATGTGTATGTGCTTTCTTTTCCTCCGCACAATTTTTCCCACGGGTCTACCCATAATTGCTATTAATAACAATACATTCTCTTTATTAGTTCTTTTTATTTATTTCAACAATATATATATATACCTCTTAATACCCTAGTTGCTGAACAGCATATAATGAGGCATACAATCTTCCTGATGTATGCAGAGTTGCTGGGGCTGCAAGCTTGTAGCCCCCAATGGATAATTGGTGATAGCACTGGTCAGCAGTTTGGGGTCAGAGAGAGCAGGTGGGTTTAATTGCTTGTTGGGCTTGCTGTCAGCACCAATCAGCTCACTGATGCTGTTAACAAGCCCCATTTGCAAAAGAACAATCAGGAGTTCACTAAGTACTCAGTGTTGCAGTTGCACCCTTACCTGCCTCATAACTGATGACACATATGATGTCAGGTGTGGGACAGGTGGATGTGGTTTGGGCCAAATTGGAACCCATGTCAGGCTTGATTAGGCCTGCAGGCCAGAGATTTCCCATCCCAGTCTAGAAAATTTGGTTCCCTGCCTCAAACATCTGGTAGATACTATTTCCATTTATCTGAGAAGGGCTATCCAACCACAGCCCCCTAAGTTGACTAGTTAGGAAAGCTGACTAGGCTAGGAACCACACACACTATCAGATTGTAGACATGGTTCCTTATTCAGTAAGGCGTGTGCATGTAAAAAAAACCCAACAGCTTTTATGCAAGAATGCCCTACAGCTGGATCACTGCGACTGACTAGATCAGCCTTTCCCAACTAGTGGGCCACCAGATGTTGTTGGACCACAACTCCCATCAGCCTCAGCCAGCATTGCCAATGGTCAGGAAAGATGGAAATTGTGGTCCAACAACATCTGGTGGCCCACTAGTTGGGAAAGGCTGGACTAGATGGTTGCTTTATAAACAAAAACATAAAGCGATATGAAACCAAAAACTTGTTCATATGCATAGTACATGTGGCTCCAAAGCAATGTGAAACTACTTTTGTGAGTCCCAGGAAATTTTAGACTTGTTTTTCTCAAACAGCAACATACACACTCACGTGCGCGCACATCATTGGTTACATTGCAAGCTGCTTTTGAAGCTTAGGGAAGTTTCCAGTGTTGTTTTTGATACGGCATGGTTCAAAGCAAAAAAAAATTCAGACAGTCCACCAGGCTTTTCTCTGGATCCCAGTCATGGTTTAGATCATGAAATTTAACTGAGCAGAACATTTTCAACCTAAATCCTCTCAAACTGCACTAAGTTTCTTTCTGCCTGCTGCCCAATAATAAGGCAATAAAATTCCAGAAACATCATTACAAATTAGTGCTCTCAAAAGTAATATGTCTAGACAAAGCAAAAGTGACAAAGATATCTGTTCACACTCTGACATAGTTATTGTGTGCAGTTATTGCCATTCAATATAAATAGGAAAATTGAAGCCAACAGCTAAACTATACAAACAACAAATTTGTACAGCCAAAGGAAACTTTTGTCCCCGCCAGTATGTAGTTACAGAATGTAAGAATAACCTCTTTTCTGAGTCAGAACAACAGTATACAGGCATACTCCGCTTTAATGTTCGCAATGGGACCAGAGAGTATACTTTAAGTGAAAATCTACTTTAAGTGAAGCAATTGTCTTCATTTGTACTGCACACAATCACCACTAGATGGCAGCGGCATCATGCCAATAAAATGTACGTTATTGCGAAGCACGCGAACGTTAAGTGGGGTATGAGGACATATGCAGCATGTACGTTATAGCGAGGCAATGTTATAGTGAAGCAACATTAAGCGGGGTATGCCTGTATATCCTTTATTTGCACAGATCCAGATTATTGGGGAAGTGTGTGACATCACAGTGAAACAGCATTCCTTATTGTTTGTTCCCAAATCCCAGTACTTAAAGGTTTGAAGACAACTTAAGCTTGACAATATCTGGTGTTGGAATTTCTTTTTAATGTGTTTTTAAAGGTTTTTTTAAAAAAAGTTTTTAAAGCTTTTTTTTTAAAAAAAGATGTTTTTAAGATGTTTTGTTTTAATATGTGTTTAAGGATATTTTCTTTAAATATATTTTAAAATCTGTTTTTATGATGTTTTAGAGTGTTTTTTTAGAGAGCCAGTGTGACATAGTGGTTAGAGTGTTGAACTGCGACCTGAGAACCAGGGTTTGAATCCCCACACAGCCATGAAGCTCACTGGGTGACCTTGGACCAGTCACTGCCTCCCAGCCTCAGAGGAAGGCAATGGTAAACCCCCTCTGAACACCACTTACCATGAAAACCCTATTCATAGGGTCGCGATAAGTTGGAATCAACTTGAAAGCAGTCCATAAGTGTGTTTAAGTGCTTTTGTTTGCCACCTTGGGCTCCTACTGGGAGGAAGGGCAGGATATAAATCTAATAAATAAATAAATAAGCACATTTTCATGAACAGGGTTATCAAACTTGTAAACTGAAGAGAGAAAAAAACTCTCCCCCCCTTAAACCAGTCTCTTCAAGCAGAAACCCATGGGGCAGGAGGTGAGATGAGTGGTAGGTGAAGGGGTAAACCCAAGGGCAGTTCTGTCAGCACTGTGCAAGTGTGTGGCTGAGGAATGACTAGCAAGTGCCCAGGATGGCCACTGCCATCAACATTCCATCCAGGTCACTGCTGGCTATCCAAACCATGTGTTTCCATGCCGCTGGAAGAGCTGACACTGCTTCAGCTGTCACATGACATCTCCCTCCAGTTACGCATGTCATGGTCTCTTCCCTGCTTGGCTACTGGTCAGCTGACTGTCCCTCACTGATTGTAGTCCTAATCACAGGAGCTGTGCCCCATCTCCTGCATGTTCAATAGGACTTTTTCATCAGCACCAAATGCATGGATGTTGGGAGTTAGGCCACCGGGTGTGTGAGCATTGGCCAGAGGGTGTGATCCCACTTCCCCCTCAGGCATGCATTGGCACATGAGGGGATTCATACAAACACCTCTCTTGTTGGTGACTTTAAGTGGAAAATATTTTCCATATTGGTGACCTGGCATCCTGATGCAAGCATCTGCTGCTGTATTAACAATTCTGCAGTTTATGAGGTTTAGAAATGTATCCCTTTGGGGGCAGGGGTGGCTAAATCATGGCCCTTTAGATGTTGTTTGACTCCAAGTCCCATCACCCCTAGCCAGTATGGCCAATAGTTTTAGGGATTATGGGAGTTGTAGTCCAGTAAAATCTGGAAAGCTAAAGGTTAGCCATCCCTTCTTTCGAGTTTCTGTGGTGTGACCCTCAAGACTCAATTTCCCACTATGCTCGGGGAGCAAGGACAGGGGGAAAGGGAAGGGAAGGGTGGAGGAAGGAGAAAGGAAGGAGCTATAGAAAGAGCACAATAATAAGGCAAAGTTTTGTGTTCCAAATCCCACTGAACTCAATAAACATGCAAATGATCAAACCTGTTCTTCTCCTCCCCTCCCCCTCTTGCCTGCTCCCATCCCCCTCCTCTCCTCTGCCCTTCCTCCCCTCTCCCCTCCTCTTCCCCTCCCAATCCCATGTGGTCAGTTTCACCTATCATCAGCATGATTGCATGGGAGTAAATCCCACCAAACTCAATAAGCATGCAAATGGTCGATCCATTCTCGGCAAGCTTGCACAGGAGCCCATTTCTTACCTCCCAGATGAAAAAGCAGAGAAATTCACTAATAGGCAAAAAACCTACGTACCTATAGCCCACAGATATTTCTATCCAACTTTAAAAAGCAGGAAAATTGGGCAGCTATAGTGAATGCACCAGGGGAGCAGGAGACCTGACATCCTCTCTGAGATTTTGTACTGCCCTACAAATTTGTCAAAATGCAAACACCATTTGGGTTGGTGTTTTACAGTCCAATCCACTTGCTGTGTAGCTTGGAAGAATTTCGTGCCTCTGAGCATGTCTATTTCTGCCTCCCTTTTCCTACACTACAGGAAACCATTATCTGTTCTCCCTCCCGATCTATGATCTTTGACACTTTCAACTGACTGCAATATATTTCACAAGCTTCAAGGAAAAATTTGATATGAAAGCAAATTAATTTATTATTTATTTTATCTTATTTATTTATTAGATTTATATCCCACTCTTCCTCTCAGTAGGAGCCCAGGGCGGCAAACAAAAACATTAAAAACACTCTAAAACATCATAAAAACAGACTTTAAAATAGATTAAAACAAATCATCTTTAAAAACATCTTTTTAAAAAAGCTTTAAAAAATTATGGCATATCTGAATCCCTAACAGCAACTCCCCTCATCCCTGACCATGTTGACCTGGGCTGATGGTAGGGCCACAGATTTCCCATCCTAGCACTAAGCCATCATGGCTAATATAAACCTTACTGGGAGGAAGGGTGGGATATAAATCTAATAAACAAATAAATAAATAAAATGCAAAAGGGGAGAGTGGACCAATTAACATGAAGTATATACTTAATAATCTGGAATATGTGAGAGGTATAACGCCAGTCAGAGTCTATTTTTGCCATGAAGCCTATGCAGATTCCTAGTTCTCTGCTGCTATGTAATTGCTTCTGTTGTCACCTACCCATATCTGGTAGACAGGAAGTTCACATTGCAAACACACAGTTGTCACTTCTGCAGATAAACTTATTCAACATTTGGTCACACTACAGATATCTTAATTTAATTGAGATTTTTAAATAAAACTGCTACAGCATGCTAATTAAGAATAGATTTGATTGTTTAAAAATATTGTGAAGTTTGTGTAATTGGCTGCAACGGAACTGAATTAGCACATACTATCTGTTGCTCTTCTCCTATAATTGGGCTTTTACTGTGCTTAAACAAAATTGAGATTGATGACTTAAAAAAATGAAATTTTCTCTCTTCCATAAGCCACAGCAGTTCTCTTTAATAGGAGCAGGTGTATTTCTTCCAGGTACTGAATAATGATCATGCTAGTCTTAATTAGATACTTCCCCCTATAAGGAAAGCCTGCAACGTTTGGAGGCTTTTGAGTTTAAAAATGCTGGGGAGGGTATATGATACAGGTGTATAAAATTATGCAAGGTAAGAAAGTGGAATTAATTTTTTCTCCCTCTCTCATAATACTAAAACTCAGGGTCATCCAATGAAACTGAATGCTGATAGAATCAGGACAGATGAAAGAAAATATTACCACCCCACAATTTTGTGTACAAAAACCAAATGGATGGCAGCTGAATCTTACTTCAACACTGGTGATGGGACAGTGTCCTCCATTACACCTGGGGCAGCAGCCTAGCCTAGAGTGTCCAGAATAGGCCATGTGGCAAACTGCTCCAATAACACCTCACCTCTGTTCCCCGATGTCAGCATTTGTTATCTCAGGTGGCCACCTCACTCTGCCTAATGGTAGGGCAAGCCCTGAAGTTATCTGTGGCTACTTGTCATTACTGTTATCTGCTACCTCCATGGTCAGAGCCAACATGCCTCTGACTACCAATTACTGAGGAACAAAAAGAGAAGTTTATTTCTCTCATGTTCCCAGTTGCCAAAATTACTTGGCTGGCCTTGGTTGCTGTGTACCTTGATGTATGGGGTGGGCATGCCATATGCTATTCTGCCTCATGGCTGGGGTGGGGAACCTCAGCCTTAAGGGTGCTCCAGTTAACATTCTGGCTGCTGCATTTTGAACCAAATGCAATTTCTGAACTGTTTTCAAAGACAGCCCCACATAGAGTGCATTACAGTAATCAAGCCTCCATGTCACCAATGCATGTGTCACTGTGGCCAAGTCAACTGCCTCCAGGAACAGAAGCAGCTGGTAGACCAGTTTGAGTTGGCGAAAAGCACTCCTGGCTACCACAGCCACCTGATATTCAAGCAGCAGGGCAGGATCCAGGAGGACTCCCAAACTGCAGACCTGCTCCTTCAAGGGGAATCATAGAATCATAGAATAGTAGAGTTGGAAGGGGCCTATAAAGCCATCAAGTCCAACCCCCTGCACAATGCAGGAATCCAAATCAAAGCAACCCCATCCAGAACAGGTTGCAACCCCATTCCTGGTGCAGTTTTTCCCTTGACCAGCAGTACTTCCATCTTGTCTGAATTAAGTTTCAGTTTGTTAGCCCACATCCAGCCCTTCACAGCTTCCAGGCACCAGTTTTGGATGAGCACTCCTTCCCTGCAATCAGGTGGTAGGGAGAGATTCAGAGAGAAAGAGTTTCAGATTTCTGAGATTTTAAAAATGTTTGTGGTTTATTTTTTTAAAAAAATTACATTGTATACTTTTATTGTTGTAAGCCACTATGAGACCTATACAGTGAAAAAGCAGGATATAAAATTTTAAAATAATTAATTGATTAATTAATTTCCCCTGCATAGGTCACTTATTAAATGAAGCTGAGCAGCATCTCTCTGATGCATTTGAGATGTGCATTAATCTATCCAATTTGCTGGATGGGGGAAAGGATCCCCTCAACGGGGTCACAGCTTATACTTTAGAGATTAAAGGCCCTGGTTCAGTTCCTAGAGGAGCCTGGGAAAAGGGGAGCCACCCCTTTTATAGTGATTGATGAATGGCTTGGTAGTTTGGAGATGCACCTGCTGAGCAGAAGCTTGCTGTCCAATTTATGTTGCAGGGCAAACGTGCAGCTCTTTACTCTTGGCAAGGGCACATAGCACATAGGGGTAGAGCACATGCTTTGACTGCAGGAAGGTACAAGCTTCACTCCTTGGCGCTTCCAGTTAAAGAATCTAAAGTGTCAGAGCCAGAGCTTGGAAGTAACTCGTTATTTTTAACGAGTTACTTGTAATTCGTTACAATTTCAAATAACGAGTGGGTAATTCCATTACATTTGGCAAGTAACGGAACGACTAGTAATTTCCCTACTTTTCAGCTGCGACTTTAACGTTTCCATGTTAGGTTGGACGTTACTTGGGGGCGGGAACAAGGGGAAGTCAGCTCCTGGCTGTGATTGGTGAACACAAGACATGTGCCTCACACTGATTGGACCTCTGCGCAGACTCTCTCTTCCCTCGTGATGGTGAATAGGCAGGGCCTGCTAGCGTCTGAGAGGAAAAAATGGACGCTGGAGGAAAAAGCCAGGGCAAGGACAATGGAGGAGAAGGCAGCAGCAGAATGGTGAAGAGCTGTGGAGGTGAGTGACGATGATTTGTGTGTGTGTGTGTGTGTGTGTGTGTGTGTGTGTACCTCTCCTTACCTCGCTGCTGCCTCCGCGGCACCTTCTGCCCCCCCACGGCCTACTTCTCTTCCTTCCCCCCCTTTTTGAACTCTCCCCCTTGTTCCCATGCATACCTGTGTGCTGTATTTATCCAGACAGAGCACTTCTGCCTTTTAAAATGCCGGCTAGCTTTTTATTGTATATTTATTTGAACTCCATCTTTCTTTTTATTTGTATTTTTGTCCTGTTTAATCACAAGACTGAATTGTATGTGGGACAAAAACTGTCTCAGTAATAATAATAATAATAAAAATAAAAAATCATTAGGCATATAATAAATGGCTTAAGGCTGATTTTTTTGTTATTGGCAGAGATGAGGTGAGAAGTAGGGTCCTTGCAGCTCCTCCTCTCAGTCCCCCAGCTCTCAAACTCATGTTCTGTGAGAAAGAGAGAGATTCCCAGTTCCAGAGAGAGACAACTCCTGTAAACCCCATTCTCTCCAACAGCATCCCCAGGCGGGGTACCTGTGAAGATCACCTCTTGTTGAAAAAAATCCATTTATTGCAGCTGAATATCTGGGCAATGTAAAATCAAAATGTTTAACTGATTAATCCTCTCCCTTTCAATAAACTGATCAATTACATTTCAATTGATTTGCTTATCACCAAGACTTCAAATCTATGAGAATTTCCAGAATATAATAATTAAAAGGAGTGCAAGACAATGAAGAATTCAATACAGAAGCTCTAGGGCACACAGTTAAAAAAAATCAAGGCTGATCTTTGTTATTGTTTCATGCATTCCCCGGTACAGTAACACACAAAATTACTCTAAAAACAATAAACAAGTGTCTCATATTAAAACTCATTCTTACCAATAAAAATAGGCCCCACTGATTAATCAACTCTCCTTTTAGTTAATTAATCTGCTGAAAATTAAAGCTTGTAGCCCTAGAGTTGGTTTTTTTAAAATAAAAATCATTTGACCAGGAAGACAAGTACCGTTCAGTTCGCATACAGTGAATTTCAGAGTTGAGATTAATCTGTTCTCATCACAGCCCAGGCTTGTGTATTTATGTGCAAGCCCTTTCTTGATGACATTGCCATGTGGTGACCAAAGCAAGGAGGACAGAAGTCTCAGGCTGTGTGGTGCAGTCACTGCAAGACAATTGCTGCCTAGAAAAGATTGTGCAGGTGCAAAAAGCAGAAGCTCAAGTAAGCTTCAATAAGATGAACAGTGTCAAAGCTGCACAGGCTGCAATAGGCAATGTTGAGGGGTTTCATCATTACTGCTTTTTAGGAAGTGAAGGTCAACCACTGTCAGTGCCGCCCTGGGCTCCTACTGCAAAGAAGGGCAGGATATATATAAATAAATATATATATATATACAGAAAGAAAGAAAGGAGAGATGTAAAGGGGAGTATTTCTTTAGATGTTACCCTACTTTCCATTTTTGCTTTCTATTTGCTTCTAGCCCTATTCTGTCACTCTCCAGTACACATGAAGAAGGGGCAGTGAGGGCAACTCCCAAACCTGGGTGTTGCGCCTCCAAGTTAGTTACTTAGAACTAGGTATGCCTTTCCTATCTACAATGTATTTCTATAAATGAAATAGCTTTTCTTATTTTACTAAGTCTTAAGTCTCAGTGATCTCAGTGCAGGGTAAAAGCCTGCCACAAACACACACATTGGCAAACACAAGACTGTTGACAATCTCTGCTAATATCTATACAAATGTACATAACATGCATCACCTGAACTCACATGATCTAGAGTTACCTTAGATCTTGCAAGATTTGCAAATGAGAAGCAATAGGGTTTTATATTAGTTCTGATTGTCTATTGGGCTATCATAGGTTATATGTTTTTTTCATTTTCTATGGCAAAAACTCCAACTTCAGTGGAATTTATGTGATGTGTTCTAATCATTTGAATTTGGCTAATGAATGCTTTATTCTTTCATCAGAACTTTAGCAGTAGTACTAAAATATTAATAAAAAAGAAAAGGGAAAGAAAAAATACTTTACATACATCATTCAGCTGTATTGCTAATTATAGATATAGATATAAAAGATAAACGGCATTTTGTCAAAAGTATTTTTGTCTACATTTTATACCTCATCCTTGGTTTTCCAAGCTTGGCATGGAATGCTTCTCATACAGAATTAATTTGAAATGCTGCATATTTATTATCATAATAATCATATTCAAAATAAAAAATATATGTACCGCCTTCAAGTTGATTCCAACTTATGGTGACCCTATGAATAGGGTTTTCATGAGGCTGAGAGGCAGTGACTGGCCCAAGGTCACCCAGTGAGCTTCATGGCTATGTGGGGATTTGAACCCTAGTCTCATTTTGTTCTCACAACAACCCTGTGAGATAGTAGGTTAGACTGGCCCAGGCAGGGTTATTCAGTGAGCAAAACTGATGCAAATAGGATCTCTTTTAATTGTGCTATCGACCTGCTTACTTCCACTCTGACTGGGGGATCTTGCAGCATGGGGAAGAGATGGGGGCACATCACAGCTGAAGTTCACCCATATAGGAGCATTATCTCTTGTTTATTACAGAGACGCCTGTTGCAGGTTTTGCTGCTGAGAGCAGCAGTCAGTTAGTGCGGCCACTTGAGTCACAGCTTGTTGATCCTGAGGAGGCAAAACTAGAAAGTGAGGTTCAGAAAGGAGGCCCTGTGCACGAGGAGGAGGAGGGCATGAAGCAGTGCCAGTTGCCCACAGCCACATCTGCAGAACAGCAAGTACCATGGTTTGGCTTTGAGAAAGCTTGTACATTTGTGAACCAGAGTGGGGAAAATGTTGTTGTACGATGCAATTACTGCCTTCCAAGGATCAAAAATCTGAGATCAGCTGTTTCTTCTCATCCAATGTGAAGAAACATTTTGAGGTAAGCCTTTGTCATGCTGGCCCTCAAAGAGTGTCCATTGTCTATTTATGTTTAAATTGTGAAGTTCCTCTTCCATTTTTTCTTGGATTCATGCTTTGTTCTTCTTCCTCAGAGGGCACACCCTGAGAAGCTGAGAGCAATTGAAGAAGCAATAAAGACAAGGAGACGTGGCCTTCCTGAACCAATGCATGACACCCCTCCTCCCAAAATGCTGAAGCAGCAGCAGACAACCCTTGAGAGGTGGGGATCTGGCAGGGAGCCTGTCACCCAGAGCAATCTCGACAGGAAAATCATTGATTTCATTGTAGAGGAGACATTACCACTTCAGACTGTGGACAAACCATCATTCATTAATCTGGTTCGCATTGGACTCCCCAAAGATCTCACCATCATATGTGCCAAGACTCTGAGAGACAGAATTGAGAAGAGAGCATGCCACATGAGAGAAACTCTTGCAAACCGAATGGGTGCTGTGGCATATATAGCAACCACTGCAGATTGTTGGACCAATGGCAAGAAGAGTTACTTTGGGGTAACAGCCCACTGGATCAACCCAACTACCCTGAAACGTGAGGTCGGGGCCTTGGCTTGTAAGCGTCTGAAGGGGCGCCATACATACGATGTCCTTTCAAAAGCACTGCGTGATGTACATGTGCAGTACAGGATCCACAATAAAGTTATGTGCACTACTACAGACAATGGCTCCAACTTTGTGAAAGCGTTCAGAGTTTTCATGGCCAAAGAACCAGTGGAAGCTGCAGGCACCAGTGACAATGATGGTGATAACCAGGAGGAGGAGGAGGCTGAGGTGGAGTTTGTGCCTATCTGTGAGATCCTGGACACAGGACCTGAGGCAGAGGAAGAAGCTGCTGACTCAGGAGAGGATTTTGTTTTACCACCACACCAGAGATGTGCTAGCCACACCCTCAACCTTGTGGCAACACAAGACATAGAGGCCATGCTTTCTGACTCCTCCAAAAGTAGTCTTCTTGGTCCTTTCAAGAAACAGTTTCGTTCCTTGATGGGAAAGTGCAGCAAGTTGTGGTCCAAGCAGAACCAGTCAGCCCAGATTGCTGAGTATATCCGTGCGCAATGTGGTGTGTATCTGAAGGTACCAAATAAGACCAGGTGGAATTCCACCTTTGATGCGTTGAAGCAACTACATGAGCTCCTGTCAACTGTGCCACTAAAAATGCATGCCATAATGGACCGCTGCTCCTTGTCCAGGATCACAGCTGCTGAGATTGAAGTGGTACAGGAATACACAGAGATTATGGAGCCACTAGCCCAGTCCCTAGATATCCTGCAACGGGAGAACGGCATGTTCATGGGGTATTTGCTACCAATGCTCTGCAATCTGGACCGCAAGTTAGAAGGACTGGAAAACAAACCTGAGAGGTACACATACTGTTTTCAGCTGCTGAGAGGTGTGCACAAAGCCCTAAGAAAGCGGTTTGCAGCTATCTGGGAGGACAAGAGGCTTCTTCTGGCAGCCTGCCTACACCCTCGCTTCAAACTAGATTGGCTGGAATCGTGTCAGGCCACCACCCATACCAACAAGTAAGAACATTAGGGAAGCCCTTTGGGTGGATTACTCCAAGGGAAATGTTGTCTCAAGGGAGGCATCAGAGGGCTTAAGGTGGTAGGCAGGGGCTGGGCCTTTTCTTCCTGGGGCTCCTCATCACAACCTTGGGTTGCTGCAGGTAATCCTTAAGGGTCTGCTGTGCTGCCCCATGAGTGTGGTGACTTGGTCACCTTCCTACCTTCCATGTCATCATCCACAGGCTCAGGCTGGACCCTGAACCAGGGGACATGACAAGCATCAGGAAATGAAGAGCAGATGATGGTTTCCTAACATATATGTGTTAACATATCCTCTCTCTTTCTTAGATACACAATGGAAGCCTTGTTAAAAGCTGAAATAAAGGTGAGTGTACTTAATGAGGACAGTGATCAGTCTTCAGATAAAGACCAGGAAGGAGATGACTTAGCAGATGACTTCTTTAACTTTCTGCCCCAGGGCAAGAAGTCAGCAGTGGACACTGCTGAGGAGGAACTGGTGAGGTACCTGAGGTCTCCCAGCAGGGAAGTGTCATCACTCCATGGCTTTCCACGCGTGCTGCGGTGTTTTTTGCAGCACAACACAGGCATGCCTTCAAGCGCCGCAGTAGAACGCCTGTTCAGTACTGGTGGCAACGTAATGACTGTAAAAAGACATTCCTTGTCTGACATGCTCTTTGAGCATCTTGTTCTTTTGAGACATAACAGAAACATATTATAAAAGCATTTCAAGTGTAAAATTTGATTTCAAGAGTTGGGGTATCATCATTGCTTGGGGGGATGTGAGATTCTGTTATGTCGTTATGTTAATCTTCAAGTGTTGGGGTATTTTCATTGCTTGGGGGGATGTGAGATTCTGTTATGCCATTATGTTAATCTTACAGATAATTATTTTTATTCTACTACCCCCTGTGTGTGTGTGTTTATTTTTAATATTGTTTTAGGCCTCTTAGATGTGCAGCAGCCAAGGCCAGCACCTTGTAGGAGTTTTTTTAAAAAAGTAACTGAAATGTAATTGTAGTGATTACTTTTGAGAAAAAGTAAAGTAATCAGTTACTTTCAGAGCCATTGTAAGTGTAACGGTAATTACTACTTTTTTGGATCAAGTAATTGTAACTGTAATTTATTACTTTTTAAAAGCAATCTTCCAAGCTCTGGTCAGAGCTGGGAAAGAGTCTGCCTGAGACCTTGGAGGACACCCACAGCCAGAGTAGATAATATGGGGCTAGACCAGATGGGCCAATGCTACAACTTTTAAAGTGTGTATGTATGTGTAAGTGTTCACAAAGAAAAAGAGACACCAGACTACAGGGCTGAAGTTATCTCATAGTTGTAATAATAATTTAAAAAATCAAACTAACGATGAGTAAAAAGTCCCAGCCTTGCTGGCTACGTGACTCATCCAGAGGGATGCTGCATGCACATCTGCTGCAAACAAGACCATATGACACAAGATCATGTTAAGTTAGCAGCAGGAGCCTGGTTTCCCTGCTGAGAGAAGATCTATTTTAGATGAGTCCAGTGAGCCAAACTGTAGAGTTAAAATAGATATAATGCCTCTTTTATCTGTATTTGGGAAAACTGAGTTGCAGGATATTATTAGCTTTCTAATGTCCTTGAGGATGGAGAATTACCTCATTAATTTATATGCGGCACGTATAACCATGCCTGGTTTCTCAGGAGTAACCCTATGATCAGAATTCCTCCCATGAATTAGTTGTGAAACTTGTGTGTATGTCTCTTCCTGCCAAAAGAATGTGCAATGTTATGTGTGAGCCAAAATGAAAAAGATCAATAGTGAGCCAGTTTCCACACCTTGATTAGAGATGTACAGAAACATGCTTTAAATCCTTTCATAAGAACATGGTACCCTGAGATCAGAAGGCTTGAGACTGCATCTCACAAGAGTTTCATTATTCTGTTTCTAAAGATACAGCAAAGCTGAGCTAGTTAGGCTGCATTAACAGAAGCATAGTTTCCAAATCGCTGTCTCTGTCGTCTTTTTTGTGCCTGTTGACGATGTTCCTCTTTCAACAAGCCTCCTAAGTGGAGATTTTTATCCTAGTCTGTATCTGTATTAGTTTTGAAATTGTTTTTATATGTGCAATTCTTGTATGCATATCTTTATTGTATTGTGAAATCACTTCAAGATGCTTCATAGGAAGTGATTTGTAAATGAAACAACATCTGAAGGATACTACATTGGGCTGTGGACACAATCCGGTCAGAGTAAAGCATTTTTGAGACAACACTGTTTCACTGGAGACTTAAACATACACTTTATCACAGTGACCCGCTGAAATCAATAGGCCTTTAAAGTGCTAAACTTTGGCTGGCTTGTGCCCTGTGTTTATTGTGTGTGACTGTTCAATATCTGTAGCCTTCTGAATCTCTGATACATTTTTAACTATGCCAGACCTAAAAGATTATACTCCTGCCAGCAGAACTGGGAGAAGTTGACGCTTAACAGGGCTGATTTGGTTCAAGCAGAATTCTGTTTAGTACCGTCATTTCTTATATAGCTTTTAAGCACAAAGGAAACTGTTACGGTTGTGTTAGTGATTATTAATGGAGTAAACAGTTTCGTAGCAGCACCACTCATTGAAGCAAGCCTTTGTTTTACATCTGTTGTCATATTCCAATTGCTCCACTAGATGTCAGCGCAAAGCACAGAAGCAGCCCAGATTTTAATAACATCTTCTTACTTGCTCAACACTTTCTTGTGGCCACTGACACATACAGGACTGCTGTTCTCCTTTACCCTCTTCTGACATCAACTATGTTGAAACCCAATTTATAACTTGTGTGCTTTCTGTGTGTCACTGGAGAAATTACAGAGGTACTCTTTTTACAAGGTTTCTAGAACAAGAGATTTGCATGGTTGATTGACTCCGGCAAGGACAGTAGAGTTAAGTGTCCGCTGAATTCTCCAATACACACTGGCTGCTAGGAAACCATAGAACCCCCAGCCAATACGTTGCTGCTGGTGGCACACAATCAACATTAATAATTTAGGTCTCAGCTATGTTTGCAGCCATTTTATTATCTTGCCTTCTTCAAAAGGCATGTCTCTCTGGAAATGCCTTAGAATGCACCTCTCTCATTCAGTATACAATCTCCATTTTCAAGGTCCTCGGATACTACAGTGAAAAATAACAACCGAAGGGGCAACACCAAAGGGAGTTGCTCTTTGGGGAGCCCCTTAGAGAGTCCCAAGGGTGAGGGCACTACCCCCTTCTTTTTAAAATTTGTTTTCAGTTAAACCAATCTAGAGGACATTGGTGGTGAGGAGGGTGTGTGGTGCATGTGTAGTTCCTGCACAGGGTGGGTGCCTGTGCAGTGAACTGAATGATAGGAGAAAGTCACCAGATGCCTTCAGAGTGAGAGTCTGTAACTGGCAGAAGGCCGGCCGTCCCTGGGTGTGAGACAGGAGGGGGAGTAGATGGGCCCTGTGTGAAAAAGTTTGAATGGGTATGACTGTTCCTAATCCTAGCAGAGACCTACTGGGATAATTCGCTCCGGCAGGTTTTGTTGGTGGGCTTGCGTTGGGTCCATATCAGGTGTTTAGAAAGAGTCGTAGTACGGAGGAACATGGGTGATGCCACCCCAATTTCAGTGATTACATGCAGAGGGAAATATAGCCATGTGGGGTGGTGGTGAATTACCATAGAAGACGAGGGCAAGGCTATCTACACCTTGTTCCTCCCTCCCACTCCTCTCATGGATGGGTTCCTCGTTGCTCACCTGCTGTGCCCATTGGCCTGTGTGTGTTAACGCCAGATCGGTACACAATAAGACCACTCTCATCCATGATTTGATTGTGGATGAAGGTGCCGATTTGGTGTGCATTACCGAGACCTGGATGGGTGAGATTGGTGGAGTTGATCTGACCCAACTTTACCCACCTGGATACTCGGTGCAACACCAGCACAGACTGTAGGGATGGGGGAAGGAGTTGTTGTGGTCTACAGAACTTCCATCTCTGTCACCAGGAAACCACTCTGTCTTGGAGCTGGCTGTGAGGGCCTGTACCTGGTGTCGGGCAGAGGAGATAGTAAACTAGGGTTGCTGCTGGAGCATCATCCACCCTGCTGCCAGGCAACTTCTCTGACTGAGCTGGCAGAGGCCATCTTGGCTGTGGTGTTGGAGGAGCCCAGTACGATAGTGCTCAGTGATTTCAATGTCCATGCTGAGGCTGCCTCTAGTGTTCCAGCGCAGGACTTCATGGCCTCCATGACGACCATGAGGCTGTCTCAGGTTGTTACTGGCCCAACACATAGGGCAGGACACACCCTCGAGTTGGTTTTTGCTCCGGCTGGAGGAAGAGTGGTCTGGAGATGGGGGATGGATGTCACCCCATTGTCATGGTCAGATCACTTTCTGGTGAACTTTAGACTTATGGCTCTGATCCTTCCCTACAGGGGTGGTGGACAGATTAAGATGGTCCGCCCATTGGAGGCACCCTATCTCCAGGGTCGCTCTCAAATAATTGCATTGGGTGACTGTCTTTTGGCCCCCTGGCAGTTGTACTGTGGGGTGCCACAGGGTACCATTTTGTCCCCCATGTTGTTTAACATCTTTATGCAGCCCTTGGGAGCAGTCATCAGGAGCTTTAGGGTGAGGTGTCAGCAGTATGCTGATGATACCCAGCTGTATTTCTCCATAACATCTGAATCAGGAGAGGCCATGCAAGCCCTGGACCACTGCCTGGACTCAGTGGTGAGCTGGATGAGGGCCAATAAACTGAGTCTGAATCCTAGCAAGATGGAGGCACTGTGGATTGGTGGTTCCCGAGTTCGGATAATTGGTCAGTTGCCTGCTTTGGATGGAGTTGTACTCTGAAAGAGCAGGTTCGTAGTCTGGGGGTGCTCCTGGATCCATCTTTGTTGCTAGAGGCCCAAGTGACCTCAGTGGCTAGGAGTGCCTTTTACCAGCTTCGGCTGTAACACAGCTGTGGCCATTTCTGGACCGAGATAGCCTGACCACTGTTGTCCACACACTGGTAATCTCCAGGCTGGATTACTGTAATGTACTCTATGTGAGACTGCCCTTGAGGTCGGTCCGGAAGCTGCAGCTGGTGCAAAATGTGGCAGTGAGACTGTTCACTGGGTCAATGTATCGCCAACATGTCACCCCACTGCTGAAAGAATTGCACTGGCTGCTCATTTGCTACCGGGCCAAATTCAAGGTTCTAGTTTTGGTGTACAAAGCCCTATACAGCTTGGGACCAGGATACCTGAAAGACCATCTTACCCCTTATACATCCAGTCGATCACTGCTCTCTGCAGGTGAGGGCCTCCTGCAGATACCAACTTATCAGGAGGTTCGTTCTGCACAAGATAGGAAACAGACCTTTAGTGTGGCGGCACCTACCCTGTGGAATTCTCTCCCCTTAAATATTAGGCAGGTGCCATCTCTGCTATCTTTTCAGCGCCTTTTGAAGACTTTCCTCTTTCAACAAGCCTTTTAAGTTGAGACCTAACCCAGTTTGCGTCTGTGTTAGAATTGCTTGTTAATATGTTTTTTAAAATGTTTTAACCCTTTTTTAAAGTTGTTTTTAACGCTTTTTAAAAATGTTTTTAATGTTGTTTTGTTTTAATGTATTTTAAGGTCTGTTTTTATGATGTTTTAAAGTGTTTTTAGCGCTTCTGTTTGCCGCCCTGGGCTCCTGCTGGGAGGAAGGACGGGATATCAATCAATCAATCAATCAATTCCCTCACCTTAATCTTATGGGTCACTTGAGGGTACTTGGACTCAGATTTTCCACACCCCTTTCTGCTTAAAAGTGGTTGATGATGAGTGTGTTTTTAAGAACATTTTGTTGTAGTTTTCAATAACAAATATAAAAAGAGCATCATTCTTATAGGCCAACACCAATGTTCTTCAGATGTTGACTGTGGCTATGAGGGTAGAACCTACCTTTCAGTCTTCGAGGTCCTCCTCTGGGTGCCCCCTCTGAGGGAGGTTCAGATGGTAGTGACAAAGGAGAAGACCTTTTCAGTTGTGGCTCTCTACTTGTGGAGTGGTCTCCCTGGTGAAGTCCATCTGGCATCATCATTAATATTCTTTCAACTAATCTCTTTCTCCCAGACATTTGATGATAAATGTTTTACTGTTTATTGAGAAAATGTTTTCTGTTGCTGAAGTTTTTCCTGGGTCTGTTTATGGGTCTCTGTAATGGGGTTTATTGTAATGTATTGTTCTGATTTGGTGCTATGCCTTTGGCTCATAATATTGTCTGTGCACCATAAATTTAAAACACATGGCTTCCCCCAAAGAATCCTGGGAACTGTAGTTTACCCTGCACAGAGCTACAATTCCCAGCTTCAGTTCCCAGGATTCTTGCAGGGAGGGTATGCACTTTAAATGTACTTTAAATGTATGGTGCGTACGCAGCCTTTCTTGTAGTAAGTGACTAATAATCCAAATAAATAAATAGGACCTTCTCCAGTGTCTGACAGCCGAAGAAAACAGTCCCACAGTGTTTTGAATACAGTAGGGCCTCATGTTCCAGACCCCCACCTAAAAGCGAAACCCGCTGAAAAGTGGAACTCCGTCAATGAAATAATGCCTGACGCCTGAAAAATGCTGTAAAAGCAGAACAAGCGCCGTATGAGTGGGGCCTTACTCTAATTGAAAGCCGCCATATTAGCAGAATGCTGAAAAGTGGGCTGCCAAAAAGCAGGGCTCTACTGTACAATCACACAGACTCAGATACTGTGTTTACGGTTGCCTATTGTCTCCTAATTCCTGTATTTAGGACTGCTGAGAAGATGCCCATCGATGGCAAGGCAGGCGGCTACCAGGAGCAGGATCTTTTCCATAGTACCATGAGTCCTGTGGAGCACCCTTCCAGGTGAGATCCATCACACCCCATTGTATTCCTTGAGGCATTTTGACTAAAGCGTGGCTGTTTAAGAAGGCCTTTATTTCAATGTTTGTTTAATGGTGCTCTCTTATATGGTTTTCCTATGTGCTGTTTGAAGTGCTGTTTTTATATGGTTATTCCATAGCCCTGGAATGCACACTGGCCACTAGGCTTGACTTTGCCCTCTCTCCATTCTATTAAACTATTACTCCACTGTGTCCATTATCTTCCACCATCTTGTCAGCCCAGTCTGTAAGTTTTGGAAAATAGCTGGCAGGTACAACTTCTATCCATTGCCCATATCATTGTGGAGAAAACTCACTGTTAAGCAGCTATTAAATGAACAAGTCCTCCCTTCCTGTTGAGCGAGACATACTGGCTAGGCTCAAGAATGTTGGTAAGTCAATACTCTGAGACCCTTCCCTTTCAACTCAAATATGTAAGGGCCCTAGTTGTGATAAAGGGGTTTTTCACACATTAAATTCAACAAATATAAAATCTGTCTACTTGCGTACACAGATAGTTGAGTTGTACACTCGTAAAGGGATTCACATGCAACATGGTGTAGAATCTGTGTGTATGTAGTTGACCTGTACTAATCAACAATTGTACATTCTTTCACACAAACACTTGTAGCTGTGTGGAGAAAAGCCTGCACCTGTGTTCAGTGCAACGTGTGATCAAGCCTTTACTCAGCAGTGAAGAAGATTAAGTCAGCATACACTTCTGTATTTACCATTTTCCTTATTCTCAATTTCTAGACCAGGGCTCTGCCATTAAAACAAACAAACAAACAAACAAATAAGAATTAAGCCCTAGACACACCTGGCTCAAGTTAAATCTTTGGGCCAGGAATTGGCAGTCATGTAAGAACTTCTCCCAATCACACACACACAAACCTGCTATTCTGAAACAGCATAAATGTGAAGAATCTGAATTCTTTCATGGTGTGGTGGCGGGTGGCTTTTTTGCCAGCTATGTGACAAAACGCTTTGTATTCTAAAGGTCAGGTCCAGGATGACACCCAGGAGTAGCAACTAGCAGCATGTCATCTCGGACTTCACTCTTTCCTCATGCCTGGGTGCCCAAGCCTGTCCCGGCTCCCCTACATCTGACATTCCAGCTCTTCTACACACAGGAGATACATGCTAAGAGTCCTAGAGTTAGCTGTCAACTTGAAAACAGCACAGGTGACACAGGGAGTATATTGATGTGTATTAGCCCTTTTATTCAAGGTCAGGCTGTACTCTTCACTCAGGGGACCCCCCCTTCCAGCAAGAATGCTACGTACAATCAAGAAGCAGCTTCGCAATCCCAGCTCCTGAATTGTTATTCACACAGAGAGAGAGACCCTGTATTTGGTACTTGCAAAAAGAGACTGCCAGAATGGTGTACACACAAACACAGACACACACACACACACAGAGAGAGAGAGAGAGAGAGAGAGAGAGAGAGAGAGAGAGAGAGAGAGAAGCAGAGATATATTTCTTAATGCTACTGAACAGTCACTATGGAATGTGTAGGGGAGGAGGTTTCCAAGAGGCCTCTCTACCTACTTTCCAACAGGCTATAATTCATGCAAGGAAACACCCGGAATTATTTAACTCTTTACATTTCCATGAGGGAATCCATTTTCCCCAGTGACCTGCTTTGACAATTCATCTATTAGCAGGTGTGAATCTGTCCCCAGCTTCCCCTCATTTTCTTCCTCCCAGAAGCCCTAGGGAGCCACTGATCACTCTCTTAGCAGGAGGAAATGTGTTGTCAGAGGCAAGGAGGGAGCAAAAGACTCCTCAGGAAAAGAAGGAATGTTTTGTTAGGGTCCCCCCCCGCCCACCTGCTCTCCCGCTCCCTTTAACTCAACATAATGGCAAAACATATGTACAGAGAATTGGATGTCCTGACTGAAAGTCAAGGAAGGACTTTCGCTCTGTGACAGTTCTTCCTTTAGAAAAAGTGCATGTTCTGATGCTATGGACTCAGAAAGTCCCCAGAATTTCAGGAGAGGCTTGGGTAACTGCTGCTGTTCAGCCTGTTTTTCATCCACATGTTGGATGTTTGAGCTCTGAGGAATTACTGGACACGGTTTTCAGATATATGGCTGCAGCAGAAGCGCTAAGTAACATTGCTGCATACATTGTGGGACTGGGTCCTGCATCCTTAAAAAACAGGGGGGGAAGGGCTGTAGCTTAGTGGCAGAGCATCTGTTTTGCGCGCAGTAAGCAGGGCCGCTTCTAAAGGACAGCCAGGTTGGGCACTGGCCGAGGGCACTGGAGCCTCACAGGGCCCCATGTCCCCTTCATAAGGTTGCCAGCCCTCCAGCATTCCTCTGGAGATTCCGGCTTCTGCAGGTGCTCTCAGCCCTCTGGCAAAATCACCCCCCTGTCCCTGGATCTCCGGTTTTCTGCTCTGGTGACCAGCCGCACGTGTGTGTTCTAGTCTTCCAGCCACATTGGCAGTGGAGGGCCAGTGCGAAGGGAGGGAGGGGAGGGCTGGCGAGGAGAAAAAGGTGGAAGCATCACCATTTCTGTTTCTTCTTTGGATTTTCCTTCCTTCCTTCCTCTGCCGCCGCTGCCCAAAATCCTTGCTACGTCACACCATGGCCACTGAGCAGGCGCGATGAAGCCCCTCCCTCTTCCAGAGCCGGGTGACTTGGTCTGCTGCCTAGGGTTGTCGCAGAGAGAGGCTTCACCATGTGGCGGACCTTCTTCTAAGCACCTGCCAAATGCCGACACTTCCCACCTCCACCTCCTCCCATTCCAACGAGGGCCGATCAGGATACCAGTTCAACATTTGCTGAGGACTTGATCCCAACAAGCTAAGGTAGTTTTGCCATTTGGTTAATTGCCCGAGAAGAATTACAACGTGTCCTAGCCAAATAGTGCTAAATTACAAGGCAGAATTCTTTTCTTTTATTCTGAATGTGTTTAATTAAATGCTTGTTTGGAAAATGTAATATTTAATAGTCACAAAGATTATCTACATCTGCATAAGTTTATTACCTACTCCTATAAGTGCAAATATCATTTAAATCACACCTAAACACTTTCTGAATTTGTGTACATTTTTATCTTTCCTTCCTGTCCACAATGAGAGGTACATAATACACTCAGTGATAATGGATAATGATAATGGATGTGAAAGTTGGACAGTGAAAAAAGCGATAAGAGAAAAACCAGCTCATTTGAAATGTGGTGTTGGAGGAGATCTTTGCAGATACCATTGACCGCAAAAAAGACAAATAATTTGGTGTTAGAACAAATTAAACTAGAACTGTCACTAAAATGATGAAACTGAGGTTTTCATACTTTGGACACATCATGAGAAGACATGAGTCACTAGAAAAGACAATAATGCTGGGGAAAACAGAAGGGAGTAGAAAAAGAAGAAGACCAAACAAGAGATGGATGATTCCATAAAGGAAGCCACAGACCTGAACTTACAGATCTGAGCAGGGTGGTTTATAACAGATGCTATTGGGGGTCGCTGATTCATAGGGTCACCATAAGTCGTAATTGACTTGAAGGCACATAACAACAACAAATGTATGTTCACAGAAGGCACACCATTTACAACAGCAGACTGGTGATAATTAGGAACATAGTAAGCTGCTTTATATCAAGTCAGAGCATTGGTCCATCTAGCTCATCATTGTCTATTCTGATTTTCCAGAGTTTCAGACAGGAAATGTTCTTAGTCCTGCCTGGATTTGCAAAGTAGATGCTTAGTTTTTAAGCTATGACCTTTCCCCAAAAGCAATCAGAAAAGTCCCAGAGTATGGCCCGGAGATAAATGGGGCCACTACCTTGTTGAAGCCAAACGAGTCTGGACTAATCATCATGCGCTTTACCACTGATCTACATTCCTAAGTGTATGTCTTTTGCACTAGGTTCTTGGTGGATTTTGGAGTGCTAGTTTAAAGCAAATTAGATCCTGCAAGCCTGAAGTCTAGTTTCCCCTATATTAAGATATGTGGTGGAAATAAGATCTAAATGCTCCATGTAGGGAAGAAGGTGCATGGAGCAGAATTCTTGATGATGAGCATAATTCAGATAATTGCTATTGGTAGCTAGCATAATAACGTCAGGAAATGGGTTTGAAGTGGACTTCATTTGATGTGACTGAGATTGTGCCATGACGCCAAACTCTGGTATCTTTTGCAGCAGCCCTTACTTAAATGCATTCTTTCAGTAGACACAATGGATCCTAAGGAGTATATCCACCAAGGATCAACACCTGCAAAGAAACACAAGTCTGGGCACCAGAAAAGAAAGGAAAAGGGTTTACTGGAAAAGAGATCCAAGAAGGCAACATCATCCATTGACCGCTTCCTTCAGAAGAGCAGTGTGCTTGAGAACACCGAGGGAAGTGGATGTTTTGCCTCCACCAGCACATCAGATACTTCACAATGCATTCCACAATGTTCCTACACTGAGAAGAAAGTCACAGCTCTGCCTTCTGGTTCTTGCCAGCAACCCCAGATCCACCTTTCTGAACCATTTCCAGAGTTCAGCGATGATCCCGCAGAGTGGCCAGAGACCATCAGTGATCTGCCGTCTGGTTCTTGTCAGCAACCCCAGATTCACCTTTCTGAACCTCTCCCAGAACTCAGTGATGATCCTGCAGAGTGGCCAGAGACCATTAGTGATCCGCTGAGATGCCAAGCCATCAAAAGAGGTCCTAAGCAGCTGAAAGGCTCTGATATGCCAAATGGAGACTTTCCATTGAGTGACTTTCCTGATGGTTGCAAGAGGAGATTCTCTTCTGCATCTTATTACAGAACTGTGGCCATTGGTTGCAAGGTTGAGAGAGACTGGCTAGTTTACTCACCACTAAATGATTCTGCATATTGTTTCTGCTGCAGATTGTTTGATGCAGATGCTAAGTCTACATACTCAAGTTGAAGAGGATTTAAAGACTGGAAGCATCTCTCTGGCAAGGGGTCTATGCATGTACACAAGCTCTCTAGCTTTCACCTGAATAATTACTATAAGTGGAAAAAGTTGGAAGCTAGTCTAAAATCAAACACTACTATTGACAAAAACCTGCACAGACAGCTCCAGTTTGAAGAGCAGTGCTGGCGTCAAGTATTGTGGCATTTACTGGATGTGATTTGCTGTATGGCAAGAAACAACATAGCCTTCAGGGGGTCATCAGACAAGGTTTTTACAGAACATAATGGACTTTTTCCTACAGCTCCTTCAAGTGTTCTCAAAATATGACACTGTTTTGGGTGAACATTTGCAGCGTGCAGCTAAAGAGAGGACTAATGTCCGCTATCTAAGCAAGAACATATAGAATGCATTTCTTTGTTTGCTTGCAGCTGCAGTAACAGAGACTATTATTAAAAGAGTTAAAAATGCTACATATGTCAGCATCATAGTAGATTGTACCCCAGACATTTCACAGCAGGAACAACTCTCACTTGTGGTCCGATATGTTGTCAGTGGTGAAATTAACAAATCAGTGGAAGTCAAGGAGAACTTTCTGGAATTTCTTCATGTCACAGACACCACAAGAAAAGGTCTAGCCACTGTTGTGTTGGACACATTGACTAAAAAATATGGGTTAGTGCTGTGGCCAATGCTATGACAATGGAGCCAATATGAGGGGACAATACAAAGGAGTGCAAGCCATTATTTCAGAAAAAAATCCTCAGGCTTTCTTTGTACCTTGTTCACCCCACAATTGGAATCTCGTGTTAGTGCATGCTGCAAGCAGTTTTAGCCTAGCAAGAGATTTTTTTTAAAAAAAGTTGAATCAGATTTATGTGTTTTTTTCTGGAGCAACAAAACGCTGGGAAGTGGCCTCAAAACATTTGACAAAGCTGACTCTGAAAGCTTTCTCAGACACGTTAGAGTGCTCGCCTAGATGCAGTTAAATCTGTTCTGTTGCAGTTGCCACAACTTGTCAAAACTTTAGAAGAGCATACACATGGTACAATTCTTGATCAGGATGGGTGCTCTCAGGCAAATCATTTACTAACTTTCATTTGTGAATTTAGATTTATTGTATGTTTATGTATATGGTATGGCATTTTGTTCCATGTTAAACCAAATCAGCCAGGTTCTACAATCCAAAAATATAGATCTCTCAAGTGTTATTCCATAGGCTGATTCTGTGGCTGATGGTGTCAAGGACTACTTACAGTCAGGTTGGAAACAGGCAGAAACCAAGGATGCAGGTATCTGTGAGCATCTTGATGTTCCTGCTGAGTATCCAATAAGCAGACAGCACAGAAAAGTTAGGATATGCTCAGACAAACATTGTACAGAGATAGTATGCCAGCAAGCAGATATGCCACAGTTTTCTGATGCTGCAGCAGAGTTTGAAGAAACATTATTCAGGCCCCTACTTAAAACTGTCCTGGAGGAAATGGATACAAGATTTGCATTTTTGAAATCATTTACTTCTGAGTATGGATTTCTTAATGATATTAAGAAGTCCATCTGTGATGTGACTGAACTTCGAAGCCAGTGCTTGAATTTTTCTGATCCTGCAGTTGATGGGGAGGATATGTTGGAGGAACTGATGACACTGGGCAGAATACTGCCTGAACGTTTGTCTCCACAGGAAACTGTACAATATATTTTTTCTCAGACTGAGCCGGGCATTTCCCAATACTGCTGTAGCTTTGAAGCTGTTGCTGACAATTCCAGTGTCAGTTGCATCAGCTGAAAGGAGCTTCAGCAAACTTAAACTTATTAAGAACTAGCTGAGGTCACAGATCTCCCAGGAACGACTGAATTCTTTAACAGTCCTGTCAATTGAATCGCAAGAGGCAGAACATGTAGATTTTGATTCTGTGATTCACCGTTTTGCTACTGGAAAAACTAGGCGGAAAGTGTTTTAGTTCAGCTGCATGTTAATTTTCTGGAAAATGCAGGGTGGTGGTTAAAAATTATTACAGTTGTTTACAATATGCACATTTTCTGTTTACATCTAAGTTATGTCTCAAGTTCTACCTCTGACAGTGCATTCCTATGTACATGTCTAGTCGGGCGTAAGTCCCTATGAGTCAGTTTATGTTATTTTATTTATTCATTCATTCAGTTTATATCACACCCTTCCTCCCAAAGGAGCCCAGGGTGGAAGGTAAGTGTGCATAGGTTTGCAGATTAAGTTATACTGTTGACAAAAAAATTTAAAAAGCACCTAATGGAACACTTACAATTTGTTTTGTTTTTCTTTGACAATAAGGGGTTGTCACATAAGTCAAAATGTGTTTAGTTTAAAGGGGAGGAGCCAAGATGGAGTGGTGTGGTTTAAGAAGGAAAGGGTATGGCCAAAGGGCCCTCTGATGTCCTCTCCCCAGGGGCCCAAAGAAACCTGGAGTCGGCCCTGGTAAGTCTCAGATTCAATCCCTGGCATCTCTAGGTAGGGCTGGGAATGTCCCCTGCCAAAACTCTGGAGGCTACTGCCAATAAGCTGAGCTAGATGGACCAATGGTCTGAATTGGTGTAAGTCACCTTCCTATTTCCTATGTAAATCTGTAAAGAATTTTTTGAAGTGCTGCTGCACTCACATAGTTGAATGATAAACAGCAGTTTTAAAATAAGTAAAGTATTGCTCACTTGCCAAGATTTCTCGATTACTGGCTCATAACTAATGTTTTTCAGCCGTTCCTAGTTTGCTGAGGGGCTCTTTTTTAGGCCTCATCTACCAATAGGGAAGCAGGAAGTGCCAGCCAATCTGGACCAGTAATGTGCTATGCCATCTAAATAGACTGGAAAGTGTTCAGAAATAAGGAATTCTTTCTTGTGTAGGGGCCTTACATTATGTTGCTTCTTTTAGAATTTGCTTTCAACATAAATTCCCAGGGCAATTTGCATAAATGGAAATATAATAACTGAAATGTAGGTAAAACAAATCAACAATATAAGAAGGAAGAGAACAGGGTGGTATTTTTTTTTTTGTCTTAAGAGATATTTATTCAGAAATAAGAATGTAGTGGCCTTATTTTACCAGTGTCAGGATAACTGAACTTCCTACACCTTTAAGCATGTAAGCACAGCTCAAAAAAGTATGAGACTTGCTCATTGAACAGATGATAGTGGGATAGGTAAGCATGCCCCTGATGTCAGTGCGCCATTCTGACTGCACCCTAACGTTCACATGTTCAGTTGAAGGAGAACGTACACACATAGACCTCTATACTCAGGGGAACCCTGATTGCATGGGATTCTGGATCCCATGGAAGCTCTTATTCAGCTGTATGGGTTCGCATATTCCATTGAAGACAGAGATGTCAGGAGACTCGTGGCCAGAGCACAATGTCAACATGAGTGGTGCAGATAGCACAGTCTGGCTCACTCCTCACACTTTCACTGACTGTATGAGGTGTCTGAGGTTTGTGGGGGAAGAGTGCTATAGTTTTGTTTATTTATTAGATTTATATCCTGCCCTTTCTCCCAGTAGAAGCCCAGGGCAGCATCAAAATGTATTCTAAAAGGCTACTCTGTTTAAAATCATGCTGTATTTTGCTTTTCACCCCACCTGCATGCTGTATCTGACCAGTGTTCACTCATAGGTTGAGAGTAACTTTTGCTGGTCTGAGGTATTAACATATGGTGAGGGTTGTGTGGCCCTTTGATATGCCTTTTTGCTTGTTTTAGTCCACAAAACATGTTTGACTGACTTTGGTGAAGTCTGAACAGATATTTTGTTCCAGACAGGAAATTTGGGTCTCCCTTTTACAAACAATCCTTTTAAAGGCAGGCTGCAATAATAGCCAGGAGGAGGGACTCCCGTTGATCATAGTGGGACTTACTTCTAAGTCGGAAAGGGGGAGAAATTTGATTCAGTTCACATTTAAAGGCAAATCTACCTAATTTGAACTTTCCAAAACAATGAGAACCAAAACACAGCCATCCTTTGAAATTTGCACTTCTCCAAATTTTGCAAGACAGTTCTCCAGCCAATTAATGTGAACAAAAACACAGATACAAGGGTAAAGTGTGCTATAAAAATGTAAATGTTAGCAAAATAACATACAAAAATGTGTTATATTAGGGGAAATTGCTATGCAAATATGTGTATAAGTACACAAAATTACATACAAACCTTTGTATATTACTAGAAATGCACATGAAAATGCTAATGAATTTTCATGAGGACTTTTTTTAATGCAAACTGTTGTGGAAACATGGAGAACTGAACTTAAGATTGAAAAAATGAGAAAGTAAGAAACTATCATTAATGGATTCACCAATCCCTACTTCTGAGTAAATACGCACTGCACATGATATAGTTATGTACCTCAAGTTTTTCTCTTCTGGTTTAAATCTTAGAAGATTCTAAGAGTCTCCCTTTTCTTATAGCGACTTCTCCTTTTATGATTCCAACTTGTCTTCTACTCCTAATCCCCATTTGTCTTCACCTGAGGTTTTTTTTAATGCTTATTGTTTCATGCATTGCCAAAGAAGAACAATAGTCAGAAGAATGTAAGATTATTTATGGCTTCCAAAATCTTATGCTAACACCATCCTTTATAAAAGAACTTGTGTCCAAATGAACTGATTTCAAGCATGTATATAATACCTGTTGGCCGGGTGGATTAAAGTAGAATGTAGGTCAAAGGCACAGAGAAAGTGAAAACTTCACGTCCTAATTAAGGCTGCCATTCTAAAAGCACATTTACCTGGGAGTAAGCCCTAATGAACACAGTGGATTGCACTGCTTATCTAAATCATCTGAGAGAACCTGCAAGGTAAGTGAGAAGGTTCAGTTCTCAACCACCCTTTCATAGGAAATAGGGACTAGGGGTGGGGGGAATGTCATTAATGATGCAACCCTATATACATTCGCTTGGAAGTCAAGGCTTAATGCAATGTATAGGATTGAAATCTAAAATGGTGGTTTGGGGTTTGTTTGTTTTTAATAGAATTATCTAAAAACTATGACTCACAGTGTTTCCAGATAGGGGCTTAAACTGGAAACAGGTCATGAAAATATCACAAATGGGTCATTGGCAACAGCTCTTTTTACTTATTAGATTCCCCCCAGAAAAGGCAAATCCAAATTAAATAGGGAAAACTATTCCCCATACAGACTGGCATTTTGATACCATTGACAGTGTGCCGATGCCATGAGTGGCCAGGATGGTGGCATGGAGCTGCCTTTCTGACACCAGCACCAGCAAAAATTTCCTAACTGTTTGAGCCATACGACAATGGAACCAATTACCTAGAGATGTAGTGGGCTCTCCAACACTGGAGCATTCAAGAGGCAGCTGGACAGCCATCTGTCGGGAATGCCTTGATTTGGATTCCTGCATTGAGCAGGGGGTTGGATTCGATGGCCTTACAGGCCCCTTCCAACTCTACTATTCTATGATTCTACTGGACGGTGATGATGGCCACTGGGCAGTGCAAGGCAGGACAGGTTGCAAGGACAGGGCTGTGCAGGTGCAACAGCATCTGGTTGACCACTGTGAGAACAGGATGCCACTGGCCTGATTCAGCAGGCTCTTCTTATGTTCTTAAGAGCAGGAGTGCCCATTTGACTCTACTAGTATGCCAGCACAGCTCTGAGTTCACCAATGCACTGCTCCTGCACCATCCACAGATGATCTTGGCTGGTTCTTCTGCTGACCATAGCAACCATCAGAGGCAATCATTTTACAGTCACCCAAAGGCTTTTGTCCATGTAGGACTATGGACTACAGTGAAATGCAGGATTCTGGCATCTTCTGCTGAAACAGCAAGGTGCAATTCTGTCACTTCCATGCTTCTTTAATATGATAATTCTTTGTCTTAAGACCAAGCCTTATGCCAGAAACGTAGGGGTAGTTACAACTCCACAGTTGCTCAATTGATTTTGCAGTCAGATCCTGATATATTTCATAAATACAAATGTCATACAGAGCTCCAAATTATAATTATTGGCATTCTTCATCAGTAATAGTAATTGAACATCAAACTCAGCAACCTGTGGTAAGGCTCCTGTAAATGGTTTAATGGTTTATTATGACTCCAGGCTGCCAATCTATCTCTTTCTCTTCCTACTTGAGTCACTTTTATGTTTGCAGTCCACATGTAATGTGTTCTTTTCTGAAAACAGCTTTTCTCCTCCTTTAACAAGCCTCCAAGCCAGCAGGAACATGCTGTAAATGAGATATGGCATCTCAGTGTGGCCATCCTAGGAACACATATTCAATAAATATGCAAATCAATTCAGATATACATCTCTCCTCAGGTGGGAAAAGGTGTGTGTGAATACAGTCAACTTTCATTTTAAATTGCCTTTGCTGTTGAATAGAATAACACTTAATAAAAAAAGAGTTTAGGATGCAAAGGAGAGGAAATTAAAGTTGGTTGAGGGGGAGAGACAAAAATGGGTCCTATTACTCTATGCATTTTGTACTAATACAAAAAACTAGTTTGCTGATGAATAGAAATCCCCTTGAGAACTATTACTGGCAAGACAGTGAGTGTCATCCTAGTTGTCCGAGCAATGGGAATGTGAAAGCAGTGAGAAGTCTTCACTAGTTCTCAACAATGTCATGTAGACAAATCTCAGACTATATGGGATCAAGGGAAGAAGAAAGAAATCCTAAAAATTGTGATGATACAGAAGCATTTTGGGATTGCTAAAAGGCATGAAAAAAGCCAAAAAAGCCCTCTAAAAATGTTCAAGTGAAAAACTTCAACAAAATACTGTAATCAGACTATTCTAAACTTAAGCATTTCTAAACTCTATTCATATTTTGTGCCTTGTTCCTAGAATAGAAGCCTTGCTGGGTATACCCAAACACATCTTCTATCTGCTTCACTGTACTTTCTTAATCCTAAACCTCACTTTTACCTTTCCCTCATGCTGCTCCAAGTAACACAAATATTTCAAATGCCTTATGCCATCACAGTTCCTTTAGGACTGACCTATGTTGTGGACCCTAACTATCCTGCCAACACTGGAGGGCTGAAGAAAAAGGTTTTCGCCGCAGCCAGGTGACAAAAGGCCACTGGGAGGCTGCACCTGCTACATCCCCTGGAAGGAACATTGTGGCAAGGGGTAGATCAGGTTTGCCTCATCCATCAGCCAAAGCAGCAGCAGCTACATGAAGCTTGCTAGCATGCCTTTGAATGCCTGTTGCTGGACATCACAAGTGGGGAAATTGCTGTTGCATTCAGGTCCTGCTTCCCATAAATATCTAGTTGGCCACTGTGAGAACAGGATGCTGGACTAGATGGCCTTCAGTGATCAAGAAAGACATGTACACTTGGCTCCAACGAGAAGTTGCCTTCAGACTGCAGACCTGAAAGGAAACACACTCTGGCCCCTGCCACCAGGGCCCGAGCTAAGAACCGCATGGGTTTGGAGCAGTGGTATGGCAGTAAGTGCTGAAGTGCAGGGGCTCTTCATGATAACCCCTGTAGAAACACTCCCATAGCCACACACCCAAGACTATGCAACAATGCAGACATGGTGGTTTCTATATCCACCCAGCTTTTTTCTCTCATGCACACCCCTGCTTTGTTTAATATCCAGCCTGATGAAGAGTTCTGGTGGGCTCAAAACATTGCTCGCCATTTTGTGACATTTCGGTTGGTCACAATAGAGGGACTTTGGAATAAAATGTATCCCTTATTATTATTATTAACTTTATTTATACCCCACCATTTTTCCAGATTGGAACTCATGGCGGCTTCCAGATAAAAGACACATGCAATTAAAAACCTATCAAAAATAAAAGCATGTAATACATAAATGAATAAGTATAAACAGATATAATTAAAAATGAACTCTAGTTTAAAATAGCATTAAACTGTTTCTAATAATTAAAAACCACAATAATAAAATCAGAATAATTAAAAAAATAAACTGGCAAGAACAATATAACATCCTTTTGGGCCTATCCTTGGCCGCCTTCAGAATCAAAGGCTTGCTGAAATAAGAAAGTTTTTAACCGTCGGCGAAAGGACTGCAGGGAAGGGGTCATTCTTATCTCCCTAGGGAGGGAATTCCAAAGCCTAGGGGCCACCACCAAGAAGGCCCTATCTCGTATTCCCACTAGTTGTACTTGTGAGGATGTAGGTATCGAAAGAAGGGCCTCTCCTGAAGATCTCAGGGTCTGGGCAGGCACATAGAGGGTGATGCGATCTGACAAATAGCCTGGACCCAAGCCATATAGGGCTTTATAGGTCAGCACCAGCACTCTGAGTTGTGTCCGGAAACAAACTGGCAGCCAGTGGAGCTTTTTTAACAGGGGAGTTGTATGGTCCCTGTAATCAGCCCCAGTTAACATTCTGGCTGCAGCACGTTGTACCAACTGAAGTTTCCGAGCAGTCTTCAGAGGCAGCCCCACGTAAAGCGCGTTACAGTAATCTAAATCCCTTAGCCATGCATGCTAACATAGCCTACCTCTATTCATTTAGCATGCAGAAATTTGGCAAGTAGCACTCTGAATGATAACATCAACATCTCTTGCTGTGAAATAAGTCGTGGTACTTTGTCCCTGCTCTGCTACACTACTGGTTTAGGGTTCGTATGCACATGTGTATTATGACAATCAGTTGTAAGCTGCGTTGTGATCTAAATAAATAAATCATCCTGTGAATGCAATAGTGTTCATGTTCACAGAATGGAGCTTTCCTGGTCCTCCTTTTCCTCTACAACTCCCTGTGCCTCTCAAAAATCTGCTTCTATGCGTTGGGGGATTCTGCTATGTGGCAGATGGTGGGGGAAGGTTGCAGGTGGAGTGGGGGGAGTTGACAGAAATAGCCCTCCCCCTTATGTTAACAGAGGAGCAACTTAGCATGCAAACCTTTGTATTTGAGAGCTAGAAAACTTTGTAGGATCCTAGGGCATTGGTAGGGGCTTAAATCCCAAGTCTTTTGTGCTGTGTCCCAAATTTCCAACCCCTTCCTCCCTTTTAATTGTTTTTTAAAAAAACTTTGTATACAGAGCTATCAGACATGCTGCAAAGCCACCTACTATTTTTATTTGTGCGGAGACCTAAATTAAGTAAGTAAGTAAAAAGTAAGTAAAATTTAATTTTTGTGTTGCCTATCTGGCCGAAGCCACTCTAGGCGACGTACACATTGAAATTGATAAAATACAATATAAATACAGAATAAAATACAATGCAGTCAACCATAACCATTTTAAATAGCAGCAGTATAGAACAATGTAGGGCAATCAATAAACAATTTAGAACAATCATAGAAAAATTAGCCCACCCCGGGGATCCCGAAGGCCCGTCCAAAGAGCCAGGTTTTTAAGGCTCGGCGAAATGTATCCAGGGAAGGGGCATGGCGGAGATCGAACGGGAGGGAGTTCCAGAGAGTGGGGGCCACCACTGAGAATGCCCTCTCTCTAGTCCCCACCAACCTAGCTGTTTTCGTTGGTGGGACTGAGAGAAGGCCCTGTGTGGCTGATCTAGTCGGGCGGCTTAATTGGTGGTACTGGAGGTGCTCCTTCAGGCAAACTGGGCCGAGACCGTATAGGGATTTAAAGGTTAACACCAACACCTTGAATTGGGCCCGGAAAACAACTGGAAGCCAATGTAGATGAAATAACACTGGCGTGATGTGATCACGGTGGCGGCTGTTTGTAAGCAAACGAGCCGCCGCATTCTGCACCAGTTGTAGTTTCCGGACTGTTTTCAAGGGTAACCCCACGTAGAGCGCATTGCAGTAGTCTAATCGAGAGGTGACCAGGGCATGTACTACCAGTGGGAGCTGATGAATTGGGAGGTAGGGTTGCAGCCTCCGTATGAGGTGTAGTTGATACCAAGCTGCCCGGCTCACTGCCGAAATCTGAGCCTCCATGGACAGCTTGGAATCGAGAACAACCCCAAGGCTGCGGATCTGATCTTTCAGGGGAAGTCTCACCCCATTAAGCTTCAGGTCAACAACACCCAACCTTCCCCTGTCACCCACAAGTAGCACCTCGGTTTTATCAGGATTGAGCTTCAGCCTGTTCCTTCCCATCCACCCACTCACGGATTCCAGGCACTTGGATAAGGTCTCCACAGCCAACTCCGGTGAGGATTTAAAAGAGAGATAGAGCTGCGTGTCATCAGCATATTGGTGACACCGCAGCCCAAAACTCCTGATGATGGCTCCCAGCAGTTTTACATAGATGTTAAATAGCATGGGAGAGAGGATAGAACCCTGTGGCACTCCACAAGTGAGGGGCCAAGGGTCTGAAACCTCATCCCCCAATGCTACCTGTTGGTGCCTGTCAGAGAGAAAGGAACAGAACCACTGTAAAACAGTGCCTCCTATTCCCAATCCCTCCAGGCGATCCAACAGCATACCGTGGTCGACGGTATCAAAAGCCACTGAGAGATCCAGGAGGACAAGAAAGGTGAATTCTCCCCTGTCTAATGCCCTCCTCATATCATCCACCAGAGCGACCAAGGCTGTTTCAGTACCATGTCCAGTCCTGAAACCCGATTGGTATGGATCCAAATAATCCATTTCATCCAGGTGTGCTGACAACTGGCTAGCCACCACTCGCTCAATGATCTTGCCCAAAAATGGCAAGTTCGAAATGAGGCGAAAGTTGTTCAAGACTTGGGGATCCAAGGAGGACTTTTTTAAGATGGGTTTTATAATTGCCTCCTTGAGGGCCGGTGGCATTACACCCTCCTTCAAGGATGCATTTACCACCGCCCTAATCCCTTCGCCCAATTTCTCCTTGCAGTTCATAAGGAACCATGATGGGCAAGGATCAATCAGGCAGGTGGTAGGCTTCACCGTTGAAAGTACCTTGTCCACATCCTCAGAAGGAAGAGGCCGAAACCGATCCCACTGAACTGGATTGCAACTGGTCAACTCTGGATCCTCTACTGCATCCACAGTGTACGGAATCGAGTTCTTCAGGTGTTCGACTTTATCGGCAAAGTGCCTTGCCAATTTGTCACAGGAAGCCTTAGAATGCTCCAAGGGTTCCTGAGCAACTGGACCGACCAGGCTTCGGACCACTTGGAACAGCTTCCTGGGACAGCACTCTGCGGATGCAATAGAGGCAGCAAAGAAATCTTTCTTTGTTGCCTTTATTGCCACCTGGTAGGCAGCTATTGCTGCTCTAACCTGTGTCCGAGCATCTTCAGAGCGGGATTTCCGCCACCGGCGTTCTAGTCGTCTCACCTCCTGTCTCAGACTTCGCAACCGGGGTGTATACCACGGTGCTGTCTGAGTTCTGTTTCGGGGGGAGAGGACGTTTCGGAGCCACCTGGTCTAATGCCGTGGTGATTCCCTCATTCCACTCCATCACCAGAGTTTCGACTGGGCGACCTTCAGCAGGTTCCAATTCCCCCAGCGCAGTCAGGAATCCATCCGGATCCATCAGGCGCCTGGGGCGGACCATTCTAATAGGTCCTTTACCCCTGCAGAGGGTATGTGGCATCGAGAAGTCAAAATTCACCAGATAGTGATCTGACCATGACACAGGGGTGGAAGAAGCCACCCCCAACTTCAGAACACTCCCCACCCCTCCCAGGACAAATACAAGGTCGAGGACATGACCGGCTACATGGGTGGGCTCAGTGTTACTAAGGTGCAGTTCCCAGGAAGCCATGGTTTCCAGGAAATCCCGAGGGGCTCCGATGAGAGTGGTCTCAGCATGTACGTTAAAGTCCCCCAACACTAATAGTTCTGGGGTCAATGTTCGCATCCATACAGATTAATTAACAACTGCAAAATTGGTATGCCAATGTGTGTGCCCCCAGGTTTTTTAAGTATCTAGTGATGCTCCTGGTAGGACCATTATGGTCATATCAGAGTCAATGGGATTTGAGTTTCCTCTAAGATATCAGCACCCCAAACTATTAGCAATATCATTGTTTATGATGATAAAACACTGACATAATGCCCTGTCTTGTGGCTCTCCACTTGGGTTGTGTGCATGTACATATTTTGATACAAGTGCTTGCATGCTAAGAGAAAACACTGGGAAATCATTCCCTTACAGATGCATTGAGATGATGAATACATCTCAAACTGCAAGAAGCCTGGGTGATTTGGTAGTGGATCTTCTATAACATAGCATTTATAGGCAAGATATAAGTCTCTCTGTGTAATAAAGAAAAATTGTTAAGCTGTGAAATTCTCTCCAGCACTACTTTCTCCAAGACAACAAGTTACACAAGCTATTCCTTACAGGTATATAACTTTTTAAGGTATTGATCATATAAAATCAATGTGGGCTCTTTCTCTCTTCTCCTTTTTTCCATGGACAGTAGCTAATATGTTTGCAGTTGTCAGTCACTGGACTGTGATGTTCAGTTCAAACAGCAGAGTTGAGAACAGCTATAACTCTCAGAGAAGCTGCTCAGTCCTTTCTTCACACATATACACACAGATGCCAGTATGTGACTGGATTGAAAAATATGCTACTTTTTCAGGATGTTCTAATAACCCTATCTGTACAGATTTCTCAGCAGCCAACTCATTTCCATATTTGCCAGTTGCTTGCTATGTTAATGTCAATTCATTTGAGGGCAAATGAAAAAAGATGCTACTGAAGATTCCAAACCCGATGTATGTGACATGTTGCCAGAGAGAATAACTGGAACAATGGGTTGTATATGAATTCAACATCCCTGTAATGGATCTGAAACCAGATCTAGCAGTTTCAGAAAAAAACAAGGTGGGCAGAGCAATCCTAACCTGGGCCTGAGAATAACAAAATGGTGGATGGTGTGGGGCAGATTCTTTCTCTCTCTCTTTCTTTTCTCTTCCTTTTCTTTTCAATATAGCAGCTCTAGGCTTGCACAGCTGAGCTGTCCAAGGACTGGGCCCCTCAGTGAATTCATGGGTCTTTGGATTCAGCATAAATATATTGGAAATGTGTAACCTTATATGGGACACATATTATCTCTTTACAGTTACTGAGATTATATTACAAAAATGTTAAATTTCTGAAGAAGCACTTGCTGTGAAACAGGATTACACTGGGATCCTGTAAAGACCTACCTTCACATTAAGACCAATATTTACATATCTGTATACAACATGTCTATCATTAAAGTGGTGTCCAACCCATTTGTATAAAGCATGGTTTAATTTTTGTATATGTGTGTGGATTTCATCAATGTTTTTGAAGTCCTAATTCAGTATTTGTTCGTTATTCCCCATATTTTATGAATTATATATTTATGAATATATTATTTCTCAATCTGTGTGCTTGTTAACATTAGTGTTTTGGTTTTACATTCAAGTGGTACCCGTTTGTGTTAGTGCACCACCACCACCTTGCCCAAAAGACCCCATTTCAAGGCTTTCCACACTGAACCACTACACTGGGAAATGCCTACTACTTATTCAGTGGGTGGCTGAAATATTCAGATATGAGGAGTTCCATCAATCGACCCACGTCAAGTTCCTCCAACACTTTCTCCCTGGCTGCTAGTACAGAGAGGGAAAGGCGCCTGCTTTCTGCTAAAGGTGATGCCTGGCTTGTCGGCAGCTTATAATAGGAGGACACAAACTCCACATTGCTTGGGAGGGCAAGAGAAGTGGTGCTGCCACCCTTGCTACCCCTCACCTGCTACTCTATGTAAAGTCACACTTGGGGTCCTCAGCTCTGAAACAGAAGGATACCTCCTCTCTCCCTGAAAAATAAGAACAATCCTTTAATGTCTTCACAAGCATGGAGGTTTTAAATGTTTGGTGAATAGTTGCACAGTGAGCACAGTTGCTATTGTATTTTTTATACTTCAATTTTATTGTAGGGCCATAGGCCAACACAAATACAATACGCAATGCGAGAATATAACACAATATTATCATAATAGATCGGTTAAAATTGTTGGCTAATTTGCCAACACAAGTACAATGTGCAATACTAGAATAAAACTCGGGATTGACGTAGTAGAACAGTTAAAATCCTAAACCTGATGAGATGGGGCCTTCACAGATGAATCCTGCAGGGCAGGGCAGATGTAGGAGTCAATGTCCAGGGGTTGTATTTCTGCATATTTGAAAGTTCATGAAATTAGTTTATTTACTATCTCCACCTGGATGGAAAGAGCCTTCTGTAATGTGGCCCTCTGGATGTTGCTGGGCTACAACTCCCATCATCCCTTTGCCTGAGCTGGATTTAAATTTGAAGTCCTACAAATTCCAGGGCAGGGGGGCACAAGTGATAGCTAAGACACCAGGGAGCCATTTGTGATGTCATCAGAAAAAAACTAAGCAGGAAATATGAAAAGTGACATTTTGAAATCAAAGGAGACCTAAGAGGCACAAGAGGAGCTAACCAAGTAATGGGATGAAGAAATCCTCAAGTTCTCGGGGTGCCAACATCCATGAACTCCTAAATGCAGATGATCATGAAGGAAAGAGAAGGAAAAAGGGCCCAGTGTATGTGGAAATATTCAAAGACAAATCAGTATTAAATAGACATTTCAGAACACAAACAAGGGAGAACCCACTGAAATGCATGCAGTATGGAAAGAGTAGAAATCTCACTACACATCAAAGAACCTACACAGGGGAGAAGCCTCATAAATGCATTGAGTGTGGAAGGGTCTTCAGCCAGAGAGGAAATCTGAATATACATCAAAGAACCCACACTGGAGATAAACCATATAAATGTATGGAATGTGGTAACAGCTTCAGCCAGAGTGGAAATCTAAAGAAACATCAAAGAACCCACACAGGGGAGAAACCATATGAATGCTTGGTGTGTGGAAAGTGTTTCAGTCGGCGTGGTGCCCTTACTTTACATGAAAAAACCCACACAGGGGAGAAACCATATGAATGCTTGGTATGTGGAAAGAGCTTCAGTCAGAGGGTACATCTTAATACACATCAAAGAACCCACACAGGGGAGATGCCTTTTAAATGTGTGGTGTGTGGAAAGAGCTTCAGTGACAGCAGCCATCTTGTCGTGCATCAAAGAACCCACACAGGAGAGAAACCATATAAATGTATGGAGTGTGGAACGAGCTTCAGAGTGAGCAGCCATCTTGTCGTGCATCAAAGAACCCATACAGGGGAGAAGCCATATAAATGCATGGAGTGTGGAAAGAACTTCAGTCGGAGTAGTCACCTCAATTTACATCAAAGAACCCACACAGGAAAAAAACCATATAAATGCTTGGTGTGTGGAAGGAGCTTCAGCCAGGGTGGAAATCTTAAGAAACATCAAAAAACCCACACAGGGGAGAAATCATATCAATGCCTAGTGTGTAGAAAGAGCTTCCGTGAGAATGGAACCCTTGCTTTACATCAACGAACCCACACAGGGGAGAAGCCATATGAATGCACTGAGTGTGGAAAGAGCTTTCGCCATCGTGGAACCCTTGCTGTACATCAACGAACCCACACAGGAGAGAAACCATATGAATGCATCGAGTGTGGAAAGACATTCATTGATAGCGGTAGTCTTGCTAAACATGAAAGAATTCACACAGATGAGAAACCATATGAATGCTTTGCGTGTGGTAAGAGCTTCCGTGAGAGTGGAGCCCTTACTTCACATCAAAGAACCCACACAGGGGAGAAGCCATATAAATGCATGGAGTGTGGCAAGAGCTTCAGTCAGAGTGGATCACTTGTTCTGCATAAAAGATCCCACACAGGGGAGAAACCATATAAATGCATGGAGTGCGGAAAGACATTTAGTGATAGCAGTTCTCTTGCTAAACATCAAACAATTCACAGTGGTGAGAAATCATATAAATGTATGGAATGTGGAAAGAGCTTCAGGAGTGGTACCAACCTTACTTCACATCATAGAACCCACTCTAGGACACAGTCATATAAATGTGTGGAGAGTTGATAGTTGATAGGCATTACCATAAGAATACACATCATATGGGACCCCAGGGTATCCACATAAGTGGGAAGACATTTAAGTGCATGTGGTGTGGAAGGGGCTTGAGCAACACTCAAACCTTATTAGAGATTACAGACCCCAGTCAGGAGAAAAATCAGTAAATAATGGGAGATCTTACTAGCAGGCAAACCATAGAACAGCTCACTCTGACTAAAGCTGCTGTGGGAAACCATGACTGATTTTCTATTTCACCTTCCCTCTGTGGAGAAATACTTTATATATGTCTCCACAGTGTGTTCCTAGGCCTGGAACTTCTGGGAAGATGCAAGTAGCAGAACTTGCCCTCTGAGACCATGGGGCAGGGCAGTGGTGGATGTATGTAATTTATTCTGAGTTTCTTTCCTGGACATTTTTTTTTCTTAATAATGTTATTTGGTATTTAGGTTAATTTTTGTAAATTGTATTGCTTTCATTGATGTATTTTTATACTTGTGTTTATTTTTCTTTGTAAGACGCCTTGAGGGCCTTTGGCCGAAAGGCGGGGTATAAATACATTTTAATAATAATAATAATAATAATAATAATAATAATAATAATTAATTAATTTGATTAAATTTAATTTAGATAAATTAGTTAGTTGCCTAAGACAAAGATGGCTCTTAATTTCTGAGCCGCCAGAGCAAAGAGGGATACCTTATGTGTTATCTCATGATTTAAATCAGATAATAAAGATAATATTTTTTCCTCATCTGTAAGGATCTCGCGGGAATCAAGCCATTTCTGCAAAAAAATTACTCTCGGGTTCTGATAGATTGGGCAATATAGTATAATATGCGGGAGATCTTCCGCTCCGTCAGAGCCACAGACACATTTTCTTTGGTCCTTTGGGGTTTTGGATATTCTGCCCTCTCTATCAGAATTAGGTAATGTGAAAAAACGGAGGGCCGTGAATGCACGTCTGAGAGGCACTGGTAAAGCCTGTAAGAGGTATGGAGAGCAGACATGGTCTTTTTTGAATTTCCAATACCATGTGGCAGTGCTACAGTTAATTAAAGTCAGATGGTCTAAATAGTTACAGTGGTTAAAAATTAACTCACGAAGTCTCTTGTTTGTGTCTATATGGGTAAATTGCTGGCGAGTTATATGATATCTTTGTAGAATACCTTCAATTCTACTATTCCAAGTAGTGTGGAAGAGAGGGTGAGCAAAACATATATTAAGTAGTTCCCTGCCTTCGTTTAAGGTGGGCGATCTCGTAAATTTTAAAAGGGCTAAATGTATTCGCGCACTCAGTGGTGGGAGGCCAGTTTCCGCTCGGAGCATGGCTGCTGGTGTTCCTTGGGGTAAGAACAGTAGGCGCCTTAAGAAATTGTTTTGGATCGTCTCTAGGGTTAAAGTTGCTTTTTCTGCCCAGCCCCATATCATTGCGCCATATAGAACTTGAGGGATTACTTTGGCCTCGTAGGTTTTTAAGGCCGGGAGGATCAAATGGCTTCTCGGCCTTTTGGCTAAGATCAAGTGTAGTGTAGTTGCTATTGTAAAGCCATAGTGATGAACTGGGCTTTTGAGCTCTGAAGCAAAGTGAGAAGTACCTGTACCCTCTCTCTGCATGAAAGAATTGGTGGCTGGTGCTCTGAAGGCTTTAAAGTAGGCAAGGTGGTATAGTTTGTACAGAGCTTGGAAGTAACTCATTAGAAATAACTAATTACTTGTAATTTATTACTTTTTACAGTAACGAGTGGGTAAATTCATTACATTTTGCTAGTAACAGAACGACTAGTAATTTCCTTACTTTTTAGCAGTAATGGTAACGCTTCTGGTGTTACTTTAGGGCGTTACTGGGGGGAGGAGAAGCAGGGGAAGTCTTCTGCTCCTCTGACTGGTGCAAGAAAGACGTGTCTTGCACTGGGCTTCTGCGCAGCAGCGCTCTTCCTTCATGCTCTGTGTTAGGAGGCACGAGGGAGGAAGCAGTGAGCAGACTGCACAAGAGGGCAAGGATGAAGTAGGAGAAGGCAGAAGCAGAATGGAGGTGAAGAGCTGAGGTGAGTGACAATGGTCTGTGTGTGTGCCCCACCCGCTCACCCTGCCACCTACCCCTTTGCGCCTGTCACCTTCCCCCTTGTCCCTGCCATGCCTCCCCCCTCACACCTGCTGTGCCTTGCACCTCCCCCCTCGTGCTTACTGCCACCTTCCCACCCTTGCACCTGTCGCCTCCCCCCTTGCACGTACAGCCACCTTCTCCCTGCACCTGTTGCCTTCCCCCTTGCACCTGCCACCACCTCCCTTCTCACACCTGCCGCACCTCCCCCCTTGCGCCTACCGCTGCCTCCCCCTCGCGCCTGTCGCCTTCCCATCCCTCATGCCTGCCACCTTCCTCCCCTCGCGCCTACTGCTGCCTTCCCCCTCACGCCTGCCACCTCCCCCCCTCACGCCTGCCACCTCCCCCCCCACGCCTGCCACCTCCCCCCCTCATGCCTGCCGCCTTCCCCCCGCTCCTGCTGCCTTCCCCCCTCATGCCTGTCACCATCCCCCCTCATGCCTGTTGCCTCCCCCCTCATATCTGCCGCCTCCCCCCTCATGCCTGCCACCTTCCCCCTTCGCGCCTGCCACTGCTTCCCTCCTTGCGCCTGTCGCCTCCCCTCCCTCACATCTGCTGCCGCTGCCACCCCCTCCATTAAGGTAAGTTGATACATTACAATGCTCTGAAGAAGGACCTTTAAGGACCTTTGAAATTAATCTGTGGGACATGGTTCAGCCAGCATGTTTTAATCATATTTGGCTAATTATAGTGCATCTTTGGCCAATAGCCACTAATATTTCTAATGAAGGTATTGCCCAGCTGTGGATTTTGCCATTTCTTTCTTACGGACCAATCAGCACAACTACTTTTGCGTTTATTTTACACTTCTAATGTACTTGAATCTCATGAGTTCTTTTTAAGAACCCAAGTACATTACCAGCTATCACCCCCTCAAGAAGTAACATAACTTCATAACATAACATAGGTTCATAACTTCTCTGTACATGTTTGCCAGCCTTTGAAAATCATTGTCGAGCAGAATGGTATTTACTTTTTCTATCATATTTTAACTCTTTTAAAAAAACTGTGCCATGCTTACAAGGATGCTTTTTTCAGCGTTGAATACCAAAATGTTTACTCCTTAAAAAATGATGATCATTTAAGCAAGGCTTTATTTCTAGAGAAAAGAGGGGCTGAGTCTCTCAAAAAGATGGCATATCAGTTCCTGGGAGGATGGCATATCCTCACTCTCAGGGACACTTGTGGCCACATTTGGAATGCCCACACAAACAGCTACTAGGCTTTTAGCCACTTGGAGTAGCTGTTACCTCTGTGTGTGTGCGTGTGATTTTGAAATGGAAAGGCAGCACTTGGACCTAGGGAAGAATGAATCTGTCTCAGCTTCTCTCAGTTTCTCATTTTCCAGCCTTCAGTCCACTGCATTTCCACATTAATTTGTGAATTCATATACATTTTTGTGCAGCTTTCTCCTAATATACACATTTTTACAATCATTTTCCTTTAATATAATGTAGTTTTGCTCATTCTCTTTGCTAATCTATGAATTTTTGTGCACACTTTTTGGTTGGAGAACCGCATCACAAAATTTAGAGAAATGCTAATTTTTGAAAAATAGTGTTTCTGTTTGCTTATTGATTCGAGAAGTGCAGATTAGGTAGGTTTGCTTTAAAATGCAAACTGAACAAATTTATCTCCCATCCCTATTTAAAATCTGTATTTGATAGTTTTTATTTTTGAATCTTAATGTGGCATTTTGCTTTTGAAAGCTCTCAAACTATGAGACAGAATGGAATGGACTAGGATAGGAAGGAGTGCCTATGCATGAACGATAACACACATGTTGTTGTTATTATGTGCCTTCAAGTCGATTACGACTTATGGTGACCCTATGAATCAGTGACTTCCAATAACATCTGTTATAAACCACCCTGTTCAGATCTTGTAAGTTCAGCAGATAGTTCTGGTTTAATTTGTTCTAACACACAATTGTTTGTCTTTTTTGCAGTCCATGGTATCTGCAAAACTCTCCTCCAACACCACATTTCAGATGAGTTGATTTTTCTCTTATCCGTTTTTTTCACTGTCCAATTTTCACATCCATACATAGAGATCGGGAATACTATGGTCTGAATGACCCTGACTTTAGTGCTCAGTGATACATCTTTGCATTTGAGGACCTTTTCTAGTTCTCTCATAGCTGCCCTCCCCAGTCCTTTGTTGTTATGTGCCTCCAAGTCGACTACGACTTATGGCGACCCTACGAATCAGCGACCTACAAGAGCTTCTGTCATGAACCACCCTGTTCAGATCTTGTAAGTTCAGGTCTGTGGCTTCCTTTATGGAATCAATCCATCTCTTGTTTGGCCTTCCTCTTTTTCTACTCCCTTCTGTTTTTCCCAGCATTATTATCTTTTCTAATGAATGATGTCTTCTCATTTTGTGTCCAAAGTATGATAACCTCAGTTTCATCATTTTAGCTTCTAATTATAGTTCTGGTTTAATTTGTTCTAACACCCAATTATTTGTCTTTTTTGCAGTCCATGGCATCTGCAAAGCTCTTCTCCAACACCACATTTCAAATGAATTGATTTTTCTCTTATCTGCTTTTTTCACTGTCCAACTTTCATACCATACATAGAGATGAGAAATAACATGGTCTGAATGATCCTGACTTTAGTGTTCAGTGATACGTCTTTGCATTTCAGGACCTTTTCTAGTTCTCTCACAGCTGCCCTCCCCAGTCCTAGCCTTCTTCTGATTTCTTGACTGTTGTCTCCATTTTGGTTAATGACTGTGCCAAGGTATTGATAATCTATGACAAGATCAATGTCCTCATTGTCAACTTTAAAGTTACATAAATCTTCTGTTGTCATTATTTTAGTCTTCTTGACATTCAGCAGTAGTCCTGCTTTTGTGCTTTTTTCTTTAACTTTCATTGTCATCATGGTCTGTGGGTGGGTAGGAGGCGACAAGGGAGGAGGTGGAGAGTAAGATGGGTGGAGTGGAGAAAACAATTTTTTAAAAAAATGGAATGGAGGGAAAAAGAAGCCAGAGGACAAGAACATGGATAAAGGAGGAGAAGGAGGCAGCAGCAGAATGGAGATAAAGAACTGTGGAGGTGAAAGATGAACAGTGTGTGTGTGTGTGTGTGTGTGTGTGTGTGTGTGTGTGTGTGTGTGTGTGTGTGTGTGTGTGTGTGAATACTGTGTTTACACTTGGCACACAAAGTGGCCTCCACCACCCTCTCTGGCTACTGTGCTGCATTTGCAGTATTAACTTTTTTGCATCTCAGGGGAAAATGTTTGCTTGGGTGAGTGTCCCTTAGTTGGTGGCAGGGCAGGGTCCGGGAGGTGATTAAGTGAGAGAGAGTATGCTTACTGGCTGAGGGGGGGTGGCACTTGGTTTGACGTGCAAAGATCTGAGTAGTGGCCTCTGCCTCCCTCTCCACCTTCCTTACCAGCGGAGAGACCACCATTGCTATCATGGATAAAAAGAATAATTCTACTACCTCTGTATGTGTGTGTTTATTTTTAATATAGTTTTAGGCTACTTAGATGCGCAGCAGCCAAGCCCAGCACCTTATAGGCGTTTTTTTTAAGTAACTGAAATGTAACTCTAGTGATTACTTTTGAGAAAAAGTAATCAGTTACTTTCAGAGCAATTGTAACAGTAGTTACTACTTTTTGGGCCATGTAACTGTAACTGTAATTTATTACTTATTAAAAGTAATCTTCCAAGCTCTGAGTTTGTACTATGTGGATGTGCACACATGTGTATACGTAACACAGTCACACAATATGCACAACAAAGAACACAGCAAGTGGCCCACAAAACCACAAACAATAATGGCTACCTTTGTACTTGCGCACACATCCATATATTAATTTATCAATAAAGTGTCATCTGTTGATTCCTTCAAGAATGAAACACTTACTGTGACTTCAGTGCCAACTGAACAGAAAGCAAACAGAAAATCTCAAACAAGCCAATTGTTTGTTTTGCCATTATAGTTAATGGAGAATGAACTGAAGTGAGATGTCAGTCTGAAGCACTGAACCAAAGTAACTCACTATCCAAAGCACCTAAGTGGATTCTGAAGCATTTTCTTTTCTGTGCATACTCCTACAATTTATTCACAAAATTGTCCAAACACCTGAAATGGATGTCTGTAGAACAGAGGTGCATTTGGCTCCAATGCTGCAGATTTTAAGCAGGTTTTAAACCCATGCATAGCAGCCTGCCTTCTCCTCAGTAAGGCTTTCATTTGATAGAAAAGTTATTCATCTTAAAATATCTAAGACTGCTGGAATTTTATGTTTTTAGTGGGCCTCTGTTTTTAAATTATTGTGAATTCTGCTATTGTAAGGTTTTTGAATTGTGTTTTGATGCTGTGTAAGTTGCCTTGAGTGGACTATGCCCCAAAAGGGGGCCTATAAGTAACTTTATACATTATTTATTTATTTTTATTTAAATAAAATAATTAACTTCATGCAGACCAAGCAAAAAAGAATCACCCTGGCCGTCTTCGGGGTATATTTGTAACCCAACAAGATTTCCAATGGAAGGATGGGGTTGTCCCCCAGAGACCATTTTTTTCTTTGTTGTCAGCAGAAGTGTGCTTGACAATACCAAAGCACCTTGAACCAAATAACACTTATTCAGAGGAGGTAAATTTTTTCTGAACTGACCCCTTCCCCGTGCATATTGAGTAAACAACATAATTTGCCCTCAGGACTTTTTGCTGGGGTGTATATGGACCCCAGTTGTTGTTGTTTTGTTTTGTTCATTTTTGTGTTTTGTTTGTTTGTTTCCAGAAGGAAAATGACATGATAGAAGTGTATAAAACTATGCATGGCATTGAGAAAGTGGATAGAGAAAAGTTCTTCTCCCTCTCTCATAATACTAGAACTCGTGGACATTCCAAGAAGCTGAATGTTGGAAGATTCAGGACAGACAAAAGGAAGTACTTCTTTACTCAGCGCATAGTTAAACTATGGAATTTGCTCCCACAAGATGCAGTAATGGCCACCAGCTTGGATGGCTTTAAAAGAAGATTAGACAAATTCATGGAGGACAGGGCTATCAATGGCTACTAGCCGTGATGGCTGTGCTCTGCCACCCTAGTCAGAGGCAGCATGCTCTGAAAACCAGTTGCCGGAAGCCTCAGGAGGGGAGAGTGTTCTTGCACTCGGGTCCTGCTTGCGGGCTTCCCCCAGGCACCTGGTTGGCCACTGTGAGAACAGGATGCTGGACTAGATGGGCCACTGGCCTGATCCAGCAGGCTCTTCTTATGTTCTTATGTTAATGGTAAGTGGTAACTGGTTAAAATTTGGAGACATTGTACAGGTGACAGTTTGTAAAAATGTCCAGCAGGACAACCTGGTAGATCTACCCATGTGTAAAATACACAATAAAAGTGCACCTGAGGCAGAAATTTGCCCTGGGGCTTTTTGCTGGGGTGTTTTTTTTGTTTTGTTTCCAGAAGGAAAACAATAAGTGGTAACTGGCTGAAATTTAGGGATGTTGTACAGGTTAAAATGTGTGACAATGTCCTAGGAGGACAGCCCTGTAGGTCTACTTATGTGTAAATACACAATGAAAACTGCCTGGGGTCCAAATCTACCCCAGAGATCTATATGAATGCTACCAAATAGGTTCTGTATGTAAGGAACCAATGGATCTGTATTTCAGGCCAGACCTATTAGCAAGAATATGTATATTAAATCAGATTTGTGGCAAGTTGACATGAAGCTGGAGCGTGAAGAAACTTGAACAATTTCTCCATATTTCTACTGTGCCTTGCTAACAATGCATGTGCATGTAGTTCACTCACATGCACACACACACACACAACCACCTCTGTCAGACAGCTGTTCTGTTTCTGTATCAGTTCTGTAATAGTATATTCCCCTTGCAATGGAATGCCATTGCCTCTGGCAAGGTATCCCTTTTACCGAGGTGAATGTGAAGCTCAAAAGCCTTTAGGCATGAAAAAGCAAGTATTCTACTGGCGCCTACAGCTAGTTGTGCCTTTGTGTCTTTTCTTCATCACTGAATGTTCATATTCCTTAAAGATTCCAGTCAGTTCATCTCCATTCCATGGTAAAGTTGATTCATTACTGAACAGCACCAGGACACTGTGAGAGCAAACTGTAACCATATCATGAATTTAGCATTCAGTTTAGTAGGAAACTGTTGATTTCCTGCTAATTCTCATCCAATTTCTACACTTACATCTGATAAAATTCAATACAACATCCATTGACAGAATGATTGTATATCTCTTTGCAACATCATGGTCTGAACCCATAACTCTTCCAAGTTGATGAATGAAGAAAATGTTTTTTTTCTGATAATGTTATGTGTGTGTATGTGTCCTTGTCTATTATCTCTTTTCCTTTAATTTATAGATCAAGCATGTATGTTACACGTTATCACCTGCAATTAAATTGTGGAATAGGGACCACATTCAGACCTGCTGCCAGCCTTTATGGATCTTCGGACCCAACCCCACCTGGGGCTTCTGTACAGAGTGTGCACATGACACAACTGCTTGCTGCCACCACCAGTCACTCATCTCAGCCCCCTCCTCCCAACAGCTGTATATACTCAGTGGTGGATATTGCGTCCTGGAGAATCTAACAATGTGGCAACCCGCCACAGAATGGAGGTAAGTGTCAACTCAGCTCCCAACAGAAGCACTAGGGGGTCAATTTGGACCCTGATTTGGCACTTCCAAAAATAATCTATCTCAGTCCAAAATTTCAACTTGGGTCCAGGTCTGCTTCAGAACAACGAAGCTTCATTACTATCCCCATCATTCACTATTATATGGAAATAAAAATGCCTATATTTATTTTTCAGTTTGACAGATGTGGACAAAACTTTCAGGCATAGCAGGCACCCCATAAATAAAGCCTGCCAGATTACACACAAACATGCCGAGTGTGTTTTGTGTTGACCACCTTTAAATTTTTATTTCTATACACACACGGAACAGTCTTTAACATTTTTTTAGAAAAAAATGGCAGAATTGTATAAAATTTGCAGGCATGGTAGACCCTCTGAGAGGATGAATCCACCCAGCGTTTAGAAGGACAGCTGCACTGTTTTTCTACAAGGGCAGTCTTTAGGATTTGGAGATGGTTAAAAAGGATTCACTTTACTTCTCCTGTTGTTGCTACTAACATGATACATTTCTCATGATCAGACACAATAACGGATTGTTAACGATATGGGTGTGACTGTCTAACAATAAAGATGCTGAAAAGTGACAAAATGTGTATTGTGTGATGCTTTGCTACTCACAACAGTAAGTGCTTGTGCACACACAATAGCACTTCAGTAATGAATAGTACTGTCACACAAAAGACTAATTTTGATCCTATGGCAGATAAATTAATAAAATAATAACATCTCTGAAATAGAATATATACTTACAGTGTTGGTAGTACAAAACAAAATATTTGTGTGGAATAGGCACACACAGGCAAAGAATAATTTGATATAAGACACTACAGCAGAGCAATTAATAAAATAATAACATCACTTGAAACAGACTAAAAAAAGACTATGCCCTGAACACTCCCATAACTAAAGGGAAGGGAGGAGGCATCCACTGATTCTAATAAGAACAGACAAACAACACTCAAACAAAAATGCAAACCATAGCAAGATTAAATCCAAAGGAATAAATTAAAAATGGGGCAGTAATGATTTGGAGAGAGCCAGTGTGGTGTAGTGGTTAAGGTGCTGGACTACGACCTGAGAGACCAGGGTTCGAATCCCCACACAGCCATGAAGCTCACTGGGTGACCTTGGGCCAGTCACTGCCTCTCAACTCAGAGGAAGGCAATGGTAAACCCCCTCTGAATACCGCTTACCATGAAAACCCTGTTCATAGGGTCGCCATAGGTTGGAATCGACTTGAAGGCAGTCCATTTCATTTTTCAATTATTTGGAAGAAAATGAGTGGAATATAAAAAATGGAACTGGGTTGGAATGACGAGTGTCAAAGTAACCTCTCCAACATAACGCTTTAATGTTGCTGCTCCTCTGAGGCAGAACAACTTACACACAGCAAGAAGCAGAAGACCAAGAGGCTATTTTCTTTCTGTCAATATCCCTCCCTCACCCCCCAAAAAATCACTGGGATTGAAGATCCTGAATAAATAATTCCCTCTGATTCTAGTCAAAAACAGAACTCTTCCTCCTAACTCTCCCTAACGTGGCATTTGCTCTATCCCCACAATGGTGTTTTCCATATATGATTAAGTTTAGAGGCACTAAATTCACTTTTTCCAGGAACTTGTTGGCAGTGTTTTTGTTTTTGTTGTGCATTCTAGTTGCCCAAGGCACCATAAAGGTACCTTGTCAAGATTGCAATTTGCCTTGGACAAGCTCAGAAATCCTCAGAAGCATCCTGCTTTGGCTCAGGATTTGCGATTCATCTAAAGCTGCTGAACACCCCTAATAAGTACACCTGCCAAGGAAATGTGTCTGTGGGGAAGTGGTGAGTGACTAATGGCAGTGGTGACAATTCCAATGGCAGCAGGATAAGGGTTGGCAATGGGCCGTTCTGAGACCCCAGGCCCTCAGCAGGTGCTCAACCCTGGCAACCTCCAATTCCAGCCTACATTGCCTGCTTGATTCCACACCTGCTGCTTTTACATAGTTTTCATAGGAAGCTGTATTTATATCAGTTCATATTCTCTGAAGTATTCTCTAACTGGAATTCCTGCAGGGGTAGGAGCTAACTTTGACCAGCCATCAGCCTGAGTGATATCCACTTGTACAGAAGTTTTTAATGCACACAGTGGAACTCCTCTTCCTCTCCTGCCCTCTCCAGCCACCCAAACACCCTCAAAATCAACTCCAGAGGGTTGGGGGACCCTCCAGAGTAGATTTTGAGGAGCACGGGGGAAGAGACAAAATGGAAGTCCCATTCACAAGCTGAAATCTCCTGTTGGATAGAATCTCTTTAATGCTTCCGTTGCTGAATCAATTTAACAATCCAAGGAAGTCTGGATAAGGAATTTTTCTATGCCTCGCTTAGCTCCCAAGGACCACGGTATTCCCTTGCTTTAATGGGCATGTACATGAAGAAGTCTTGCTGGCATCTTGCAACCTGGACTGGACAAAACAAGCTTATGTTGCTTAAATGTTACAAAAATGCCATCTATAGACTAAATTTAAGCAATACTCTGTAGATTTTCACAGAAACTGGACATTCTTGCAGATTTTTACTGTTTGCTGAAGAAAATGCCTTAGGCCAATGAATAATAAGCATTTTAGAAAAAGGCATAAACTGTCTTGCAGGAGGATAAAATTGGTGCAAGGAGACAATACCTACTTTTGGAAACAGTTTACATGGTTAGGAGTGAAGATGAGGCAAGCCTTGCTGGATCAAACCAAACACCTATTTTCTCTAGGTTCTTGTTTTCCACAGTGGCCAGCCAGATGCCTATGGAAAGCCCATAAACCCACAAGCACAACAGCACTCTTCCCACTTGTGATTCCCAGCAATTCAGAGGCGTGCTGTCCCTGATACGGCAAGTAATATATGTACCTATCATAGTTGATAATAAAAAGTAAAAGATTAATTAAAGCAAAAGATTGACTATAAGCAGCATACTACACTGGCAACTTTGGGATTAACTTCAGGAGGTGGTTCAGCAAGGAACAAGAGCAGTCAATGAGGAGGGTCAGCACCGCACACCTGACCTCCTGGTAGTGGAGTCGCTGCTGCTTACTGGGAAGCAGTAGCATAGTGGCAAATTAAGAATAGTAGGCTCCCTACGTGATAGTCAAGCCACACCCTCTCAAGCCGTACCTGCTTCTAATATTATACAGCCTTCTACAATTCTAAAATAAAATGAGCTTTCCGTTTCTTACTTTGTTTGGAGTGGTTTCTCTTAGTGATGCATCACAACGATCAATCATCCCATTAGCCAGGGTGAGGCCAATGGGTGCACTACTCCCCTAGAGCTGTGCTTCACCCCCCTCCCCCGGAATTTTTTTCCAGAAAATTGTCTGTTTAATTTATGACATGACAGACAATTACAGCTTCCATTTAAAGAATGTCAGCTTGATTACAGATCAGGAGCAATTTAAGGATAGGGTCGTCTAAAAACATCAGTGAATTAGGAAGGGGAGTGCACAATAAAAGCCCCATTGGCAAGGTCCCGCTGAAAGTCTATTCGCTCAGGACTTTCCTGACTGAGGGTAGATTTTTCATGATCACAATCACCCTATAATTACTTAAGTAATCCCGGTGGTGGGGGAAGTAGCCTGTATATTATCATGACCCTTGAAGAGTTAAATAATATAACTTTGTATTATGGCTAGATGCAACTTCTTGGACTGTCCTTTGCTCTGCCTTTCAGTTTCAGTTTCAGTTGTGTTCTCTACTCAGCTAGCAATAAAGAAGCATGTTTGTTTGCCTGCGGTAAGAAGTAAAAGGTATTTTCTGCAGTTTCTGCTGAGTGGGACTGGGTGCTTATTGCTAAAGGGTGAAATAAAGAGATAACTTAAACTGACCACACACACTTTCTCCCCCTCTTGAATGTATTCTCCCCCTCCTCGTTCCTACTACTCCTGGCTACAAAACCACACATCTTCCCCTTTCCCCCCTTTCTTTTTGCTGCTGGGTTGAGAATAAGATCCAACAAACAGGAAGCTGTGCAGCAGAGAGAGAGAGAGAGAAACATCTCCTCAACCCAAATTCTCTCCTCCCATACCTCCTTTTCCACTTTACCTTGCTTGTGTGCTCTATGTCATCATCTCCACATTTCTTAGTCCTTCCTGTGGGTGCCTTCTCCCACAACAGTAGATATCCCTAGGAGCCATTCAGCATGAAAGGGGTGTGTGTTAGCTACTGAGATTAGCCTTCTCAGTGGCCAGTTCGTCTCCTTTCACTCTGATTGGCTCCAATCAGCAGGAAAAGACACTGAAGACACTGGGACCCTGTACGCAAAAAAGTAAGGGGGTTAAGACCCCCTGGGACCCTGGACAACTACACCCCTGCTGGGAGCGAAAGGGAGACATGGCAGGGAGGTCAGTATGGGCACACTGGTGGAGACAATCCCGCACTCCCACCAATGCACCTGCACAGCACCATCACATTGTTCTAAGTTTTAGCTGTCCATGTGTTCAAAGTGAGAGGGACATACTTCCAAATGTGCAGCAGCTTCAGTCTTCTCTGTATGAAGTGCATTTTGGGATACCATCTATACTATTTCTTGTTGTGAATAACTGCTCAGAAACCTCCATTTAATCCAAACATTGACCCAAAGCCACAGTACATTTTCAAGAATGTATTTTTTCTTTAATTCATAGATTTATCACCTGTTTTTCAAGAACAAAAAAACTTCATAAAGCGATTTACACATTCATTGCGAAAAACAGAATCAATAAAATATAATTTACTAGGGCTTCCGCCCCTGTGCACTCTGTGCACCAACCTCAGCACCTAACCCCAGAAAACCAACCCCACATCCCCAGGTCTTGCCAAACTCTTCCCTTAGATCTGACCAACCCTCCCTCCCAGCTCGTCAAGCACCCTCCCCCCTTTAGATCTTCTTCTGCGATGAAGAGGGGGAAGAGGAGGGAAGCAAAGGAGGAAGGCAACCGCCAAGACAAGCTGCACAGGAACAGCTGCCCCAGCCTGTCCTGACTACTCCTCTGTGGCTCATCTGACCACTGCCGCTGTCTCAGTCACTTGCCTGCCACACCTACCATGCCTGCTGACCGCCATCGCTCTGCAGCATCACCCCTGCTGTCTTGCTCACCCCCTGCCTTGATCATCACTGCCGCCATGCTGACTCACTCTGCATGCCCACCACCCACTATCCTACTCACCTACCCACAGCTTGGAAAAGTTACTTTTTTTGAACTACAACTCCCATCAGCCCAATCCAGTGGCCATGCTGGCTGGGGCTGATGGGAGTTGTAGTTCAAAAAAAGTAACTTTTCCAATCTCTGCACCTACCTCCCCTGCCCCTCCCACCACACCTACCCCACCAGCCACCCTGGATGGTTGTCACCTAAGAAAAATATAGATATAGGAAGAACAGCATTCAAAACATCAATTCATCATTCACATCACTAGTAAAAAGCCAGTGCAAAACTAGCAATCACCCAGTATAACATAAATCTTCATGAGAGTGGATGGTGAGCAAAACAAGAGAAAAGATGAGGTTTCATGCTATTTACCCCAAAGGCTGCAGTTTTAAGATCAAATGAGGAAGAAGTTGAGGTGGCATAATTGGATTAGTATTACTCACTAGGTACAAAACAGATTGCAGGTTGCACCCAAGGCTACCGGGACAAAGAAGCAATAATGGCTGTTCCCCAGTTTTATAATATAAAATCTAATCATTACTTGATTCTCTCTTGAGCCCTAATCAGAACACACAGACCCAATTCAAATAAATCCCAAAGTTTTCTGGTGTTCACCTTAAAAAAAAAAACACAGATTACTGTGCAAGTATTCAAAGTGAACTTTAAATGTTTTCATTAGCTATATAAACATTTGTCAATATGGCATTTTGAAAAATATATTCTTTTTTAAAAAAATTAAAGTTACTTCCTTGTGGAGGACATAAAGAAGAACAACCCCTTGCTCAAAATACATCAGGATGTTGGGGATTTCCTAATAAATATTGATTTGCACCATCCTGCAATCTCCTTTTCTGCTGTGTTGACTCTAACACTGCCAATATTTGCTAGTTTGGTTTGAGATCTGAAAATGATATTGCATTCAACATCATTAAAAGTCCAATATCCAACAAAAACACAAAAAGGATAAAAAACAAGTCTTTCAGAATTAACAGTCAGTCTTGAATTCTTGGCTTGTTCTTCATCATAACTATCTGGAATCTCTGTGCTGGGTGGAGCCTGTTTTCGCCACAACTTGCTGTTTACTGGTAGAGAAACATTTGCTGCCCAGCAAATGTTGCACATGGCTGCCTCTGGTCTTGGCAGCATCCCAAATATCTTGTAAATCAAGTTTCTCAAGAAGCCAATAACAAGTAGCAGAGTGTAGGTCAAACCAGATATGACGTTAACAATGTTCTTGAATCTCATTATTAGAATTCTCCTTTTTTTATAGCAGCTGTGGGGGGGGGGGAATCTGGAGTTTTGTTTTTTTTAACCCTCTCACCCTTCAGTACTGTTTTGCAATGAATTTTACCCCACCTCCAAACCTCCTATTTGCTACAAATAGCTTTGAGGACAATTTACAGCTGCATAACTTTCTGTGGGACAGGTTTGAAAAACCCCCTATAGATACCAAGGTCCTAATCTACATCAGGATTCCCCCCAAGGTACTCTCAATCTGAAGCAGATTGTCCTAACTGTGGGATGCAAAGGCATGTCTAATCTCTTTCTGGTATGACTATGTAAGTCACATCTAACTTTTAAACGGAAAACAGATGATAAAAGCTGATAAATTATTCAGCTAGTAAAATTATAGTTAAAAGCAAGATTGACTCTACTAGTCGAGGTAAACTAAACTGCAGGTGTGGGGAACCTTTGGCTCTCCAGACGTTGCTGAACTGCAACTCTCATCATCCCTGACCATTGGCTATGTTGGAAGATGTAGTTCAGCAACATCCGGAGGGTCAAAGGTTCTCCATACCTGCTGTAGTGGAAGGACGTAGGTCACAATCAAGTGCAGAGTTAAGTGCACCCAACACTATGCTGGATTACTACCATGATATGTATAAACTGTGCATATGTACAAATTGTCATACTAGCTTAACAGTCTTCACTGAAATTTTCCCTCTAGTTTTTTAAAAAATGTTTTATTGAAATATAATGTATGGGAGAATCTGCAAGAAAAACTTTAGCCAATTATTCAAATCAAAAATTCAAATCAGAAAATCCGGACAAGTGAGGATCTCGACTAATCCTAGCAGAAAAGCATCTGTTCAGACCCCTGGACATGTACTTCAGCCAGCAGCTTTGGTTCCCCAGGCAAGGATGGGGAATAATCCATTCTCTCCTTGCTAGGTGAGACTTGGGTAAGTCCCTGGTATACACACCAAGACCCCTTTATACTCACATTCAACTAAATTCGCATGCTCAGGCCAAGAGCACCCCCCAGGTCCCCCCAGGCCTGAACAACTGGCAGATACCTAAAGAGTGCTCTTAACCCAATAACACTTGAGCAAACCAAAATATTTTTCCCCACCTTCCTCTCCTGCCCAGACTCAATGCCACAAGAGGTAAACAGCTCATGCTTGTACACCTTATCCCAAACCTAACAAGACCAACAAACCCCTGTGCAGATCCTCCAAAAAGAAATGGCACAAATGAGTTGACAAATGGAACCCATCATCCTGAAATTAATGTGCCAATGAGGTGTGTAACACACATACCCAGCCACTACCTATTTTTTTATCACCCGGTTCAACCCCCCTGCCTCACCCTATCGATCCTATTGGGGCGAACCACTCCTCTCCAGACCCTGAGTTCTAAAAGTGCTAACCAGACCACTAGCACATCTGGGAAGTTGTGCTTGATCCAGCAGCGATCATAGGTAACCCTATGCAATGTCATGGCCCCGTCAGAGGACTCTTCAGATGAGGATGACTCGGGAGTAACAGCAGCAGACCCAGGAGCAGCAGGAGACACGGAGGAGCCTCCTGAGAATCCAGCTCCTTCTGCCCCTCAGCTGCAGAGCACCCCAGGGACAGCAGAGGCCCTGCAGCCAGACACAGACAGTGAACAGGATACTCCCCCCTCACCTGCAGAACGTAGACAGCAGAAGGTCAGGCAGAAGAGAGGCAGGCCTGTCTCCTTAAGGCCCAAACGCTGAGGGCTCACACCTGCTGTCCATCCTGCTCTTTATAAGGCACACCTTGGCTGCAGCTTGCTGCTGACTGCAACGTCAGGCGTGGCTTTGTGTAGACCTAGTTTCCCTGCAGCATCTCTTTGACTGACCTCCTTGGCAATTGATCCCGGACCTCCACTGACCTCGCTTCTGGACTTCTGACTCAGCAAGTACGCTTCGGATAGGCCTGGCAGATTTACAACCCGACTGCTGGCTAAGGACTTTCCTTCCCTGCCAAAGACCCAGGAATTTCCAGCCCCCCCTGACACTGCTGAGGCAGTGTAGAGCTGACAGGCAATAGATCCAGCCCAGTACGCTAAACCGACTCATTCTCCAGAATATTAACCAGATTACCAGAATATTAACCAGGCCTGCCTGGGACTGCCTTCAAGTCGATCCTGACTTATGGCAACCTTATGAATAGAGTTTTCATGGTAAGTGGTATTCAGAGGTGGTTTACCAGTCCTTCCTCTGAGGCTGCAAGGCAGTGACTGGCCCAAGGTCACCCAGTGAGCTTCATGGTTGTGTGGGGATTCAAACCCTGGTCTCCTAGCTTGTAGTCCAATATTCTAACCACTACACCGGGGACCCTGCAAAAAAAGTCAATACACTGTGGGCAGGAGTTCACTCTATAACATATCCTGCTTAGCCTTCAAGTGCACCATAGCCCTGGCAGAAAGGCGAAGCTATATTCCCATCACCAAAGAGCTTGCACACCTCAAGGCCCAGAAGAGAATGAAATGTCAACAAAGCACATCTTGAGCGAGATCCAAGAAACAAGGGAGGAATAATCAAAGACAGAAAACCAACTGCATATTTATCCAGGCCAACACTTTGCATATCGCTATCTGCCCATGGCCAGCTTGCAGAACACGTCAACAGAACCTGCCTCCACCAGAACAAGAAAAATTGCAGATCACTATCTGCCCATGGGCATGACCCCCAGACTCCATTAGAGCCGAACATAGGCCTTAAACACTGCACCTGAACAGTGCTTTCAGACACTTGTCAGTCATTGAAAAGTAAGGCCCTGTCAAGAGGTGTCCCACTTGGAACCCGCCAATAACTCAAGGGCTGGAAGGCTCCATAAAAAGCAGTCAAAGCCACACCCTTGAACAGCGTAGCCTCAAAGGCCTAGGAGCATAACCTAGTAAACTGTGACAGAAGCTGCAGAATAACATCAGGAATTAATGGTGGCTGCTTGTCTTGCACAGATGGACATTCCCTAGACCATCCCTCAAGAGTTTTGTGGATCTGGAAATCCTAAGTATTGTCCTGCCCAAAGTGCGAGACACGAGACAGAGGCGAGACTGGAATTAATTCCTGTTTTATTAGAGTAATGGTTACTTCAAAGGCAGTGTGTTTCATAGACTTAGCTATGCTCACTACAGTCCCTAGCTAAGCTACCTAGGTGTACTCTGCAGCATGTTAAGAAAGTTGACTCAGCAACCGAGTCAGGGGGGCGCTGCCTTAAGTAGGGAAGGACTTCGCTCTTAATCTCTGACTCCTTCGAAGTCTCACCTTCTCACTGACCCACTTCTCGCGGCGTCTCGCACAAGGCGAGCCTCCGCCAGCTCATCTGACAGTACAGGTTCAATATGTGCCGGCTCGGCTTCAGGAGGCGGGAAAGCATTTGAAGTGCCAGGCAGTGAGTCCTGGAGGGTGGAGTTGGAGGGCGTGCCAGGTCATCCCCCAATGTCTCTGTTGGGGAATCGGTAGGTAAAGTGAGGTTTGCTTCGGTGGGAGAACTGTCTATGGGAACTGGCAGACTGTCAACTACACCCCTTCCTTCATTGTCCTCGAAAGCCTCATCTACCTCTGATTCTTCCCCCTGCTCTATCTGGGGAAGCTGGGGCTCGACCGACTTCCCTCCCTGATCCTCCTGGGAGAGCTGGGGCTCAACAAGTATACTCAGGGAGGACATTCACCCGTGACTGGAAGGCTAGAGCAGACAAATGCCCTGCGAGTATGCTAACTGTCCTCTCTTCCACCTACAGATCAACCAGAAAGTGCCTCAGATGACCCGCTGGGATGGGCCATGTCTGCTGAAGGCCTTGGGAGACTTGTAATTCCCCAAAGACAGGACAACTACTCTGATAGGCCCTCCTGGTGCTGGGTGCCAGCATTAAGGCCATAGTAGCACTCGCCTCCACCTGCCAAAACTCCATTAGTTGGGCAGCAACTAGACCAGGTCAGAGCAGCACCTGGAGCCAGCTCCCAGAAATGGTCCATCTCAAAGCAAAAAAGGGCATCAGCTATGCTGTTCTGCAGACCAGGGGCATGGTTAGCCACAAATAAAATGTAAAAAAAACAGCATGGAAGCCCTCATCAGCCACATCACCCAAGATCAGCACGTCTGAGTATTCACAACACAAAGAGGGGATTGGTTGTCACACCAAAATTGCACCGTGCAATTCTAGCAGTCAAGATGAATGGGCAGAAAAATGGCAAATGCAATTCAATATAAACAAGTGTAAAATTATGCATATTGGAGCAAAAAATCTGAATTTCACATATACGCTCATGGGGTCTGAACTGGCGGTGACCGACCAGGAGAGAGACCTCGGGGTTGTAGTGGACAGCACGATGAAAATGTCGACCCAGTGTGCGGCAGCTGTGAAAAAGGCAAATTCCATGCTAGCGATAATTAGGAAAGGTATTGAAAATAAAACAGCCGATATCATAATGCCGTTGTATAAATCTATGGTGCGGCCGCATTTGGAATACTGTGTACAGTTCTGGTTGCCTCATCTCAAAAAGGATATTCTAGAGTTGGAAAAGGTTCAGAAGAGGGCAACCAGAATGATCAAGGGGATGGAGCGACTCCCTTACAAGGAAAGGTTGCAGCATTTGGGGCTTTTTAGTTTAGAGAAAAGGCGGGTCAGAGGAGACATGATAGAAGTGTATAAAATTATGCATGGCATTGAGAAAGTGGATAGAGAAAAGTTCTTCTCCCTCTCTCATAATACTAGAACTCGGGGACATTCAAAGAAGCTGAATGTTGGAAGATTCAGGACAGACAAAAGGAAGTACTTCTTTACTCAGCGCATAGTTAAACTATGGAATTTGCTCCCACAAGATGCAGTAATGGCCACCAGCTTGGACGGCTTTAAAAGAAGATTAGACAAGTTCATGGAGGACAGGGCTATCAATGGCTACTAGCCGTGATGGCTGTGCTGTGCCACTCTAGTCAGATGCAGCATGCTTCTGAAAACCAGTTGCCGGAAGCCTCAGGAGGGGAGAGTGTTCTTGCACTTGGGTCCTGCTTGCGGGCTTCCCCCAGGCACCTGGTTGGCCACTGTGAGAACAGGATGCTGGACTAGATGGGCCACTGGCCTGATCCAGCAGGCTCTTCTTATGTTCTTATGTTTTTAAAAAATTCCAGGAAGTTCAAATCAGATGTAATTCCAGCCTCTTGCCATTCCTCAGGCTACCACGCTGCATACCACCAAGTCCAGAAGGGGAGCCCAAGCCCAAGCCTTCTAAAAGAAGATCCTGCCTCCAGAAAGACACCCCCATTGAACCACCAAGAAATATAAGCCACATCTGTAGATCTTCCTGTATCCCCCTGGACACTCTTATGCAGTGGAACTGCAACTGGACACCCCACATGGTGTCACACAGAAGCTTGAGGAAGGCCCTGCTAGGGGAAATTATCCAGGAAGCAAACACCAGGTGGCTAATAACCTCCTGAAGGCACAACAAGATAAGTTTCTTGGCCACCACAGTGTCCTGCAGCCTGGCCTGCAAGGCCTAGAACTTATCAGCCGGCAGCCAAGAACACTGAGTCTTCATGTCCAATTCAATCCCCAGGAAAGTCCCCAGAAAAAAGGTATCCAGGCCCTCAGGCTTCTCTGGGGCCAAAGGAAATCCCAAGTAATTGGTAAGGGCCATGAAGGTATCAACCAAGTGCAAACACTGGGCAGTATTGGCAGGGCCAATAAAAAAGAAATAATCTAAAGAATGTATAGTGAGGGAGGACTCTGACCAGTCCCTCACTACGCATTCCAAGAAAATGCTGAAAGCTTCAAAGGTGGAGCAGGAGATGGAGCAACCTACCGGTATAGCCCTGTCAACACAGCACTGACCTTGGAACTGGAAATCCAATAGGTCCACATCCAAGGGATGGATCAGCAATACACAAAAGGCCCACTTTACGTCACACTTCACTAGCAATACCTCATGCCCGCCCTGATGAACCGCTCTAATAGCCTCATCAAAGGACGTGTACTGAACTGAAGCACTTTCCAGAGGTATGCCATCATTCACTGAACCCCTAGGAAAGGAAAGGAGTGAATGAGCCAGTATTCGCCTGCCTACTTCTGGAGGACAATCCCAAAGGGGAGACCCAAAGTTTAGGTAGGGAGGGGGTCGGAAAGGGGCCAGAGATCTTATTGGCAGCAATCTTTTTGGCAAGCTTAGTTTGCTTCCAAGCCCCAAACTGAATCCTGATTAGGAGAATGAAGGGAAATCCAAGGACCCACATATGGAATCCAGAGGCTCTCAGAGAAACCCGCCGAGAGATAAGCCACTGTCCCCTGATTGGGGAGAGTTGCAAGCAGCCTTACCAATGGGGCAATTTTAACTGGGCTACTGGCCTTGTAATATACCAGGTCCCCTGCCCGGCCCTCTCCTGGACTGGTGCTGGTCCCCACCAGCAGGCTTTGCCTGCCATGCTTTACTGTAGGCTGAGAGCTTGGAGAGAAGACTGCCATACGTGAGAGGTGTGGCAACTATTCAGTACATTCCAGTTAATTATGGTGAGTTTCTGTGGAATACAAATCCCCATTTTGTATACTAACAGTTTATTTTTATGTTCATTCTCCTGTTCAGTTTCATGCTTTTAAATTAAAATAGCTTTCTGCATTGTTTTATATTATAGATTATTTCCTGTGTTCACTGATGTTATGATTATTTTTTGTTGTTACTCATTTGGTATGTTGTGAGCCGCTTTTGGCACAAAATGTTTCGTTTTCTCTTGCTTTTTGAGATTTTGGTTAGATTGGGGTGTTTCTAATGCTAGTCCTACTCAGAGCAGACCTATTGAAGTTAATGACCATGACTATCTTAAGTTTATTAATTTAAATGGTTCTACTCCAAGTAGGACTAGTATTGGACATAACTCATGGCTTTTTAGCCTTAGCCTATTTTGTATTATTCTATTGATTTTTGTGGTTTTATTACTCATAACTTCCTGTTATTGTAATTGTGTTCTGTAATTTTTAGTAAGATGTTTGTGTATATGAACCACTTTGAGGTCACATGATGAAAACTGATACATAAACAGAGTAAATAAATATTTAATGATGGAGTTCACTGCCACAAGCAGTGGGGACAGCCACCAACACAGCTTTAGAAAGGAATCACACAATTCATGAAGCTATCAACAACTACCTGTCATGATAGCCATATGCTACCTCCAGGGTCAAAGGCAGTATATCCCTGAATGCCAGTTTCTGGGAAGCTACAACTGGAGAGGGCTATTGCCTTCCAGTCCTGCTAAATGAGCATCTGGTTATCACAGTCAGATATAGGATGCTGGATGAGATAGGCCTTTGATCTGATCCAACAGAGTTCTTCTTCATGTGGGGGCAGCTTCCCCCCCATCATCAGCCTGCCCCCTTTCTCCAGAAACTCCCTCTTCAGAGTACCAAAGGACTACCACCAGATGAAAACTCACCTTTTCATATCACACTGCTTTCCATTTGGGAGGGGGTGGTGGATCCAACCCATTGCATTAATATGTCTTTATTGTGCATGCTGTAAACAGTTTTATATATTTTTTAAAAAAAACAAGCTCAAACTGTTTGGGGGCAACCATGAAGATCTTTCTGGGCCATCTGATTATTATTTTTTCCTGAGATTGTTTGTGCTGCCCTGCTAATGGTTTTGAAAAGATAACTGGGAATCTCTTTGTCTTTCAGAGCCTGAGGAAAGCAACATTCCTCTAGCTAAAGTGGAAAGTGATGCCAGGTCTGTGTTCGTTGGAGAAGAGCAGTAGGCAGTTTGGAAAAGGCAGAGAGAAAGACAGAGAACTGTGAGATGACTGCACCTTGGGGATGTGGGGAAGCAGATTGTTAACTTTTTGAAGAAGTGCCTGCTGTTTGCTGTTGACACACTTGTAAATGATGCAAATGTTACAAAAATGCAAGAAGGATCCAGCCCTCTCTCATCCAGGATTAAACCCAGGAAGTGCTGACCCTGGAATTTACCATTCGGGGGTCTGCGGACTGTGCAACATTTAATACTATATAGCCCCCAGATATTTTTACACACATAGACCTCAGTCACAGTGCATGCACAGCTATCCAAGGCACTGTGAGTAATGGCAACATCTAAGGTCTTTATAATATTATAGAAATGTTATAGGGTTAAACATATTAATCTGTTTCAGCAAAAACAACACAGTGTCTTGTGGACCCTCAAAGACTAATAAACAGAGATACAAGTGAAGCCTGCCTAGCTCATGTATGAGCTTCAAGAGCTTTTAAAGTTTACCTCAAAGGAGAAGGGGTTTTCAAAGTCCCAAAATTATTCTGTCTTGGCTTTCTGGCTACCACAGAAAATTTCCAGCTCCCATCATGCCTTCCCCAGCAAACACTCTCCCCATCAGACCCACAATCCCCAAAACATTATCCCACTTCTCCTTAAAGTCTTCAAAATCAGCAATAGCACATGAGGGGAGGGGAAAATGAGGGGCTGTCCTCTCCCCATCCCCCATCCCTCTCCAGGGCATTTCCGAAAGGTTATTGGGATTTTTGTTCCTGAATCACAAGGTGCCAGAGAGGGAGAAGACAAGAGAGAGACCTCCTTCATTTCCTCTCATCACACTGCTGCTGCCGCTGGCTAGTAAATCTTTAAGTGGAAGAAGGGAGGTGCTCAGGGGTTTGGGGAGGGCAATGGGCTTATTTTCTAAATGTTAAATTGGCTCAGATTATTTAAAAAACAGTAATTTGGTTTATTTTCTGAGCCAATCTCTCATTAACAGGAGAGGCGTTCTGCTAATATATTGTAGCATTAGCTTTTCTGGGCCAAGGTCTCCTTTATTAGATGCCTCACTAAGTTTCAATACTATTTTAGTGCAATTCTAACAAAATTGTACTTTTGCACTTCAAATTATTTTAGGTAGAATTCAGTATAATGGCTCTGAACTTCACTAGCAGGCACCTAAACAAACTATTTAGCTGAAGCTCAAACCACAGGTTACATTACACAGATTTCCATTGTTGTGTGCCTCAACCTGGGCAAACTAACACTTGGAGCAGAAGAAGGGCGAATGGAAAGAGGCCGCTTCAACTTTTGCATCTGGTCCTTTTTCAGCTCAAAGTCATCCTCCCCAAGCTACGTTACTACTTTCTGTGACTGAAAGAGATGAAATATCTATATCTTCCCCATTTTCTTTATCTCACACATGAAAAAGCAGTTTGGGAAGTGTGATTTTGAGCTAGAAAATTACAGCAGAGGAAAGAGCTAGATACCTTTCCTGCCCAGATGCACCCTGCTCCAGGCTGATTTGTACTTTACAAAAAAAGAGAGGAAATGATGGGGGTGGGGCGAAATGCCATATAATGTGTAGTTTCAGCCTTAGGCTATAATCCAATACCTACTTGAATGGGAGTAAGTTATTGAACTCAATGAAGTTTACTTCTGAGTAGACATGTATAGGATTGCACTATTAATCCCTTAAAACCAACTAGGTAGTTAAAAACATGGAGCAACAACAAGAAAGGATAAACTTTTTTATGTAGTTTATGCAAGCAGTGGCTGAAACAGTGTCAGATTTGAGAGGTTTCTTTAACCGACACTTGAAATATGTGTTTGTGCTTCAGAACAGCTCCAAATGGCTCAGCACTTCTGATGGTGTCATTGAGGTTTGGCAGGGAAATACATGTCAGTGACAGCAAGCACTCAGTGTAAAAAGCCAAACAGTTTTGAAAGATCTGATTGCCAAATGCTTCCCTTTTATTGGCCATGTGCTTAATCCTGTGGATGCCTTCACTGGATATGCAACCATAAGTGCATTTGGTGACTTAAGTGCAGTCTCTTGTCATGATAGATTTTTCCACAAATGTACATTTTTCAAGTTTGCATGTCTTTTGTCAATACCTTAGCTCTCCAAGGGCCAGAACGTCAGCTTTCTACACTCTTATGTTTGACTCTTACTAAAAACCCGTCTGTGATGGTTCTCTGAAGCCTGTTTGATGCGGAAAGGGTTTTGACAACTACTGCCTCTCTAGAATTCTTACCTTGCTGATCCTCTTCTTCTTTTATTCCTTCTTCTCAATAACAAAATCTTTTATTCCAGGAGGCACCATTTATCATCATTTCCCCACTCCCTCCCAATGTCTCAGTGTGTACCAAAAGAGATGTGCAGCAAATAGGTTCCCCATCAGAAAACACTGGCAAACCAAGTAGCTTAAGAGATTAACATTTTTCCCTCGAGGTCTCAAATCTTAGAGGCTGAAGGCTTTAACTCTATGCCAGCATGAGAAGTAACAAAACCCATTCTATTTGAGGGCAAGGGAATTAAACCTATTACAAAATCATTGGGACTGCTGCTGTCTTATGAGCAGAAAGGCCGTGACATTTCTTCAGTCTGTATGGTTTTTACTGGATATGTTTTCAGGCAAGGCAAACCCTTGCAATAATACTAGACAAAAGGCTGGGCTGAGCATTGTTTTGCTCCATTAAAACAAAAACACTCTGGGACGAAGGCAGTGGGCTGTAGCAGTCCAGCTACTAAGTATTTGTTCTAGCCCCTACCAACAGATTCAGACTCAGGACTCTTGGCTCAATTATTGCCAATGGCTTTAATCCACAGTTTAGCACATAATTAGAACATCGATCAGATTACAGTTCACACAGAGTTAAGATCAGGACAAGGCACTACTCAGCTTAGCTAAACAAGTGAAGATGTTGTCACAACACTTGACATGCCCTCGAGTCCCCCTTGAGAAGGATGGGGTGGGCATGACTACTTGCATGGCATTCATCTCCCAGCTCAGGACAGGGCAAACCAATCAGCTCTCCCATGAGAAAGCTGGTTAACAGGCTTGGTCTGTTCATGCCTGCTCAGTCTCTGGTGCATCCACGGTGACAGAGATGTTGATGACCTGGTCAGATCTTCATCTCCGGCAGCCTCTCCTGCACTGGAGGTGGGTCAACAACAAGAGGCTGGCTGGAAGGTAGAACAACTGCTGGAAGCAGGGTAAGAGGAGGAGACGGAATGGATTGACAATTCAGCCCCTTCATTCATGTAGGCTGACACCTTGGGGGGGGGGGCTGTTAATAGGCAGATCACTTGACCTCTTCCCAGCATCCTCAGCCATCACTCCTCATCAGACTACTGGGCTCCTCCCCTGGATTCCAGATGTCCTCCTCAGACCAGTCCTGCCAAGAGTTCTCCACAAGGTTCATGGCAGCATTTTAAGTAGATTCATCAGCATAAAATCAATTACATTATAACACACACACACACTTTCAACAGTTAAGTTAGTAATTCACTCAAAGGGTGGAGTCCTCAACTACTCCAGAATCTTAAATATTCAAAATACCTTGCCAGGGTATTCAGACAACCAGAACTTCATAACATTGCAAAGGCTTAAACTTACCATGTCCTAGAACATGTCCTAGAACCTAGATGATTATTTGCCTTGTGAGTTGTGTGTCAGAAGCTAGTCTCCACAACACCCTGCCAATCGATGAAGAGATGTTTAACACGCTTGTATTACCTGCACTATAGTGGAAAACAGGGGAAGAAGGGAAGGGGCAAAAATTAACTTCACCACTTTGCAAGATGTTATAGGGGCTCAATACAGATGCACATTTCCCCAAGAACCAATTTGCCACAGTGATTCTCCCTGCCAAGTGGCAAGGCAAATTTTACTTTGCTTCTGTACCCAAACAGAAATGGAGTAGGGAGAAGAGCAGGGGAGTGGTAAAAACATCTGCAGAACATGGCAATATCTTGCCAACAATTGGACTACTAAATGGTTCAGACATACCACAGTGAGCAACCACAGAATAAATGATCATTGGTATGTGGCCAAACAACTGGTGGATTAACAGTTTGCATACATAGTATGGAAATTGTATTCTGTATTCATTCACCCAATGTAACGAGAACATGCAATGCAAACTTCAAAGCACAAATCCACAGGCAATTTGGAATTTTGCAAATGGATTCAGCACACGTGTTGTACCCATCCCCCAAAGGGTTATGTCCTGCATTGACAAAGTCTCTGCTCTTGCACTAGTCAGAGAATCCAACTTTCACTGATTCCCCCCCCCACTACAACTCCCCTGAAAAGCTAGCTGCTCCTGAGGTTTGGAGAGACCCTTAGTAACCATACATAGGAGTATGGGCTGTAGCACATTAAGTCAGAGGGAAGCTGCAAAAACTGAATGCCCCCTGCCTTGCATGAGCATAAGCACTATCTGCTAGTGCAAAGCCACCACTGGATAAAGCCCATTACCTTCAAGACTTGTACAGTTTTAAACTCTCAAACCCAGATAGCTTGAATTTGTGGACTGCACCTTAGCTACAAGCCCTTTCCCTTTTCTAGCCTAGTGTCCCTTTTTAGAAGATTAATGGACTGTTCAGTTAACTAACCTTTTCTCTGTCAGTCAGTAATTCTATGTTATCTATCACACACTTGGGCTAAAATTCTATGCACACACCTGGGAGAAAGCCCAATTGAATACAGTGGGATTCATTTCTTAGTAAGCATACATAGGACTGTTCAATACAAAACACATTGATTTGCGTACTGTAGCACTGCACAAAAAACAGGCATGCAAATCTGGTGACTAGGCTAAATTGTGTAGTGACTTAATTTACACTTTTAAATAAAAACCTCCATTTGACCTTGGCTATGAAACTCCTAGTGACTTTTCTGATGCTTCTCAACAGTCCATCCTTCAGTTTTAAATAATAATATTGCACGCCCCACGCCCCCCAATCTCCAGGGGTCCCTACACTTACCCAAGGCTTCGTTTCCTTGGAAAGAAGGTCAACGGAGACTGTAGTGTCTTTATGAAATAAGGTTTATTTATTTACACACATTCCAACCTGAGCTAAGATGGAGGAATGCAAAGCATCAGCAGTTCAAAAAATCTTGCTTTTCCATCAGGCTTACAGGAGGCATCATAAAGCCATGGTGCAGGGAGCCAGCCTCTCTGCATGTCTCCAGTTCCCATCCTTTCCTCAGACTCTACTTAAAACACAAGCCTCTCTTTTTGGCCTTGGGGGGGGCTGTGTTGAAAAGTTTCAGTAACAATAGGATCCCCCTGGCCCATTCACCAATTAATGGGCACTTGGCAGACCCATTAGCCCACCTGACCACTCTATTAGATTAACAAAAGATACTCGTCTGACCAGTACAGCAGGTTTCTCACCTCCAGGTGCAGGGTTTCAAATCAGAGGCTGGAAGGGGACTCACAGAAATCATCAATGTCAACCACCAAACCCATAACACATTGACGTGAATTTGTTGGTGGCTGATGCTAATAGGGCCAAACCAATTTAAGTTAAACCCGAGCTTGTAAGTAATTCATTAGGAAAAACGAATTACTTGTAATTTATTACTTTTTTGAGAACCGAGTGGGTTATTTACATTTTGATTGTAATAGAACAAGGAGTAATTTCATTACTTTTGAGCTGTAATTGTAATGTTTTCAGCGTTACTTTTGGGCATTACTTGGGGGGGGAAACAGGGAACACATTATGCTCCTCTGATTTGTGGATAAAAATCAAATGCTTCTGCGCAGTGTTGCACTTCTCTTGTGCTCTATGGGTTTTTAGGAGGTGATGAGGGAGGAGATAGAGAGTAAGACAGGGTGGAGAAAAATGGTTTAAAAATGGACAGTGGTGGAGAAGAATGGAGTGGAGGGAGAAAGGAGCTGGAGGACAAGAAGGCAGCAAGCAGAATGGGCATGAACTGTGGAGGTGAGAGATGACAATGACATGTGTGTGTGTATTTGGTGTGCAACGCTCTGAGCAGTGGCCTCTGCCTCCCCCCTCCCCTCTTACCAGTGGAGAGAAGAAAGCCAAAAGCCTCCTCACAGCTGTAGCTTCAGGGTGAGCCAGGGGCAGGCAGAAGTTGCAGCAGCAAGCAGCCAGGGTCCTAAAGAGCTGCTGCTTCCTGTTTTCTTTTCTGCCCTTCCTTTCTTCCTACCAACCAGAATGCATCGTCATCTTCTGAGGAAGGCATTCCCTGGAAGTTCTTTTGTGCAAATTAAAAAATCCCCCTCCCCATGGCAAATGCAAAGAGTTCCAAACTGGCACATGTCCAGGCACTTGTTAAAAATTATTGTATAGTTGACTTACAGTACAACGTATACAAATCTATTCAGAAGTAAGTCTCTTTATGTTTAATGGAGCTTACTCCCAGGTAAATCAAATTGGGTTTAGGATTGCACTAATTAGGCAAGATAAGGACTGGTTGAAGCCTTGAAGCTGCATTAATTTGCGGGGGGGGGAGAGAAAAAATATGACATTTTATAGTATAAAAATGCATCAATTTGGTTAAGGCAAGTAAAATTTGATGCCTATAATATAGGACTAGCCAGCAGTCCAATACATGTATACTCAGAAGTAAGTTCCATTGGGTTTAATGGGACTTACTCCCAGGCAAGTGTGTATTGGAGTACATACTTACCTGGGAATAAGTCCCATTGAACCCAATAAAGCTTACTTCTGAATAGACGTATTGGATTGCAGCCTTAGTTTCTTTTTGCAGCCATTTTAATTCTGTTTTCTGTATCTTCACAACAGCCATGTGCAGTAGGTTAGTCTGAGAGTTAGGGACTGGTCAAAGGCAGTAAATAAGCAAAAACAATTATGGGTAAAAAATTTAAATGTGAAAATGCTCATGTTCTGAGTATTTTTGTTGCTGTTTGTCAAGGCTTTGTATGTGTGTTTTTATGTCTACTGTCTCATAACTTTTTTTGCCCTGAGGATGTCGTATTTCATACTGTTACAGATGTTCTTTTTTTAAAAAAATATTGCCCAGATTCTGTGGTTGGGTTTTTTTCTTACTTACTTACCTATTGCATTTGTATACCACCCCATAGCCAAAGCTCTCTGGGCGGTTTACAACAATTAAAAACATTAAAAACAAATGTACAAATTTAAAAACACATTTTAAAAAAGCAATTTAAAAACACATACAAAAATGCCTGGGAGAAGGGGAAAGTCTTGACCTGAAACCAAAAAGATAACAGTGTTGGTGCCAGGCGCACCTCGTCAGGAGAATCATTCCACTGAGAAGGCCCTCTTCCTTGTTGCCGTCTGCTGAGCTTCCCTCGGAGTAGGCACTCCGAGGAGGGCCTTGGATGTTGAGAGTAGTGTACTGGTGGGTTTGTGTCAGGAGAGGCGTTCCATCAGGTATTGTGGTCCTAAGCCGTGTAAGGCTTTATAGGTTAAAACCAGCACCTTGAATCGAGCTCGAAAACATACAGGCAGCCAATGCAAGCGGGCCAGAATCTGTTTTATATGTTTGAACCGTCTGGTCCCTGTTACCAATCAGGCCACTGCATTTTGCAGAAGCTGCAGTTCTTTGCATGGTTTAGGATTGGAATTGCAGGAGATCAGGCTCTTGTGCATTTAACAGCTATGGGGCAGGTAGAAATTAAATGGAGTAAGCCTTTTCTACTACGGAAATGCAATTATGAAGAAAGCTTCACCTGTTAACATTCTGTCTGTCAGACATCTTATTACTTGTGTGCCCCCCTCCCCAGATTTACTTTTGATTTGTGAATGTCATGATCATTGCCATTCCCTCCCCGTTTATCTTTGCAACAACCCCGTGAGGTAGCTTACGTTGAGACAGTATGGGTACATAAGCAGCAGTTGGTAGTTGTAGCTAATAGTTGTAGTTAATAAAGTATAGCCCCTGAAATGCTGAAATGTATTCTGATGGAGTCCAGTCCTATATATGTCTACTCCGAATTAAGCCTCATTATGTTAAATGGATAAGTATATAGGATTGCAGATTAATTATTACCTCTGAAAGGAACGTGCTGTCAGACAGAATTTAGGAGACATACTTTTCTGGACATGTTTGAAGCAGGTGGGAAGGGAATTGTGTATCTAACTGGGTCTTCAACATAGTGTCCTCCAGATGTTGTTGGACTACAACGCCCATCAATCTCAGACAATATAAGCAATTATCAGGGATGATGGAAATTGTAGTCCTACAACATCTGGAGGGCACCACATTGGCTATCCCTGCACTGTAAGGCTCCACAAGTAACTTTTGTTGTTTGTTGCAATACATACAAGAACATAAGAAGAGCCTGCTGGATCCAACCAGTGGCCCATCTAGTTCAGCATCCTGTTCTCACAGCTGCCAATTGGATCCCCTAAAGGGAAGCCCACAAACAGGACCTGAGTGCACAAGCAGCACTCTCTTCACTTGTATTCCCAGCAACTGATATTCAGAAGCATACTGTCTCCGACAGTGAAAGTAGAGCATAATCATCATTGATGGGTGCTATATCCTCCATGATAGCTACATCCTCCATGAATTTGTCTAATCCTCTTTTAAAGCCATCCATGTTGGTGCCCATCACTGCTTCTTGTGGTAGCAAATTGCATAGTTTCACCATACGCTGAGCAACACTACATTTTTAATTGCGGGAGAAGGGGTAATGTTTATTCTGTTGGATTAATTTTGGTATGTGCATTTTCTGTTTACCTACGTTATGTCTCTTAAGTTCTACTTTTGACAGTTCAATCATGCATACGTGTCTACCCATTGAGTTCAATGGGACTTACTCCCAGGTAAGTATGCACAGGATTAAGTTACCTCTAAGTTAAACTGTTGACAAAAAAGATTACAAAGGCAACTAGTAAAGTACTAACGTTTGCATTTTTCTTTGATGATACGGGATTGCCATATTGATAAAAATGTGTTTTTGTTGAAAGGGGTGCTGTGTTGTTTTTTTGCAGCACAACACAGGCATGCCTTCAAGCACCGCAATAGAATGCCTTTCAGTACTGGTGGCAACATAATCACTGTAAAAAGACATTCCTTGTCTGATGTGTTCTTTGAGCAAAGATGAGACATAACAGATGAGACATAAATGTATTGTATAGCAGCATTTCAAGTGTAAAATTTGATTTCAAGTGAAAAGTATACGTGTGTTGGGGTATCACCATTGCTGGGTGTGTGTGTGTGAGATTCTGTTATATCATTCTGCTAATCTTATGAATAAAAATTGTTTTTGCTACCCTCTATGTGTGTGTGTTTATTTTTAATGTCGTTTTAGGCTAGCTGTGCAGCAGCCAAGGCCAGCACCTTATAGGCACTCCATTTTTTAAAAAGTAAGTATAATTGTAGTGATTACTTTTGAGTAACAGTAAAGTAATCAGTTACTTTCAGAGTAATTGTAATGGTAATTTATTAGTTTTGGGGGGCCATGTAACAGTAATTGTAATTTATTACTTTTTGAAAGTAAGCTTGCAAGCTCTGAGTTAAACTCTTTGCATTTCAGAGGCACATATTTTACCAGTACACTGAATGGTCATAGTAAGATGCAACCCCTCCTCCCAATTTCCTTATTTAAAAAAGAACATTCTTTTCCTAGAATAAAGTTGTATTCCTTTTCATGGTATATAATTCCAACATAACTTGCAGTGCTCTTAATTAAGATGGCCATGCTGTTTCACACCTGTCTAGTCTTGTTCTGTTGCTTCCAAATAAGCTATTTATGCCTTTGAAAGTCTTCTTATATCATGCAACAATTATACATATACCTATGCATGCTACCTAGACATGACAGAATAGCAGTGCTTGAATGATCATCAGTCATATGGCATTAAATCTCATGAAGGAACTTGCCTTCCCCCCCCCCTTTTTTTTTTGCTGCCTTTTATGACTGCCAATAAACACTTTTCCCCTTTCTGGCTCCCATTAATGCGTCCATGCACAGTAAGTAGCCTTAAATATGCTTATACCTTGACTGTGGCGGCTTCTAAATTTCAGCTCTTTTTTCTTTTAGTTTCTGGGAAATTTCTCTCTCCCGTAGTCAAAAATCTTTTCCACCCTCCTCCTAGAAAATGCAATAATTTCAGTGTTCATGTATATATATTTTAACACAAAATATAGTGCTGGTGAAAGACATTGGGCTGAAGCTGGATCCTAAGGCAGAAGCAGTGGTGGCTTTGGGTAGGAGGGGACAAACTGGGCAGCCTCCCGAGCCCCCAAACTTATCTTGTGCAAAATTCGGCCTCTCTGAAATACCTGAAAGACCACCTCCATCCCTACCCTCTTAAGTAAGATATGGTGATGGGGGCTCTCCTGGTACTTCTGCCACCTTAGAAGTGTGAGGAATGGGGCCCAGGGGAGTGCTTTCTCTGTGACAGCCACAAAATTAATTGTGGAACTTCCTCACCACAGAGTTGCATCTAACATCTTTATTGTATAGCTTTTGCTATATGCTGAAGACACACCTGTTTACCCCAGACTCTCACAGTTAAGGTATTTTGTTTTGTAGGACCCACCTTTTTTGCTGAATTTATACTGTTCTGTTCTGACTGGAATTGTTTTACTTGTTTTTATAACTGTAACTGTTTTATCTGTTTTTATAATTGTATATTGTTGTAACCTGGCCTGCAACCTTATGTTGATTGGTGTGGGTAAGACATAGAATCATAGAATAGTAGAGTTAGAAAGGGACTACAAGGCCATCGAGTCCAACTCCCAACTCAATGCAGGAATCCAACTTAAAGAACATCTGACAGGTGGCTGTCCAGCTGCCTCTTCAATGGCTGCAGTGCTGGAGAGCCCAACACCTCCCCAGCTAATTGGTTCCATTGTCGTACTGCTCTAACGATTAGAAGGTTTTTCATGATTTTAAACCGAAATCTGGCTTCCCACAACTTGAGCCCATTATTCTGTGTCCTGCAGTCTGAGATGATCGGGAAGAGATCCTGGCATTCCTCTGTGTGAAAACATTTCAAGTACTTGAAGAGTGCTGTCATATCTCTCCTCGGTCTTCTCAAAGTTAAACATGCCCAGTTTTTCTCCCTGATCATCCTTATAAATAAATAAAATATCACTTTAACCACACACAAAACAGCAAATTATACATTGAATTCAACAAGATCTTCCAAACTGCGCTTTAAAATTAATGTTTAACTTCAGTAACTCATTCTGATAAAGACATTTTTCATAGATATTTTATCTGTCTATGACCACCCGGTGTCAATCGCAGAGTATCAACACAGAGTATCAATAACATATTAATCATAGTAGAATTATATTTGTTATCAAAGACATGTTCAACACCATTACAGAACATGCGGTTTAAAAGAGCCACATAAATCCTAATGTTCTAACAGATCCCCACCATACACTCATCCTAACATTTTCACCAATCATTTCCTCTCTGCCAGGGCCTTTGCTCATAGAATGGTTTTTAAATTTGTATATTTGTTTTTAATGTTTTTAATTGCTGTAAACAGCTCAGAGAGCTTCGGCTATGGGGCGGTATATAAATAAATAAATACATAAATAAATAAATTTCAAAACAAAACCTTACAAAATTTATAGTTCTGAACTCTTGCTTAACAACTCTGTACATTTTCATGGTGATACATAGAACAGTCAGAGAGAATTGAGAGTTCAAAGTGTAAAAAGAGAGAGAGAAAAAACAGACCCCTTTTGGACATTTTTCTGTCAGAGTTCTCATAATTTGTTGAAATTAATTAAAAATGAGCCATGTTCACAGAGTACTTGTAATCCTATTACTGACATTGCCCCATATGCTGACCTTCATCTTCCGCAGTTTAAAAGTTTAAAAAATGCCTGGCTGATTTTAATTAATTTAATAAATAGCATTGAACTCAATGATAAGGCTAGGCATGCTCAGTAAGAACCAAGTATCAGTGTTCTAAAAGCCAGACTCACAGCTGCTGGGCTTGCCTAATCAGGGGGCCACACCAGACTTTGATTTCACATGAGACAGGCATAGCTTCCCTCAGAGAATCCTGGGAAGTGTCGTTTGTGAAGGTTGCTGAGAGGCGACTCCTATTCCCATGACAGAGCTCCAGTGGCTAGAGTGATTTAACAGTCAGCTGCTCTGATTGAAGCTCTGTGAGGGAAACAGGGCATCTCCTAGCAACTCTTAGCACCCTTCACTAGCTAAACTTTGCAGGATTCTTTGGGAGAAGCCATGACTGTCTAAAGCAGCCTTTTTCAACCAGTGTTTTTCCAAATGTTGTTGGACCACAACTCCCATCAGCCTCAGCCAGCATTGCCAATGGTCAGGAAAGATGGGAGTTGTGGTCCAGCAACATCTAGAGGCACACTGGTTGGGAAAGGCTGGTCTAAAGTGAAATAAAGGTCTGGTGTGGAAGTGGCCAGGGACTGCTTTGGTTGAAAATTTTTTGGGGGGAGAGGCTACATGTGCTTGCTGTAGAATAAAAAGGTGGGGGGCACCCTGAAAAAGAATGATACTGTTCACAATGTTTTCCTTTCGGAAAGGAAAGGGGTTTCCACTCTGCCCAGTGCACACCAATCCAATCTCCTCCCCTCCCCTCCCTGCCCTCCTCCTGGCCTCCCTGCCCTCCTCCTGGCCTCCCTGCCCCTCCCCCAGGTCAGTTTCACTTATCCTAAGCATGATTGCACAGGAATAAATCCCACTGAACTCAAAAAGCATGCAAATGATAAAATCGGCCCACCCTTCCTCCTCCCTTCTATCCCCTCCCTCTTGCCCCTTCCCTCCCCCATCCCCTTCCAATCCCCTCCTTCCCCCTCTCCCTGCCCCCGGTCAATTTTATCTATCCTAAGCATGATTACACGGGAGTAAATCCCACTGAACTCAATAAACATGCAAATGATCACACCTGCCCTCCTCCTCCTCCTGCCTGCTCCCATTCCCCTCCTCCCCTCCCCATCCCCTGTGGTCAGCTTCACCTATCCTAAACATGATGGCAGGGAGTAAATCCCACTGAACTCAATAAGCATGCAAATGATAGATCCATTCTCAGTAAACTTGCACATGATCCCATTTCTTACCTCCTGGATTAAAAAGCAGGGGAATTCACTAATAGGCAACAAAAACCTTGCAGTTTAAGAACGTACCCATAGCCCACAGATATTTCTATCAAACCTTAAAAAGCAGGGAAATTGGGCAGCTATAGTGAATGCACCAGGGAAGCAGGAGACCTGACCTCTCTGAGATATTGTATTGCCATATACATTTGTAAAAATGCAAACACAATTTGGGTTGGTCTTTCACAGTCCAATCCACTTCCTGTGTAGCTTGGAAGAGTTTGGTAACATGTGCCTCTGAGCATACGGTGAGTGGTGGCAACACCTGCAATCAGTTCAAATAACAGAAACAAGACATGTGCTGTGCTAATCTTTTTTTAGCGGGGAGGAAGCAACTATTAAAACAGTTGATAGAGTTCAGATAGTCACTTTAAATATGTTTGATTTACTTTGCAATTTTAGTGAAGTTTCCTATAGTAAATAATTTTCTTTTGCTTCTGTTTCTGTGAATATAGGAAGTACAGCAACATTTTGCAACACTAAAAAAAACTCCAAAACCAATTGTGGAATAATGGTACTGACTATTCTGCAGAATAGTTTCCAATGGATATGAAGAGTGTCTCAGTTTGCACAAGATAAACAGTAGGAGGTGAAATATATTCTAGCAAAATTCTAGGTGGGCTCTGTCTTTAATTGACCATGTCCATCTTTCCTTAAGTGAAGTAGTTTAAGCATAGCATCTTGGGCAGGCCAAGTCTGTTTTTTTCCAACAGCTAGAGTCATTGCTTAAGTAGCAACATATTGTAATCAGTCTGATTTTACATCAAACTGCAGTTTCAGATTCAACTGTTAATGCACCCAAAATAGAAATAGAGCATAACCTCCAGTTTGAAACACAAAAGGCTGTCTTCACCATCACATAACACTGACAAATATAAAGGCTTTGAAATTAATACAAATAAATTTGACACCAGTTTTTAGGATGAATAATGAGGGAAATATAACTTTCTAGGTTACATTTTCTGTAGAAATAGTAGTAACACGGAAAAGAAGCAAAGTAAGAAAAACACCAACAAACATACAAAAATGTAATTCTCCATCTTTGTTGATGGCAGGTATTGCCACCACTCACCATATACTCAGAGGCACATGTTATCAAATTCTTCCAAGCTACACAGGAAGTGGATTGGACTGTGACAAATGTGTTTGCATTTTTACACATTTTTCAGGTCTCCTGCTCTCCTGGTGCATTCACTATAGCTGCTCAATTTCCCTGCTTTTTAAAGTTTGATAGAAATATTTGTGGGTGATAGGTACGTTCTTAAACTGCAAAGTTTTTTGCCTATTAGTGAATTATATCATAGAAGAGGAGTTATAATAGCTGCTTAGTACTCCTGAACAGATAAGTAATACCTGAAGACAAATCATGGAATGTGTTGTTGACAAGTAGAATGGATTCGCATTCTCTTGGGATAGTTTTAATGCATGAATGTATATACTTCATTTCCACTTGTTTGCTATTTCATGAAAAGAAAGAGAGGCTCTTGCATGTATGGCATACATGATCCTGACAATTATTATTATTTATATTATTTTATTTATTAAATTTATATACTGCCCGACTAGCAATAGCTCTCTGGGTGGTGAACATAGAAATACAAAGCATAAAAAATACAATAAATAACACAATATGATACAAAATAACACAATCTAAATCAATGCAGTAACATTTTAAATTTAAATCAATTTAGATTAAAATGCTTCGGAGAATAAAAAGGTTTTAACCTGGCGCCGAAAGGAAAGCAGCATCGGCGCCAGGCGCACTTCCTCGGGGAGACCGTTCCACAGGTCGGGGCCACCACCGAGAAGGCCCTAGAACTTGTCATCACCCTCCGGGCATCCCTATGGGTTAGAACCCGGAGGAGGGCCATCATAGCTGAACGTAGTGTACAGGCGGGTTCATATCGGAAGAGGCGTTCCGCAAGGTAACGTGGTCCCGCACCGTATAAGGCTTTATAGGTTAATACCAACACTTTGAATCTAGCCCATGTTTAATCTCAATTTTTTTTTCTTTGGGGACTCAAAAATTCCAAAACAGTCTCAAAACTGTTTCTTGAATAGGTTCATGTCTTTTGAACTTCAGTATACCTATCCAGCTCTCTTCCCTCTTCCACCCATCCCTAATATGTGTCAACTTCAACTTCACCCTCTTATTCCTCCTTGTTGTATTGCTTGGACCAGTCACTGTTATGAGCTTATTTTAAGGACCAGGATTTTGTGACCATCATATTTCTCATCTGATATGAGGGGAAATAGTTGAATAGCTTCCCAACACTTCCAAATTAAAGTCCATCCTCTGTGAATGTAATCCACCAAAGTTATGAAAGTGCTAAATAAATGGAAGTTTGCAGACATAAACATCGGCAAAAAAAGACAGCTCCCTGCTCGCCGGCCTTACAATTTAAATGTTGATGGAAAAAGAGACAACTGAAGGAATGGCAAATGATGTTGATACACACTTTTCTATCCAGTTTTAACTACTTCCATTTCCCCCAAATTGTTCCCAGGTCACTTCTAATGCACAATGAAATGCTGCATACTAACCCTATGCATTTTGGAATGAATAAATAGTTGCTCTGAATCCCAGAAATGTCTGAATTCTCTAACAGTTACTAGTCTGGGGCATTCTGAAATTTGGCTCATCTGGCAGTAATGAAATCTGACTGGAGAAGTGCGAATCCTTCAGGGACAAATATAATTTAAGTGTTGTAAACCAGCAGTATAGTGACATTGTAAATACAAGCACAATTCTCTAATATGCATTGCAGCTGTGAATTTTTTCCTTGATAACACTATGACTACCTCCAGTTGCTTTGCAAATTCTTCTCTTTCTTGGTATCAAATCACATACAGATGGAATGTTTAAAGAAGAGGACAAAGTCAGTTGAAATAATCTAAAAGCCCTTAGAAGAAGTGAGGCACAATATAGTCTCATAACTCAAATGTTCTATGCTGCCACTGCAGTTACTAAAATGCTGAATATCTCCTGTAAAATCACAAAAAGGGACCCTTTTCAAATATGTTCCTCATGTTGGCAAGTGAAGGGTTCCTGAGAGTATTTTTTCCATGGCAGAGTTACAAGGCCAAGACGCTCAGAGTCCGTGCAGATCTCAAGGACAAGTATCCAAGGCAACCAGCTGGCCTTATCTATAAGACTTGGCAGATCTGGCCAGTTGGTGTGGGGGCAAGAGAAAGGAGAAAAGCGCTTGTATAGAGAGAGAGCTTGTACTGTATTCTAAAAACCTCTAATGTCAGTAAAAGTGACTCTTAAAACCTATGTCTTGTCTGGCTGAGTGATTCCACTGGGATCTAGCCTGTCACTATTCTGTTCTGCATCCTGGGCATCTGCTTGTGCCCGATCCAACATCCAACAAGTGGTAGCAGAGGATGGTTACCTGGTGCTGATGGTTACCTGGTGCTGAGGATTACAGAAAAGCGGCAGAGAAAAGCCAGAACTGCAGACCAGCGAGTAAAACAGCAGAGAGACGGAGAAACCGAAAGCTGAGCTGAAAGCTGTGAGAGAGCCGTGGGACTGAAGGACAGAGGTGAGAAGCTCTAATTACAAAGGCGGTGAACTGTGAAAAGTGAAAGTATGTCTGTTACGTTATCGGCCGGGATTCCCTTGGAAAGGCTGACAGGGAAAAATTATGGCACTTGGAAACAGAGAATGCAGGCTTTTCTAGTGAAAGAAGACCTGTGGAAAGCTATCACAGAAGACCCACCCGCCGGGGTGCCTATTCCAGCAGATTGGAGAAGGCTGGATGAGAGGGCAAAGGCGTTAATTGTTCTTGCTACTGATGATTCTCAATTACTGCACGTGCGTGATGCAACAACAGCTAAGGAAACCTGGGAAACTTTAAGAAATATTCATGTGAAAAAGACTGCCAGTTCTAAAATATATCTTGCCAGAAAATTGTATCAGATGCGCTTATCTGGAGATACAACCATGTCAGAGCATTTGTTTGAAATAAACAGACTGTTTACTGAGTTGTCAGAACGTGAAATTGAACATTCTCAAACACAAAAAGTGTATATCACATTATCTTCACTAGATTCAAGTTATGATAGTCTGGTGAGCTCTTTGGAAGCAATGGACGATGCTAATCTCAATATGGATTATATTGAAGGAAAACTTTTACAAAAATTGAAGTGCAGTTTGGTGTCAAAATACAGAGAATAAGATCAGATCAAGGAGGAGAGTTCTTAGGATACTCTTTTACTGAATACTTGGATAAAAGAGGAATAAAACAGGAGTTAACAGCCCCTTATAGTCCTCATCAGAACGGGTTAGCTGAACGCTGGAACAGGTTGCTTCAGGACTCAATAAGATCAATGCTGTGTGACTCCTCTTTAACACAAGGTTTCTGGGGAGAGTGTGTTCTGTATTCAGCTTACATTCAAAACAGAATATTCCATAAGGCCACTGGAATGTCTCCTTATCAGAAATTGTATGACAGAAAACCCAGATTAAAACATTTGATTAGGTTTGGAGCAGAATGCTGGGTACATGTTCCCAAAAATAAAAGGACAGGGAAGCTGCAAAGGAGAGCAGACAAAGGGTACACGCTGGGATTTGAAAACACGTATTACAGAATTTGGATGCCAAAACAAAGGTCTGTGGTGTTAAGCAGAAGCGTGCAAGCAATAGAGCAGGATTGGGAAGAGAAAACATATGTGGAGTTGGGAAACACTGAAGTTAGTAATGAACAAGAACAGGCAGATACAGTACCAATAAAACAAGAAGAAACAGGCAGCAGTAGTGAATCAAGTTCTAGCTCTGAGAGAGAAACAGAGGAATCGCCTGACACAGACACAGACACTAAGGCAGAAATACAACCACGCAGATCAGAGAGAACAACCAAAGGTATTCCACCTGTTAGATTTAAAATAAATTCCATTAAACATATAGACTTCAGTGACTGGAAAAAGTGGGATGATGGAAATCAGGAAGAGTAATGAAATATAATGACAATAATGCTGAGATTGCAATGGAGTAACTGTCTTACAAATGAAAGTGATGTAAACTGAAATAAAAGGAAATGTATCAGAAGTATAAAACCAAGAAATGTAAATGACATGAAAAGAAGTGAAAATGTGAATCTGTAACATAATCTGAAATGTATTGTTGAAATGTGATATAATGTGTGAAATGCTAAGCAAGAAGGCTATGGAAAAAATAGGTGGGGGAATGTTGGCAAGTAAAGGGTTCCTGAGAGTATTTTTTCCATGGCAGAGTTACAAGGCCAAGACGCTCAGAGTCCGTGCAGATCTCAAGGACAAGTATCCAAGGCAACCAGCTGGCCTTATCTATAAGACTTGGCAGATCTGGCCAGTTGGTGTGGGGGCAAGAGAAAGGAGAAAAGCGCTTGTATAGAGAGAGAGCTTGTACTGTATTCTAAAAACCTCTAATGTCAGTAAAAGTGACTCTTAAAACCTATGTCTTGTCTGGCTGAGTGATTCAACTGGGATCTAGCCTGTCACTATTCTGTTCTGCATCCTGGGCATCTGCTTGTGCCCGATCCAACATCCAACACCTCAAAGTGCCATCAGTCTTTTAATACACTGCAGAGATGTGCCTGTTATTGCTAAAGATATGAGAAGTAGCTATAAGATGAAGGGGTTAAATTTCACATAATAATTTGAGCCATCTTTAGTTCAAACTTTGGTAGAGGTCTATACTTGCAAAAGAATACTGTAGCTGGCTTGGCCAATTTATAAATGATATATGGTGCCATTTCCCAGCCATGGATGGTTTGTGAGCTGTGATGATGAGGGAAATAATCCCCATGCATCACAACTACCATGGGTTATTATTTATCAGGTACTCTTATTTGCGACTAAAGCACTTCTAGATAGTTCAAACCATTATGTGAAATTGGAAGGGACCATGGCTCACTGATAACAGCACATACATTATATGCCAAAGGTCCAAAGTGTAACCCTTGGTATATCAAATTTTTAAAAAGATCAGGTAACAGCTGATATGAAAGACATCTGCCAAAGACCCGGGAGAGCTGCTGCAGGTCAGGGTAGACAATAGTGAGTTAGATGGACAAACAGTTGATAAGACAACTTCTTATATTCTTAAATATAACCCCTTTCCCTGTTAGCTTCCTGCAGCTCTTGTCTCCCTGGCCTTCCAAACTCTGAAATTCCTCTGCTTGTCCCATCCTGCCGCAACCTCTTTCTCATATCCCAAGGCTTGTTGTGATGATTGCCCCTTTTATATCTTTTGCTTTGGAGCCAGGAATCTTGCATTCCTCTTTGCCTCCATCACCCATCTTTCTCTCAAGCCCATACTTCCTTTTCCTATACCTGAAGTTATCATAAGCATTCATTCACAAGGTACCACAGCAGACAAAGATATTATACCCATTCACCACAATAATATAATCTAATAGAAAAAAATCACAAATAAGCTAACTGCAACAAATTATTGTAGAATTTCAGCCTGGTGGTTGGGTGAAAGAGGCTGACTAAGTGTATATAAGAACAAAGAATCTGAAGAGAAAGGTTTAATGTAAACAACAGTAATAATGACATGAACAATCCAGTGAGAGCCAGTGTGGTGTAGTGGTTAGGGTGTTGGACTAGGACCTGGGAGACCAGGGTTCAAATCCCCACTCAGCCATGACAGTGGATGACCTTGAACAGTCACTGCTTCTCAGCCTAACTTACCTCACAGGGTTGTTGTTGAGATTGAATGAGGAGTGGGAGAACCATGTATGCCACCATGAGTTCCTTGGAGAAAAAGGTGGGAAGTAATTGCAGTGAAAATGGAAATGGACTGCCTTCAAGTCGATCCTGACTTATAGGGACCCTATGAATAGGGTTTTCATGGTAAGCGGTATTCAGAGGGGGTTTACCATTGCCTCCCTCTGAGGCTAGTCCTCCCCAGCTGGCTAGGGCCTGCTCAGCTTGCCACAGCTGCACAAGCCAGCCCCTTCCTTGTCTGCAACTGCCAGCTGGGGGGCAACTGGGCTCCTTGGGATTATGCAGCTTGCCCACAGCTACACAGGTGGCAGGGCACATAAACCCTGAGCCACTCACTGTGGGGGTGATCTTTAGCTGGCCCTTTACACCCAGGAGACACAAGCGGAGATTTGAACTCACAGACTATGGACTCCCAGCCAGGCTCTCCTCCCCACTGTGCTATACCAGCTGTATATAAATACACAAAAAATGCACTCTGGAAGTAGCTTCTATTGAGCTTGATGGGACTTAACTTCTCAGTAGGTATGTTTAAGTTTATAGACTAATAAAACCCAGCTCTAGTTCTAGAAAACAGGAAATATTTATTTGGCCGCCATCCCTCAAATAACAAATGTAGCAGGGCATACTCTATACTTGGTTTTTGCAACTGGACATGGAGATGGTGATCTGAATGTGGGGGGTCTTACATCAGTCCCTCTGTCATGAACAGATCACTGCTTGCTGAAGTTTAGACTTACAGCGGCTTTTCCCCTCTGCAAGGGTGGGGAACCTATTAAGTTGGTCCCCCCCCCGAGACTAATGGATCCGGATGGTTTCCAAAGGGCTCTGGGGAGTTTTCCAGCTGATAGGGCTGGTGCTCCTCTAGAAACCCTGGTTGAACTGTGGAACACAGAAATGACCCAGGCAGTTGACATGATTGCTCCTCAGCTCCCTCTCCTGCGTAGAGCTTGTATGGCTCCATGGTATACCCCAGAGCTGAGAGCGATGAAACAATATAGGAGACTGCTGGAGTGCAGATGGAGACGAACTCCTGGTGGATGCAATTACACACTGGTAAGTGCCTATGGTAAGCTGTATTTAGGGGCAGTGAGGGCAGCGGAAAAAAACAATATTTTGCTGCCACTATCAAATCATCAATCTGCCACCCAGCGGAGCTCTTCAGAATTGTCTGGGGGCTATTACACGCTGGCTCCAAGGACATGGTGGAACCATCTGAGGCCTGCTGTAATAAATTTGCCAGGCACTTCCAGGATAAAATCTATAGCATCCGCTAGGACTTAGATTCCAGTGTTAAAGCAGATGAATTGGGCGGGGTATCCAGAGCACAGCCCTGTCCCGATTTCTTGGATATGTTTCAGTTGGTACAGCCTGAACACGTTGACAAGGTGCTTGGACAGGTTCGTGCAACCACTTCTTTGCTGGGTCCTTGCCCTTCTTAGCTAATACAAGCTAGCAGGGATGGAACAGCCGGCAGGGCCATGGAAGTGATTAACGCCTCTCTACGAGAGGGGGTGGTCCCTGGCTGCCTGAAAGAGGCGGAAGTAAAACCACTCCTGAAGAGACCCTCCCTGGACCCAGAAAAATCTTAATAACTATAGGCCAGTAGCAAATGTTCCAATTAGGGTTGCCAGATCTCCGGCAAACGGACGGAGTCTCCGGCCCCGCCCTTGCCTTTCTCACCTCCAGCCAGAATTGCCTCCATGTTGTATAATCTCCGGTTTTCGGCTGGGGTCTCCGATTTTGGGGGCGGCCTCCAGCTCTCTGGCTAGCACCCCTTACTCTCCGGACTCTCAGCTTCAATTTAAAAAAAAATGTACGTTTCTAGGTGGTCAAGTTCCCGAGATATACACCAAAATGTCAACCGCCCCCCCGCGTGACTTTTTTTAACAGATCCTTGCTCTAACTACAACTCCCATCAGCCCAATCCAGTGGCCATGCTGGCTGGGGCTGATGGGAGTTGTAGTTTAAAAAAAGTAACTTTTCAAAGCTTTGGCTGTAACCCCGCCCTTTCAGAATTGTAGCAAATGAAGCCAGAGTTGTGACTTGTTGATCCAGGCATGCCTAGGCTGGACGTCAGAAAATGGTGGCTTTAAGTTTTTTGCAGTTTGCGTAAGTAATATGGCTTAATGTTTTTTTCCCTCTTCTGTCCAAGAGTCAGACCCTGGGCTATGAAATATGAAAGTATTTAATCCAATATCTGCTTTTCTGGGAGTAAAGTAATTTCTGGGAGTAAAGCATGTACCTGGAGTAAACCCCACTGAACTCCATTAGGACTTACTTTTGAGTAGACATGGTTAGGATTGTGCTGTAAATTAATGGAACTTGTGAGTAAACATAGCACAGACTTGTGTTTGTGTTGTAAATCTTTCTCTCTCCCTCCAACCCTATTTTTAAAAAATTAGGCAGGGTTTATCACAGTTTTTATTATGTAGGAAACTAATACTGATTTTTTAAAAAAATGAATGAAGTTTATTTATTTATTTTTATTTATTTATTATATTATTTATATCCCACCCTTCCTCCCAGTAGGAGCCCAGGGCGGCAAACAAAAGCACTAAAAACACTTTAAAAATCATAAAAACAGACTTTAAAATATATTAAAACAAAACATCTTTAAAAACATTTTTAAAAGCTTTAAAAACTTTTTTTTTTAAGAAAAGGTTTAAAAACATATTAAAAAGCAATTCCAACACAGACGCAGACTGGGATAAGGTCTCAACTTAAAAGACTTGTTAAAAGAACAAGTTCCTTATCACTTCAGGGTACAGTTTTCCCTGGTTGAGTAAGCCCCATTGAATACATTGGGACTTGCTTCTGAGTAAACAATCATAGGATTGCACTATAAATATCTTTACAGGTTGTATAAATAATAAACATATTTGATAGTCATGCTTATATAAATATTTTCATAGAATCACAGAATAGTAGAGTTGGAAGGGGCCTACAAGGCCATCAAGTCCAACCCCCTGCTCAATGCAGGAATCCAAATCAAAGCATTCCCGACAGATGGCTGTCCAGCTGCCTCTTGAATGCCTCCAGTGTCAGAGAGCCCACTACCTCTCTAGGTAATTGGTTCTATTGTCGTATGGCTCTAACAGTTAGGAAGCTTTTCCTGATGTCCAGTCGAAATCTGGCTTCCTGCAACTTGAGCCCATTATTCTGTGTCCTGCACTCTGGGACCATCGAGAAGAGATCCCGGCCCTCCTCTGTATGGCAACCTTTCAAGTACTTGAAGAGTGCTATCATATCTCCCCTCAGTCTTCTCTTCTCTAGGTTAAATATGCCCAGTTCCTCCAGTCTCTCCTCATAGGGCTTTGTTTCCAGTCCCCTGATCATCCTTGTTGCCCCCCTCTGAACCTGTTCCAGTTTGTCTGCATCCTTCTTGAAGTGCAGAGACTAGAACTGGACGCAGCACTCAAGATGAGGTCTAACCAGTGCTGAATAGAGGGGAACTAATACTTCACGATTTGGAAACTATACTTCTGTTAATGCAGCCTGATATAGCATTTGCCTTTTTTGCAGCCACATCACACTGTTGGCTCATATTCAGCTTGTGATCAACGATAATTCCAAGATCCTTCTCGCATGTCGTACTGCTGAGCCAAGTATCCCCCATCTTATAACTGTGCATTTGGTTTCTTTTTCCTAAGTGTAGAACTTGGCATTTATCCCTGTTGAATTTTATTCTGTTGTTTTCAGCCCAATGCTCCAGCCTATCAAGGTCCCTTTGAATTTTCTTTCTGTCTTCCACGGTATTAGCTATGCCCGCCAATTTTGTATCATCTGCAAATTTGATAAGCATGCTCTGTACCTCCTCATCCAAGTCGTTAATAAAAATGTTGAAGAGCATTGGGCCCAGGACCGAGCCCTGTGGTACCCCACTCGTTACTTCCACCCAGTTTTGTCATGCTGTGTTCCTATAAGTATCCGATTTCACACTATGGTTGTACAATACTTCCTTTACATTTTAAGTATGCCTTGGGGTGGTCATGGTTCTCCATTGTTTTCATCCTGAGGGGCAGATAGGCTGAGAGATGGTGAGTAGACCATGGTCACCCACTACAGTTTATAGCTCATTTCCATTTTGAAAAATTAATTAAAACAATTTACATACAGGCAAAATTTATGAAGTGGATTCACACAATATGTGTAAAGCACATCCAACTCGCATTTAAAGCGCATGACTTCCCCTAAAGAATTCTGGGAAGTGTCATTTCCCCCTCACAGTTATAGTTCTCACCACTCTTAACAAACTGCAGTTCCCATGATTCTGTGGTGGGATTCATGTGCTTCAAATGGGTGTTGAATGTGCTTTAAATGAATGGTGTGGATCTGCCCTAGGTATGATGTTCATTCAAGAGTGAATTGAAAAGAACAATTTTAAAAGATATTTCTTACTCTTACTCATTTCTCAGACGTCTTTCTGAAGTAAAGGGTCAAATCTGTAAAAACGTTTGGAGCAGCCACGTTAAAAGATAAGGGCAGGGTATTCCAGGCAGGGGGTTGCCAACCCTGCTTGGATATGGATGTCTTTGCGGAAGAACCCTTGTCAAGGTTTACCAACAGCACAGCCCAAACTATATCACTTAGAAGTCAGTCCTGTTGAGTTCTATGGGGCTTAATCCCTTAGTAAGCGTGTTTAGAATTGCAGCCTTCAGGAGCCTCCACCTTTACTCCCCAAAGCTCCCATCTAACATCTCCACAACACTAGGCTCCATTGTCTCTGCAGTGGCCTTCTGGTGACTGCCCTGGCCTGAAGGCACTTAACCCTTCTTGCTGAAAGCAGGTAGGCTAGATTAAATGTTCCCTACCCAGGCTCCATCTTTTAGCTAAGATATCTAGCTTAATTTCCAGTCAGATATTTTTTTTAATTGTACGCCCCAAGCAACTGTGAATGATGCTTAATGTATCATGCTTAATGACATCACTAGGGCCCGCCCCATGACATCACTAGGGCCCGCCCCATATCACTCGGACCTGCCCCATATCACTCAGGCCCACCCCAAGACATCACTAGGGCCCGCTCCATGACATCACTAGGGCCCGCCCCTCAAATCTCAGGTTTTGGGATGCTTCTGACCTGGCAACCCTAGTTCCAATCCTGGGCAAGGACCTTGAACGAGTGGTGGCATGCCAGCTCCAGACATTCTTGGATGAGACCGATTATCTGGATCCATTTCAGCCAGGTTTCAGACCTGGTTTTGGCACGGAAACAGCCTTGGTCGCCCTGTATGATGACCTCTGTCAGGAGAGAGACAGGGGGAGTGTGACTCTGTTGATTCTCCTTGATCTCTCAGCGGCTTTCGATACCATCAACGATGGTATCTTTCTGCGAAGACTGGCTGAGTTGGGAGTGGGAGGGACTGCATGGCAGTGGTTCTGCTCCCACTTGGCGGCTCGGCTCCAGAAGGTGGTGCTTGGGGAACATTGCTCGGCACCCTGGACTCTCCAGTATGGGGTTCTGCAGGGGTCACTTATGTCCCCCATGCTGTTCAACATCTACATGAAACCGTTGGGTGCGGTCATCCGCTGATGACACGCAGCTCTATTTCTCCTTTTCATCTTCTTCAGGTGAGGCTTTCAATGTGCTGAACCAGTGCCTGGCTGCGGCAATGGACTGGATGAGGGCTAATAAACTGAGGCTCAATCCAGACAAGATTGAGATGCTGTTAGTGGGTGGTTCCTCTGACCGGATGGTGGAAATCCAACCTATTCTGGATGGGGTTGCACTCCCCCTGAAGGAGCAGGCTTGTAGCTTGGGGGTCTCCTACAACCATCTCTGTCACTTGAGGTTCAGATAGCCTCAGTGGCATGGAGTGCCTTCTACCAACTTCAGTTGGAGGCCCAGCTACGCCCCTATCTGGACAGGGATAACCTGGCTTTAATTGTCCATGCCCTGGTAACCTCCAAGTTAAATTACTGCAATGCGCTCTATGTGGTGCTGCCTTTGAAAACGGTTCGGAAACTGCAACTTGTGCAAAATGCAGCGGCCAGATTGGTAACAGGGACCAGACAGTTCGAACATATAAAACTGATTCTGCCCCGCTTGCATTGGCTGCTGAGCTTGATTCAAGGTGCTGGTTTTAACCTATAAAGCCTTACACGGCTTAGGACCACAATACCTGATGGAACGCCTCTCCCGACACGAACCCACCCATACACTACGCTCAACATCCAAGGCCCTCCTGCGGGTGCCTACTCGGTGGGAAGCTGGGAGTCTGGCAACACAGGAGAGGGCCTTCTCAGTGGTAGCCCCCAAATTATGGAATTATCTCCCTGATGAGATAACACTGTTGTTATCTTTTCGGCGCTAGGTCAAGACTTTCCTCTTCTCCCAGGCATTTTAGCATGTGTTTTTAAATTGTTTTTTTTAAAATTAAATTGTGTTTTTAAATTGTTTTTTGTGTTTTAAAATTTGTATATTTGTTTTTAATGTTTTTAATTGCTGTAAACCGCCCAGAGAGCTTCAGCTATGGGGCAGTATATAAATGTAATAAATAATAAATAAATAAATGAGATGGGAAACTTGTGTCTAGACTGTACCACTTCAGATTGCAGATGGGTTCCCATATGCTTCAGCATTCCTCCAGAAAAATGGCTTACCATCTCATCCATTGTTTGTAAGAACAATGCCTTTATTAAATGGTCTGTCCTACACATCCTCTTACATTTCTCAGGTGAAAATGTGTACTCCTTTTTAAATAACATGAGGGAATAATTCCATATGGTGAAATAGAGAACAAATGAGGTCTGATAACTGTCTAGCCTCCACTAAAGGAATCTGAAAATGTTAGCTACAAATGTGCCTTCCTCATTACATGGTATCTAAATTTTAAACAAAATTATGCATTTTTTCAATTTCTCACGTAACTGAATGACAATTGTCAGATGTTATTATTTTACTTATTTTACTAAAACATTTGTAGTGTGCCGTTCTGTTGGACATAGGTGGCTAACATAAAGCAATCAATAAAAACAAAAGATTAAAAGAATATAACCAGCAACAGAGAAGAAGAAAAAAGTGGCCAGCAAGTCAACAGAAATATCTTTACTCCAGCCCAAAAGCTTTGTTGAAAATCGAGGGGTTGTAACCAGGATTTCCTCCCGTGCAATGAGGCTTCCCCTCCTTCTTCTTGCCCTCCAAATCTGCTCCAGAGGGTTGGAGGGAAAACCCCAGGTCAAATTGGGGGATGCAGGGGCGCATAAGGAGAGAGGAGAGGGAGCCGTTGTGCAGGTGGAAGTCCTTGTGTTAATGGGACAACTTTGTTGGCCAACCATCCCTCCCTTTTAGGGAGCCGTCAGTATGGGGACTGAAAGGGACAAAGTTGGAATCATCTGCGGTAGGGTGTTATTGGAAAGGAGGAAGCAGGGCGCACTGAGGAAAATGGATGAAAAGAGCTGAACAGATGGAAGTGACAACAGAAATGAACAGACTGTCAGTTGAAGACCTGAGGCTGTGTACACACCATACATTTAAAGTTCATGACTTCCTACAAAGAATCCTGGGAACTATAGTTTGTTAGGGGTGCTGGGACTTATAGCTCTGTAAGGGGTAAATTACAGTTCCCAGTATTCTTTGGGGGAAGCAATGTGCTTTAAATATTTGGTGTGTACATAGCTTTTAGTGTATGATGTGAACACAGCCTGACACTTTCTCTCTACTACCTTAAGTTATTTATTTTATTTATTTAAAACAATTATACTGCTATTCATAACAAAAATCAAAGTGGTTTGAAATGGTAATGGACTGCCTTCAAGCCATTCTTGACTCATGGCTACCCTATGAATAGGGTATTCATGGTAAGCAGTATTCAGAGGGGGTTTACCATTGCTTCCCTCTGAGGCTAGTCCTCCCCAGCTGGCTAGGGCCTGCTCAGCTTGCCACAGCTGCACAAGCCAGCCCCTTCCTTGTCTGCAACTGGCAGCTGGGGGGCAACTGGGCTCATTGGGATTATGCAGCTGGACCACGGCTGCTTGCCCTGAGCCACTCACTGTGGGGTCATATTTAGCTGGCCCTTTACACCCAGGAGACACAAGTGGGGATTTGAACTCACAGACTCTGGACTCCCAGCCAGGCTCTGCTCCCCACTGTGCTATACCAGCTGTCAAAATGGTTTACAGCAATCATATACAATAAAAACATGCTAAAAATTAAATTCAGAAATCATTAACTTACCATTACAGAAAGACATGTTCTTAATCGCCTGCATAATCCTGGTGGCGTACAAAAGTTTTGAGCAGACATTTAAAAGTTAAAACAGAAGGTGCCTGCTGAATATCTCTTGGCAAAGCATTCCATATGACTGGGCTAATGGCACTAAAGTCTTGATTTCTTGTTGCTGGCAAATGAGCCTTGCCAACTCAGGGGATAACCAACGATGCTCCTGCAGATGATCTCAGTGACTGAGCTTCAGGTCAGTCCCTAAGGTACCATGGACCAAAGTTGTTTAGGGCATTGTAAATTAATACAAGGACCCTGAATTTGGCTCTATAGTAGTAGATGGAGAGTGTGTGTATGGCAGCTACAAGCTGAAGGGTACTCAGATAGCTGAAGATGACATATGATGGTACATCTGTGCTTTGGTTCATGGCCATCTTATTCCTCAGTTCCTTCATGGAGGCACCTTTTGCCAATTTTGATCATAGCCCACCTCCCTCACTCCCTCTTATCCCCAAGAATCAGGTGGCATTGAAGGCTTCAAGCTTTAACCTGCAATGGCAGTTTTAACAACCTTAAGTTGTACACAATCTCCTCTTAATAATAAATACAGAAGACGATGATTCCATATCTTTCCTGGGCAACTTTGCTATTGTTGAACTCTTTGTACACATTTCCTGATATCTTAGATACATTTCATTCTATGAATTTTGAATCTTTGTTGTTTATGCCCCTGTTACTGGTCCTGGCCCTTTCTCTTCAGCCTTATAGGACTGTAGAGATGATATCTGTGAGTCCCCTCCCAGCCTATGTTCTGTGCCTGTGGAGATGCAGTTTGTATTGGAGAGACCTGCTTAACTGGTCATGAGTTTCCTTCCATGAGTTAATAGTTCTAGCGATGTCAGTCTGTGAGTTAATGGGCCTGTTGAGTCCCAATCTACATGTCAAAGGATACGGTCCAGAATAATCCTGTTGCTACAGGAACTCTGGCAGAAGAGTGATTTCCCCCCACCCCATCCTGGGGCCAGCCGCCAGGATGTGGTGTCTGTGTGTTGGTAGGTCAGTTGTTAAGATGGTAACACACGGAAAGGGTTCCTTCGCTCTCTGTGCTGAATCCCAAGTTATGGCTTGGAAGACTTCTCTAGAAACCTAATGGGGAAAGCAAGATCTGTTGGACTTGGATCGGTAACGCTGAGAACCTCTCAAACTTATGCTCAGGTTGTATATATGTGTAAATAAACCATATAAAGATACCAGAGCCTTTCAGCTGACCTTCATTCCAAGGAATCCAAACCCTGGGTAAGCACTAGAACCCCTGGAAGTCTCACACCACTTGGAGATTGGGGTGTGCACAACAATACTTCAACAACACTGAGGTGAGTTTCCAAGTAAGTATGAGTAGGTGCTGTTTAACACCTTATTTCCACTGATAATAAAATGAAAACAAATTTCCAAGTCCAGACTTCTATGACACCTCAAGGGCAGTATTCAACGAAATAGTTGCAGGTGCACAAGGACTACCATGAGCACAATGGGCCTTCCCCCCCTTCTCCCTCTGTGCTGCCCCCAAATTTCCTCAGGATTGGAGAAATCGCCAGAACAGATTTAGGGAGTGTGCGCAGGTAAGACAGAAGAAAGAGTTCCATTGCACAAGGAGAATTCATACTTAATAGTTCCTATCTTTGTTGCAACTGTATACTTCAGTAGTGATAATATATGCATTTTTAAAATTAAGATTTTAGTTTTTGTGCTTTCAGCAAAGAACTTCAGATCAATTAATCTGAGCAACCTGGAAACCAAAACACATTTCAGGAAATAAATTTCTTCCCACATTGGTTGCTGCAGACAAACATGGTCCTATAAAAGTTCAACTCCGGAAACGTTTAACCTATGGTTTTCCTATGGACGCCGCCACCGCTTCGTCTACGCTTCCAATAAATTCAAGTACTATACATCTACGATAAGATTCCAAAAAAACTCAACTCCCAGCAAACAATGCCGAGAATATACGTTTAAGTTTTTGCCTGGCCTGAAGGACTACAACTCCCAGGATGCTGCGCGACGGAATGCCTTTGCTTTTCTCTAACAAGGAACGGCGTTCCTACCGCCTTGCGGCCGGACTTCTTGTCCCAGTAGGCTTTGCGGCCATGAACTGCCGGTTTCCGGAGGCAGTAGCGAGTCTATCTCTCTCCCTCTCTCTCTCGCTGTGCCGTTGGCGAAGCTGAGGTGGCAGCGAGGCTAGACGGGCCTGGCGGTGCCGTGGCTGAGAAGCGGCTAGCTGGGCTCCTGGAGAAGGAGGAGACTGGGGTACTAACAGGGGCCTAGGCCGGGAGGGGATCTCTCGGCGCCACCACGACCAAGATGCTCAATATGTGGAAAGTCCGGGAGCTGGTGGACAAGGCGTGAGTATTATGGGGTGTTGGAGGAAAGATCTGGATATCTGCCTGGCTTCCCCCCAGCCCACCCCTCTTACTAAACTCTTACTAACCCCCACCCGCAATACCTGATCGCACTTCATTCCTCTTCCTTTCCTCCACTGTGGCTTATTTCTTTCTGTCCGCCTTTTTGTAACGTCAACCTTTACGCACCCAGCCCCCGTTCTGAGATCTCACGGTAACCTTCCTTCCATCTATCCACCCCGCCCCTGGTCCTGTTCAAGATTTCTCCCGTGCTGCCTCCTGTGCCTGTATTTCCTCCTCGCCCTATTTTAGGGCTCGTTGAAACTTCTTGCGTTTCACTTGCTGTAACTGATAGTTACCTGCTGGCTGCTTATGAGCTGATCTTTCACTTCTAGTCGGGTTTAAGCCTTTTTGAAGCTGACTCTTCCCTCTCCACCGAATGATCTTTTGTCACTGTAGGGATCTTGGCCCTTTTAACTCCCACGGACCTTATGTCTCTGTACTTGGGTCCTCTATTCTGTTCTCCAGCTGATCAGTTTCTTCCTCTCGCAGCACCACACTCATATTAGCATAATGGTTGTCTTATCTTATCAGGTCTGTTTTCTCACCAAGTATACTCATACTCAACCTTTGGTGGAAGCGCATGACTTCCTGAACCTTGGCACATAGAAAGGTGGCAATGCACACTCCTGTTGGAAATAGCCAGGCTACTCAAACCACCACTCCCACTCAGTCTTCTACCCCCAAGGGTGCCCTTTCATTACTGTGCCTTTCTGCCAAGAATTACTGGAGTGGAGGAGGAAAAGAAACGTAATGCAGGAAGTAAAATAACTTGGTATCTTAGCAGAGGTGGGGTGGAGTTTCCCATGTGTACAGATACCATTTTGAGACCATTGTATTCCTTTAGATTAACTTGTTTCACGCACAGCTGTCATAGTAACTCAAATCTGCTAGTAAAAAAATATGGGATGGGCAATCGCATGCTGGTTTGCACCAACCTTGCTTGTGGGCAGGGAGCAAAAATCTTCACACATACTCGCTCCACCTGAAAGCACAGTTCTTGTGTAATGCTTCTCAAAACATGATATTGTTAATGTAATTCTCAAGAACATTAACTTTCAGGAATCTGTGTCTTCATCAGTTTTAGAAATGGCAAAAGAAGCATATGTTGAATCCATCCTACTATCAGCACCTTGTACTAATTTGTGCAGTACCCAGCTGAGGCTTCTGTAGAGTAAGGAGCAAAGTTGACTTTTAGAGTCTTCTGTAAAAAAAAAAAAATTCCTAAACCAGTTTACCTTTACTTCTGGTGGTTCAGCTTTTGGCTGCTGCAGGAGGGATGGAGTTCTTTGTGCCTCCACTGCCAGCCCCCATCATGCTAGCAAATTTTCTTGCAGGCTAGTAAATTTTGTGGGCTTATTTATAAGGCTGAGCTAAGTATTGTCATAATGTGTTTCAAAGTTATATTGCCAAGGGTGTTCGAGAGACTCGATGTGATAAGAGAGCTCTTCCTCAATATAAATCAAGTGATAAAGAAAAAAGACAACATTTTCCCAATAAAATTTCAAGTATATAATGACAGCTGGTGAACTTTAGTGGTTACAGTGTTGACTGAATGTCAACATTTAAAGAGACTATATGGTGTTTAATACATTAAAATACATCAGTGTTTTAATAATTGTGATTTTCAGCTGCTCCTCTGTGGTGAAAACATATCAAGACAGTCGCGATATCAATTAAAACGTAAAATGCAAGAGAAAAAAGCCATAGTTTCTTAGCAGTCAAGCAGAGCATCAAACATTTCTGTACACATAGTCACACTGATAGTGGAATAATGTGAATGTTTTCAGATTTAGTATTTGCCTTGTTCATGCATCTATTATTTAGGTAAAATTTGAAAAAATATATTAAAGGCTTGATTTCTGTTCCTGTAGTGATTTGTATGTAAAGGTAAAGGTGTCCCCACACTTGTAGTGCGAGTTGTTTCTGACTCTTAGGGTGACGTCTTGCGACTTTTTACTAGGCAGACCGTATATATGGGGTGGGATTGTCAGTTCCTTCCCTGGCCTTTCTTTACCCCGTAGCATATGCCGGGTACTCATTTTACCGACCACGGATGGATGGAAGGCTGAGTGGACCTCGACCCCTTTTACAGGAGATTCAACTTCCTTCTTCCATTGGAATCGAACTCCGGCCGTGAGCAGAGCTTCGGCTGCGTTACCACTGCTTACCACTCTGTGCCACGGAGGGTACAGATTTACAAATACATTGTAAATGAAGTTAAGATATCATTGTCTGTAACTGTATAGTAGGGATGCAGAATATATAGCCCTCCAGATGTAGTTGAACCCCAACTCCCATCAGCCTCATCCACTATAGCCAATGTTCAGGTATGATGGGAGCTGTGGCCCTCCAGATGTGGTTGGATTCCAGGTTCCTTATTCCAGATGTATAGGAATGCTGAATCTCATTTGGGAAAAGCCTTGCCTCTCCAAAAATAACATTAAGAAACCCAAGACTCAATACAAGTCAGTGTGTCAAAACCTTCCCCAAAAAAGTTTGCAGAAGACATGTGACTGGGTTTTAGATCACTTCTCAGAAAATAATGCCTTTAACGCTGTTTGGGGCAGTGCAGAATATTATACAAAAAGAACCCTAAATTAATTTTAGCAGAATGTAGGTAACATTTTACTCAAAGAATACGCTCAGTTCTAAGTGAAAGCAACATTGCTTTGATATACATTGATACTAGCTTTAAAAGGCTTGCTTATTTTTAAACCTATTGTACTGTGGGCTTGAAACCACACAGCATATGTCGTACTACTTGCTATTGTATATTACTGGATTCTTATATAAAGTCATGGAAACAATGAATTTGAAAATATATAGATTGAGAAATGATCTCAGTGTGCCCATAAAAATAGTTTTTTTTAATATGTTTAATATTTTTTGCAAAGTCAGGGGTCTGACTTGGCTGTGCCTGTTAGATCCTGCATTTGGTCGGAAGATATACTAGATTGTGGACACTTGCATTATAATAAAAGAAACAAATTATCATAAAAACAATAAACTCCATATCAAAATTGGAACTACCAATGAAAGCTGCAAATAGCATATAAAAACTGAATAAAAATAACTTAAATATAATTAAAAACACAAGAACACAGGGCAGACTGAGTCTAAACACAATGAGAGGAAAATTCTACAGTATGGCCACCATCACAGAAAAAGTTCCCCTCACTGGTTGCCATCCACCTAAACTCTGAAGATGGGGTACCTGCAGAAGGACCTCAGACAGCTTATTCAGTTCATAGGCAAGCTCACATGGGAGTTGGTAGAGTTTGGTCTAAAGATGGTTTAAGAAAGGGGCAGAAGTTTCTGTTCTGTGTGCTTGTTACTTCTGGTTTTTTTTACTGTTAAACCTTACATTTGTGAAATGGTTTTATCTGCTCATATCCCCCAGCCGGGTATAATTCCTGTACAAATTCTGACTAAAGGTGGCTAATGTTGCTGCCTCCTAATTCCTTGAGGCTGCAATCCTGTTCATATTTACCTGCAATTACATCCCTTTAAACACAGAGATTGTATAAGTCATTGCTCAAGATGAAAATGTGCAGCTCAATTTTAACAATATACAGTACCATGTTGAGTAAGATTAAGCAGTAGCAAAAGAAATGCCACAATCCTGCACATGATACCTGTCACAGGATGGTATGGAGTAGTTTGGGGCTCCAACTAAACAGCTATGTAGCTCTGTTGCTATATATAATCAAGAGGATTTTGTATCTTTCATTTTATCCTGTCTGCTCCTAATGGAGTAGCTCACATAAGAGTGGAGTTTAGAAATAATTCATCATGGAAATAGTGCCACATACCACAAGAGTTATACAAGAATTCCTCTAATATGTTGATGTTAGAGTGAGGTAGTGTCTGTCTTAAGATGTAATTGATGTTTGCAATCCTTTCATTTGAGTAGACTTGTCTTTTCTGGGCTAAATTACAGTCTTTAAAGTTAATTTTAAACTTTAACATTTGAAAAAACATAACCTTTGATTTTACGAGCTTGAAAGAGTTTTTATTAACTGGGCAAAAATTCAAAGCAGGAACTAACAATGCAGAAATTTTTTTTTCCTAAGCTAAGTAGAGTGTAGCCAAGGTGATAACTCTTTCTAACCTACTTCATCAGGAATAGTTCAGGTATTGCATGCTGTGAAGATGGTTGGCTCATGCAGCACCTCCATGCTGAATACTGCTGTGCTGATCTCATAGTAGATTCTGTTAGCCGTACTGAAGAAAGATTTCTTTCCCCATTCTCATGCATTCCAGTTCTAGACTTTTGTTGCACGGTTATAGTTAGCATTTTGTAATATGTGTGTTTAGAATTTCCTCATTTTCAGACTTGTTGAGAAAGATACTTGCACTTCTGGGAAGGATGGCTTCGCCTGTGCTTGCTTTTTGAGACGAGCTCTCGTCTCAGAAGAAGCTTGTTCAGTTCTAAAATCAGTCAGAACGTTCTTTTTGACTGGTAAAGATTTTCTCCCGGCCAGGGAGAAACGTAGAGATTAACCACAAAGCCTGTTTTTGTTGGGAGGACTGGATTTCATTAATTTATGAGAGAAAGTTCAGCCAGCAATGCGGACGGACTTCCATCAAGTTCTTACTGATTAAGCGACATGTTTATCTTTTCTTCAAAGAAAAACGGACCTTAACAGGCAAGCATCCTTCTTTCTATTTTTTTTTTCACTTGGTTTAAATTGTTGCAGCAAAAAGAGATTTGTCAATGAATCAGCTATAAAGATCTTCTGGGTGAGTTATATATTTTTTTTTACAATAATTTTTATTCAAATTTTCATAAAACATACAAAACAAAATCATAAAATATTCAAAGACAAAAAACAAAACAAAACAAAAATGATTAAACAAAAAAAATAAAATGTTGACTTCCCATTTGTCACAGATCAAATCAGTTATAGGTCTACAATATATAACAATCCTGTCTCTTAAATTATATTATAAAATCACTTTCCTCCAGTAGTTATCTTAATTAATCATCAAATCTCATAAACATTACTTTATTCTTTCCACAAAAAGTCAAAGAGAGGTTTCAATTCTTTAAGAAATATATCTATCAATTTTTCTCCAAATAAACATGTCGATTAATCCATCTCGTTAATAATAATAATAATAATCTTATTGTCATAACCATAGTCCAAATAAACATATCGATTAATCCATCTCATCAAAATCTGTTAGGTCCAATAATTTCAATAGCCATTATTCCATTATCCATATTAATTCCATCTTCCATCTTCAATAGTCCTGTTAAGTCCAGTAACTTCAGTGTCCAATCTTCCATTATCAGTATTCCATAATAATCTTGCTGTCATAGCCATAGTCATATAATAAGAGTCTGATGGGAATTTCCTCTATCCCAAATATTTTCTTGCCATCAATTCTGAATAAGTTGCTGAAATATTGTTGTAAAGTCATATCTCTGTTCTTCTTTTTTACAGAATGCACTGGCTCATCTCTTGAGAGTTTTTCCATTGTCACATGGCTGCAGTTAATTCCATAGATTTTCTCTATATCAAGCTCCATCACATCATTCCAGTCCAGAAGATTATCCAAGCCATTGATAACTTTATCTCTAATATCTTCATTAATTTCTTCAGAGATAACGTTAAATTCCAAACAGTAGATTTTATTTCTAATATCCATAAACTCCAGATCTTTTTCCAATTCCACATTTGTTCCAATCTCCAGGGCTTGTATCTTCCCTTTATTTTTTCTTTTCTCATCTCTGATCTCATTCTCCTCTCTCACAGGATCCCCTATTTCTTTAAGCTCCTGCGTCATTTTGCTCAGTTCCATTTTCAGCTCCTTACTGCCCTGTCTCAGGGTTTGTTTCGTTATCTCAATCTCATCCATTATTTTCTGAAACATGATTACTTCCAGATTCTCAGCCACTTTCTTGATTGCCATTTTTAAAACCACAAAAACAAAACAAAACAAAAATAAAGAAGAACCACTTCTTATTTCAGCAACAATTGGGTTAATATTCCAGGCTTGATGACATCACAGTATAAACAGAGCAGCCTGCCTTATCTCTCTATGTTCAAGAATACAAAACAAATTTAGTTCCCAGCATCAAAACAGTTAGTGGCGTTGTGAAGAAGCAGATTCGTCAAAATAAAATAGACCAAAAAGAGAATAGTCCCAGACAATATAATGTTCCTCGGAATAGAAATCCCTCTTCTGTTTATATCTTTAGAATGCACTTCCAGGACAGCTTTTTGCAATAGAAACAGAGATAAGCTGTTAATTTCGTGAATAACAGAGAAGAGTTACAGCTCACCCAGAAGTTCTTTAAAGCTGATTCATTTGACAAATCTCTTTTTGCTGCAACAATTTAAACCAAGTAAAAAAAATAATAGAAAGAAGGGTCCTTGCCTGTTAGTCCGTTTTCTCTTTGAAGAAAAGATAAACGTATCGCATTAATCAGATAGAGCTTGTTCGGAAGTCCGTCCGGCATTGCTGGCTGGACCTTTTCTCATAAATTAATGAAATCCAGTCCTCCCAACAAAAACAGGCTTTTGAGGTTGATCTCTACGTTTCTGCCTGCCCGGGAGAAATTTCATCAGTCAAAAAAAAAATGTTCTGACTGATTTATATCTGAATAAGCTTCTTCTGCGGCGGGAGCCCGTCTCAAAAGCAGGCACAAGCGAAGTCACCCTTCCCGGAAGTCTGGGTGAGTTATAGCTCTTCTCTTTTACTCACGAAACTAAGGAGGAAAGAAATCGAAAAAGCTTATCTTTGTTTTATTGCAAAAAGCTGGCCTGGAAGTGCATTCTAAAGATACTTACGGAAGAGGGATTGCTATTTCGAGGAGGGAAAAAAATAAATAAATTTGATTTATGAACTTTGGAGTATTATATGTCTGGGACTATTTTTTTTTGGTCTATTTCATTTTGACGAATCTGCTTGTTCATGACGCCACTAACTGTTTGAAGCTGGGAACTAAATTTGTTTTGTTTTCCTGAACATATAAAAGATAAGACAGGCTGTACTGTCTACACTGATGTCAGCAAGCCTGGAATATTAACCCAATTGTGGCTGAAATAATTTTTTGTTTTTGTGGTTTTAAGAATGGCAACCAGGAAAGTGACTGAGACCGTGGAAGAAATTATGTTTCAGAAAATAATGAGTGAGATTGAGATAACGAAACAAACCCTGAGACAGGGTAGACAGGAGATGAAAATTGAATTTAGCAAAATGATGCAGGAGTTTAAAGAAATAGGGGATTCTGTGAGAGAGGAATTTGATGGGATTAGAGATGAGAAAAGAAAAATTAAAGGGAAGATACAAGCCCTGGAGACTGGAACAAATGTGGAATTGGAAAAAGATCTGGAGTTTATGGATGTTAGAAACAAAGTTTACTGTTTGAATTCAACGTTGTCTCTGAAGAAATTAATGAAGATATTAGTGATAAAGTTATCAATGTCTTGGATAATTTTCTTGACTGGAATGATGTGATGGAGCTTGACATAGAAAAAATCTATGGAATTAACTACAGATATGTGACAATGGAAAAACTCTTAAGAGATGAGCCGGTGCATTTTGTAAAAAAGAAGAACAGAGATAGGACTTTACAACAATATTTCAGCAACATATTCAGAATTGATGGCAAGGAAATATTTGTGATAAAAGAAATTCCCATCAGACTCTTGGAAATATTTCTGATAAAGGAAATAAGAACATAAGAACATAAGAAGAGCCTGCTGGATCAGGCCAGTGGCCCATCTAGTCCAGCATCCTGTTCTCACAGTGGCCAACCAGGTGCCTGGGGGAAGCCCGCAAGCAGGACCCGAGTGCAAGAACACTCTCCCCTCCTGAGGCTTCCGGCAACTGGTTTTCAGAAGCATGCTGCCTCTGACTAGGGTGGCAGAGCACAGCCATCATGGCTAGTAGCCATTGATAGCCCTGTCCTCCATGAATTTGTCTAATCTTCTTTTAAAGCCATCCAAGCTGGTGGCCATTACTGCATCTTGTGGGAGCAAATTCCATAGTTTAACTATGCGCTGAGTAAAGAAGTACTTCCTTTTGTCTGTCCTGAATCTTCCAACATTCAGCTTCTTTGAATGTCCCCGAGTTCTAGTATTATGAGAGAGGGAGAAGAACTTTTCTCTATCCACTTTCTCAATGCCATGCATAATTTTATACACTTCTATCATGTCTCCTCTGACCCGCCTTTTCTCTAAACTAAAAAGCCCCAAATGCTGCAACCTTTCCTCGTAAGGGAGTCGCTCCATCCCCTTGATCATTCTGGTTGCCCTCTTCTGAACCTTTTCCAACTCTAGAATATCCTTTTTGAGATGAGGCGACCAGAACTGTACACAGTATTCCAAATGCGGCCGCACCATAGATTTATACAACGGCATTATGATATCGGCTGTTTTATTTTCAATACCTTTCCTAATTATCGCTAGCATGGAATTTGCCTTTTTCACAGCTGCCGCACATTGGGTCGACATTTTCATCGTGCTGTCCACTACAACCCCGAGGTCTCTCTCCTGGTCGGTCACCGCCAGTTCAGACCCCATGAGCGTATATGTGAAATTCAGATTTTTTGCTCCAATATGCATAATTTTACACTTGTTTATATTGAATTGCATTTGCCATTTTTCTGCCCATTCACTCAGTTTGGAGAGGTCTTTTTGGAGCTCTTCGCAATCCCTTTTTGTTTTAACAACCCTGAACAATTTAGTGTCATCAGCAAACTTGGCCACTTCACTGCTCACTCCTAATTCTAGGTCATTAATGAACAAGTTGAAAAGTACAGGTCCCAATACCGATCCTTGAGGGACTCCACTTTCTACAGCCCTCCATTGGGAGAACTGTCCGTTTATTCCTACTCTCTGCTTTCTGCTTCTTAACCAATTCCTTATCCACAAGAGGACCTCTCCTCTTATTCCATGACTGCTAAGCTTCCTCAGAAGTCTTTGGTGAGGTACCTTGTCAAACGCTTTTTGAAAGTCTAAGTACACTATGTCCACTAGATCACCTCTATCTATATGCTTGTTGACACTCTCAAAGAATTCTAATAGGTTACTGAGACAGGACTTTCCCTTGCAGAAGCCATGCTGGCTCTGCTTCAGCAAGGCTTGTTCTTCTATGTGCTTAGTTAATCTAGCTTTAATAATACTTTCTACCAGTTTTCCAGGGACAGAAGTTAAGCTAACTGGCCTGTAATTTCCGGGATCCCCTCTGGATCCCTTTTTGAAGATTGGCATTACATTTGCCACTTTCCAGTCCTCAGGCACGGAGGAGGACCCAAGGGACAAGTTACATATTTTAGTTAGCAGATCAGCAATTTCACATTTGAGTTCTTTGAGAACTCTCGGGTGGATGCCATCCAGGCCTGGTGATTTGTCAGTTTTTATATTGTCCATTAAGCTTAGAACTTCCTCTCTCATTACCACTATTTGTCTCAGTTCCTCAGAATCCCTTCCTGCAAATGTTAGTTCAGGTTCAGGGATCTGCCCTATATCTTCCACTGTGAAGACAGATGCAAAGAATTCATTTAGCTTCTCTGCAATCTCCTTATCGTTCTTTAGGACACCTTTGACTCCCTTATCATCCAAGGGTCCAATTGTCTCCCTAGATGGTCTCCTGCTTTAAATGTATTTATAGAATTTTTTGTTGTTGTTTTTTATGTTCTTAGCAATGTGCTCCTCAAATTCTTTTTTAGCATCCCTTATTGTCTTCTTGCATTTCTTTTGCCAGAGTTTGTGTTCTTTTTTATTTTCTTCATTTGGACAAGACTTCCATTTTCTGAAGGAAGACTTTTTGCCTCTAAGAGCTTCCTTGACTTTGCTCGTTAACCATGCTGGCATCTTCTTGGCCCTGGTGGTACCTTTTCTGATCTGCGGTATGCACTCCAGTTGAGCTTCTAATATAGTGTTTTTAAACAACTTCCAAGCATTTTCAAGTGATGTGATCCTCTGGACTTTGTTTTTCAGCTTTCTTTTTACCAATCCCCTCATTTTTGTGAAGTTTCCTCTTTTGAAGTCAAATGTGACCGTGTTGGATTTTCTTGGCAATTGGCCAGTTACATGTATGTTTAATTTAATAGCACTGTGGTCACTGCTCCCAATCGGTTCAACAACACTTACATCTTGCACCAGGTCCTGGTCCCCACTGAGGATTAAGTCCAGGGTTGCCGTCCCTCTGGTCGGTTCCATGACCAACTGGTCTAGGGAATAGTCATTTAGAATATCTAGAAACTTTGCTTCTTTGTCATGACTGGAACACATATGCAGCCAGTCTATGTCCGGGTAGTTGAAGTCACCCATTGTTCCCCAGTGCCTAACAAATCCAAACCCTTCCACCCGACACCATCGTCTCATCCACGCATTGAGACTGCGAAGCTGGGCCTGTCTGGCTGGTCGTGCGCGTGGAACCGGTAGCATTTCAGAGAAAGCCACCTTGGAGGTCCCCATCAGACTCTTATTATATGACTATGGCTATGACAACAAGATTATTATGGGATACTGATAATGGAATAATGGCTACTGAAATTACTGGACTTAACAGGATTATTGAAGATGGAAGATGGAATTAATATTGATAATGGAAGAATGGCTATTGAAATTATTGGACCTAACAGATTTGAATGAGATGGATTAATCGACATGTTTATTTGGAGAAAAATTGATAGATATATCTCTCAAGGAATTGAAACCTCTCTTTGACTTTTTGTGGAAATAATAAATAATGTTTATGAGATTTGATGATTAATTAAGATAACTACTGGAGGAAAGTGATTTTATAATATAATTTAAGAGACAGGATTGTTATATATTGTAGACCTATAACTGATCTGCGACAAATTGGAAGTCAACATTTTATTTTATTGTTTAATTATTTTTGTTTTGTTTTGTTTTTTGTCTTTGAAAAATTTGAATAAAAATTAATGATAAAAAAAGAGAGAAAGATACTTGCATTGTTTCCCCACTTAACATAAAGCATTGTGCAGACATCTGTTGTTAACCTTTTCATCTTTTAAAATGAGATTCCATGGTTTAGTTCACATAAATGAAAAAAAATTGCTTCACTTCCGGTAGTAAAGTCCTGCTCAAATATGTTTCACCAATCTGAATTTGTATGTTTAATAGCTGGCATTTAATCCATGCAGTGACATTAATAGTGGAATGGTGGTACCAGTTCAAAATTCACTTTGTGAAAGTCCTTTTAACGCTCTGTTACTGGTTTTCAATATATAATTACAGCATTATTCATCCATGTGTAGTATCCTTGATGAGCTCAGTTTGTCAAAGTACAAAAAATACATGTTAACTTATGATAATGTGGTAGTTCACTCTGACCTATCAGTGTAAATTTTTTGAAAAAAACAGTCTTTGTGAGTTGATTGGTTAGATCAAGAAGAGTAAGCATGCTACTTACGTCACAGACTAATTATTTTATAATTTTTTTTTTTCAATAATTTTTATTCAGATTTTCATAAAACATACAAGACAAAATTATAAAACATTCAAAGACAAAAAACAAAATAAAAAATAGTTAAACAAAAAGAAAAAAAGAAAAAAAAATAAAAAATAAAGAGTAAAATATTGACTTCCCATTTGTCAAAGATCAAATCAGTTATAAGTCTATAATATATAACAATCCTGTCTCTTAAGTCATATTATAAAATCACTTTCCTCCAGTAGTTATCTTACTTAATCATCAAATCTCATAAACATTACTTTATTCTTTCCACAAAAAGTCAAAGAGAGGTTTCAATTCTTTAAGAAATATATCTATCAATTTTTTTTTTCCAGATAAGCATATCGATTAATCCATCTCATTACTAATTATGATAATCTTATTGTCATAACCATAGTCAAAATAAACATTTCGATTAATCCATCACATCAGAATCTGTTAGGTTCAATAATTTCAGTAGCCATTGTTCTATTATCTCTATTAGTTCCATTTTCCATCTTCCATCTTCAGTAGTCTTGTTAAGTCCAGTAATTTCAATATCCAATCTTCCATTATCAGTATTCCATAATAATCTTGCTGTCAAAGCCATAGTCATATAGTAAGAGTCTGATGGGAATTACCTCTATCCCAAATATTTTCTTGCCATCCATTCTGAATAGGTTGCTGAAATACTGCTGTAAAATCATATCTCTGTTCTTTTTTTCAAAATGCACTGGGTCATCTCTTAAAAGTTTTTCCATTGTCACATGGCTGCAGTTAATTCCATAGATTTTCTCTATATTAGGCTCCATCACATCATTCCAGTCCAGAAGATTATCCATGCCATTGATAACTTTATCTCTAGAATCTTCATTCATTTCTTCAGAGATAACATTGAGTTCCAAACAATAGATTTTATTTCTAAAGTCCATAGACTCCAAATCTTGTTCCTGTTCCACGTTGGTTCCAATCTCCGGGATCTCCTCTCTCACAGGGACCCCTATTCCAGTCTCCAGGGTCTCCTCTCTCACAGGGACCCCTGTTCCAATCTCCGGGGTCTCCTCTCTCACAGGGACCCCTTCCAGGGTCACCTCTCTCACAGGGACCCTTATATCTTTAATCTCCTGCTTCATTTTACTCAATTCAATTTTCGTTATCTCAATCTCATCCATTATTTTCTGAAACATAGTTATTTCCAGATTTTCAGCCACTTTCTTAATTGCCATTTTAAAAGAAAAATATAGGAAAACCACTTCTTATTTCAGCAACAATTGGGTTAATACTCCAAACTTGGTGACATCACAGTATAAACAGTGCAGACAGCCTTATCTCTCCAATAGTTAAGTAAACAAAATGCAGTTCCCAGGATCGAAACAATTAATGGCAATCGTCAAGAAACAGATTCGTCAAAATAAAATAGACCAAAAAGAGAGTAGTCTCAAAACAGTATAATATTTTTCAAAATAAAAATCTGGAATAGAAATCCCTCTTCTGTGTATATCTTTAGAATGCAAATCCAGGACAGCTTTTTGCAACAAAAACAGAGATAAGCTATTAATTAGTGCGTAGCAGAGAGAAGTTATGGCTCCCCAGTGAGATGTCAAAAACTGATCAATCTGGCAAATCTCTTTTAAACAGCAACAATTTAAGTCAAGTAAAAGAAAAATATAGAAAGAAGGGTGCTTGCCTGTTAGTGCGTTCTCTCTTAGAAGATAAGATGAACGTTCGCTTTAACAGATAGAGCTTGCTGTTGAAAATCCGTCCCACCTTCGTCGGCTGGACCTCGTCCCATAAATTAATGAGATCTGGTCGTCCCAACAAAAATAGGCTTTGAGGTTAATCTCTTCGTTTCTCCCTACCCGGGAGAAGTTTAATCAGTCAAAAAAAAAAGAAAAAACTGACTGATATATCTGAATAAGCTTCTTTTGAGGCAGGAGCCCGTCTCAAAAGCAGGCACAGGCTAAGTCACCCTTCCCGGAAGTCACTAATTATTTTATAATTAATGATGTCTTTCTCTTAACATATACAAGACATTATAACCCAGCATGCTTGTGTCTCTGACAGAGAAGCATGAACTCCAATGTTCACTATCCGAGGGTGGCCTGTGCCAGCCTTGTATTTAAGCACTTGCCTAGTAGCCCTAGGCAACGAAGGTGATGTGTTCCATCTGTCCTCTGCAGCCAGCATTGAAACCTCCCTCTTCTATGCCCAGTCCAAAAGGCTGCTGCAGGAGGGATGGAGTTCTTTGTGCCTCCACTGCCAGCCCCCATCATGCTAGCAAATTTTCTTGCAGGCTAGTAAATTTTGTGGGCTTATTTATAAGGCTGAGCTATGTATTGTCATAATGTGTTTCAAAGTTATATTGCCAAGGGTGTTGGAGAGACTTGATGCGATAAGAGCGTTCTTCCTCAATTTAGTGCTCTCCAAATGTTTTGGTCTATAAACCTCATCGACCCCAGCCAGCACAGCTCATTTGTAATGATGAGCTATACACCAGGTTGTATAAGGCGGTGATGTAGAGGAATACTGTGGCAGTGGGGTACAAGAGTAGAGTTACAGCTGCATCATACATAAGATACATGAATTGGGCTCAGCTTCATCTCTGTTTCAATTGTCTGCAAATCACTGAGCACATACGATTGCACTGTAGTAGCTGACTTGGCCTCTACACTGACTGAAAAATCTTTACTATTTAATTAATTAATTAATTAATTGAATTTTTATATTGCCCTGTAGCCGAAGCTCTCTGGGCAGTTTACAACATAAAATCAGTATGCAATATAAAATATACAGTTCATATTTGATACAATTGCTATTAAAAGGAAAAAACAATACATCACATTTTAAATAAACATAACTAAACAATAAATCTCAACAATGTACATAACATAATAACTGAATAAACAAAACAAACTGAATATAACAGTTATAAAAATATATAAAAATATTCTCCAATGTCCTATTGTGCTTCTCATTGTACAATGGAGTGGCTAACCTCTGGCTCTCCAGATGTTGGATTTAAACTCACATCAGCCCCAGCCAGCATGGTCGATGATCAGAGATTATGGAAAGGATGGAGGCTAGCCAGCCCTTCTTTAAGATTGTATCTGACTCATCTCCCACATGCCCTGCTCCTGCCTGTTACTTTGTCATTTAAAATGGCTGAAGACAGATAATAGGGTTTTTTTCAGTGGTATGAAAGAGCCATATCAGCCTGTGGTCAAAGCACTATTCCATCCTCCTGTGCCACTTTGTATAGCTTCCACTTACAGATAAGAGCAAAACATAATTTGTTGCGAAACTGGAATTAGACATTGGTTTGGGATTCCAGTTTATGGATATTTTAAGATTTGATAAAAAAACATAGGGCACTATTCAACTGTGCTAGTACAAGGATTAGGGCTAGTGCAGCGGGATTTCCTTTGCCGTGCCCTGCATGCGTTCTCCTCCAAGTTGGAGTGTTGGGGGGGAAATCCAGAACAGATTTAGGGAGTGTGCGAGAGGAGAAGAGGGGATAATGTTCTGTTATGCAAGGAAAAATCCTTGCGCTGATGGAATCAGCGACTTAACACTACATTGAATACAATCCCTTAATTCACTGCTAAGCAGAAGTTTCTTATCTTCTTTCAGATAGTGTTAGTCCAAGTTTTACTTGAGTCAGTTGATCAGAGAAAACAAGGAAATGCACTGTGAAGGTTGATGGCTATGTCATATTATTTCATCTTTCTGTAGAAACATAGGCCATCTTTGGTATATAGTTGCATCTGATAATTGTGGAGGCTCCTAGCATTGCAACACAGAATTGTACTGCTATGCTGTTCATAGCATCTTGCAGCTGCTTGCCAAGCTGATGTAATGTCACAGGTTGTGATTTTCAACTGGTATAGGGAAATGGAAAAATGATTTTAAATCCACATAAATTCAAGACTAAAATAATAAAAAGCAAGCATTTTGTAGGAAAGGCCAGTCCACGTCTTTCTAAGAAGTGTCCTTAGATATTAAAGGGGGGGGATGATCCTGTACCTCGTCATTCATTTCCTGGTATGATCAAGGCTCCTACAAAATAAGAGATGGAGAAAAATGCCTCCCCTTATAGAGTTTAACCACAGTTTGGAAACTCCTTAACAGAGATGTAGATAGATCTGTGAGGACTTGATAATCTGACCCCCATTTACATTAAGACATAATTTTCCATCACATATGGAAATTTAGGATTATATCCAACAAAGCAGTCCCATTGGCGCAATGACTTCTGCATATGCAGTGTAACTTTTCCTCTCCCTGTGTGCCCATCTCAAATCTGTTCTGCCCCCCAAGCCTTTGGAACAGATTTTGGGGGGTTACTGGGGGCATATGGGGAGAGGACAGGAGTCCCATTGTGCAGGCAGAAACCTTTGCACTGATGGGATAACTCTGTTGAATATAACTCTTGGAGTCTAGATTGTACATATTAAAGGCATACAGGCCTATACCAGATGGAGAAACTCAAGAGTCTTTTTCAGGTGCTCTTAAATTGTATCTGGGCATGCTACCTCCACTCTTGACCTTCTCATGATGAGCTGCGCACTGCTGATTTGGGTATAATTACAGGGAAGTGACAGCACTTTATGGAGTAGCATAAGGGCTGCTTTTTCTGAAGAGGCATTATTGCGGCTTTAAAAAAAGCATTTTGCTTTAGAATTTCTCAAGATACTGTTATTTCAAGTAACTTGTGTATCTGGGTGTTCACTTAAATTAATCAAAGACCTGATGTTTCTGTAAGTGAGCCCCTAAGAACTACAGCCAAGTGGGATGGTATTCTGAAGCAAAAGTTAACAAGTACTTTTTGGTCACTTATTAACCCTTTATGGGGAAGATAAAGTGCTTAGCAAATGAATTCTGTATCCTTTGAATTACAGTGCACTGGTATGCTCAAATATACCAAGGTACATTACCCTATCCCAACTATGGGATTAATGGTTGAAATGGGAGAATCTTGCCATTGTTTTTCTTCAAGAATCTTTTGTTTCCAAAATACAAACATACAGTGTAATCTCTAGTACTGTACTGTTGTGAAGTAGATTTGTGAAGGCCTGGAAAAACCTGAAAAACTTCAGGGAGGAATTTTTTCCTCTGTCTTCTGATGGCAGAAAGAGAAAACACTGACATTTTGGGAAAACTAGGGGAAATGCTCTCACATTTTTTTTACTAATGAGTGAAATAACTTTTTAAGCAGTGTTTTAAAACAATGATGTTAGCAATTTTATACTGCTGCTATAAAGCTCAGAGGCCCAAGATTCAGAGGTAGTAAAATCAACTACTGCTTTTGACTAGATTATGAAGTCAAGAACCCTCTTAAGTCTTGATGGTGGCAAAGTGCTTCCACACCAGAAGTGCAATCTATGAACCTGCCAAGCATATTTATTTGTTTATTTGTTTTTGCTTATTTATTTATTGCATTTGTATACCGCCCCATAGCTGAAGCTCTCTGGGCGGTTTACAACAATTAAACACATTAAAAACAAATATACAAATTTAAGAACACATTTTTAAAAAGCAATTTAAAAACACATGCTAAAATGTCTGGGAGAAGAGGAAAGTCTTGACCTGGCGCCGAAAAGATAACAGTGTTGGCGCCAGGCGCACCTCGTCAGATAGATCATTCCATAATTTGAGGGCCACCACTGAGAAGGCCCTCTCACTTGTTGCCAGACTCCCAGCTTCCCTCGGAGTAGGCACCCACAGGACGGCCTCGGATGTTGAGCGTAGTGTACGGGTGGGTTCATGTTGGGAAAGGTGTTCCATCAGGTAATGTGGTCCTAAGCTGTGTAAGGCGTTATAGGTTAAAACCAGCACCTTGAATCGAGCTCAGAAACAGCCAGTGCAAGCGGGCCAGAATCAGTTTTATACGTTTGAACCGTCTGGTCCCTGTTACCAATCTGGCCGCTGCATTTTGCACAAGCTGCAGTTTCCGAACCATCTTCAAAGGCAGCCTCACGGAGAGTGCATTGTAGTAATCTAACTTAGAGGTTACCAGAGCATGGACAACTAAAGCCAGGTTGGGCCACCAACTGAAGTTGGTAGAAGGCACTCTGTGCCACCGAGGCTATCTGAGCCTCAAGTGACAGAGATGGTTCTAGGAGAACCCCAAGCTACAAACCTGCTCCTTCAGGGGGAGTGCAACCCCATCCAGGACAGATTGGACATCCACATCCGGTCAGAAGAACCACCCACTAACAGCATCTCAGTCTTGTCTGGATTGATCCTCAGTTTATTACCCCTCATCCAGTCCATTGTCGCAGCCAGACACCGGTTCAGCACATTGACAGCCTCACCTGAAGAAGATGAAAAGGAGAAATAGAGTTGCGTGTCATCAGCATACTGATGGCAATGCACTCCAAAGCTCCGGATGTCCGCACCCAACGGTTTCATGTAGATGTTGAACAGCATGGGAGACATAAGTGACCCTTGCAGAACCCCATACTGGAGAGTGCAGGGTGCCGAGCAATGTTCCCCAAGCACCACCTTCTGGAGCCGACCCGCCAAGTAGGAGCAGAACCACTGCCATGCAGTCCCTCCCACTCCCAACTCAGCCAGTCTTCCCAGAAGGATACCATCGTTGATGGTATCGAAAGCCGCTGAGAGATCAAGGAGAATCAACAGAGTCACACTCCCCCTGTCTCTCTCCTGACAGAGGTCATCATACAGGGCGACCAAGGCTGTTTCCATGCCAAAACCAGGCCTGAAACCCGGCTGAAATGGATCCAGATAATCGGTCTCATCCAAGAGTGCCTGGAGCTGGCCTGCCACCACTCGTTCAAGGACCTTGCCCAGGATTGGAACATTTGCTACCGGCCTATAGTTATTAAGATTTTTCTGGGTCCAGGGAGGGTCTCTTCAGAAGTGGTCTCACTACTGCCTCTTTCAGGCAGCCAGGGACCACCCCCTCTCGTAGAGAGGCGTTAAATCACTTCCCTGGCCCAGCCGGCTGTTCCATCCCTGCTAGCTTTTATTAGCCAAGAAGGGCAAGGATACAGCATAGAAGTGGTTGCATGAAGCTGTCCAAGCACCTTGACAACGTCCTCAAGCTTGCTATTGTTCCTGGGCTGTGGTTGTAAAGGTTTCTGTGCAACACAGTTTCTGACTCTTGCATGCCACCTGCTCTTCCATCTTCTGTATCAGGGTCAGAAAAATAACCTGCTGATGAGCTTTTAAAAATATGTGCATATGCGTGCCTACATGTAAAATCACAAACAACCTATGAAGGAAAACATATACAGGTGAAAATTTCTGAGTCCACTAAGCTTAACTTCAGAATAAGAAGCTCTTTCAGATGCTTATTTCTCTAATTTGCTACTATGAGTTATGCTAGTATTTTCAAGGATATATTATTTACTTGGATGAGGCAGGATATAAATAAATATGGGTTGAGGATGGCTAATTTTGTCTGCAGTCACTATCACATTGTATACGATAATGATGTACTTACTGGAGCTCAGTCTTAAAAAGTTTAACTGAATACAGTATCCAAATTTATTGCTACTCAGTAACTGCATTATAGGAACCTTCTTTTATTTTTCTGTACTTTTTTCCTCTTTTTTTAAAAAAAATCTGCATGCATGCATTGTTTGTTTGTAAACCCAGATAATGATACCAACTTATAGTGCACAAAATGAAGCTTTTTATTTTCAGCTTTTATCCTGCTTCCCTCCATCCCTCAATATTTCCAAATGGCAAGACTAAGAAAGATGAGAGTTGCAAACCGTTGTGGGCGTAAGTTCCATTGAACTTGCTTGAGCTAACTTCTGAGTAGGCACTTACAGGATTGCATCGTAGGATTGTATCCAACTATGTTGTTCAGCTGATGTTAAGGCGTCTTTCAGTGGAATGGAAGAAGGAAGCAATTTTCAGTGTCTCTCCCCTCTCCCTGAGCACAGCTCCCCCTCTCTAAATGTAATCCAGAGGGTTTGGGGACTCTCCAAAGCAGATTTAAGGAAATTGACAGTTGCCTCTTTTCCTGTTCCTCTGATGGAAGCCTTATCATCAGCTGAGTAACAGTTCAATACAATACATAGAATGCAGCAGCACTATTTTTAACAATGGGTGTATTTGTAATCTGCCTTCAAGTCGATTCTGACGTATGGTGACCCTATTAATGGGGTTTTCATGGTAGAATCATAGAATAGTAGAGTTGGAAGGGACCTATAAAGCCATCAAGTCCAGCCCCCTGCTCAATGCTGGAATCTAAATCAAAGCATTCCCAACAGATGGCTGTCCAGCTGCCTCTTGAATGCCTCCAGTGTTGGAGAGCCTACTACCTCTCTAGGTCATTGGTTCCATTCTCGTATAACACTTAGGAAGTTTTTCCTGATGTCCAGTTGAAATCTGGCTTCCTGTAACTTGAGCCCATTATTCCGTGTCCTGCACTCTGGGACGATCGAGAAGAGATTCTGACCCTCCTCTATATGACAACCTTTCATGTACTTGAAGACTGCTATCATATCTCCCCTCAGTCTTCTCTTCTCCAGGCTAAACATGCCCAGTTCTTTCAGTCTCTCCTCATAGGGCTTTGTTTCCAGTCCCCTGATCATCCTTGTTGCCTCCTTTGAACCTGTTCCAGTTTGTCTGCATCCTTCTTGAAGTGCGGAGACCAGAACTGGATGCAGTATTCAAGATGAGGCCTAACCAGTGCTGAATAGAGGGGAGCTAATACTTCACACAATTTGGAAACTGTACTTCTGTTAATGCAGCCTAATATAGCATTTGCCTTTTTTTGCAGCCACATCACGCTGTTGGCTCATATTCCGCTTGTGATCAACGACTATTCCAAGATCCTTCTCACATGTCATATTGCTGAGCCAAGTATCCCCCATCTTATAACTGTGCATTTGGTTTCTTTTTCCTAAGTGTAGAACTTTGCATTTATCCCTGTTGAATGTCATTCTGTTGTTTTCAGCCCAATGCTCCAGCCTATCAAGGTCCCTTTGAATTTTATTTCTGTCTTCCACGGTATTAGCTAAGCCCCCCAATTTTGTATCATCTGCAAATTTGATAAGCATGCTCTGTACCTCCTCATCCAACTCATTAATAAAAATGTTCAAGAGCACTGGGCCCAGGACCGAGCCCTGTGGTACCCCACTCATTACTTCCACCCAGTTTGAGAAGGAACCATTGGGAAGCACTCTTTGAGTCTGATTCTGGAGCCAACTGTGGATCCACCTGATAGTTGTTCCATCCAGCCCACATTTAGCTATCTTGCTAATCAGAATATCATGGGGCACTTTGTCAAAAGCTTTGCTGAAGTCGAGATATATTATGTGCACAGCATTCCCACAGTCTACAAGGGACGTTACCCAGTCAAAAAATGAGATAAGATTAGTTTGGCAGGATTTGTTCTTCATAAATCCATGTTGGCTCCTAGTAATCACTGCATTGTTTTCAAGGTGCTTACAGATTGACTGCTTTATCATCTTTTCCAGAGTTTTCCCAGGGATGGATGTTAGGCTGACTGGTCTGTAGTTTCCCGGTTCCTCTTTTTTGCCCTTTTTGAAGATAGGGACAACATTAGCTCTCCTCCGGTCATCTGGCACTTCACCAGTCCTCCATGATTTTGCAAAGATAATAGAGAGTGGTTCTGAGAGTTCTTCAGCCAGTTCCTTCAATACTCTAGGATGCAGTTTATCAGGCCCTGCCAATTTAAACTCGTTCAAAGTGATTAGGTATTCCTTGACCTTTTGTCTATCAATCTCAAGCTCCAATCCTGCCCCTTCCACTTCATGTTTCCTGGGAGGATCATAGACCCTTTTTGGGGAGAAGACTGAGCCAAAGTAGGAATTGAGCACTTCTGCCTTTTCTTTGTAATCTGTTATCATTTTGCCATCCTCATTGAGTAGCTGTGCCACCATTTCTTTTCTAATAATAATAATAATAAAATAATAAAATTTTATTTGTGAGTCGCCTATCTGGCCGACTTAACGGCCACTCTAGGCGACGTACATTGCCATAATAAAATACAATATAAAACCCAAAAATACAATAATTAAAATTAAACAGCATTAAACTAAACAACATTAAAAGCTGACCCACCCCCGGAGACCCCATAGGCCTGCCTGAATAGCCAGGTCTTCAAGGCCCGGCGGAAACCTGCCAAGGAGGGGGTATGGCGAAGGTTGAAAGGAAGGGAGTTCCAGAGGGTGGGGGCCACAATAGAGAATGCCCGCTCTCTGGTCCGCACCAGCCTAGCCGTTTTAGCTGATGGGACCGAGAGAAGGTCTTGTGTGGCTGATCTTGTCAGGCGGCATAATTGGTGATGCTGGAGGTGCTCCTTCAGATAAACTGGGCCTGAACCATATAGGGCTTTAAAGGTCAATACCAACACCTTGAATTGGGCCCGGTAGACAACTGGTAACCAGTGTAGATCTACTAACACCGGGGTGATATGATCACGGCGATGGCTATTCTTAATCAAGTGCGCCGCCGCATTCTGTACCAGCTGTAATTTCCGGACCGTCTTCAAGGGTAACCCCATGTAGAGCGCATTATAGTAGTCCAAGCACGAGGAGACCAGGGCATGTATCACCCGTGGGAGCAGGTGAACAGGAAGGTAGGGTTGCAGCCTCCGTATCAGATGTAATTGATACCAAGCTGCCCGGCTCACTGCCAAAACCTGAGCCTCCATGGACAGCTGGGAGTCAAGAATGACCCCAAGGCTGCGAACCTGGTCTTTCAGGGGCAATCTTACCCCATTAAACACCAGGTCTATGTCTCCCAACCTTCTCTTATCCCCCACGAGCAACACCTCGGTCTTGTCGGGGTTCAGTTTCAGCCTATTCCCTTCCATCCATTCACTTACGGAATCCAGGCACTTGGACATGGTATCCACAGCCAACTCTGGTGAGGACTTGAACGAGAGATAGAGCTGGGTGTCATTCGCATATTGGTGACACCACAGCCCAAATCTCCTGATGATGGCTCCCAGCGGCTTTACATAGATGTTGAATAGCATGGGGGAGAGGATAGATCCCTGTGGCACTCCACAATTGAGAGGCCAAGGGTCTGTAACCTCCTCCCCCAATGCCACCCGTTGATGTCTGTCTGAGAGATAGGAACGGAGCCATTGTAAAACAATGCCCCCTATTCCCAATCCCCCCAGACGATCTAAAAGGATACCGTGGTCGACGGTATCAAAAGCCGCTGATAGATCCAGGAGGACGAGGAAGGTATATTCTCCTCTATCCAACACCCTCCTCATATCATCCACCAGGGTGACCAAGGCTGTTTCAGTTCCATGTCCAGTCCTGAAGCCCGATTGGAATGTATCTAGATAATCAGCTTCATCCAAGTGTGTCTGTAGCTGTTTGGCCACCATGCGCTCCATCACCTTGCCCAAAAATGGCAAATTTGAGACTGGGCGAAAGTTGTTTAACTCTTGGGGATCCAAGGAGGGCTCAAGATGGGTTTTATTACTGCCTCCTTGAGGGCTGTTGGCATTGCACCCTCTTCCAAGGATGCATTTACCACTGCCCTGATCCCTTCGCTCAGCCTCTCTTTGCAGCTCATAATGAGCCATGAGGGGCAAGGATCCAACAGACAGGTGGTTGGCTTCACAGTGGAGAGCACCTTGTCCACTTCCTCAGAAGGGAGAGGCCGAAACCGATCCCACCGGACCGGAATGCAACTGTCCGCCTCTAGCTCACTTCCTGTGTCCACGGCGTACGGAATCATGCTCTTCAGGCATTCGATTTTATCGGCAAAGTGTTTAGCAAATATGTCACAGGAAGCTTTAGAATGCTCCAAGGGTTCCTGAGCAACTGGACCGACCAGGCTGCGGACCACTTGGAACAACCTCCTGGGACAACACTCTGCAGGCGCAATAGAGGCAGCAAAGAATTCCTTCTTTGTTGCCTTTGTTGCCACCTGGTAGGCAGCTATTGCTGCTCTAACCAGTGTCCGATCGTCTTCAGAGCAGGATTTCCGCCACCGGCGCTCTAGTCGTCTCACCTCCTGTCTCAGACCCTGCAGCCGTGGTGTATACCAGGGTGCTATCTGAGCTCTGTTCAGGGGGAGAGGACGTTTCGGAGCCACCCGGTCTACTGCCCTAGTGAGCTCCCTATTCCACTCCGTCAGCAGGGATTCGACCGGGCGTCCTTTGGCAGGCTCCAAATCTCCCAGTGCATTCAGGAATCCATTCGGATCCATCAGGCGCCTGGGGCGGACCATCCTAATAGGTCCTTGTCCCCTGCGAAGGGTATGTGGCATTGAGAGGTCTATATTCACCAGATAGTGATCTGACCATGACACGGGGTTAGATGAAATAGCCCCTATTTTCAGAGCACTTCCCTCCCCTCCCGAGACAAATACAAGGTCAAGAGCATGACCGGCTACATGGGTGGGCCCTATACTACAAAGGTGCAGTTCCCAGGAAGTCATGGTTTCCATGAACTCCCGAGGGGCTCCAGTGAGGACGGTCTCGGCATGCACGTTGAAGTCCCCCAAAACCACTAGGTTGGGGGACAGCACCCGTACAGCCGAGACCACCTCGAGCACCTTGGTCAGGGAGTCTGCTGTGCAGCGGGGTGGGCGGTACACAAGCAGAATCCCTAAACTGCCCTTTGGGCCCAACCTCCAGTACGTGCAATCAACAAACTTGGTCTCATGGAGAGGGGGTCTGGCAAAAACCAAAGACCCTCGATAGATGACTGCCACACCCTGTCCCCGCCTACCAACCCTCGGCTGCTGTGCGTAACAGAAACCGGCTGGGCACATGGCCTCCAGCGTAGGAGCTGAGGCCTCATCCAGCCAGGTCTCTGTAATACACACCAGGTCTGCGTTCTCATCCAGGATCATATCATGGATGAGTGTTGTCTTTTGCACCACAGACCTGGCGTTACACAACAGCAGTCGAAGGTCGGATGGAGTCCTGCATCCCCCAGCCTTTGTCTGGTGATGGACAAGCCTGGAACAGGGGATAGATATGCATCTATCCCTTGTTCCTCTATACTGATATGGCCTGCCACCCGCACCCTTCCAGGATCTGCCGCCTAGCCTTTTAATATCATGGCTTCCCACCCTCCCCACGGTAGCTCTGTCTTTTACTATGGACATACCTGAAGAAAGCTTTTTTGTTGCTTTTAGCATCCCTCGTTAACCTCAGCTCATTCTCAGCTTTAGCCTTCCTGACGCCATCTGTGATACCTGCCTGAACTCTTCCTTTGTGGCCTGGCCTTCTTTCCACTTCCTGTATGTGTCCTTTTTTGTTTTCAGGTCCTCTCTAAGCTTTTTGTGAAGCCACATTGGCTTCTTCTGCTGTTTCTCGCCTTTTTTCCTTGTTGGAATTGCTTGCCATTGCACTTTTAGAATTTTGTTTTTTAGAAACTCCCACTCATCTTGGACTCCTTTTCTCATTAGGGTCACTTGCCATGTAACTGTACTTTAAGTTGTTCTGAGTTTATTAAAATCAGCTTTCCTGAAGTCCAGGGTGCGCGTATGGCTACTCTCAGCTTTTGCTTCTGTTAAAATCAAGAATTCAAGTACGGTGTGGTCACTTTTCCCTAGAGTTCCCGTAACTGCCACTTCATCTACCAAATTATCTCTGTTGGTTAGAATCAAGTCCAGGATAGCTGATCCTCTGGTTGCTTCCTCCACTTTCTGTAGGAGAAAGTTATCTCCAACACAAGTGGTAAGCTCTATTCAGAGGTGGTTTCCCATTGCCTTCCTCTGAGGCTGAGAGGCAGTGACTGGCCCAAGGTCACCCAGTGAGCTTCATGGCTGTGTGAGGATTCGAACCCTGGTCTCCCAGGTCATAGTCCAGCACCTTAACCACTTTGCCACACTATAAAAAGCTTTGATAAAATAAATATTGTTATATTTTCATAAATATGTGAAAATATTTTGTTAAAAATGTATATATACAAACACACAGGTATTATATTGTGTTGGTTTATTCTCCTCCCCCTCCGAAGATTCTGTTTTCAAAACAGAACCTGGGGAAAAGGTTGTTCAGAATTTGTGAACATGTTAAGATATATCTGTGAAGTAGTGGAGAGTATGTGGCAATATTCAACTACCATGTCCTGTCAGTGCAAGGATTTCCTCCTGTGCAGTGGGACTTCCCCCAGCCTCCCCCATGCGAACCTCTCCCCCAAACCAATTCCACATGGTTCGGGGAAATCGGGAAAAGATGGTTATGGGGGCATGGAGGGAGGAGAGGGAGAGAGCATTCAGTTGTGCAGGGAGAACGAGGGACTTAGCACTACGTTGAATTCCACCCATAGTATTCTTTAAAGCACCCTGAGATTTATACAATAGATCAGTAGTAGATTTAAGTTTGACTTCATAATCTCTTACTTTTTCTTTACATTTTCCTATGTTTTGGGCTGTACATGCCAGTAATTTTTCTTGTAACCATGTTTATTTTCTTTCAGCCACCTGTTACTAACTATACCATGGTTTGCCTCAAAGTGGGGGCTGCCTGTAAATTCCTTGTTGGTGACTGCAGCCATGTGGAGAACCAGTTGCCTTCCAACCACATTGAGAAGCCAATTTTACTATGTTCCTGCTGGTCTCATTTCCATGTACTTTTTGGGCATGATCAAATTTGCTTTGATGCTACCAACATCCAGTTCACCTTATAGCTATAGGTATCCTGGAATGGGGTATCATTGCATTAAAAACTGTTTTATGTTGTTACCCCAGTAGGGAGAGAGGAAGTGAAATCTGTTTCAGAAGATATTCTTCATTCACAGTTTTTACTTTTGAGGGCAGGTATCTCATGGAATTGTCTGCCTGGTATTATGCGCTATTCAGTGACTAAATTCTGCTTCTTGGTCTAGAAATAGTACATATTTAGATTATGAGTGATCTGTCAGATTATATTATTCAGCTGATTGTAAAATTATAGCTTCATATTTATCTCCTGCTATTTGACCTACCTGAAAACTTCCTTTTTTACAGGGTCATCTAATTTTACTTTGTATTCAAGATTTATTTTGGTCTGCATAAGTGGTCAGTCTTAAAGCCAGGGTCAGTTTTGATCATGGTAGATAAGGGGCATTTAACTCTGCTCTGTGAGCTATCCTCTTCAGCTGCTGATAGTGCTGAGGAACAATGATCTATTTTGGTGCTTTGAACAATGGTGCATTTACAAGCAAGGTGTTAGTTGGTGGTGTCTCCAGCCTAGTGATGTCCTCTCAGCTCTGCTGCAGCACAAACAAGAGAAGGAAATTAGTGTCCCCTCTGTAAAGAGATTTTGGAAAACACGTTAGATGATGCATGCAAGCACAATAAGTTTGTGTATAAAGTTGTTGTCACAGGCAGTATTTTTCTCAGGGTCCTTGTATTTGGAAGCTCAACGAATATTCAGTGTTGAGAACATAGATCTAGATAACATGTTGCAAACAAAAGTTTAGTTGTTCTACTAATAATAAGGGTAATACTTGGTAAAGCACTGACAGGCTGCTCTAAGGCTCTGGCACTTGTGCATGTGCTGCTTTTGTGACTACTTTTAGAAATGAAGTGTGTACACCTTGGATCTGCCGCTAAAATAAGAGGCTTTAACAGGTGGTTATGGTATGTGTGTGTTTTGCCGCCCTGGACTCCTGAGAGGAAGGGCGGGATACAAATTCAATAATAATAGTATTTCTTGGGCTTTGTTAAATCATGCCTCAAATTATATTCTCTCTGCAACCTCGACATCTCTTTGGTTATATTCACTAATAGGCAAAAAACTAATAGGTATGATTTAAGACATACACATAGCCAGCAGATATTCCTATCAAACCTTAAAAAGCAGGGAAATTGGGCAGCTATAGTGAATGCACCAGGGGAGCAGGAGACCTGACCTTCTCTCTGAGATATTGTACAGCCCTACAAATTTGTCAAAATGCAAACACATTTTGGGTTGGTCTTTCACAGTCCAATCCACTTCCTGTGTAGCTTGGAAGAATTTGGTAACGTGCCTCTGAACATATGGTGAACGTATCTGTTGGCTATAGGTACGTTCTTAAACCACTAGGATGGGTTGCCTATTAGTGAATTTCTCTGCTTTATCATCCAGGAGGTAAGAAACGGCATCCTGTGCAAGAATGGATTGATCATTTGCATGCTTATTGAGTTCAGTGGGATTTATTCTCATGCAATCATGCTTAGAATAGGTAAAACTGACCATGGGAGAGGAGGAGGGGGAGGGGATTTGAAAGGGAGGGGTGGGAGGGGAGGGCAGGTTTGATCATTTGCATGCTTTTTGAGTTCAGTGGGATTTACTCCTGTACAATCATGCTTAGGATAGCTGAAACTGACCTGGTGGAGGGAGGAAGAGGGGAGAGAGGGGAGGAGATTGGGTAGGCAGGCACTGGGCAGAGGGAAAGCCCCTTTCCTTTCCAAAAGGAAAACATTATGAACAGTATTAATTAAATATCAGCCATGCATTTTTTTACTTTTGAACTGCAGAGGATGAAGGTCAGAGTATGGGGCAAGGTCAGTAATAGGATTACAAGTACTCTGTGAACATGGCTGGTTTTTAATTAATTTCAAAAAAATACGAGACCACTGCCAGAAAAAAGTCCATCAGGGGTCTGGATCTTCTTTCTCTTCTTTTACAGTTAAATCTCTCGATTCTCTCTGAGTGTTTTGTGCATCGCCATGAGAACTTAGGTTGTTAAGCAAGTATTTCTGAGTTCAGGACTATAACATTTGGAAGATTTTGTTTTGAAAAGTGCTTATGGGAAGCAGCAGAATGGCATACAGGGTACTTTCAATTTAACATTGCGGAATGCAAAAAATCCATAGTGGCTATAGTATATAGCCACTCTCATGCCTGTATAATCTGCCAGGCTCCTGCATGCCCTGTGTGGCTTTTAGCCTCTGTTCAGTTCCTGTCTCCTTTAGTGCCACTTTACTACATATATGCAAGCTTTTCCTCTAAACCTTTGCACCTTAAGGCAGAGATCTTTTCATCCAGCTAGAAAATCTTGTTTGAAAAAAGTCTTTGATGATTTATGGAAAGTCCAGGTAGGGAGCACCTGCCATATCTCAACAGGGATGCTGTTCCACAGAACAGGAACAGCTACACTGAAAGCCCTGTCTGAGTTAACTGTGCAGTAGGCTTCTGATAGTTTTGGGACTTAGAAACCGGCCTGCAGAATGCAGTGACATCCTGGGCATATAAGGAGTAAGGCGATCTCTCCAATAGCTGCTGTTTGTTGTATTTCCTGTGTTCTAAATAAGCTTAAGCCAATAATCGGAGTCCATGGCTTTTATTAAAAAGCCACTTCTGGAAATCTAGCAGAATATAGTAGAAGCTTAGTGCTCATTTCCTTGTTAATTGCTTCTGAAAAAATCCATTTGCAACCCCATGAACCCAGAAAATTGTGGGAGTAAAGTGATAAAATTTGGAGTGGAATACCGGCATATAGTTCTTTCCCGCCAGTTTCATGGGGGAATCATGGAACAGAAGTGTGCATGTGTGGAAAGAGCGGAGGGATAGCAACATGTCCAATGATGTTCATTGTTGTGTCATACCACTCCCTCTGGTGTGAATGAAATTTAGCGAGACATGGCAGTATATCAGTCAAAAAGCCACAGTTCTACAGTATTACCAGTATTGCAGTGGAAAAGGAATGTTAGAAATTGGGACAGATGTGCTACCAATATAATCAGTAAAACTAACACAATAAACCCCATGTCTGAATGCTTCCATTGTCAGTTTCAGAACACCTACCCTTTAGTGCCTTGTGATGCAGTGCATTAAAATCTGGTGACAGGGGACATTCCAGGAAAGATCATTAGTTGACTGAAATCTTGATACGGGCTTGTCAAATGTCTGTCCCAAAAGAGTCATGATGCTTGTGGCTGGTTTTAAAATGCTGTGCAAGCCACTTAATAAGTATGCCCTCAAGTAGTTGTAGCACCTTATTACTATAGCTCAGGCCATCACATCTTGTGACCCACTAAGCTGAATGCTACTCACTTACCATTTATTATGATCTGCTTAGTGTTAGTAATCCCAGACTAATGACAAAATCAGGAGATCGGTCAAGAATCTGGTAGGCATAAGGTATATATGCCTGCTGTAAATGCTCTGGAAATAACCAATGAAAAGAAAAGTTGAAGTCGCTGGATAGTTACACGGCATTACATTTGCATCAGAGGCATGGTTAAACTTTGCTGAACCAGGAAATGGTTAATTCTTCCAAGTCATGTGGCCTTCTGCTGTGCATTGTAAGTAAGCCAGTGTGCACACGAGGAAGGCATTTGAGCATAACTAATTACTAGCATGTCTTTACAACAAACTTTCTGATTTCTAATCAAGGTTGTTATTTCTTTCGGTAAATATCGTCTTTGCAATCACTGGAGTTGTCTGAATTTAAGCTAAATAGTTTGACTTCCTCATGAAGGCTTAAATTAAAGGGCAGCACGGGTTGCGGAGTTAGTGAAAAGACTAGCTGTTAAGTTTAGATTAATTGATATGTGGCCGCATGAGCTGCTTTGTTCACTTTAAGTGAAGATGTTAAAGGGGAACATTAATTCTCCCTGACCCTTTATTGGCGAATAAGCTCTGTTATTGAGGTGAGAGAGTAGAATTTTTCATGGTCTGTTTCTCCCTGTAGTTTTTGGTAACTACATGATGATGGTTTCATGCAGCCAGCAGTGAACTCCTCTGAATGGCTTTGTACTGGCTTAACATTTCTTACGTACATCAAGGGGAGTATAAATCCCTCCACTTCTTGCTTAGGGCCTGTTTAAGAAACCAGTCATCTGTTCCAGGACTCTGGACTTCATGTATTTAATTTGACAGGTGAGAGTAAGAATAGTGGTGATGCTGATAGTAATGGCCTAACAGGACAGCATAAAACCACCGTGACAGTATGTGTGAGGTAAAATTAAAGGCCATCTGCTAGAAGTAATAATTTAAAGGGGATTTAGCAATACGCTGTTAACATGCAGAGTCATTTTCAAATTCATAATTAAAACTTAGTTGTCTTTATTTCTCAAGAATTCAAAACTAGTAAAATACCAAGGCATATAACTACTGAGTAAATAGTCTGACTTCATTTTAACATGCCACTGTTCTACTGAAAGTGTATACTCTTCTTTGAGTTCAGACCCCCCCCTTTCTTATGATACGCTGGCTTATTAGTATGTAAGTATATTATATTAGTATATTATACTACATATTAGTATATTAGTTATTCATAACTTTTTCAGATTAGTGTGCGGCGCTGGTAAATTCTTAGGGTTTTTTGTTCATGTTAATTTCATGAGTCCTCTGTACATTAGGACTTCCAAAAACCTGAGCAGCCCTAAAAACCCATAGTACCCTAGAGGGTCTTACAACCTTATGGCTGTGTTCTTATCTTCTGTCTTATAGCATAAAATATGTTTCACATTGTAGCCAAGGGAGAGATTGACTACTGAGTGTATTTCTTCATTTGACTAATGAATACTTTGGTGAATGAAAGGGAGCAGTTAAAAGTAGAACATTTCTTCAAGTTCAGTGCAAGTTGAAATAACAGCTGGGTAAGGAAGAAATTGTAGTAATGCTCCCCAGACATATTATGCAGGAAAAAAGTTGGGCTTGTGACCACCTGTTTCTGACCATCAAGTTTCCCCCAGACAAAATGATAATTGATTTCATGTGTGTCTGCAAATTCCCTCATGAGCTTGCTGCTGTCCCCTGGACAACTATCTTTATGGGATAGTTCTTGTGAGCTTTCCAGAAGAATCTGGAGAGAGAATCTTGAACCCTTGGTCTGAGATAGCTGTACAGTTTCTATATTAACATAAGTCCTCTATACGCATTCATTGTACGTGCCATGAACACACAAGGGGGTTAGCATTGCAGAAGTAGGCTCAGCCCCCTAACTGTGTATTCAGTGGCCTGATTCACACACACATCATGCTAAACTAACTATTTTTAGCTTGGCACAGCAGCTAGCCAAGGTTGGTCTTAACGTGTTGTCCAAACGTGGCATCACAAGCTCTCTCCTTCTTAACCATGATCTGGTACCAAGGTTTGCTCTTAGCTGTGTATCGTAATTAAAGAGCTTAACCACAAAGCTACATTTGGACAACATGCAAAGTCAAATCTTGGCCTAGCTGCAGCCCTGTGTGGAGCTTAAAGGACCAGGGATGAGCAAAGTGGCTGTGATCTCCTCCCTAGGAGTCAACATGTGCATGGTTTGGCTTAGCATTATGAACAGTGTAAGACAGTGTAAGAACTGAAAAGATCTTTGTGCGCTGGGGAACTCAGCTTTTCTAGAGTTCTTCAGTAGTTCTACATGTGGAGGTAATTTCAGACCTTACAGTGAGTGCACTTAAATCACGTGGTGAAGCCTGCCACTGTAATGTCTCCCCATTTCTAATTTTCATTCAGGTTCATAAAAGAAAGTATGGAAAAGACTTGAAAGAACTGGTGTGTTATGCAATTTCTCCTTGATGTAGTTTTCTCAATCCCAAATACTTGTTCTGAATAATTCATAATATTAATTTTACCATATCACATTCCTGTTTTCTCCAGCCACCCAAACATTGTAAATCGAGCCATTTCAAATTTCTTTTGAGCTAAGGAGAATATTGGCCTTTGCCCTCAGTAATGGAAATAAAGATGGTTCTAGATGGATAACAGTGCAAGTCTGTATGTGCCTCATGCTTTTTAGGAGGCCTTAACTCTCAAAGCATGCATAGAATTGCAGCCTAAGTTGTTCATCAGTGTGAAGTAAAGGTTCACATTTCTGAAATACATAGGTAGCTCTGTCCTAGCATTGTGATATGGAACACTTACCTGAAGGTATAGCGTGCATGTTTAAACCTTCAGTTTCAGCAATGTTATGCATTTCACTTTTGTGATGTATGGAGTAATTCTTATGCTCTTTTGATCCCCCCCCCAGCCCAACTCAATGCCTTCCTCTTAGAAATGGGCTTGAGGCTGAAGAGTTTAATTTGCTTTATCTTTATTTACTTTTGACTACTTTTATATTATGGCAGGCCCATTCCTGGAGATGGATATATTATGTATCTCATCATAACATTACTGCAAATGTAAATATTTCTGAATGAATGATGTATTTTTGTTATCTTCATGAGTATAGAACTTCTGTAGCATTTGTAGAATTGTTTCCACAAGATAAAGCAATTTCTTTTCCTCCTTATACATAGTCACTACTCTCCCCCCCCCGCCCCGGGGAAAAATCATTTCCCCCTGGATTAGTTAAGGGTGGATGTTGCCTTTGGAGGTGGGGGGAAGGCAGTAACATGTTGGTGGCTATATCTTTTAGGGGCAGCTGTTAATATACAAATTTTCAGTTGCACTGTGCTTTTCATTAATGACTACTTGAAGACTCAGAATCCCATGCCACACACAGAACTTCATGAGAAAAATGGAAAGTTCCTTATCTCATTCAGACGGGGCAAAAATTATACTCCTCAAATTCACAAAGAAAAAAAAAGTTCTTCATTTCCCTTATGGCGTTGGGAAGCAGAAATGTGACGTGGGATTCGATCTCTTTAAGTCATGGCACCCTCTTTATAGAACACCTTTCTTCTGAGATATAGTTGGTGCTGATGTTGAAGACATACCTCTTCACTAAGGCTTTTGGAGGTTGTTGATGTAATTAGGCCAGTTACTGAGTGTATTGCCTGCTGTATTGCTGTAAGACTTTTTTATCTAATATTTTAAAATGCTTTATATTGTTATGGTTATTATGATCCTGATTTGTTGCACATGCTTTATGTTATAAACCGATGAAGGGAATTGGTGCAGGACATGGCACAAATCCAAAGCTTGTCCCCATTCCACAAGGCATAAAGGGAACCAAGCTGAGCTCTGCCCCAAATTAAGCCTTGCACTTGGCCACTATAAACTTTCACAGAATTCTGTGAATGCTAGCCATGACGGCTATACTCTGTCTCCATAGTATGCTTCTGAATACCAGTTGCTGGAAACTGTAAGAGGGGAGAGTGCTCTTATGCTCAGGTTCTGCTTGCAGGCTTCCTATAGGCATCTGTTTGGCCAGTGTGAGAATAGGATGTTGAACTAGATGGGCCACTGTCCTGATCCAGCAGGCTCTTATAGTCTTATGTAATGAGGGCTATCAACCCTCTGGCTGGAAGCAGCTTGTAAATAACTAGCTATTCCTGAAGAATAAGAATTTGTCTTCAGGCAGCCTGCCTTTGGAGACTGGAATACCCTTTTGTTTTCCAGGTAGTCAATGTATGCACATCTTACATATTATTATCATCATTTATTACCCACCCTCCACCCAAAGGTTACAACAATTATAAAATACAATTTAAAAAATAATTTTAAAACAACCTAAAATCCCAAAATAGGATGGGTCCTAAAAATGCATGTCTCGGGTGTCAACGGCCAGGGTAAAGAGGTGCATCTTCAGTTTTCACCAAAAACTATACAGTGAAGTTGCCAGATGCGTCTTGGTGGGGAGAGAGTTCCACAACAGGGACCTCCACAGAGAATATCCTCCCCCCGGCCGCCACCACCCGAGCTTCTGAGGGTGGTGGAAATACCCAAAGGGCCCCCTCTGTTGACCTCAACACCCGAGAGGGTCCTTAGGGAAGGAGGCAGTCTTTCAGATATTTGGGACCCAAGTTGTTAGGGCACCTTGAATTGGGCCTGGAAACGAACTGACAAACAATGTAGCTGTTTTAAAACGGGTTATATGAGATTTAAAAGGAACCGCAGCCAGTTATCTGGTTGCTGCATTTTGGTCCCGTTGAAGTTTCCGAGTTGTCTTCAAGGGCTGCCCCACATAGACTGCATTGCAATAATCAATCTGGAAATTACCAGATCATGTATTACTGTGGCCAAGTCATCTCTGTCCAAAAGGGGCTAAAGCTAGCAAACCAAATGGAGCTGGAAAAAGGCACTCATAGCCACTGAGGCCACCTGAGCCTGCAGTTGACACTGTTGGATCCAGGAGTACCCCCAATCTGCGAACCTGCTCCTTCCAGAGGATTGCAATCCAGAACAGGCTGTCTCCTCAACTCCCAGTCATGAGAACTCTGGACACACAACACCTTTGTCTTTTCAGGATTCAACCTCAATTTATTAGTATCAAAAGTCACTGACATCCCAACAGATGTCATCTGCCAGAGCAACCAAGGCAGTTTCAGTGCCATGGCCAGGCCTGAAGCCAGACTGGAATGGATCCATGTAATCCGTTTCCTCTAAGCATGCTTGGAACTGGACCACCACCACCTTCTCAAACACCTTGCCGAAAAAGGGGATATTTGCCACTAGGCTGTAGCTGTTGTACACTTGCGGGTCTAGGGAGGTCTTAGTTGTACACACAATCCAGATGACCACTTGTGAGCAATATTACAACATACAGAATTGTTGGGGTGATTTTATTTATTTATTTATTTATTTATTTTATTACATTTTTAAACCGCCCTATAGCAACAAGTTCTCAGGGCGGTGTACAACAGTATAAAAACAAATTAACATACAAATGAGCGTGGGTACAATAGACTATAAAAGATACATAAAACAAGATTAAAACAAAAAAAATTAAAATTTTACAATGGTGACGTATGCTATTTTAAGGGGTGTTCTGAATTTATCCATCTTACCACACTGATAATATATTGCCTTGCTTGTGGGTCTATATCAATATGAAAAACACTAAAAATGTTAGATACAAGTGTAGAACTGGATTGGAATGTAAGCAAGTTTACACCCTAAACCAGCCTCTCCCAACCAGTGTGCCTCCAGATGTTGTTGGACCACAATTCCCATCTTTCCTGACCATTGGCAATGCTGGTTGAGGCTGATGGGAGTTGTGGTCCAACAACATCTGGTGGCCCACTAGTTGGGAAAGGCTGCCCTAAACTGATTACCATTGGTTTAGGAATTCCTATCATGGTTTTGCTTGGTTGACTATTGAAAGAAAACCATGAAGGGGGAGGAGGATCTGCCAAGCAGGGAAAAAAAGGTTGGAGACCTTAGACAGAGGTAAGGCTTCAATCACATTTCCACTTGGACAATTGGTCATTTTTTTAGTAATACATAATAGATGACACTGAATTGGGAAGACATTTCCTTGAGTGTTATAGATTGAAACCTTTTAAGGAACAGCATGTCTGTTTTGCTTTTTCTGCATGATTTTCAGATTTTCAAGCTCAGATTTCTATTCTAAATATTGCTTATGTGTTTTTCTTCAGTCTGGATGAGTGAGGCCTGTGTGTTTATGATAGATAAGAACATAAGAACATAAGAAGAGCCTGCTGGATCAGGCCAGTGGCCCATCTAGTCCAGCATCCTGTTCTCACAGTGGCCAACCAGGTGCCTGGGGGAAGCCCGCAAGCAGGACCCGAGTGCAAGAACACTCTCCCCTCCTGAGGCTTCCGGCAACTGGTTTTCAGAAGCATGCTGCCTCTGACTAGGGTGGCAGAGCACAGCCATCACGGCTAGTAGCCATTGATAGCCCTGTCCTCCATGAATTTGTCTAATCTTCTTTTAAAGCCGTCCAAGCTGGTGGCCATTACTGCATCTTGTGGGAGCAAATTCCATAGTTTAACTATGCGCTGAGTAAAGAAGTACTTCCTTTTGTCTGTCCTGAATCTTCCAACATTCAGCTTCTTTGAATGTCCCCGAGTTCTAGTATTATGAGAGAGGGAGAAGAACTTTTCTCTATCCACTTTCTCAATGCCATGCATAATTTTATACACTTCTATCATGTCTCCTCTGACCCGCCTTTTCTCTAAACTAAAAAGCCCCAAATGCTGCAACCTTTCCTCGTAAGGGAGTCGCTCCATCCCCTTGATCATTGTGGTTGCCCTCTTCTGAACCTTTTCCAACTCTAGAATATCCTTTTTGAGATGAGGCAACCAGAACTGTACACAGTATTCCAAATGCGGCCGCACCATAGATTTATACAACGGCATTATGATATCGGCTGTTTTATTTTCAATACCTTTCCTAATTATCGCTAGCATGGAATTTGCCTTTTTCACAGCTGCCGCACACTGGGTCGACATTTTCATCGTGCTGTCCACTACAACCCCAAGGTCTCTCTCCTGGTCGGTCACCGCCAGTTCAGACCCCATGAGCGTATATGTGAAATTAAGATTTTTTGCTCCAATATGCATAATTTTACACTTGTTTATATTGAACTGCATTTGCCATTTTTCCGCCCATTCACTCAGTTTGGAGAGGTCTTTTTGGAGCTCTTCGCAATCCCTTTTTGTTTTAACAACCCTGAACCATTTAGTGTCGTCAGCAAACTTGGCCACTTCACTGCTCACTCCTAATTCTAGGTCATTAATGAACAAGTTGAAAAGTACAGGTCCCAATACCGATCCTTGAGGGACTCCACTTTCTACAGCCCTCCATTGGGAGAACTGTCCGTTTATTCCTACTCTCTGCTTTCTGCTTCTTAACCAATTCCTTATCCACAAGAGGACCTCTCCTCTTATTCCATGACTGCTAAGCTTCCTCAGAAGTCTTTGGTGAGGTACCTTGTCAAACGCTTTTTGAAAGTCTAAGTACACTATGTCCACTGGATCACCTCTATCTATATGCTTGTTGACACTCTCAAAGAATTCTAATAGGTTACTGAGACAGGACTTTCCCTTGCAGAAGCCATGCTGGCTCTGCTTCAGCAAGGCTTGTTCTTCTATGTGCTTAGTTAATCTAGCTTTAATAATACTTTCTACCAGTTTTCCAGGGACAGAAGTTAAGCTAACTGGCCTGTAATTTCCGGGATCCCCTCTGGATCCCTTTTTGAAGATTGGCGTTACATTTGCCACTTTCCAGTCCTCAGGCACGGAGGAGGACCCGAGGGACAAGTTACATATTTTAGTTAGCAGATCAGCAATTTCACCTTTGAGTTCTTTGAGAACTCTCGGGTGGATGCCATCCGGGCCCGGTGATTTGTCAGTTTTTATATTGTCCATTAAGCCTAGAACTTCCTCTCTCGTTACCACTATTTGTCTCAGTTCCTCAGAATCCCTTCCTGCAAATGTTAGTTCAGGTTCAGGGATCTGCCCTATATCTTCCACTGTGAAGACAGATGCAAAGAATTCATTTAGCTTCTCTGCAATCTCCTTATCGTTCTTTAGTACACCTTTGACTCCCTTATCATCCAAGGGTCCAATTGTCTCCCTAGATGGTCTCCTGCTTTGAATGTATTTATAGAATTTTTTGTTGTTGTTTTTTATGTTCTTAGCAATGTGCTCCTCAAATTCTTTTTTAGCATCCCTTATTGTCTTCTTGCATTTCTTTTGCCAGAGTTTGTGTTCTTTTTTATTTTCTTCATTCGGACAAGACTTCCATTTTCTGAAGGAAGACTTTTTGCCTCTAAGAGCTTCCTTGACTTTGCTCGTTAACCATGTTGGCATCTTCTTGGCCCTGGCGGTACCTTTTCTGATCTGCGGTATGCACTCCAGTTGAGCTTCTAATATAGTGTTTTTAAACAACTTCCAAGCATTTTTGAGTGATGTGACCCTCTGGACTTTGTTTTTCAGCTTTCTTTTTACCAATCCCCTCATTTTTGTGAAGTTTCCTCTTTTGAAGTCAAATGTGACCGTGTTGGATTTTCTTGGCAATTGGCCAGTTACATGTATGTTTAATTTAATAGCACTGTGGTCACTGCTCCCAATCGGTTCAACAACACTTACATCTCGCACCAGGTCCCGGTCCCCACTGAGGATTAAGTCCAGGGTTGCCGTCCCTCTGGTCGGTTCCATGACCAACTGATCTAGGGAATAGTCATTTAGAATATCTAGAAACTTTGCTTCTTTGTCATGACTGGAACACATATGCAGCCAGTCTATGTCTGGGTAGTTGAAGTCACCCATTACTACCACATTTCCTAGTTTGGATGCTTCCTCAATTTCATATCTCGTCTCAAGGTCTCCCTGAGCATTTTGATCAGGGGGACGATAGATCGTTCCCAGTATTAAGTCCCTCCTGGGGCATGGTATCACCACCCACAACGATTCTGTGGAGGAGTCTGCCTCTTTGGGGGTTTCGAGATATTGATTTCAAGGTGTAAAACCCATTTTTTAGGGGTTTTGTCATCTTAAATTTTCTTTGTTCTGATCTTGATGTATACATATATGAGACTGCGGCGTGCATTTGTGAGATCCTGTTCATATAACATTCTGGGAATGTACTGTTGTACATTTCTGTAGATTTTAAGAGGAATGAAAACTGCATCAAAAAAGTCTGATAGTCCTCTGCTGTATAAACTTAGAGATGTGTGTAACCTCTTACCTGTGTTAGGGCCAAAGAAGAACTATGTCGTGGTTAGGTGAATGGTAGCAGCACCTTGTAGGCTGTTTCATCAGTGTGTTTTCTGCACTGGACCTAGAGATGTGCTATTGCAGATATGCAACGTGTTTGCAAAGATGCAGATGCTTCGCCTCAGAATTTCTGGCTTATGCTGATAAAATGTTGGGTTTTCATTAGATGATAGGGATCATTACGAAACAATACACAAATATTTGTGCTAAACAATGGAGTTGTCCCACCTGCACGTGCTACTGTTTTTATTTCAATGGATAATCAGATTCTTACATGTAGCTCCATTTATGTGCAGTTTTCTTCTGTACTGAAGCAGGGTTGATTTAATTTAAATCAAATTGATTTAAATCATGATTTAAATCACTTCTCAGGAGGACTCAATTTTAATGATTCAAAACACAGTTTAAATCACTAGAGAGGAAGATTCTATTTAATCATCATTTTTAGTAGAAGTACATTATTGTTTAATATGACCTTTATACATATTCAGAGATGTAGGCTTCTTTCAAAGGTAGGTACACACTAAGCAATTATTCTGAATTGCTTTCAAGTTAATTTTCATCAAAAATGGGATGATCATTTGGTCATTTTAGTACTAAAGCAGAATGAATTTGTGAAATCATTCAGGAGATGAACCTGCTCTAACTGTTCAATTACAGAGCAAACCAACTCAGGGGAAGCCAGTGCAAGAGGATCTGGTGGGAAGGTCCGCAGCATCCATTTGCCATTTGGAAGCCTCTGGGCCGACTGAATGTCGGCTCAGCCGGGAGCTGCACACGGGGACTGGAAAATAAAAGCCAGCTCTCACAAATACCTCTTTCAGGGAGTAATTACTCTCCATTGACTTCCATTGCAGTTATTTTCTTAGACCAACCTTTTTCCTGGTGTTACTTTTGCCTAGATCAGGACCTGCAGGAGTACTCTGAACATGAGTTGGACATGGCCTAAGTCCCTCCTCCTCCGACATGCCCTAGGAATGCCCTGTTTTCAGGGCTTCTGCTGGCTCCCCTTCCCCAGGGGGCCCCCACTGAGCCAGGTTAAGGGGCTTCTGCCAGCTGAGCCCAGCTGAGCCAGGACCCCAGCCGGCTCAGCCAGGGGTCCACCATACCCAACTCTCCCCAGCCCTGTGTAAATAGCAGTTGGATTGCACATGATTGATATTTTTATCATGATGTCACCACCACCAAACAGGCTTTTAAATTGTACTAACAACATTGTTTATTCTTCTAGTTATAATTAACAAAACATGGATTTTAAATGGTTAACTATTTCAGTTTTTAGATAAATGTAAAGTTCTTTAAAAAATAAATCTAGGCAGTTTCAACTAAGTCAACATGAGAAACTTAAAATGTTGAGTGGTATGGTTAACTCAGTCTTCTTCCTCTGCTTCTTCTTTGTCATTGTCCTCCTCCTCCTTCATTGTCTGGAAAAGATATTAAAACTTTCCTGCTTTTTCAGTTCCCAACTTATTTCTCAATTTAGAATGAATTAGTCCAAAGGTAAAAAAAATCTCCACCTACAGAAGAGGCTACTGCTGTTAAGAGCTGGATTGCCACTTCAGTGGTCTCCTCTTTGTTCAGATCTACTCCATCTCCCCAAATTTTCTATTAACTGACCTTCTCTATCTTTGCACTTGCAAGGCCTTGAAGGGGGGGGGAGGCAAGGCCTTGAGGCCAAGTGAGCTTGTACTTCATGTATACCACCTGCAGAATAGGACCGATCAGGTTATCTCCCATCTCCATAAAGTGCTGTTAACATATTCATATGATGGTATCTTTGACCTAGGCTCTTTTTTTACTAATTGTTTAAAGAAAATATTGAAATTTGATTTACATAAAAAAATCTCATTTAATAAAATCAATTTTTTTAAAAAAAAAATCATTGATTTTTATCAACCCTGTACTGAAGTGAACAGAACAGCCTGTAGACACAGAATCTCTGTGTGGACTAGACTCTAGATCAGAATAAATAACTTTGAAAATCAAAAGTTACAAATATCTTGTATTTAATTTCAATTTTTTTCCTTGTTAAATTGTTTGGTTTTTATATTTGCTACCCTGGGCTCCTTCGGGAGAAAGGACAAGATATACATTCAGTAATAAATAAATTCTCTTAAATGTATTGGCTAGTTTCTTCAAGTGAAACCATCGTATGCTGTCTTTCTTAGGACTCTTATGGATATTTAATCTACTAGTGCAACCAGTTTCACAAATGTTCTCTGAAACAAGAGGAGACTTCACATTGTTCTGAAGATAAACAGGGTGTAGCCTCTTAAAGAAAAGAACTGTGTAAAGAAACATGACTGGTAAAGGATTATTGACGGAGGCTAGTTGTTTTGCAGGCTCAGTTGTATTTATAGTTAGTTGAAATAATAAAAAGATTTGAAATGAAACTCATGACATACTGAAAATACAATCACTGGCATAGTTGCTGCAGAAATGTGAGCCTGTCTCTTATTATGAGACACACTGTGATTAAAAATCACCTTTTTGATTCAGAAATGGGCTGATGTGCAATGATGTAGAGCTATTGCTTGTTAGTAAGCATTTTGTTTAGATTTTTTACTAACAAAAGCCACATTATTAATAAAATATAAAATAAAATTACATATTAGCAAACATCGATATAATGCCTTTTAGAAGAAGGGCAAAGTTTCTCTCCAAGGCAAGAATATACAGTTTTATATACAAAAGTTGCTACTCATTGATAGAAGGAAAGACTGTATCTTTATATAGTTTCAAAAATGATGAACTAAGAACAGGTTTACTCCAAACATGACCAAGAAACAATCCAGGGCTTTGCTATGCATTAGCATTTCTGCACTCCTAGTTTCCATGTTTGCTGAACAAGGGCAGAATCTGGCTAGGAAAAATAGGCCTCCCCTGTCCCTTCTTCTGATGGAGGCAGAGTCTTTAATGAGTGTAAAGGTGTGGAGTGGAGCAGAGAAGTAGAGAATTGTCTTGGTAAATGGCCTGAAACTCTCCATCCAACCCTTTCCTGTTAAACAATGGGTCTTTAGCTAGGATAGACTACTGGTATGCACCAGAGCCAAAATGACTTCAAAAATGAATAAATTTAGAGCCTAGCAAGACACTGGATGGCTAGGATTAAGGATACCAATTGAAACCTGAATTCAGCTATTCGGTATCACATTTAGATTCTTGTGGCGATTGGAAGCAGAAGCATAATGACATGATCTTTGAGTTTTCCTTTTGTGAACAGAAGGGATTCCAATCCAGTGAAGGTTCCCACTGGCAGAAGGGGGTGAAATGTGATTTTCAAAGATTTCCCCTTCTGCAGCCTCCACCGCCACTTCCTGTGTTACTCAGGATGGTCTCCCAACCCTCCAGAACAGAGTTTTGAAGGGCACAAGGAGCTTGAAAGGGGAATAGGGGACAATCTCCTCCACCCCACAACCAGCAGTAGTATCCCATGAGCAGGTTCCACTCATGGGAACCTAGAATCCATGCCACTGATTTCATTCTGGCAAGCTAGTAATAATAAAAGGTAGAATAATTTAATTTTAACCGTGCCCCTACAAAAAGAGAATGCATATGCTTAGAAGTGAGTTAAAAATCAGATGTGTGTTCTGTTTACTTGAAGACATAAATAGTTTCAAATATTTAAAAACTTAAATAGTTCCATATTCTTGAATATTTAAAAATAGAGGCTAGAGAAGCATTAAAACAGAGTTGAGGAGAACCATTCATTCATTCATTCATTGGAGATCACTCGTGGCCAAGTAAGATTGTCTTCCAGGGTAAGGTCTTTCACAGTGGGTCCATAAGTGACTGTGGAGGCCAGTTCTGGATCCACACAGCCTCCCACAGTGAGGACATAGGTTTCCAGATTGAAGATGGTCACGATGAGGATTTGCTTGATGTGCCTTCCGCTTAGCTCATTTGTCCCTTTCGCCCTGTACTCGTGCTTCTTCAAAGTCCATAGCACCTTTGATAATGGCCTACCTCCAATTGAGATGCTCATGGGCCAAGGCTTCCCAGTTCACGATGCTTATGTTACATTTTTTTAGAATAGCTTTGAGAACATCTTTAAACCTCTTTTGCTGTCCACCAATATTCCGTTTTCCATCCTTAAGTTGGGAGTAAAGTAGCTGCTTTGGAAGACAGTGATCAGGCATTTGAACAACATGGCCGGTCCAGCGAAGTTGATGTTGGAGGATCATTGTTTCAACACTGGTTGCTTCTTTGCTTCTTCCAATATGCTAGCATTAGTCCGCCTACTTCCCAAGTAATTTGCAGAATTTTCCAGAGGCAGCGTTGGTGGAATCTTTCAAGAAGTTGGGAGTGATGTTTATAGATGGTCTATATTTCACAGGCGTACAGTCAGGTCGGTAGTACAATGGCTTTGTAAATAAGCATTTTGGTCTCCCTGCGAATATTCCGATCCTCAAACACTTGCTGATGAAGCACTTTGGGTTTTTTGGATGTTAAGCGAGAGGCCAAGCTTTTTATATGCTTCTGAAAAGACATTTAGGATAGTTCGAAGATGTTCCTCTGAATGTGCGGAGACTACATTATCATCGGCATATTGAAGTTTTATGACAGAGGTTGTGATTACCTTTTTTTTTGCTTTCAGCCTACTGAGATTAAAAAGCTTTCCATCTGTTCGATATGTGATTTCCACGCCAGTGGGAAGTTTCCCCTCAACAAGGTGTAGAATCGTAGCGATGAAAATAGCAAATAAGGTTGGAGCAATGACACATCCCTGTTTGATGCCTGATCCCACTTTGAATGGATCACTTTGAGAGCCATTGTTATCCAAAGTTGTTGCCGTCATGTTGTCATGGAGGAGTCGCAAAATATTCACAAATTTATCAGGGCATCCAATTCATTGCTTATGGAATTGATATTTCCATGGCAGGTTGTGAAGAATTTCTAGAGCAGAAACACAGACCTTGGAAGAGAACTAACTGCTCTTGAGATTGTAATGGTACTTGATATAACTTCATCATTGTTCAGGAAACGATATGAAGATAAAGAGAGGCAATGTACACAAAGCTAGCAAATACTAGGAAAACTCTGGAAACTAAATGTTGAAGGGTGTTAAATAAAATGAAGCACTGTCTGAGGGGGCTGTCGTTGGTGAATAAGAACGTTCAGACATTAAAATCATCTTTGGAATATTTTCGTTCTGGTCAGAAGTGGGAAATATAATGGTATTTGAGGTCCTCTGACATTAATGATATAACTATGCTAATGCTTTGCTAGAATAATTTAATCTGTCTAGGATTTACATGCCACATATTTATAAAGTGCTGTACGAGGGCTATAGGTAAGAAGGATTAGCATAGAGGTAATTGATTTCATAAACATTGAAATATTGGAAATATACAATGAGCTTTAACCTGCTTAGAACTGTGTTGTGAAATTCTGCTGCAAATTCTCCATTGGCTTGCTTCAGTTCCTATCATTTTATTTCATATATGTACGGTGGCGAGAGACAGTTTGTGAACCTCTTAGGATTGTCACATATTTCCAGTGGTGTGCTGGAGCTGGCTTGTACTGGCTTCTGAGAGTCGATTGTTACATTTGTGGGGATTTTGTGAGCCGGTTGTTAACTAGGGTTACTTTGATCTCCGGTTTTCTGGCATGTCCAAGAGGCAATCCCTGCTCCCAAGTCAATGGAGAAAACAGCCAGACGCACATGGGTAAGACTAAATCCCTCTCAGCCACGCCCCTAGTAAATAAATAATAAATAAATAAAATTTTATTTCTGAGTCGCCTATCTGGCCAAAAAACGGCCACTCTAGGCAACGTACAATCCATTAATAAAATACAATATAACAATAATTAAACACAATAATTAATAGGTTAAAACCAAGAACTATAATTAACAGCAGCAGCAAAACTAACTCGCCACAGAAATCCCATAGACCTGCCTGAAGAGCCAGGTCTTTAAGGCCTGGCAGAAAACATTCAGGGAAGGGGCATGACGAAGATCGAACGGGAGGGAGTTCCAGAGAGTGGGGGCCGCCACCAAAAATGCCCTCTCTCTAGTCCTCACCAACCAAGCTGATTTAGCTGATGGAACTGAGAGAAGGCCCTTTGTGGCTGATCTTGTTTGGCGGCATAATTGGTGATACTGGAGGCGCTCCTTCAGATAAACTGGGCCGAGACCGTATAGGGATTTAAAGGTCATCACCAACACCTTGAATTGGGCCCGGTAAGCAACTGGCAGCCAGTGTAGATCTACCAACACTGGGGTGATGTGATCATAGCGATGGCTGTTCTTAATTAAACGTGCCGCCGCATTCTGTATTAGTTGCAGTTTCTGGACCGTTTTCAAGGGTAACCCCACGTAGAGCGCATTACAGTAATCCAAGCAAGAGGAGACCAAGGCATGTACCACCGGCGGGAGCAGATGAACAGGAAGGTAAGGTCGCAGCCTTCGTATAAGATGTAATTGATACCAAGCTGCCTGGCTCACCGCAGAAATTTGAGCCTCCATGGACAGCTGGGAGTCAAGAATGACCCCAAGGCTGCGAACCTGGTCTTTTAGGGGCAATCTTACCCCATTGAATACCAGGTCTATATCACCTAACCTTGCCTTGTCTCCCACCAGTAGCACCTCAGTCTTGTCAGGGTTTAGCTTCAGTCTGTTTCTTCCCATCCAACCACTCACGGATTCCAGGCAATTGGACATGGTCTTCACAGCCAACTCTTGTGAGGACTTGAACGAGAGATAGAGTTGAGTGTCATCTGCATATTGGTGACACTGCAGCCCAAATCTCCTGATGATAGCCCCCAGCGGCTTTACATAGATATTGAATAGCATGGGGGAGAAGATAGAGCCCTCTGGCACTCCACAAGTGAGAGGCCAAGGGTCAGAGACCTCATCCCCCAATGCTACCCGTTGGTGTCTATTGGAGAGAAAGGAACGGAACCACCGTAAAACGGTGCCCTTTATACCCAATCCCTCCAGACGATCCAACAGGATACCATGGTCAACGGTATCAAAAGCCGCCGAGAGGTCCAGGAGGACAAGGAAGGTGTATTCACCCCTATCTAATGCCCTCCTCATATCATCCACCAGAGCGACCAAGGCTGTTTCAGTTCCATGTCCAGTCCTGAAGCCCGATTGGAATGGATCTAAATAATCCGCTTCATCCAAGTGTGTCATCACCATTCTTTCAGCCCCACCCTCCCTCCTTCCTTTTCATTTCCCATCATACCCCCAGAGCTTGGAAAATTTACTTTTTAAACTACCACTCCCATCAGCCCAAGCCAGCATGGCCACTGCATTGGGCTGATGGGAGTTGTAGTTCAAAAAAAGTAACTTTTCCAAGCTCTGCATACCCTGGATTGAAAACAAAGTCCCACGTGCCTGACGGGCACCGTGAACCCAATAGCAACATGGCATCTCCCAGGGGCAGACGTTGGTCTGGTGTGGTGGCGGCACCAGCAGCAGCAAGGACAACCCAGTGTTATGGCTCCTGCCGCCACTGAGGGAGCAGGGCTCCCTGAGTCCGGGACTGAGGGCCTGTCATGGCCATGGAGCGATGCCCACTCTGCAACACCACGCACGCTGCTTGACCTGCACCAAATGCATCCGCGGCAGGGACTTCATCTTCTTCCACGAGCGGGACTCAGAGTGGTGGGTGAGTGACCCTGAGGAGGAGAAACGCTAGGCCGTTGCTGCTTCCCTTCTGCTGGGACGAAGCGTCAGCTGGGAAGCCCCTTTTCTATTTCCTTCCCCCCCCCAAGTCTCTTAGATGGTGCTGGATTTCGCTCAGAAATTTTGTCGGTGTGGGTGGGTGTGTGGAGAGAGAGAGAGAGAGAGAGAGAGAGTCTATATATGTGGTTGAGCCATAATTTTTAAATATGGGAGAAAACTAAAGCTAGCATCAGAAATGCATCTTGTCTTCACCACTATCAAAAGCCGGACAAGCTTCTGCCCAGGAGGATGTTGATTTGTTACCTTACTCCTTGGGTATTTGTATGTATGTATGTGTGTGTGTGTGTGGATCTTGTACAAAGTTTATGTAGGGGCATTTTGGGAAAATGTACATATCTCTTTAGAGCATAGTTTTATGTTGGAGCTTAATAATAATAGTAGGTTTTTGTTGGAGGAAGATGGGTATATATTTAGCTGGAATCAGGCCCAAATATATCTTTTGCATATTTGTGCACCTTAGTTGAAACAGAAATTCTCCTGATGAAGATAAGTAGCTTACCCACGTGCTTGTTCTCTCCTCTGTCTGTAAGGGGTTGGCTGCTGTCCTGTGTTGCTTCTGGTCGCGTTCCAAGGCAAGCAATGTCCTCATTCTCTCACACCCATGTAGCATTATGAGAACCATTTCTGTACGATGCAATCCCATGCTGCTTGAAAGTGTGTGTGGATGATAACGTAGCCTTCCTTCCTGGGCCTGACAATAGCCGTTTGAGAAAGATCCACCAAACTGGCCTGCATATTTGGTTGTTTCATTTATACATCCTTTTGAGCAATGTGAGATGGCACCTCATGATGCTGCGGGTGTGTTGTGAATGGAACCTTGTGAGCTTCAAATTGAGTAATGACCCACTGTCTTAGATTGACCTGCTACTTTGAAATCAGAAATTTGTGACACAATTCCCATCCTTTCTCTTTTTATACTGGTTTAGTATTGGAGGAATCCCAGATGCCAGTTGGCACAGATCACATATAAATGTTATGGTGGTTCCTAAGAATTGTTTTTTAGAATATTAGGTCTGTGGAGAGATGCTGCCTAACCTCTTAATGCTGGTTTTTAAAATTTTGTTGCTTATAAAGATATAAAAGTATTTTTAGCTCTGCAGATTGGCAGATCAGCTTTTATTGGGAGCATTTCTGCTTCCATATGGGAGAAATTCCCAGAAGAAATTTGAAGCTGATCAATCAATACTCGGTGTGTGTGTTTTGGAACATGTGCCCCAATGCATTATTCATGTTCACCCTGTAAGGACTGTGAAGGTAGACTCTGACCTGTATTCTCTTGTGGATGTTTGTTCCAGGATCCACTCCAAACAGGACTGACTGATAATTAAAGGGTTAATACCACAGATAATCTCTGTGGAATTAACCCTTTAGACATTCCTTTCCCCTCCATATACATGCACACATTTACACATGAACCCACTTAATTTGAATATGCATGCACTTACTTTGAATGGGGGGGCAGAAGTTAGTAGAAATAACACAAAGACAGAAGGGAGGTGCATTTCAATTTGACGGAATGTGAATGGGTCAGAACTAGCAAGGGGACTCCAAGGATCCTGAGAGTTCTTAAAGAGTTCTCTTTGAATTCTTCCCTTTGATTTCTGGGAATTACGAAAGTAACTACCATGCATATTGCAGCGCCTCCAACATACATCTGATAAACTATGATATATTTGTTTTAGTTTGACAGGAATACAATACCACCTATCTATGACTTCTAGCATGGTTTCTCTAACACCAGCTGAAACAGTTTTCAGGGGAGGCTTAGTCCACATAAGCAGACATTGTACCACTTCAATTTGTGTGTTTAAGTCATCTTCCCATTTAGCCTTTAATCCCGTCAGAGCTGAGAGTGAATCTGCCAGTAGTATGTTATTTAAGAAGGAAATTACACCTTTAAAATTTTTGTCCAAATTAACAATAGTTTTCAAAGAAAGTCAGGCTTTGTGTGAAGCAGGTAGACGATTACTTTTTATTTATTGATTTATTTATTTTATATCCCGCCCTTCCTCCCAGCAGGAGCTCAGGGCAGCAAACAAAGCGCTAAAAACACTTTAAAACATCATAAAAACAGATCTTAAAAGACATTAAGACAAAACAGTGTTAAAAACATTTAAAAAACACTTTAAAAAGGGTTAAAAACATTATTAAAAAACATATTAAGCAATACTAACACAGACACAGACTGGGATAGGTCCCAACTTAAAAGGCTTGTTGAAAGAGGAAAGTCTTTAAAAGGCGCCGAAAAGATAGCAGAGATGGCGCCTACCTAATATTCAAGGGGAGGGAATTCCACAGGGTAGGTGCCGCCACACTAAAGATCTATTTCCTATATTGTGCAGAACGAACCTCCTGATAAGATGGTATCTGCAGGAGGCCCTCACCTGCAGAGAGCAGTGATCGACTGGGTATATATTTCTGTGTATATGTTTTTATATTGAGTGTATATCTTTTTACTGTACGTTGCCCAGAGTGGTGCGACAACCGGCCAGATGGGCGTCTAATAAATCCAATAAATAAATAAATAACCGGTAAGACGGTCTTTCAGGTATCCTGGTCCTGAGCTGTATAGGGCTTTGTACACCAAAACTAGAACCTTGAACTTGGCCCGGTTGTTTTTATGTGCCTGCAAGTCGATTATGATTTATGGCGACTCTATGAATCAGCGACCTCGAAGAGCATCTGTCATGAACCACCCTGTTCAGATCTTGTAAGTTCTTGTATCATCTACATATCTTAAATTACTGATACTTTCCCCTCAATTTTCACACCTTCATCTTGGTCCAGTCTTGCTTTCCATATGATATGTTCTGCATATAAACAAATAGGTTGATAAAATACACCCGTCCCACACCCTTTCCAATGAGGAACCAATCAGTTTCTCCATATTCTGTCCTTACACTACCCTCTTGTCCAGAGTATAGGTTGTGCATCAGAACAATCAGATACTGTGGTACCCCATTTCTTTTAAAACAGTTCCATAGTTTTTCATGACCTACACAGTCAAAGGCTTTGCTGTAATCTATAAAGCACAGGGTGATTTTCTTCTGAAATACCTTGGTCCATTCCATTATCCAGCATATGCTTGCAATATGATCTCTGGCGCCTCTTCCCTTTCTAAATCCATCTTAGATTTTTTTTTTCCAGAGAGCCGGTTGTTAAACATTTACCAGCACACCACTGCATATTTCCATCTTAAAATATTAATAGATCTTAATCTAACCCCATAATCCTAAATAAAGAAAAATAGAAAACTGATTAACAAATGACACACAAACATGATGTGTCTTCAACATTTATATATCCACAACTGATTCAACAATCAATATCCATGTGTGAAAAAGTATGTGAACTTTTAAAATCACTTTCTGGTGACACCCCCTTGAGCAGCAATGAGTTCAAGTAAGCGTTTCCTGTTAGTCGTGACTTTAAGGGGTTTGTTTGCTGCGCCCCACCCCCCGCTGAATGTACTGGATGTTGGATGCTGAGATCAAGAGGGGGTGTTGTTTTTCGGTCTTGCATATGGACTATCACCCACACCGGTCTGTATGAAAGGGTGGGAAGACTCACATCACGAGTTTCCATCTGAAGGCGCACGTTTTGGACTATACAGATGAGAAGCCTTACTGTAACTGAATTAGTTTTTATGTTATTGTTTAGCTTTCTTGCTTAGTGTTTGGTGTTTTTGATGTTTTATATGTTTTTTGCTTTGTATGTCGCTCGGAGTGGCTGGGTAGCCAGCCAGATGAGCGACTAAGAAATCGAATAAATAAATAAATAAATAATTGTTGATCAGTGTCTCACATCAGTTTTGAGGAATTGTGGCCCGTTCCTCCTTACAGAACTGCTACAGCTCAGTGTCATTTGAGTGTTCCTTGCATGAACAGCTTGCTTCAAGTCCCGCCACAACATTTCGATTGGGTTTAGGTCTGGACTTCGACTAGTGCATTCTAAAACACAGAATTTCTTCTTCTGCAGCCATTCTTTGGTAGTTCTGCTTGTATGTTTAGAATCATTGTCATGTTTCGGTTCAGGTTCAGCTCTTGGATGGATGGCCTGACATTCTCCTCTAGAATCTTCTGATACACTGCAGAATTCATGATTGTGTCAATGATGGCAAGTCATCCAGGTCCTGAGGCAGTGAAGCAGGCCCAAACCATCACATTTCCACTACCATGCTTGATGGGGGTTGGGGTTCTTCTGTTCGAACTCAGTGCTAGGCTAAACAAATGATGGCTTAGCATTATGTGAAAACCAAACATGATGTTTCTCATTGAGGCCAAAAAGTTCTACTTTTGACTCATCTGTCCAGAGAACATTGTTCCCGAAGTCTTGGGGATATCTATGTGATTTTTAGTGAACTTCAGATAGGCAGCAGTGTTCTTTTTAGAGATAGTTGTTTCCTTCTGGCTATCATCCCATGAACACCATTCTTGTTGAGTCATGAACACTCACATTAGCCAAGGCAAGAGTGGCCTGCAGATCCTTGGATGTTACTTTAGGATTCTTTGTGATTTCCTCGATGATACACCAGTTTGTTCTTGGAGAGATGTTGGTAGGACAACCGCTCCTGGGTAGAGTGACTGTGGTCTTGAACCTTCTCCATTTATAGACTGTCTGTCTGACAGTGGATTGGTGGAGCCCTAAATCGTTAGAAATGGTTTTGTAACCCTTTCTAGACTGATGAGCAACAACAGCAGCTTTTCTGAGGTCCTCAGAGACATCTTTTGATTGTGGCATGAAGTGTTTCCACACAACCGTATAGGGAAGACCAAATTGACAAAGTGTCTGATCCTTTTATAGGGTGGGGCCTCCCAAACTCACCTCTGCAGACCTGTCTAATTACTTAAGCACCTGATTTTAATTATTCCCTTTAATTGAGGAGATGCAGCCAGGGGTTCACTTACTTTTGCATCTACCCTGAATCTTACTTACTCATTGTTTGCCTAATTTATACATCATTTTATTTCACAAGACACATAATTGGTTAAGATAAACCCTATTGAATATTTAGAAAAGGACTGGTTTTGATTCACAAAGGCTATAATGGTAAAACTATGGAATTTCCGTAATTATCATTAGGGTTCACAAATGTTTTCTCATCACTGTACTCTCTTCCCCTCCCTTCAATAGCTGGAATTCCTAATGCTGTGCAGTGATGTCTGCTGTATTCTAATTATTCAGCTTATACTCTCCCCCCACCCCAGTATTTTTTTTCAGACTTTCTGTGGCATCTTCCGTTACTAGTAAACTGGTAGTAGAAAATAATCACATGCCATTGATCTCCTTAGCAAGGTTTGGTGTAATCTCTAATGGAACAGGACCACGGGAGCCCATTACCAGCCATCAAAAGGCCAATATCCTCATGATTTAAGACTGCCCATTGAACAACTTAGATCTGTATGAGAATCAAATGCTTGGATTAGAAAAGCACCATACTATACTCCTTTGATGACAGCAAACTTCACAAAAGATTTCATGCTGGATAGTTATTTATAAACACTTCTGTGTGTCTGTTTCTCTTACCTTTCTGGATATATAATGCAGTGAAGATTCTGAAGCTCAAGATGTTAATTTATAGTGTGTTGTTATGATTACTTACAAATGGGGCAAGCAAAAAAGTTGCATTGTATCCTCATCCTATAACAGGAGTGCTGCTGTTCAAAGTTCCAGCTGGAACATTCTCACTGAAATGGAAATGGACTGCCTTCAAGTCGATCCTGACTTATGGGGACCCTATGGATAGGGTTTTCATGGTAAGCGATATTCAGAGGAGATTTACCATTGCCTCCCTCTGAGGCTAGTCCTCCCCAGCTGGCTAGGGCCTGCTCAGCTTGCCACAGCTGCACAAGCCAGCCTCTTCCTTGTCTGCAACTGCAAGCTGGGGGGCAACTGGGCTCCTTGGGACTATGCAGCTTGCCCACAACTGCACAGGTGGCAGGGCACGTAACCCCTAAGCCACATCCTGTGGGGGTGATCTTTAGCTGGCCCTTTACACCCAGGGGACACTAACCATAGTTTAAACATGCCTCCATTTTCCTAAGTTTGGACATCATAGAGAAATGTGCTTTAGTATAAAATGGAAAGCAGAAGCTTTTGATCTTCTCTAAAGCATGAAGGGGATGGATGGGAGAGGAGGAAAGGCATGTGAGCTCAACATTAAGGCCAGCTTTTTCACATAGGCCAGTTTCCTGTTATGTCTGAACCAAGTCACTACCTTTATTTGGACCAACTGGTGTATCAGTTGTTGGAATTTTTGAATCTTGCAGTTATTGTCTTCAGACTAAATGTACAATGAAAAACAAACAAATGTTACTGTGGTAATTTGTGGTATCTATAAAAATTCAAAAGGCATGTTATCTCCCATATTCTTTGGGCCTTACAGAACTCTTGAAAAACATAAAACAGGGCAAAAGCAAAATGCCATTGCTTTGCTAGCACAGCTACAGATTAATATTGAAAGCTCTCTTGTTATAGGGTCAATTGAATCCAAGATAAATGGCATTACCTGCATTGGGGATGGGGGGCAGACAACAGTATTGGTATAATCATCCTTATCTTTCATTTACCTGGAATATTTAAAGTTATTGCTCTGTCAACAGTAAGACAAAAGGCAAGCAAAATGCTGGCTTTGTTACAACTAACATCATGATCAGGCCATAATCAAAACAAAGTATATCCAAGCATTTAGCTGCTTGGAGGCTCTATTATGAAGCTGAAGGTGGAATATAAATACTTTAATAAATATGGGGCTGGGTGTTCTAAAACTATATGTGAGCATCAAAAAAAATTACAGAATGTGGCAGTGGGGCAGGTTTAGTTGCAATATATTAAAAAAATCTATCCTATGCAATTTTTTTATATATTTTAATTTTTTATTCAAGATAAAGTAGAAGTACATAATGTTCCAATTCGATTACATAAAAGCATTAGAAAAGAGGATATGGGATAAACTATGCAATTATGAAGATATGTTTGGGCTGCTTGCTGAAACTAATCAACCAGTTCAAATTACTTACCACCACCAGTCATTGCAATAGTGAATAAAACAGTGGACATAACTTAGAGGTTTTGTTGTGTTTATCTCGGTATAATACATAAAAACAATGAAAAATAAAACAAAATTGAGCGCAGTCAATAAAAACTTAATTTAAATTTGGTATTTAACCTTCAAATGATACAAACCAGTTCAACCACCTGTTTGCCGAAGTGTAAGTGTCTTATCATACCAGTTCCTAATTTTAATTTGTAGGTATTGGCTGTAATGAAACATACCAAAATAAAACATACCTGAGACACTGAAAGTTCTTCAGTACTGTCTTTTCCTTGTAAAATTTTGTTAGTACTTTGGCTTGTGTCATTAAAAATGTGGCTACTCTTCTCATTAATGTAATTGTCAAATTGAAATCTGAAACATTAACCAATTATCTGATTTTTAACAGATCAGCAAAATATTTTTCTCTCATGCCTTGTGTCAGCAAACAATTGAACAGATAATGGTGCAGGTCCTTAACCTTATCTAGACCACAGTGGCAGAAGTGTAGGTTGTATGGTATCTTTGCTAAAGGCTCCTTGGCATTCTTATCACTGGCATGAAAAGATAAAAAGGCTGAATTTTTGTAACTTACTGTACTTGCAGAATTCAGCTTTCCTCAGCACATAGGATTACTTTGATATTTGTCTCTTTAATTGCAGAGTATACATTGCAAAGTATGCATAGACAGGGTACAGCCTACCTGATCAGAACCCCTTCGCTAGACCAGTAACATGAAGTATGCACTTTGCTTTAAAACCCAGTGTCCCACTTTCTGACAAGTTACTGCAGACTCGGTGTGGGCCCTTGGCTGTGAAATGTCCTGCTGCAATGAATCATTTAGTCTCTGAGGTGCTACAGTATACTTTTCCTTTAAAATTTGTTACTTCACCTGATGCAGAATGCTCCACAAGAATATGCCTTGAAATATAATTCATGGTTGTACTTAAGGCTAAAGTGACAAAAACCGTGAATGAGAAGATGGAGGCTTGAAAGGAAAAGAATTAAAGGAGCTAAAGTGCTAAAAGGACAAAGTTCACATTCTTGTCCTATGTTCATTCTCTATTCATTGGTGAAAATGAGCTACAATGGATAGGAAAGATCAATCTGATGGGATTTTCTCCCCTCCACCAAATAACTTTTAAAATCTTACCAGCAGGAGGCAACTTCCTCCCTTTCGATACAGGAAGCAAGCTCTTTGTGGCATTTAAAGTTCTCTGCCAAAAAAAATAACAGCTTTAATCAAAGGGCTATCCAGAAGATCGCACCTTCATATTTAATCTTTCAAACTTCTCTAAACCATTCTGATAAATGTAGAAGCAGAGAGGCTGGTTTCATAACCTGAACACTCAGCTTAGAAGGGAAGCTCTTAACGGAGAGTTTCTAGCACTGTGGGCTGAAACCAGAATGAAATCTATGATCTCAGTTTTCAGCTGTTCTGAAAGCTTAGAAAGGGGGGTTCTGAATAATGGGCTATCTTATTTTCTTGGTACTTTTTTAACCACAAAAGTTGTGAGGAGCAGGAAATAGCTTTTATAGTTCCTTTCTCCCCCAAGTCATAACTCAGTTGTAGACATCAGGATGTTTTTCTTGGCCTATCTCTTTCTCTTCAATTTGTCTTGCACATCTGCCACATAAATTATCGAACTGTTACTTCCAAAGATGGAAATGAAAAATTGGATTCTAACAGTGTTGGCTGAAAGTGGCATTGTTGGCCAGAAGGGATGATTCTTTGGTATTTTAGTACTGTAATATTACTGGGTATTTCTTGGCTTGGTGGCAAGCAGAAATACTTGACAGCACACTTACTAGGGGGCGTTTTTGGATAGTTAAGAATAACATTTAAAATTCCAAGTTGCAGTCTTCACAGTGTTGCTGAAGAGCCAGTATGTACATGTATATCGATTGGGTTTTTATTCCTCCATATGATCCCTGTGCTTGCAGGATCACAAGGAAAAACTCCATGGCTGCATTCGCACGTAACACTAAGCCGTGCTTGGTTCAACAAACCTCGAGTCCTCTCACAGATAAGCAAATAAACCACAGCTTGTTTTTTTTCCCAAAGCTTGGGTGGTTTTCCAGCTCTTCTTGCCTCACATCTTTGTAGCTTGACAAGTATCTGGGATGAGGTGGCCAAACAAACCATGGCTAAACAAGGCTGTTGAGTTCAGGCATAATACCAAACCATAGTATGGGCAAATCAACAACAAATCATGGCTTTGCATTGTGGTCTGTTGGCAGAAAAACCATGGTTAGTTTGCTGGGATGGGTTCACACACTCCATAGTTCCATAAATGTTCTACAAACCATAGTTAGGCTAAACAATTGATGACTTAGCATTATGTGAAAACCCGGTTAGTTTGCATTGGGCAGACCACGGAGACACTGTCGCAATAACCTAGTTCATACCAAATTTGTAGTCCCTTCCATAAAAACTGGTCTGAACAGCCAGAAACAACCTCTCTTTCATCAGGTATTTGAGCATGGATGATATACTGCTTCCAAGGATGTTGGCTGTGATCCAAACAGCCATATATATATGGTGGGGGAGGGGGAATTGTCACTTGCATGGATTGGTGCTGATTTTTTTCTTCTGGCTCCTCATGCTATGATTCAGCTTAGAGGGTCCCTATCCTTCAAGAAAGGATTTGTGTGTTTGGGGTGGGGGTGCAAGCCTAAAACTGTGCACAGGGAAGGTGCCACATGTATTTATTTCAGATACCATTTGTTCGTTTTAAGGTTTTCCATCCAACTGTTTATACTCTACATAAGCCTGTTGGCTTTAGGATGGAGCAAGCCAGCTGATTTTGTCATGGCCCAGGGGAAGTATGACAGGGGAGATGAAAACTTTTAAGAGTGTAGGGCAGGGTTGGGGAACTGTTTGCCCACAAGGCCTCCCTATTTGGCCAGCAAGATTGTTTCAGCCAAGCCACACCTATCTGCCCCTACACCTGTTGTCATATATTATGTCAAATGTGGAGCAGGTAAAGGCAGATCTTGGTCAATAGTACTGTAAAGCCCCTTGCATAGCAACCCAACAAGCCAGCTGATAGTTGGGTGTTTGGGAAATGTTTAGCAAAGCACTTTGCAAGTCCTGTGCTTGGCGCTTTCTAAGCCCTGACATGGGTGCTTGGAAAGTGCTGTGAAAGTGGCTTTGTAAGTTGCTTTCAAAAGAAAAAAACACTTCATCTTTAAATGTTTGATTACAAGCTGTTTTCTCTGCAAAAGGGAAAATGCTCCAGTTTTAGGAGCCTTTTGCTCTCTGCAGACACTTCAGAGAGGCTGTCTCTACCATCAGCTGATTGCCGGTTAAAGGAAACCTTCTTTGATTGGCACTGGGAGCATGTCTTCAAAGGAGGTTGCACTACAGTGACCTTATTTGAACTTTGTCAGGTGGATGATCATACACACCTGCCAAAGTTGGCCTGCAGTGGGTGGAGGAGATAAAGAACTGGGTCGCTGGGCTTGAAACACTTCCCCACCACTGGTATAGATTAAGCAATTGGTGCTTGAACTATTTATTAATTTTTATTTATTAAACTATAAGCTACACTTTTCATAAAAGTATATCAAGGTGGCATTACAACATACAAAAACATAATAGAATTAAAAACAAACAAATCATTAAACAATAATAAAAGCATCCATAAGTACTGCATTGGTTGGAAAAGAAAATTAAAAGGCCTATTTAAAAAGTTCAGTTTTCAGGAGATGTCTGAAAGAAAGGGGTGGTTCCTGCCAAATCTCTCTTGGTAGGGAGTTCCACAGGGCAGAGCCTGCCACACTAAAGGCAGGGTCCCTGGTGGAGGCGAATTGAAACTTGGGCATGAGGAACCACTAAGAGTGCTCCATCAGATCTCAGTGATTGAGATGCAACATTCCTCTTGTCTTGGAGTTCTGAGGCTACTGGCATCACTACTTTCACTACTGCTGATTAATGCAGGATTGATGGCAAATGCAATATTTATATGACTTTACATACAATACAAAATGCATTATTCCTCATAACTGGATATACATTTCTAGACAGAATAAGGTGTCTATTCCAGCCTACATATGCTGCACAATATCAGTATGACAGGGTAGAGTGGAGTATTGAGGCAATAGTCTGTGAAGACACCTAGGCCTATGAAAGCATCTAATTCACCTCTGTTTAATATGTGTATTTCTATTATTAGAGGTATTGGCATGCAGAAAAATCTGGATTTCTAGGCATCACCTGCAACGGAGATTTCCTGCCAAATCTTGCACAGTTGACCTCTTGGAGGTGCTGATGATGAGTTCAAGAAGGTCAAGGACCCATTGGCTTTTTTGTAGCCATTAAGGATTTATTGTAAATATCTGATGTGCCAAATGGATTGATGTTTTGGTCCAGCCTTGAAGTACAGGCTGTAAATATTAGGATTATCAAAAAACATTACTCTTTTAAAGCTCTTATGATAGTGAATCTTCTGCATTCCACTCAAAGTTTGTATAGTAGCCCTCCTGTCCTCTTCTTCTTATGCACCCATACCAAAACAGGTTCAGTGATCAGTCAGATTCTGAGACAGATGCCTATTGATGTGGCTTGTAGTTCTGTCGGTGCCCATTACTTCTGACTGGCTTTGACTACTGACATACATGCTACTCATCACACTGGTCAGCAGGTGGAGCAATATTTCACCTTTACAGAGGTAATTAAAATGAGACTAGATGCATGAATTCATGTATGGTACTTTTCCTGTTTCTGTGCAAAGTGCCTGTTTGTCTTTGACAGTAAAAGGGGCTCGTGAAAGATGGTGGCTGAACTCCTCCTCTCTCATGCCTTACTTTCTTTCAATCCAGGTCTCTAGCCAATGAGTCAATATTTTTGGGCAATATTTTTAATAGCCAAACCAAGGGTGAAAAAACCTTTTTTGTTGCCAGACTTCACTCTTTGTGTCTGATCTCATGATGTTCCTCCTCATGAGGCATCACATTTAGAATAGGAGAGAGGGTTATGGATCATCTTCACAGTTGTTCTTGGCTTCAGAAGTACTTGGAGGGCACTGGCATCTCAGTACAACTGTGGGGGTAATCTCTGCCCCTCTGTCAAGTTCCAACCTTGGAGCTGGGGTGGTAAGCAGATACTTGTTTTTTTGCTTGATTGTTGAGGCCCTTGGAAACAATTTGAACCTGAAGAAGGAGGGTATCTTCTGTGTAGCTATGTTGTGCTGTGCTTCAAAGCTGGAGAACAAGGCTAGGTTTCCTCTCATGCTCTTCATAGGGCAATTGAACACTTGCCATAGCAACTAGAATTGTAGACTGCTGCTCCAGCTGCCTGTTGCTGTTATTGATGAGAGGAAAAGATGAAAGTTCCTGGAGCAACCATATGCAGTAACCTCTCCCTCTGGTGCATTTCTCTTACTGCATGAAGACAGGTGCATGTTTTATATGTGAACACAGGAAATACATCAATGATGCCCCTGTGATGTTAGTGTGTCCTGAAGCTAAATTTAAATTCTGAATACAGATGAAAGGCACAGATGTTACTGTCCAGCTTCAAGGCTCTGGCTTTTGTTTGTTTGTTTGTCTTATATGATGACGCACACACTCCTCCTCCTTGTACATTCTTTAAAAAGAAATGAAGCAGAAGTGCTGCTGTTTATGAATCTGCTGTTATGTTGTTATAGCTGTTAAGATTCGTTTCTACCACTTTTTATGATTTTATAATTTCCTGGTTTGCAGTGTGTGTGTGTGTGTGCCATGACAATCAGTTAATAGGAGATAGAAAACAGCTAAATGACAGAACTTTACTTTTTTGTTGATGTTAATATTTCTCACATGGTTTGCTGGCCTCTAGTGGCTCATAAACAGTGCTGGAGTTCCTAAGCCCAAGTTTCTTGTGTTACTGATTAAATGCTCTGTTGAAGACATTTCAGGCTCAGCTGGAGAATATTACATAAGTTATTTTCATAGCAAATGAAAAAATATTCTTGTCGACAGGTGGAGATGGTTTAGAAGAACGTGGGTGGGAGGACAGTAACACCATCCATGCATGTAAGCAAGTTAATGACCGGAATAGACCATCTAAAATTTGGGATGAGTTTCTTAGCCCAGTAGGAAGGAAAAACTTTAACCCATTAAAAGATTTTTAAAAACTAGTAAGGATACACTTTCCCCCTACATTAGAGTAGAGGAGGGCAGACTTCAGGCCTGCTAAATCCACTTTATTTTTTACTAGAACACAGAGATCCCTCAACCAGAGCCAGGTACAAAAGACAGACAGACAGAATTAAAGATTTCTGAGGCTAGTATTTTTTTAGTACAAAAATTGAATGGAGCCCAATTCTTCCACACAAAAATCCATTTCTAGTCTCTCACACACCCTTTCTTCATGTTAGCAGTATAATGGGGAAAGGGAGAGTATTTTGTTTCCCTTCAAATGTTTGGGAGTTGGAAATCCTTGCTGGTCTGCTTCTGATAACCTCTCAGTAGATCCTAAATCCTAATCTATCTTTTGCCCACCCTTGCATTGGACTACATTTTAAAAATAGCATTTCCAGAGCTTGATGTGCTTTGAATATATTTTTCATTATATGCTTATATCTGTGTATAACATCAACTGTGTAATACCTTGTAATCAGTTGAGTTGATGAAAGTTAATAAAATGCAAACCTTGATTTTGATTTAAAACAAATCTTTCCATGTTTTATATACTATACTTGTTTGAAAATGCAGTTTCAGTGTTTGAAGAATTTTAAGAACTGAAATATTAAATGCTGAAAATGGTTCTTAAGGAATTGTGAGAATATCCGGCCTTTTCAGGTAAATGCTGTCTTAATATTGCAAAGCATTTAGGTAGGAAGCTCTCCACCCTGCTGTTTTGGTGCCCCATTACTGTAATAAACAAGTGATATATCAGTTACTATTTTCTCTTGTTACTATCCAGCATTTGCAATTCATAGCCCAAACCTGGAAGTACTGAAATATATAAACATGTTAAGTGCACACTTAAAACTATAACTGTTGTCTGCATTCCTGGATGGTAAAAGACAAGCAAAATGTATTATAGAAGCTGTTTAATTCTTAATGCAGCTTTTTTACAAAATAGCATGAAAGGCTAACAAAAATGTAATATACCTGTTCAATAGAAGTTCCAAGCATGAACACTCCCATAACTGTTTTATACTATATAAGTTTAGACAATATAACGTTTGTCTGTAACCATGCTTCCCATTTCCACAGCTTGTTTCCCCAGCCATTTCAGAGGCTTCAGAAATGTTTGTAATTAGCTTTGTTCAATCCAATAATTTTCAACTATATTTTAAAATAAACTATTAGAAATATGTTTCAGCTGTATCTTACAGCTGGTTCTTACAGGGTTAGATAGGGCATGTGACACAACCATTAAAGATCTTATGCCTGCACTAGCACTGAGGCATTGTTAATATTAATCTCCTAAACTTTGTCTTTCTGCATACCTAAAATGCTAGCCTGGACTTTCCAGTTTCTCCTAATACTAGAAGGATTATTGATGTAAATAAGATTGAAAACTTTAGTGAGGGTGTCTTAAATCCATTTTCAGGTTAGTGTGCCTTCTCTCTGCTTAAGTCTTAATGTCATTTTAGCTGCTATGTAGTCATGTTGATTTATAGTTTTGATAGTTTTAACTGATTTTAATGTACTTGTGTGTTGTACCCTGCCCTGGGAGCCATTGTGTTGAAGGGTGGGTTAAAAATGTTCCAAGTATGAACAAAATGGAACATAAAATCAGATTTTATGCACAATTACTTGGATGTAAGTGCCCAGAACAGAAATCCAGACCACAAAAGGGAAAGATACAACTCAGTTTTATTTGTTACAAACCAATGCAAATGCCACAAGGCATTTGCACTGGTTTGTAATAAGCAATTTAAAACCAATAAGCAATTTAAATCCAATGTCCATAAGCCTTCAACCACAACAGGGGGTATAATTACCTGTAAGAGATGGCTCACTGCAACCAAAATTACATCATAAGCTAAGGAGGATGGACAGTCCTCTGAGCTTCAGACGGAAGTGAATCTTGAAATGTTCTGGTGTTTCAGAGGCAAGACTTCACCAGTGGAACAGTCTGTTGTCCAGGGAAGTCTTGTCTTCAGTTGATACAGCCAAAGCTAATTGTATCAGATGTTCTCATTTGCTTGCTTTCCACTTGTTCTCTTCCTCCTTTTGATACCGTTTTTTTCTCTTTACATTAGAACTTCCCTTTGTTCTACCAAAAATTGGCTGATGACCTCACCGTCACATTGTTCCTTTAGCTGCTGCTTATAAGTGTGGTAGCACATAAAATGTTTTTGTAAGCGTCTGAATGAAAGACAGTCTCTCTAAGATATTGAACAAACCCATAATATTTATCCTGCTTCCCTAATGCCCTATAACCATTGGCTTGAATATCCCTCCCCCCAAAAATCATTCTCTTGACCTTTCCCTCACACATAATACTTTCTGTGCGATTCCTTACAGTTTAAGCAAATTCTGACTTGTCAACATCCAAACTAACCATGATATGCGTATCCCACTCATATATTTGCTACCTGAAAGTGTAAGCATAACCTTCACACATACTTGGAGTATGTCAGGCTATCTTGACCAGGCCTACACATGTTTGATATAGGCCTATTAAATAGTACTAATTGAACCCATAGCAGAGCTCAGCTAGTTGGAGGGCATAAAATTGAGATCTACTGGTAGATCACAAGATGATTTGCCGTAGATCAGCAAGAGTTTCTGTTTAATAATAGCAAAAATAAAAATGCATTTTTATCTGGATTGACCTGTTATAAACCCTGTTCTGTAGTTAACTCACATGTAGATTTGTGTAAGGAGTGTGTGACTCATGGGGTGTAGTAGATAATTGTTTCTACCTCTCTCAGCCACTATTTTCATCTGGCTCCAGTCCATGGACTTCAGGGTTGTAGTAAAAACAAAATAGACCCCAGATGTCTGCCCTCACCTGACTACAAAATGATATTTGCTGGACAGGTCACTCATAAGTATAAATACAGTGTGGTATTTATAATGCTTAACATTTCCAAAGTCTTGTTTCACCCCAAGTTATTTTCTGTATAGAAACACACCCATTAACTCAATCTTGGTGCCATGGTTCAGTTTTAAGAGATTACAAGTATAGGCTTTAATATATTTTCATTAAATTCAGATTTAATGTCAGTTCAGGATATTGTTTAAAGAGACAATGGATTGGATTGAGACAAACTCACACAATGTGCTGCTGGATGGAAGGGATTTCCACCAGCTGCTCCTTCTCCTTGTGCCTCCTCTCAAAAGCTGTTCAGGGGGTATGGGGACCCTCTGAAACAGTATGTGGGGATTGGCCTCTGCTCGAGCAGAGTGCTGGCACAAACAGAAGGAGCCCTTCCATTCAAAAGAGGGCAACTCTGGATAAGTGGGTTTGTTTTTTTATAACCCGCCGTTCCTCCCAGAGGAGCCCAGGGCAGCAAACAAAACACTAAAAATACTCTAAAACATCTTTAAAAAATTTAAAATATACTAAAAACAAAACATCTTGAAAAATATTTTTTTAAAAAAGCTTTAAAGACACCTTAAAAAGCAGTTCCAACACAGACGCAAACTGGGATAAGGTCTCTACTTAAAAGGCTTGTTGAAAGAGAAAGGTCTTCAGTAGGCACCGAAAAGATAACTCAGATGGTGTCTAATATTCAGGTATTTGTAATTCAAAAACATTTATTTTTATCTGCCTTGAGGAGTCGCATTGAAGTGACTGGAGACTGTATATAGTGCCAGAATAGTGTCTGGCAAGTATTTATATTCACATGGGTGTTTCTGAGGCCTATCACTTTCCCCTTCTAGTGGACTCTATCAGTTGAGCTCATTTTTCAAAAGGGTGTTTCTTAGGCAAATCCTGAATGTGGCAAGAAGTGCAGAATGCACATGCCCTTGAAGACAGTCCTCATGCATGAGTCTTCAGGGGAAGCCCTGTTATCCAGAACGATGTATAATCTCATGCTTCATTATCACAGTTGCACCTCACAACATTTAAAACTGTTCTTTCTCCCCAGACCTATTGTTTTGCTGGGAACTAAAAAAGTGCTGCTATTTCCCTCACATTAATGTAATGGTTTTCAGCCACGGGATACATTCCACTTCAGTGTTTGTTTTAAGAGAGTTGTATGATAAGCTCTTTGAAGACAAACTGCCTCAGAAAACCCTAGAGGTACTCTTAATACACCATGCAATTGACCCCCTGTGGTGGCTTTGAGTACATGTTTTGCAATTATAACAATAGGTGTCCCTCAGTCATGAGGTTGCTCTGAGTAGATCAGGAATCGTAAAGGTTAGGAAGATTTCTCTCTCTGGCCCCATCTGCACTGTACATTTTAAGCACTATTATGCCACTTTAAACAATCATGGCTTCCTCCAAAGTTCCTGGGAACTGTGAAGGGTGTTGAGAATTGTGAGGACATCCCCATTCCCCTCACAGAGCTACAATTCTCAGTAGTTTAACAATCAATACCTCTTCCCAGGGAACTCTGGGAACTGTAGCTCTCAGGGGAATACAGGAACTTCAGTTCCCAGGATGCTTTGGGGGAAGCCATAACTGTTTAAAGTAACATAATAGTGTTTTAAATGTATAGTGCAGATGATCTCTCTCTCACTCTCACTGTCACACACACACATGGGCGCGCGCGCAAATGCGCGCACGTGTGTGTGAGAAAGAGAGCCCCTGAACTCTTGAAACGGAGAGTGAATTGAGTATATACACTACAATATACTTTTATCACCTCTGATATTGATTCTTATGTTTACTTTATTTCCCCAAGGAAATGATGCCCCAGGGCAGTATAGATGAGAGTGATGCATGGTGCTTCACAGGTTGCTTTTCCTGTCAGAAGGTATGCCCCTTGAAGAGAAAGGAGACAGTTTTGTAAGGAAGTGAACAGTAGTCAAGACTAAATTTTAAGAGATTAGGGACAGAACTACATATGAGGAAAATGTGTTTCCAAGCCTGACCTGGCTGGAGGTCATTTTCAGGTGAGCAAGAAGGGGTGTGTGTGTGAACACTTCAGTACTCAAAAATTATTCTGAAGCTCTCTGGAAATATCACTGGAAATCTGTAGTAGCTTGTCTGCTCACCTTTCAGTTTATATACTTTTAAAGAAAACCACAGTCAAGGAAATTTTTTGAATATTTGTATATGGGTACTGTGTTATAACTTTTGAAACTTTTTCTGGAAAAAAGAGAAACACTTTAGTGGGCAGATATTTACATGATATAAAAGTTTTTCAGACTTTAGTAGTCAGTCATAGACTTATACAGGGAAAGTAGCAAAAAAGAGGAACCTTTTAAAATACTAGATATTCAACTATTCTGGCAAGAACCAGACATTCTTGGTACAGAAATAAAGAGCCTTTAGTTGAAAATTTCTATGTGGCTCTGGTATATACTTTAAATGCTGATGATTGAGTTAGGCTGGTTACGCCAAATTAGCTACTCTGTGCAAGTTTTCAACCAAACAGCAGGGCACTCTGATTTGTTTATCAGAAATCTATCTATAAACTTGACTCAAATTCTCTCTGTGGTCTTGTCATATACTTCATATGTTATATAAGGCAGACAAAACAGATGTGTGAATCCTATACAAATTCTAGGTAACTAGTTCACTAGGTGTTGTGGGTTCATAGAATCATAGAATAGTAGAGTTGGAAGGGGCCTGTAAGGCCATCAAGTCCAACCCCCCATAGGTTTTATGGAACCTATTTCATGTTGGTCTCACAAAAGAAGCTGGTGAAAATAAATATGAAAACTTCCACCTATCTCAAACTTCTCTTTTAGTTATAGCTATACCACAGTGATTTTGCCTCCATTTGGGCTGAAAAAGTAATGGAGTTGGAAGCGAGTTTTGTCTAGGTTTTTGTTTTTGGTCAACATCTTTTTTTGATGGTCCATGACAAAGATTCTAATTGCTTAGGTTTCAAAATAACAGGCTGGTCCCTGCCAGACAATGTCTTGGATTACAGAAGGCTTTAAGCATAATACGTCAGTCCGTTTGTCAATCCACCAATTGTGTAGCCAGTCCATTTTTGCAAAGAATTCTGTCCACGAAGTCCAACAGGATTCCTTGGAAGAGGCCCAGAATAAACTAACCAGAGAGCTCCCCCTGGTGTCTGAAAGTGTCCACAGATATAAAATTTATATCAATCACAGGACATCTTAGCAATCAAACCAGTCACTTTCCCCCTTCACATCTGGAAGTAAAAAAAGTTCTGCTTTAAAGGTCATAGGAATCATGGGTAGGGCATGGATTGAGGGCCATAGAAAACATGGGAAAGGAAGTATAAAACTAGATTTCCACCTTTTTTGAAATAGTTATTTTTAAATGACCTGGAACGTGGCCAAACTACACAGCCTTCTCTCCCCCCCCCCCGGTTTATGTTTAGTGAATGAAATGCAGCTGAAGATTTTGTTATGGAATGCTAGATCTCTTCTTGGAATTTATGAGTACTTTCTCCTGTTTTACTGAGAACAATGTTTTTTATAGCAGGATGGATTCAATAATTGAGTGTGTTGCCCTACTTAATGCTGTTTATAACTTGTAGTTTTGGGTTGCGTAAGAGGAAGGCCAAACAAGAGATGGTAAAGGAACCACAGACCTGAACTTACAAGATCTGAACAGGGTGGTTCACGACAGTTGCTATTGGAGGTCGCTGATTCATAGGGTCATAATAAGTTGTAATTGACTTGAAGGCACATAACAACAAAAATTGTTCTAACTTTCTCCAATCTCCTCCTTTAACTTCCTCAGAGATTGCTTTACTCCTGAACTTTTTAATTGCTCCTAACTGAACTGATTTGCGTGTGTGTTAATGGATGTTTGTGGCTTTTCTTTCTTTCATGACTTGCAATCTTGAGCTTTTAACATGGAGAAATAAGGGAAACACTTCATCTTAGTATTTTCCTCCAGCCCTTCAAGCAAGAACTTGGGGGAAGGTTGTAAAAACAGAACCTTTCCCATTTGCTCCACAGGTATTCCTTACATTGGACAAAGAAACTAACTAGTGCGCGGAAAGCTACAAAACCTCAGAAGCCTGTCTTGAAAACCAATTCCATATGATTAGGAATTAAAAACAGCATTAGGTTAATATGTGTCTCTAGTAAAAGGGGATTGCAGAACCTTAGGCTTGAACTGTATGTTTTCATGAGATGATAGTAAAGTGAATAAATACAGTTCTAATTGCAGCTATACATAATGGTTTTTATTTGTTGACTGGCCTTAATTCAACCTTGTAGGTTACATGTTCTTTAGGCATGGAATGGGTAGAACTGAATTTCAGCCTTTGGCTTCAAGGATTTCTAGCTATTAAAACTATAATTTAAAAACAAAAGTTCTGTTGCTGCTTATCTCTACAATCCTTACAAAGCATGTGCAAACATCAATAAAATTAAATTAAACCAAATGATAATGTCAGGAAATTAAACATTATATATCAGTAAACCAGCCCTAATAAAATGGTCCTAAAATAACCCCCAAAATAACTGTTGAAATAAAAACTTCTCATATTTCTTCCTAATGAGGTGATTGTGTGTTGGGGAGGGGGGATGTTGGCAGATTTTACCTTGGAATGTTTTCTGCAAACTTAAAGCCATCACAAAAATGAGTTGTCTTCTCTGTCTGGCAACTGTTTTAATCTCTCACAGGAGGGACCCTGTTAATTGCATTCCTAGCTTATTTTAACATGGGGGTATATGGAGTACCCATAGGGGGCAAGACATCCACTGATTAATGCAGGCCGTGAAATCCTTCATATATATATATATTATTATGTCTTCCTTCAACTGCCAAGAAGTGGACAGCATTTGGCACAATTTGAAGACTAACAATTTTCAAGTCCCATGTAGAATACACTGCAGTAGTTAACCCTCAGCTATAAAGAAATGGATGGTTGTACCAAGATCCTTTGGAAGGGTCATCGCTAGGTATTGGATGTTGCTGACTAAACCTTACTATTGGCCACAGCCATCACCAGGTTGTTCATGAGGACCATAAGAGTGAACGTAGGAAGATTCCCTGCCTGCAAATGTAGTTAGCATTAACATCTCCAACATCTGTTCAAAAAACCTCTGGATTCTTGCCACCAGCATACTTCTGTCCTATTTGGATTCAGTTTCCAGAGTTACATCTGGTTTGTCAAACATAGTTGATATCCCCACAACACCTAGCATCTAGCAGTAGGGTTGATTCCAGGAACACACCTCACTACAAACCTGCCCATTTAGGGAGAGTGTTATTGATCCAGAACCAGTACAAACACTGAATTTTGTGGGAATCCACTATTGACTTCCTTGGATTCAACTTTTGTTCACTGAAAATTAAGACCTCATAGGAACCGTGAGGTGGTACCTACCAGTTCCCCCCCAATGACAGTAAAATAAAAATTGAGTGATGGTATCAAACGTTGCTGAAAGATCCAGAAATACCAATATTAGGCCAACCAAGGCTGTCTGTGACTACAAACTGGCCTGAAGCTTTGTTGAAATGGAATAAGCAGTACCATTCAGTGGGCGGCATGGGTGGGGCTGTATTACGGTCCTGGCTTCCCAACGCTGCACATTGCTGCCACTTACCAAGAGGGTGTGGGACAATGCTCAGGGAGCTCAGTGTGGCACACAGCCACAGGAACATTAGATTGGCTCTGCTGTCGCACATTGTATAAAGCCTACTGCGCCTCGCCCTTTCCCCTTTTGGAAAGCGGCAGCAGTGCCTGGTGTTGGGAAGCTGGGAGAACTACATAGCCCTACCCGTACTGCCCTCTGGCCGCTACTGGAAATAAGGAATGTCTGGATGTGAGCCACAACTACCTGCTAAAGCTTGAGTGGAAGAATAGAAAATGTGGGAGATTGGCTAGTAATTACCAAGGTCTTCTAGATATATCCTGCAACAACTAGAGTTTCAAGATTGGTAGCAAAATGTTCTCAAACAGCATAGTAATTTCTTCACCCAGCACTGACAGAACTTTCACTGAAGGCTCTTCCTCTGGGTGGGAGGATCCAGGAAACCTTGCCTTTGCATATTTTTTCATATCATAAAATAAATAACTATAATCTATAGAGTCTCTTTCCTCTTGTCTATCGCATATGTCTATAAAGGGCACATTATACATGGGAAAGCTTTGAGAGGACTGAGAAAAGCATATGATATACAACATTGCATGTATTCTTGTGTGTAATGTAAATGGAAAAAATACTGCCACTTTCCCAGTAATAAGACTTATCTGAAAGCACATCTCAGTTTCTTGTCACTCTGACAGTTTTTAGCGTAGAGAAATAAATGTGCGTGTTTTCCTCTTCCTAGAGTTGGGAGATACCTCTTGTTTTAGACTCAGCAGCTCCAAAGTGACCCTCATTTTGAAATTCTCTTGTGGCAATTCTCTCTTTCATTCTTTTAGTTTCCTACCCTATGCAGCATAATCTTTGGGGATGAGTCTGTGTTTCCAGGTGTGTTTGAAAATGTTAAAGGTATATTAATTAGCCAAGTCTTCCCCATAAGGATTTATGTAGACATACAGGAAAAATAAAAGGTTTTGTATCAGCTATAAGGTACTAAATATAGTTGATACTAAACCTTTTATTTTTGTTTCTTGCATTTCTTTATCAATCCCTACAATCATGATTTGAATCTATAGATCAGCATTTCCCAACCAGTGTGCCTCCAGATGTTATTGGACCACAACTCCCATCAGCCTCAGCCAGCATTGCCAATGCCTGAGGCTGATGGGAGTTGTGGTCCAACAACATCTGGAGGCACACTGGTTGGGAAAGGCTGCTGTAGATGATAGTTAATATTATTTTTCCTGAAGGCAGGAGTCATATGGGTTTTGCCATGTTGTCCCACCTTTCTGAGGTTGTAATACTTGGTACCTCTACTCCAGTTCTTGCAGTTGTGTTGGCATTTGCTACAATAAGCCCTACTGTTTCATTTTCATTATTGGGTGGTTTGAAAAAGTACACATCTTTCATTAGATTAAAATCTAGAGGTTTTAACCAAATAGAGCAAAAATGTGTGTGTGTGCTCGTGTGCGCAAAATAACAATGGTTGGTGATGCTCCTGTTCTCTTTAGCAGTTCAGTTTCACTTTTAATTTGACCAAAAGCCATTTTTAGTGGACTGGTTCCAAGTCTAACATAATCCCTAGTCTCTGATCTATATTCTGGAAGGCTAATAGAATAGTAAAACCTTCTTAAAGATAGTTAAAAGTGCTATAGTGTCCTCAGGGTAGCTCCTTCACTAAAGATGTTTTCTTTCCCACCCTGTAGAGGTATCTCATTAAGGTATCCACTAGTGTCATTATTAAGTTTTCATGTGTTTGTCAGTATTGATGCTAATCTTAGTGCATGTCTTTAATTCTGTTCTTTACAGCACCAATGTGGTTATGAATTATTCAGAAATTGAGTCTAAGGTTCGAGAAGCAACAAACGATGATCCATGGGGACCTTCAGGGCAACTCATGGGAGAGATTGCCAAGTAAGTGATAATTTGACTCAGCGGTGAAGAAAGGTACATCTCTATACAGAAATATATAAAAAATGTTCCTGCTTTACCACTTCTGAAGAATAAATGAGATGGAGAGATATGTATTAATGATACTCACAATGATGGCCACAAACAACGGTTTATTAAAAACTATTTTCACGAAGTGTTATCACTTATAGGATATAAGATTTCCTTTGGGTAAGTGTCTAGCAAAGCATTTTTCAGAAATACAAAATTAGGAAGTTGAGGCTCCTACATAAACAACACTTTCTCACAAAGGGCAAATGAATGGCATGATAGACTAAGATAACAAGGAGCTCCTAGTTCTTCATTATTTCCGTCGTTGGGGTGGGGGGAACTTATCAGCATTGCTAATCTACTGAGTAATTCTATATCTGAAATTCTTCTACACAAATGTCAGGAGTTCTATATACTGTATGTGAAATGAAACTTTAGTTTAGAGCAAGTCTGCCATCTGCTGTCAAATGCAGGTCCTAACAGATCTTTCCAGAAAACAGAAAATCCTTTTCTTTTCTTTTTAGGGCCACCTTTATGTATGAACAGTTTCCAGAACTTATGAACATGCTTTGGACACGAATGCTGAAAGACAACAAAAAGAACTGGCGGAGAGTTTATAAAGTATGTATATGAAATGACTTTTTATGAGCCTTTTCAAGGTTTAATTTTGTTCTAAATATTGCTCATACTGAATGTTTTAATGTTATGAGTGTTCCATTAATAGTTTTGTGCTGTCATTAACATAATATCCATGCTAAACTTCATAGCTTTTCAGATCCTCTGTGTGCAATTAGTACAAGCTTGATTTTAATCAAGTTGATTTTTCTGTGTATGTTTTTAGAGAAGAAGCCTCTGTTGATAAACAAGGGTTTTCTTGGTTTTTCTCTGAAAAGGCTCTTAAGTGAATGAAAATTTTTATTTTTATTACCACATTAAACGCTGAATAGAGGATCATCAGTAATATGATTTTTTAAAACTAGTAAATAACTCTCTTACTGGCCTACTAGTGAGACCCACATTTTGATATTTATTATGTCTTTTTTGAAAGTGAACATACATTTGAAGCAATTTGGGAATGGGCACATACATTTACCACCAATACCTTTCACACATTGTACTGGCCTCCTCACAAATGTGCAACTTTATTAATTATATAATGTGTCTAACTGGAGAGAGGATCTGATATTTGTTCACCACAAACTATTAGTTTCTATGTGTTCTTTTAGCTGTATTTGTAATTAAATTTAACATATGCATCACCATACTATGCTTTCTATGTCCTGAAAAAGGCCTTTACATTGAAAATCTTATATATAGAACAAAATTAATTCTAAGGCAAGGTTCCTCCCCCACACCCTTTTTGTAGGCATTTTTTGTAGGTTTTGCCTTACAGTAATTGTTTTCCTTGAAGCATAATATAAATTAATTTTAATGCTATCATATATATTATTTATATGTTGTTAAGGATTCTTGGAATTTATCTGCTGGCTTTCAGTTCATTGCCATTTATAAACATGCTTCTGCTGGCATTAGAATAACTTATTTAGACATGATTTAAAAAGAAGGGGGAAACCTGGAAGTTGCAGGAAGTTCACAAAATTAAAATACTTTTCAACTTATTTTTGTTTTGAAGTTTGTTTAAATTTACCCGAAAATACTGAGTTTCATACATCAACACATTTCCTGCAGAAAGCTACATAGATAAATTGCCATTAAAATTGCTTTTAAATGGAAAAACACTGGGGAATAAGGCAATTGCAAAAAAGAGAGACACAAAAGAAAATTGTTTCATTCTGTTGAGTTCATGGTGTTTTTTTCTTCTTAAATTGCCTTAACCATAATTTTTCCCCTCCTGGAGAACAGACATTCTTCAGGCAAATAACTTATGATTTAATGTTCTTCGCGGTTTTTTTTATCTTAGTGAGTAAATGCAGTTTTAAATTTGTACACTGTATAATGGGTGGTTCTTGCTTTAAAGAGCAATAGGCTTATACCTGGCTTATTCAAATAGGAACAAATCCTGCTTTTGTTTACTAATTTTTGTACATTTAGGCTTTTTTATTGCAGTTAAAAATACTGATGGCTTTTGTTCATGCAATCATAAGGTGCTTTGTATTTTTATAGTCTCTGCTGCTCCTATCTTACCTCATAAGGAATGGATCAGAGCGTGTTGTTACAAGTGCCAGAGAACACATTTATGATTTGCGATCCCTGGAAAATTACCACTTTGTAGGTGAGCGATAGAAAAATCTTATACGCAAATTAAAACAGTAGTTGGAGTTGTCAGTCACCTGAACCAGCTTAGAAGCTTCCCCTCTCTAATTAGAATGTGACTGTTGCCGGTTGTGTGAAGAGTGCAGAATCCAAGACGTGGGACCCTAGAGTATTAATTAGTGAAGACAAGAACTTGCAGAAAAGACTGGCTAATAACAACAGAACCAACACAACATGAGTGTTCGGGTTTATATTAAAATATGCACTAGAGACTGGTCCCCTGTGGTGTGTGTAAAGGAATAGCTTTAATCATATGGGAAGAAAAGGTTAGAGCTCCAAAACATACACATCTGTTTGAAGCTGGGGGGTTTTTCCTCCCACCAAATAATATTTACAGTGGAAAGGCAGCAAGACCAGTGTGTGTTCTGAATAAGAACGAGGCTTAGAGAAGTGAAGCAAATTTTAGTTTGTCGTGCACTCAAGCTGACAGCATTTTAAAAACACAGTTTTGAAGCAAGACAGAAATCTAGCAATTAGCTTAAAAAAAACTGCCTTCCCAAAAAGGTTAAGAGAGAAGGTTGCTTTAAATGGGTTGAAATTGGCAGAAAATATGTTGCCAAGCATCATGTTTTTAAATCTTTTTTAACTAATATTTTTAATAGATCAGCATTAGTTAAAAAGGTTTATCAATTGCTTTCAAATGCTTACGATGAAATTTTGGTTATAAACAATTGTTGTGTTCACTCATTACAGAGAATTGCTTTGGAATACTATAATCTTAGAATATTTTGTGTTCATTTTATATCTAAACTTCTCCAGGATACTTAATGCTTGTGGTTAACTGGTGTTACCTAATAGCTTCTTTTTTATGCATTCATGCAGATGAGAATGGCAAAGACCAAGGTATAAATATACGCCAGAAAGTGAAAGAAATGGTAGAATTTGCCCAGGACGATGACAGACTTCGTGAAGAGAGGAAAAAGGCAAAGAAAAACAAAGATAAATACATTGGGGTTTCTTCAGATAGTGTTGGAGGTTTCAGATACAGTGAGTACAGCACTGTGATCAGTAATTGGCATATTGTGTTGTTTGCTTGGCTTTGTGGGTATGCTATAAGGAATAAATGTTCTTTTACAAATACATGGGAGCCATCATCTATATACATAGAGGCCATTATTTGAATGTAGTAGATCTTTATATGACTAAATAGTGGGAGGAAATTAACAAACTGCAATTTCATCACAAGACGGGAAAAAGGGAAGCAGGGCTACTACATCAGCTTCACTGACAGACTGGCTCTTTTTGGCTCCCCCTCTCTGTGAATTGTTTCTACCCAAGCTGGTCCTTCTAGAAACTTGGTAACTTTAAGAAGCGGTGCCTGAGCTTGCTTTTTTCCTTCTCTCTCCATATCTCTTTTTCCTTTTGTGTTGTGTCTTTTGGATTGTAAGCCTGAGAGCAGGGGCTGTCTTGTTTTTATTGACCGAAAACCTTTTGAGTGAAGAGTGAGTAAATGAGCTTTAAGTTATGTATAAGTAAATAAACTTTCTCCATAACATAGAGGAGATAGTAAGTATATAGTGGAAGAGGTTTGCATTAAGATTCCTTTCAAAATGCTTACAACTGGTCAGAGAAAGATAAGCGCCTTGGATTCTCTGATAACACAGCTTGTTTGTATCAACACAGTGATTAGCTTTGGACTCTTAATAATTTTGATCACTTTAGACAGCAAACGAAGCTGTCTCCTACCACCACCCACTCAAGGGACCATTTATCCTTGATGCTCTCCTATGTGGCTCAGATGTCTCTGTGAATATGACAATCATATAGGCAGGCTGGCCATGTGGATATTTCCTAGTTGTGACATACATTGTTCTTGTTGTTATTGTTTTTGTTAATAATAATTGAATTTATATCCCACCCATGACGGCAAACAAAAACACTAAGAACACTCTAAAACATATTAAAAACAGACTTTAAAATATATTAAAACAAAACATATTTAAAAACATTTTTTTAAAAAGAAGCTTTAAAAAATCTTAAAAAGCAATTCTAACACAGATGCAGACAGGGATAAGGTCTCTACTTAAAAGGCTTGTTGAAAGAGAAAAGTCTTCAGTAGGTGCCAAGATGGCACCTGTGTAATATTTAAAGAGAGGGAATTCTTTTATATATATATATATATATATATATATAAATAAAAAAAGGGGCTAGAATTATTCACTATTGTGTGTGGAAGGGTATTGATCTCAAAACTGCAGATAATGTTTGTCTTACATTCTAATCAAACACTTTTTAAATAGGTCCCCCTCAGGCCTGATGCTTATATTTACCATTAAACTGTGGGAGCTGCCTCTGTGTGGCTCAGTCCCATCACACAAAAGCTTGCTTTCCAGCTACAAAGAGCAACAGTGAAAGATCATGTTGAAAAATCTTTACTGTGGGGAGGAGAAACACTTGGAATCTTTCCCAATCTTTTAAAATAGAACCTAATTTAAAACAAACTTTAATATAGTAAAGGATATAAAAATAGGGGGGCTGGCAAGTGGGTGTAGGCTGATGTAATGAGAAAGTGTTAAACCTTCAGTATATTAGCTGTTACGATCTTTTTTTAAAAGGAAAAAACCAAACATCTGAAGATACATTGAAGATTTAAATTCCAGAATGGAATTCAGACCTAATCACTTGAGACACTGTTTAAAACAGGGCTATGGAGTCTGAGGCGGAGTCGTGGAGGCAGAGGCGGGAGCAATTTTGGGTGGAGTCTGAGGCAGAGAAATGTTCCGACTCCAGATTCAAAATAAATTTTGATTGACAAATTTTTTAAAATATTTTTCAAAATGTCAAAGAAGCTTCCCATGAAGTGAGCTGTATTTGAGCATTTCATCATAACTCAAGATGTATCAGTGTATGACACAGGACCCAGATGAAGACAAATGCTGTGATGCCAAGATTAGTGCATATTCCGGCAGTGATAAAAATGCTCCTACGAGAGCTTCCAATTTAAAAAGACATTTACAGCCCTTTCCAGGGCTGTGGAGTTGGAAGCAATTTTGGGTGGAGTCGGAGTCGGACAGTAGAAAAATAGAGGAGTCGGAGTCGAAGGTTTGGCGTACTGACTCCACAGCCCTGGTTTAAAACAGCTGAGCAAAGCTGCCGCCTACTTGTAGTTAACAGCTACTTGGAGTTGCTGGTTCTCTGACATTATGAAGCAAACTTTGTTTAGGTGGCAAGTGTTTGGTGGTGATACAGTGTGTTGAGAAATTAAGGAGTCCTAACCAGCACATAAGGGGATGAGATGCTGCATTTTCCTTAATAGTTTTTGAAGAGCCTTTAAAATCAATATAAGTTTTCACACTTGTCTTGCAAGGTTTGGTACAGCTTCTTGCATTTATGAGGTTTGAAACACATACAGTCTGTGAAAGGTTTCCAGTTTCCTGTAGCAGCCTGATCAGGAGTGGAATAGTGAACATTTATAAAACAGATGAGCTTCATTTCTCACAAGTTGTTCATATAGCCAGTAGCATAGTGGCAAATTCAGAAGTGCAGGGTCCCTTCATGATAGTCACACCATGCCCCCTCACAGCCACACACACTTTACCACTTTCCCTTGTCTCCCTTGCTCATCCTGTTGTCTTGCAAGTCCACACTCCACTACAACAGACGTCCCTGGGAGCCAATCCGCATGAAAGGGGAGGCTGTGTGTTAGCTACTGAGAAGAGTCTTCTCAGTGGCTGACTCACCTCCTTTCACTCTGGCTCCAATCAGCATAAAAAGACAAAGACTTCTCCATGGCTAACATACTCTCTTTTCATGCTGATTGGCTCATACATAGGGACCTGGCTGGGACCCTGCTCCCCAAAAAGTAACAGGTCTACAACACACACACCCCAGACCCTGGACGACTACACCCCTGCATATAGCCAGGTTTCATTTATTTGGGTGAAGGAATTCTTTTATGCTGCTCCTACAATGTCTGGTTCTATTCTGATGTGCTGTGTCCTGCATTACAGTTGGTAGTTGTCATAACTAACATCTTTTGATTGCATTTTTTGCCAATTAATTGTTGGCTTTGCATGCTCTCCCTTGGCGATAATATTGCTCTCTTGGTAATAGTGTTTGTTTTGAAAACTGTTGGGGTAAAGGTCTGTTTTCAAGAATTAGTGACATTTAGGTTTAATCTTTTTCTCTCCCCCCCCCTTATTCTCTGCTTATGTTATTTAGGTGAAAGGTATGATACTGAGCCCAAGTCAAAGTGGGATGAAGAATGGGATAAAAACAAAGGCGGATTTCCGTTCAGTGATAAACTAGGTGAGCTGAGTGATAAAATCGGGAGCACAATTGATGACACCATCAGCAAGTTCCGGAGGAAAGACAGAGAGGATTCTCCAGAAAGATGCAGGTATTTCTAAAGCAACTTTTTTTTTTACATTCTTGCCCCCTTGATTACCCTTTAAATAACCTATTCTTAGCTTTTATCCGTTTATGTCCTGAATAAAAATAATCTAATGGTCTTACTAGACCATTGGTGGGGAACCATTTTGTTGCCATGGGCTAGATCCTTATCAGGATCAGTTTGTGGGCCAAACTGGCCAGGTGGGCAAGGCTGCTCACCTGTCAATCACCTCTTGTCCCAGTGATGTCGGGACTTCAAAGCAACTCGTAAGCAGCAAGACACTGCTAAAACAAAGGCTTTTTTCCCTTTTCTTTTAATAGCAGTTTCAGTGCAACCTCCCCAGGAGTTAAATCCTGCTCAGTTTGGCAAATTCAGTGAAAATCTCTTCCTGATTCAGGAAGGGGTTTGCACTGAAAAGGCTGCAAAACAAAAGAAAAAAAACCTTCATTTTAGCAGAGGTTTCCATCATGTTCTGCATTGGGTTCGGGTGTGTGAGAGAATTGCTTGCAGGAACCCTTCCTTGCACCCAGACTGAACGGGATTGACCTCCCCTCCCCGTGGCATGGGAGTCCAGTCCTATTTTATGCAAAACTTCAGAAGCCAATTGTGCCAATTGGCAGCTCCTGCAAAGCCCCTTTTGGCCAAGCCCAGCCCTTACTTGCTCCACATCTGACGTTATGTTTTTTAACCTAAAGGAATGTATGATGTCAGATGTAGGGTGGGTGGGCATGGCTTGCCCAAAGCAGAGTTGAGGGTCAAATGGGGAGGCCTTGTGGACCAAGTTTGGCCTGTGGGCCAGAGATTCCCAAACCCTGATTTAGCATCTCGTCTTAATTTAAGAATTTGCATGGCTGTAGTTGTGGGATGGACGGGAAATCCTGAAAAATTTTGTTTTTATCTTTTAAGCATTGTAGTCCTCATAGTTATGGAACAATAATTGGAAAACATGCAGGCAGACTTTCCCATGTGGTTTAAGCATCTGATAAAGGAATGGGTACCTTGGTGGACCAGGCTATGTTCACTCAACGTAATGCCATCTCTTCTTCTGGGCCCCTTCTGTTCTGTAAACAAATTTACTGTTTTTATAAGTCCTTCATCAGACCTGTATCTAAAAAAATGGAAGGTGGCTACTTAGATGTGGATTCCAAGTTGCACTTTTGCAAAAGGAAGAGCTCTTTTGTTTATGGAACAACTTTTGATCCTCTGGAGACTTCTGAGGGAAAGGAGTGAGATGAAGTTTGCCAGTTCCCTACAAACCCTCTCCCATGCTGTTGTGGAGGGTCCCCCAACCATCTGGTGCAAATTGGGAAGGGGAAGGGGGAAACTGCAAAATTAATCTTCCCTTGCCTTCCATCAGTGGGAGCATGATGAGTAAAACTCTGCTTATGGGATCTTTCGATCCAAACCCTTATGTCCTAGAAAACCTGTATTTTAACCAGTGAGAATAATACTTAAGTACACTGATGTAATGTCTGTGAAATTTTCAGGTCATTGACTGGGTGATTTGGTAGCACGGAATTCTAGATTTCCTTCTTGTACATCATTTACTGAAAAAAGTTAGCCTTTAAATGGCTCAAGTATCAAGAGGAAATTGCACTTAAAGCAGTGAAAAACTTACTTGAGTCAACTATACAATCCTTATCCTACTCTGCAATCCCAGCTATTAATCATTTCAGAGTAGTTCAAGAGATGCTATAAATTATGAGTAATAGGCTATAATTTGGATTCTGCTGTACTTTTGTCTCTTTTACATATTCATACCTCTACAGTTGACACTGTTATCTCAGTAATAGGGGGTGTGACTATCTGCTTTCTTGCAGGCTGGCAATCTCTAGATGGGATAACAAACCACATAGAACATCCCAAAGCCATGTGGTTATATCTAGCCCACAATATTTCTCGTTGCCCTCTACAAAAATGGTTGGAGGTTTGGCCAAAGTATAGGTTGCCAACCTGTGGCCTTGAAGCAGTGCCCTAATGGATATTTTATTGGTGGTGGTGGGGAGTGTGTCATCTTTCATTTCAAAAATGAAACTTTCACATTGTTGCATTTAGAAAAATGGCAAAAACTCTGATATAGCTCCCTGTGGTGAAGCTGTATGGTCTTACCTTGGAATGAATGAATGAATGAATCTTTATTTTTACCTCGCTCTTTTTCCAAAACTGGAACTCAGTGCGGCTTACAAATAAAAACTACACATAGGTAAAAAAAACCATACAAAAATATACAATTAAACTAGAATTAAACTATTCGTGACATTAAAACCATGAAACATACACTTAAGTTACTAAGACAATTTAAAACATTAAGAATAGGACCATAGAACAATACAACAGACCTTATGAGGCCCTATCTTAAACATCTTCTAGTCCAAAAGCCTATCAGAATAAAAAAGTCTTTGCCTGCCGACGGAAGGATAGCAAGGAAGGGGCCATTCGTGCTTCCCTAGGAAGAGAGTTCCAGAACCTGGGGGCAGCCACCGAGAAGGCCCTATCTCGCGTCCCCACCAATCGCGCTTGCGAAGGTGTTGGGACTGAGAGAAGGGCCTCTCCTGAGGATCACAACGCCCAGGCAGGCTCATATGGGGAGATACAGTCTGACAAATAGCCTGGACCTGGGCCGTATAGAGCTTTATAGCTCAAAACCAGCACTTTGAATTGTGACCAGAAACAAACTGGCAGCCAGTGGAGCTGTCGTAACAAGGGGGTTGTATGGTCCCTGTAACCAGCCCCAGTTAGCACTCTGGCTGCAGCTCTTTGTACCAGTTTAAGTTTCCAAACAGTCTTCAAAGGCAGCCCCACGTAGAGTGCATTACAGTAATCTAAACGGGATGTAACTAAGGCGTGCATCACTGTAGTCAAATCAGGCGTCTCCAGGAATGGGCGCAGCTGGCGCACCAGTCTTACTTGGGCAAAAGCACTCCTGGCCACTGCAGAGACCTGGGCCTCCAAGTTCAAAGCTGAGTCCAGGAGCACACCCAAACTGCGAACCTGTGTCTTCAGTGGGAATGTAACCCCATCCAGCACAGGCTGAATCCCTATTCCCTGATTTGCCTTTCAACTAACCAGGAGCACCTCTGTCTTGTCTGGATTTAATTTCAATTTGTTCGCCCTCATCCAGTCCATCACTGATGCCAGGCATCGGTTCAGGACCAGGACAGCTTCCTTGGCTTTAGGTGGAAAGGAGAAATAGAGTTGGGTGTCATCCGCATACTGATGACACCGAACCCCAAACCCCCGGACAACCTCACCCAGCGGTTTCATGTAGATGTTAAATAACATGGAGGACAAAACTGAGCCCTGAGGGACCCCATATGTCAACGGCCAAGGAGTCGAACAGGAATCCCCCAGCACCACCTTCTGGGTTCATCCCTCCATGAAGGAGCTGAGCCACCGCAACACAGTGCCCCCAAGTCCCATCCCGGCAAGGCGGCCCAGAAGGATACCATGGTCGATGGTATCGAAAGCCGCTGAGAGGTCCAGTAGAACCAACAGGGACACACTCCCCCTGTCCAGCTCTCTGCGTAGGTCATCCACCAAGGCGACCAAAGCCGTCTCTGTCCCGTAGCTGGGCCTGAAACCGGACTGAAATGGGTCAAGGTAATCCGTTTCATCCAAGAATCTCTGGAGCTGGGCAGCCACCACACACTCTATTACCTTACCCAGAAATGGAATGTTGGAGACTGGCCGATAATTACCCATTATAGAGGGATCCAGGGAGGGCTTTTTCAACAAAGGTCTTACAACTGCCTCTTTTAGGCACATTGGAATTCTGCCTTGTTTTAAAGAGGCATTTACCACTCCCCTCACCCACTCGGCCAGTCCCCCGCTGGCACTCTTAATGAGCCAGGAAGGGCAAGGGTCTAGCAGACATGTGGTGGCTCTCGCCTCTCCAAGGATCTTGTCCACATCCTCGGGCTGTACAAATTGAAAAGAATCCATTGTTATTGGACAAGCAGGAGCCAAAGTTACATCCCTTGAGACTGTATCAATTTTAGCGTCCAAGTCGGAGCAAATCTGAGTGACTTTATCTGCAAAGTGCCATGCAAATTCTTGACAGTGGGCTGTTGAGTGGTCTATATTACCCTCTCGGGGGCCAGAATGTAAAAGACCCCTGACCACTCGAAACAGCTCTGCTGGACGGCTCCCGGAAGAGGCAATGCTCTCATTTCTCAACTGTAATAGTGGCCTAACGTTGCCTCTAACAGTAAAAGGGAATGAAAAGGTATGTTGTTTGTTTTAGATTATCAAGAGTAGATGGAGGAAAATAGCTACATTTTTTGTTTTTATCATGTCCAAAACACAAAAGTAGAAGAACTTTTTACTACTTTCACCTTTAGCTTTAAAGTAATGGTTGCTTACTCTGCAGATAACCCTTTCATATAGTACGGTGGACATTTGTTTATCAGATCATTGCATGCACACTGTGTTAAAAGAAAACCATCTTGGAGGTTTGGCCTGCTGTGCAAACTCCAATAGTTGATCTATTTCAACAAGTGGATTGAACATTATAATCAGTAGATCAAACTGATACTTAATAGTTTCTGATACTGCTGTGGAAGCTTTTACATAAATCTCATCTGGATGAGATTAAAGCAGTAGGAGCTCTCATATATTTAATGTTTTTCATAACAGCATGTTGGAAGAATAAAAAATTCATTAAGGTGCTAAAGTTCTACCATTGGATTTTTTTTTGAAGGTGAATTGATTTTGAGAGGGAAATTTAATAGTGCATTAAATGTTAAACTAGATGGATCAAGTTAAACTCAATCTACAACATTTTAGGATTCCAGTCCATTTAAAATCTTGCCTGGAGTTTACATAATGTCTGGAGATTTTAGGATGGCAACGCATGTGCACATATTTATATTGGCCCTACTTCATACTTCTACTTTTTTGTTTTTTTGAAACAAAATATAAGAGATAAGATATTTCATTGAACTTCAACTGAATGTTTATTCAACATGATCTGTGTGTTTTCAGGATTGTTTTATAAGCATTGATGCTTTTTTCTTTTTTCTTAAGAACAGAAATTATAAAAGAAATTCAAGTGATGAAACAGCAAAAAAAAATAGCCCATTTCTAAAGAATTTAAGAATGAAGTTAGAATTGGCCAGTAAGACTCAAATTTAAAGATGTATCTTCCAAATATAGTAGTAGTATCCCTAGTTAAGTTACTTGTAGTGACATTGTTAGAATAGCAATAGTCAAAGGCCTTTCTGTTTACATGGAGAAAAATGAGGGTATGTAAATGTACTTGAAGGGAGTATAAAGGAATTTTAAAACTATTCTGAAACTCTACAACCAACTGAACTTTTAGCAGAAAATACATAAATTATTCAAACCTATACACGCACACCAGGGCTGTGGAGTCGGTACGCCAGACCTTCGACTCTGACTCCTCTATTTTTCTACTGTCTACTGTTCTGCTGTCCCTGGGGCTGATGGGAGTTGTAGTTTTAAAAAAGTAACTTTTCCAAGCTCTGGATTCATGTGGTGGTGATGAAATGCCTTGTGCTGCCATTTTACTACAGTAAATTTGTTATTACTAGTTAATATACATTTGCCATTTATGAAGGAGTCGGAGTTGGTACATTTCTACTGACTCCGACTCCACCCAGAATTGCTCCTAACTCCACAACTCTGACTCCCGACTCCACAGCCCTGACGCACACCTTAAATTTCGGATTGGGAATGCATAAATTCAAGCAGCGATAGAAGGGGTAAGGATAGGAGTGTGACTTTCCATCCTGCTGTGTTCCAGGCAGGATGATAGCAGAGAAGTACATTAGCTTTTCCTTTCTGTTACTCATGATCAGCTTCTTCTTACTGTTAATATAACTTTTTTGTGTGTATATATATACACACACACTAAATATTTACATGCATATTTTATACAAATGAAATAGCCTTCCCCTTTTTATTGGAGTCCACAGTAAGCATGTTTTGTGCTTTTAATACACCCCATGAGTGTGCCTCCTCTTCACTGTGCCAAGTTCTATCCTCCAGAGCCTTGACAAACTGACATACTAGTTGGAGCAGCTGCGCTTGTATCAGTTTCTGACTGACACTAGTCATGTTGTAGACTTAAGCTCTGCCTGAGTAAAAGCTGCTTCAATCAAGTCAGCCTCTATGCAAGGACAACCACAGGGCATAAAAAGAAAAAAGTCATGTCAAAACTGGATGCTGAAAGATTTGCTTGCTGTAGCTGTTTGTCTGTGTCCTAAATATTCAGCACTACCAAGATTGATAATGGATGCCTGGTATGTTGATTAAGATATTTTAGCAGCAGCAAGCTGTTCTATATCGATCCACCCTTTTTGTAACAATGGCAGCTTTCATCTTTATCATCCCTCAGACAGATGGTTCACAGAAATCCCTCTTCCGAGGCCGTGCAATATAAACCCTATGCAAATGTTCCCCCATTGTGCATATAATTTGATCAGAATTGTGCCACAAAATCAAGATGTCCTAACCAATAGACAGGGCATTTGTGCACTGGGCTCTGTGTGCTTTCGTGCAAATGTCGGGGGGTGGGGGTAGAGCAGAGGGGGGTGCAGTGAGGGCTGTCATGATCCTGCACAACTCACATGCACACTGGGAGAATATCTGCATGCGATATGAAGTCTTTTGCTGGAATAGATCATGGACCAGCTAGTCTTAGCATTCTTTACAATCCTAGCAAGCATCAGACACCAGCAAATATAGTGCAATCTACCCCCCTCCCTCCCCTGATTTAATGTTTGTCCCAGCCTTGGCTGAGTGTGTTCCCACTATACTAGTTTTCCAGAATTTATTCCCTACAGTGTAAATACTTTAAAGAAAATATTGATGTGTGTAATAATGTAAAAGTTACAATGTAAAAATGGTAAAATAACATAAAATATGAAACTCATCTGAAAGGCATTTGAATACATACAGTATCAAGTGCTATGATATCTTTGTGCATGCAGAAACTCTCCTTTAAATTCAACAAAACTAGTTAAAAGAAACTCTGCTTGCCAATATTGCTGGTTATTTTCTGACCATGCCTTTTATTTATCAAATTGGTTTGGCTTTAGAAGCACCTTTCTCTCGAAATGCAGGACTACCAGAGAGCTATCCGCATCTACTAAATTAGTTCTCTAACTTTCTGTTCTTAGTCTTGTTTCTGCAAAACCAAATAATAATTTTGAATGATACAATTTGTGTGTGTGCATGCACATGTATTTTCCCTTCTTACTGAATCCCTGAACTTTATGAATCCCTGAATGCAGCATTTTTATTTGGAATTGGAAAGTAATTCACATCAGCATCTAATAGTGCTGAGCATGGTACCCCTACCTCAAACTGCTGCCAGATAAGTTTGTTGACACAAGGAGTTGTATTCATTTATGAAGTGCTTTCTTTCCTAATTAAATCCACAGCAGGCAGAAGGTTGTATGTGACACCCTGGATTGGTTTTAAATCAAGTTGACATTCTTTGCATAATCTGCAGCAAAAAGGACATTGCTGTATATGCACCCAAGAATTTTCAGTGGTACAGTTGTGTGGTCAGAGAATATATTCGTGAGGTGACAAAAAATTATGTTGGGTATTGTAAAATAGATCTAATCTTCCAAGTCGTGGGCCTGACCAATCCCACCCAAGCATTTTTTCTGCCTCCTCAAGACAGAGTGCTGGGTTGGGTATCAATACTCCCCCCCCCAGCTGATCTGCATGGATCAGTTGAGGTGGGGGTGTGCCTTTGTGAGTCCTGTGTATATGCTGACCACACAAACTGATGGCTTGCTGCTCCTGTAGCGTTGGCCAAGGGTGAATGTGACCCTCAGGCGAAAAAAAGGTTAGCTACTCCTACAGTAGAATAATGCCTACATATCCCTTATTTTCTGACAAAATTTAATATCCTGTCCTGGTCTTTTCAGTGGAGTGCAAACAGCCCATAAGTCCTTAAAAGGTTATTTATGTGGGATATTCATGTACGAACCTGTTCATTTTCTAAGGTGGTCATCAGAGCCCATTCTCTGGGTGCTTCACTTAGGGTTGCCAGAAGGATTTTCTGGGCCCAAAACACTGTATGTGGATTGGGCCCTCTGATCCACTTGCAAAAGAGAACCCAGAATTGCATAAAATGTGCATGTGCTTTGTGTTGTATGCAAATTTGTGTCGTCTTTTGCAGGTGGACTGGAGGGCCCAGAAAAAAATCAGTGTCTACACATGTAATAAAATGTCTGACAGGCATGATTAAAAGAAAAATTCCACCTGTTCACATTATTTCCATAATAGAAAAGGTTTAACCTGTTGAATTTCTGCCTGCTCTGCTGTTCTTAAAGGGGAAAACAGTGCCAATTGTAAGCCAAATCGTACGTTATAACACTGAACCCATGTACCTGGGAGTAAGCCCTGTTAAACACAAAGAAACCTACTTCTGAATAGACAAGTCGACTGTTACACCGTAACTGAATTATGCAGTGAATTCTTAATGAGTGCCTAGACCTCAGCTTCTACACAGCATGAGAATGCCTAAACCTTTTTGCAAAGTTTTCTCATTTTGCATATGCCGTTGGTGGTGGTGTCTTTAGCATCCACTCACATTAGTAGTATTTGCTAAAATTAACTCCTAGGGAGTACCTAATCTCAGACAAGCCCACCACAGGAAAGATGCATCTTGGTTGCTACAAAAAAAGGAAGAGAGAATTACAGATTCTAAGGACTAAAAAATGAGACCGAAGGAGGAGAAGTGCTCTAAAAGGAAGGGGGAAACAGCAACTCTTTAGGACCACAGGAATTTCTAATGCCTGGTGTCCAGACAACTCACACATAGCTTTGACTTCACTCATTAGCTAAAAACAATGAAAGGTAGAAGCAGCTAGGCAGGCTTATCTCACAGAAATCACTTAGAAGGGTACTTGCATATTTTATTTCATTACTTTCTTTCTAGAATGGCCAGAGACTTGGGTTTTTTTAATGAAAGCTCAGAGTTGGGGAGTCCGGCAGGCCGTGGGCCCAGTACATCAGTACCCCCTACATCAGTATTCTCTGTACCTACCTCTAGGCTCTGGCTCCACCCTTGGAGGTTAGGCTGTTGATGACAAGAGGCAGGGCCTTTTCCGTGGTGATGCCCTGGCTTTGAAATGCCCTCCTAGGGTTGCTCACACTGATTGAGATCAAGACTGTATTTTGCGCATGAACTTTTAATGAATGGTAAATTTAAGGGTTTGAGGACTACCTGTTTTTACCTTTCTTCTGCTGTTTTTGTTTTGGTGTTTTATTAGCTATAATTGATAATGATTTGATACTGCTATTATGTTTTAATAACACTTTGTAATCTAATCTACCTTTGAAAGGATTTCTGAATTTAATGGTAGGATATGAATGATAAAATCAAATTGTTATGTGGGAATCTGGCAATGTATTTTCCTTGGCATGTACCCTGAAATGGTTACTACATTATTTCTCCATTTCATTGGGGCTTGTGTTTCTGCACAAAGTCTCAAGAAAGAAAAAGAGTGTGCTTTGCAGCAGTACTTAGTGGATTTACTCCCTCTACACTTTGATGGGGTTGTTAGGCCCCCTTATTAGTTTGCATCTGTAATCTCTGTTGGAATAGAAAGAGAAATGTTGGGTGTTCATGTTGACTGATCTTAATGAATTAAACGACGTTTGCAGGCAAGTAGATAATATGTTGAGATGCAGTGGAAAGCATAACTAAGTAATAATAATAATGGGCAAAGTCTGAACCATTGTTAGTCGAGAACAAAGGCACAGAGCATAATGCAGTTTGTGTTACCTCCATGCTGATAATAAAACAGCATTTCTAAAATTAGGTGGTTTAGTACTCTGTTGCTTATTGGAACATATAAACCTTTCACAGTTATCTTTTAAGATATCTTTCAGTGTATTATTCAACAATGTTTGTTCTGTATAATTTGCATACCTCAATAATGAAATGTAACACAATGTAGAAATTTATTACTTTCCAAATAAATGTACAACTGTGGATAATATAGTTTTGTTAGAGACTTTTAACCTATCCCTTTTCCTAAAAGCACTGGTCAAGTAATGACTTCAAAACAATTTATAAAGTTGCATGTGTGCATGCAGGCCCAGTATAAATGTAAGGCTGGCTTCCTGCATGGTGTGGTTTCCAAGTTCCCTCCAGCATGAATTTTCAATTCCCTTTCTTTATAGGCCTCAACCACAGTATCTGTACCAATACTACTTTGGGTTCCTTCCTCTCCTAACTGTGGTTTGAAGCACATTTGCAAATCTTGGTTAAGACAGCATTAGTGTTAAAATTAGTTGCCATCAGTGTAGCTGTAATGCTGAATCATGATTAAGGCTGGCAAGAGAAGAGAAAAGGAATTTGCACTGGAGGTAGTTGGGAGAGAATGCCTATTTATACTGACCTTCAGCTTGCATGCCATGGTTAGCAAGGGGCTACTATATGTATGTGTACATTTCATTAGACTTATTTAAACTATCCCTTTCTGATACTCAAGATGCTAAATATATGACCAAATAAAAAGATTTTATACTGCTTCTAGTAAGGTTGGGTTTTAGAATTTTGAGGAAAGGGAATTCTAAACCAGGATGTGGCTTCCAAGCACAGTTTGTGAAGTGTACACAGCAGATGATTTGTCGCACAGAGAATATGCATTGTAATTTGTAAAATCCCATGATTATGAAGACACAAGTATTAACAATATCAGTGTCCAAAAGAGAATGAGATTTATCACCAAATAGGAGTGATAGTGACTGTTCTGGGGCAGCGCTTCAGCTGATCAGCCATTCCAGCTGAATGTAGGGAATGCAACCTCTTAAAAGGAAATGATGCTGACAAAGTCTTTGTCATTTAACCCAATAAGAAGCACATAGTAGATTTGTATAGTATCATGCACTGAAGCTTGATCAGCATTTTTTCATAATTGTCTAATTGAGAAAACAGCATGGTTGCCTGTAATGGGGCTATACAATTTCCTCAAGACCAAAGTAGTCATAAAATGGATGGTGGGTTTGGGCAGCTACCTTAAACAGCAGCTTTTATAACAGGGATGTGGAACCTCATGCCCATGGGCTGAATGTGACCCGCAGGCCTCTCTGGCCCGCTGCCTTCTCCCCAGGCTATACCCCCCCTCACTATCCCTGCCCCACACCCTCCTCAGATGCTTTTGCCTGGCTGGAATGTGAACTGTGATAATCCCTCTTGCTTGACTCAGTGGAGAGTGGGGGTATATACATGGGGGGAGGTATAGAAACCTCTGACTTTTACCTGGCTGGAATGTAGGCTTCAGTATAAAGATAAGAGACACTTCATTGTTTCAGCCACTTTTGCCTCTGGTGCTGCCCACCACTGACCTGCAGCGCCACGGAAGGTTCCCCAAGAAGGGTGTAGCCACGGGGCTGAAAAAAGTTCCCCATATCTGTTTTATAGACTAAACAGTAGTTTCTATCTTCAGTTCAAGTGAGGTGTTCAGGTAGCAAAGCTCACCAGCATAAATACAATGCAAATTATCTAAATGCATGTTAGAAGTCTTGCTTGTTTAGAAACTCTCCACTTAAACCTTTGCTTGGCTGAAATTTCTCTAGAAGGTGTTGCTCACAAGATTATTTTTCAGGACACGTTATCAAGCTCTTTAGTTCCCCCTTATATCTGTAATGTAGTTTGTCATTTCTTTTCTTCCTCCCACAGTGATAGTGATGAGGAAAAGAGATCTAGAAGAGGTAAATCACCCAAAGGGGAGTTCAAAGATGAAGAGGAGACAGTGACAACAAAACACATCCATATTACACAAGCCACAGAGACCACCACCACCAGGCACAAACGCACAGCAAATCCTTCCAAAACCATTGACCTGGGAGCAGCTGCACATTACACAGGGGACAAAGGAAGTCCAGACCAGAATGCCTACACTCAACAATCTACAGCTAAGGTAAAAGGGCAACAGAGGACACTGCTGTACATTTAAATTTGTATTCTTCCTAATCAGAGCTGTTTTCATTGAAAGTAATAAATGTGGAGTTTTCAAATGTGTCATGGGGGAATAATTGACTGACAGCAGTGGGACTGCATTTGGGTTAAACAGTTGCCCTCACCTCATGTGGTTTGGGCATTTAGAGCAGGCTTACTCCAAAGTGTCCATTACAAGTTAATTTTCATATTTTTGCTAATGGTGTTTCACACCAAAGAATGACACAGCAGCTAGTTTGATATGGGATTTGGCAGTCTCCAGGATTTTTGAGTCCCAAGCCATGTAGGGCTTCAGAGGTAAGATAAGACTTGAGCCCTGAAACTAGCTGGTAACCAGTGCAAGTTGTCGCAGAATAGGTTAAATATGTTCTGCCTTCCAACATCTATCACCAGTTAGGCAGAAACACTGTGCACTAGGACTTCTATGTTGAGCAACTCCATGCAGAACAAGTTAACAATACTCGATCCTAGAAGTTACAAAATCATGATCAGCTGACAGCTCTCTTGGATTCAAATATGTTTGTTTGCTATGTGTACTGCAAGCAGGCTTCTTCCCACTTTGAGGAAGAGCACCTTGACCATACAGGGCCGGATTAGCAAGCCTCTTGACACCATTTCCTGCTCCAAAATAGAAAAGAGAGGGGGGCTTCCTTAACTGCTGCTGGACAAAGGTACTCTGACAACCTTCACCAAATATCATCCAGCCTGCTAAGGAGGGGCAGAAGCTGGAACATGGCTAGCCAAAAATTGTGGACACCTATATCAGTCCATCTTGTATTGCACGTCAAATTAAGCATTCAGCCTCTACAGTTCAGTTGCAAGTTTTTTATATTGCATGAAGTAGAGGAAGAGGATGAACTCTGTTGCCACACCTTTGCAAGCATCCACAAGCCATGGAAGAGTACCTTAATGGCTAAAGACTAAGGGCATCAGAAATCATTGTTTGATGGAATCTGTGAAGCTCAAAATTGCAGAGAGGTTGAAGGTATGAAGTGGGCAGTTTTAAAAACTCCATGTTAGCCTCGGAAGTGAGAATGGTAGAGATTTTATCTATATTACATAGGTAAGTACACCAAGGCCATGATGTGAAATGTTTTAGTTCTGTCATACTGCAATGTTTTCTTTTCTTGTCCGCATAGATGGGAAGAAAGAGGATGTATATTGCTTTTCAGGCACTGATGAGTCTGTGCCACACAGGTTGTGGTGAAGGGAGGCCACTTATGAGGGGAGCCAGCAAACAATGAAGAAAAGCTATAGTGTTCCCTTTCCCACTGTAACTGTTTAACCGTTTGAGTTAGTCCAGTTGTAGAAACAGCCATTTGATAGTTCTAACGGTGTAATCACATGGTGCAAATTTTAAATATTCCATAAATTTAAAGGCAAGTTTATTTCAACCATATGGTAGTACATTGATTCACCAGCAAACAGGTCCTTTACATCTAAATTGTCTGCAATTAAATGTACACATCTAATGTACCCTAAAGTATCTCTTTGTAATAACTTGTTTTAAAGATGCCCATATACGAGCAAGGAACTCTTATTAGGAAGAATTTCACCTTACAAAGAAGGAAAACAAGCTCAGACTCTGACAAACAAAGTGGAAAATCTGTGTTCTAGTAGCGGAAGTCCTGTTTAATTTATGTTAGTTGTTATTTTTATTGTATTTTTTTCCTTCTGGAAGCAGTCGCGTAAGTACAAATGTTTTAAATAAGTACGCTCTCTGTCAGTGCTGGAACCCCAGAAGACTCTATTCAAAATTATCCAAGGGCATCTCTAGATCACCTTCATGTCCACTGTGTACTTTCTCAGTAGTGTAGTAGAACTTTGAATAATTTAGCTAAATATTTTTCAGGTCCTCTCTCACACATACACACACGCTAATAGTTCTTCACAATATACTGTATAGTTGTGTGCTATAAAGTCTGAGCCAGAAGCCTGGCAAGAAGAGATCAAGGCTGGATTTGCAGGATTGATGCCCTTTAGTCTGTAGACCAAATTCATGAAGGGGTATCAGTGTGCAGTTTTCTTTAAATGCCCTGCTTAAATAAAATACCCATTCTGCTTCATCAGAATATTAGAGTTATTTCAATAATGTATTCTGAAATGTTTAATTCTGGGTCTACCCTGTACTTCTACGCTATGCTCAGACATGTGCATTAGTACCAATGTGTATGTGGCACAGGGTGAGCAAGAAGAACTTAACCACATGGAGTTGTGCAGATCTAGAGGTCGTGTTTTAAACTGGGTCGCTTTGCCTGCTTTTTTCACTGTAGTCAAGGCAGACACGGTGCTAGTGTGATAGTACTACATATGTAGTGGTTGGAAGCTCAGCTTCAAAGAGAAGTTGGGTATGCGCACTGCTGCACAAGTAAGTTATACCTCTTCCAGTGTCACATTTTAATTGTGCTCTGGGTTCAGTATCTTCTCCAAAGCAGGAGTACACATTTTGCTTCATAGATGGGACAGGTCATTCTCTGGTATCTCCAGGTTTCTTTAAATCCAGAGTTGCACTTATAGTGCAGTCCTGTGCATGTTTACTAACAAGCAGGTCTCATTATATTCAGTATGCCTTACTCCTAAGCAAGTGTGTATAGGACTGGTACCTTTTTTTTTGCTTCCAATTTTTTTATTATTTTCACCATCCACCCAAGAGTGAGAATCTGCAGCAAGTATACTGGAGGGAACTTCTTGAAAGGAAATTAAAGTAAGTCCTTTGTCTGCATAATCACTAATGTTGTTATGAGCAGGTTTTCTAGAAACCCCTCAAGTGCATATCACTTACCATAGAAGCATCTGAAGCCAAGATTCCTAGAATATTAAAAATGGCAGGGTGCTCCAATAAAAACAACTTTTCATTTATTGCCATCCTTTGTGAGCATATACAGAAATCTAGAGTTTAGTCGTAAATGATAAGTACACCATGGCTGTATTATGTGAGCTGTGCAACACAGCAGTATTTTGTTATGTAATCCATGGATCATGCCAGTAAATACATTCTCTTCTTTGTGGCAAAAGAAAACATTGCAGTACCTCAAATACTTGATGGAAATTTCTTGAATCTTTGCTTTTAGTATTCTGGGATCTACCTTTTTGTGTGTCTCTAATTTTATCAAATGAACAAAACCTAAATATATCTGCCACCTTTCGTACAACAGCCATTTTATTCCAATTTCCCCAGTAATGGACATGGGCCTACCAGGGATGGGATGCAGTTCTACCTTATACCTGCTTGGAATTATATACTTCTGGAAGTAAGGGGTTACTTTCAATTAAATATGTTCAGGTTTGGGATGCTGAGTTCAAATCTCAAGTCAACTATGAATTTCTCTCATGCCTTTAGACATCTAAATCAGCCTTTCATTTTAATTGGAATAATCCCAGAGGTAATGCAGTAATAACAAGAGGATTAAGAACTATTGTAAACTACTTACAAATTATTTTTAAGTAGAAAGAGATACTTTAAAAATCTGGGCAGCTTACAGTTCACCAAATGAGAATGTTTCTAGTATTTTGAATGTTTCAATATGCTAAGGCATGTTGGTACAATTTAATTTCTCTTTTTTGTGTGTGTGGTTTTTGGGTATGTTTTTAAAAATAATATTTTTGCATCCCTGCAAACGCTTTTTCTCTGTGGATGATAGTCTATCAAGTGTGTATAGGGCACCACCTAGCGTTCATAGGCAGGAAAGACAACTGAATCACGGGGAGTAGGCTGCATCAGGCACATGATCTCTCTAGTCCTTCCCTGCCTCGTGGTCCTAGGCAGTTGTCCTTTTCCTTCATCCCGATTCTGTTTGCCTCAGCTTCTTCGTCCTGTGTGTATCCCTATCTCTGCATATTTCTATCTCAGTGTGGTGAGTTATCCCTTATATATATGTGTTTTTTTTAATGAACTTTTTCCTTTCCTGTCTCTCCCCCCCCTCCCCCGCCGCCGCTGCCTGGGCTGCTAAGAGCAGGTGGTTTACCCACCAGGCCGAATTAGATCCTTTTTTTGTGAAGCTTGTAAAAGCTATCATGGAATTCTGCCTGTCACTTTGCTCTGCTTATCCTCGAGTCTCCTCCACACCCCAGCAAGGCGCGTGTGCATGAGCTGAGTGTGATGGGTGCTGCCACTATCCTGCCAAAGCTGTTACACCCTGATCCTTCCTCAGGCGCCTTGAATTTGGCCCCCACAACTTTGTCAGCAGCGGAGAATGGATTGCTTGTGTGCAAAGTGTCGCACTAGCAGTCGCAGCAGAGAGCGGGCTAGGGCTGCAAAAGGCACTTAAAAAATCTAAGCATTGGACGGCTCCCTCTTCCACAGCAGAGGTCAGCAGCAATAGCTCCCACCGTTTTACATTTGGCTGCCTCAGCAGAGCCTGCCAAAAAGAAGATGGCTGCCATTTTAGATGCGGCTCCCTCAGTGGCGGCTGTGGCTGGGCCCCCCCATGGTTAAGTCCATAAACGGAACGGCTGTTATTCAGGCTGTAGCAGTCAACAGTCCTCTGGCAGAGGCTACAGCTCCAACAGCTATCTCTAAGCCAGTGCACAGCTCCTTTCTCCAGCTCCAAAAGTAAAAGTCAGAGGGCCCTAAAGTCCACCTTAGGGGTCCTTCCTCCCATCTTCCTGGCAGTAACCCTGTCAGGGAACACACCTGGGAGCCCTTGTTAGATGATGAGGTCACCAGAGATCCAAAGCTCATAACACTATTTGATTCTCCCACTGCTTCATCAGAGGAAGGCTTCATGGAAGCAGGAGGTTCCCAGGCTCAGACCCCCTCTTCCAGACCCCAAGGATCAGGGGTGGCAACCCTTGGGGCTTGATACACTTCCAACTAATGCCCGAGGCTATATCTCATATTAGAGAGACTCTTACCGGAGCCCTGACCACTGAACTGCTGGTTCCTGCTTCCAACCTGAGACCTGCAACTATAGCTACAGGGCCAGCCTCTAATCTAAGGCCAGCTACAAATCAAGGGCCCCAACAGCCTTTGTCAGACTTCAGGGGTCCCAGGCAGCCTTTGCCCACAGAGTTTGTGGTGCACATCAGAGGACAAGGACTCACTATCTCCAGATCCCTTTGCAATCTCCATGGGCCATCTAGCCGACATGTCACCCAGATACCCCTTGGATCCATTCGTTGACCCCGAGTGCGATGAGGAGGAGTGCAGCGCAGGCTCATGGATAGAGGAAGCATCCTCTCCCTCCAGATCTGCTTTCTACAGGCTGTTCCATGAGGAGCATTTTTTGCCTCTCCTGTGCAAGTCGCTGGCAGCGCTGAACATCAATTCTCCATCACCAGATCCACCATCAGCCCCATCAAAAGAGGCATCTGTTCTCAAGGCTCCTAAGTCCACCATGATTATTATTCCGGTTCCGGAGGCCTTTAAAACAGTAGCTCAATCTGAATGGCAAGCCCCTCTGCAGCTAGGCGCGCACCCACTCTGGCCACACACTTCTACTCGTTGGAACCTACCTTCATGGACCTACTCAAAGTTCCCAGTGTAGATAGGCCTATATCTATATAGTTTCTCGTTCCCTGTTACCCAATAAAGGAGACGTGCAATTCAAGGACATATCAGAGCAAAGACTAGATTTCTCCCTCCGCAAGTCACATGAGGCAGCTGCCCTAGCAGTAGGGCTTCTTGCATGGCATCTATCTTTTCACGAGCCTCCTTGGTTTGGCTGAATGAACTGCTGGATCCTTCACCTCAGGATCTCAACAGGGATCCTAACAGACTCCACAAAACAGTTCTTAAGCTTTACAGGGTACAGCATTCATCACAGATGCCACTTTGGATGCAGTTCAATTCTCCACAAGGTCCATAGAGGCACAAATTGTTCCAAGATGTACATTGTGGCTGCACCACTGGGATGCGGACTCAGGAGCATGGGTCAATCTGTCCACCACCCCATATGTAGGACTAAACTTTTCAGGGAGCAGGCTCTCCAGGAGGTCCTGGTGGACTCTAAAGAAAACCATAAGCTATTCTTAGCTACTTGGCACTGGGATGAGCAGAGACCCTTTTGCTGCTATGCCCTCTACCAGTCATCATTCCAGTCCTTCTAGACCTTTCATTCCAATTGTTCATCAGGTAGAGGATGGGATTACAAGCTTAGTCAACACAACTGGTCCAGAAACCGCTTTCCCAGAAAACCCAATCCACATGCCGGAAGCAAATTCGCTCTCGTGTCTTCAGGATTCAAGGGCAGCAGCGCCCGCAAGCATCTCATCAGTACTGACGCCGATGTCCCCCCAGTGGAGGCTCGGCTCGGCTCCTACTTTTTTCTCAAAGTTGGTCTCGCATAACCACAGACCAGTGGGTACTGGAAGCCATTCGGGAAGGCTCCACAATAGAACTGGAAAGATTTCTTCCAAACCACTTCATGCCTTCCCCCATCTCCAGCTGCCCCCAGAAACGGTGGGAGCTGACAGAAGCCATATAAACCTCCTCCAGATTCGGGCAATAAAGGAGGTGCCCACCGAAGAATGATTCTCAGGTGTCGACTTCGTTGTGCCTAAATACAACAAAACAATGTAGACTTGAGATTCCTAAACCAGTTTGTCAAGTACCGGAGGTTCAGGACGAAGTCCATCTCATCCATCAGGGAGGCCATCCACCTTTGCAATTATCTGGCACCAATAGATCTCCAGGAGGCCTATCTGCATATCCCTATTCATCCACAACACAGGAGGTACCTCTGCTTCTTCTACGGACGCCATCACTATCAATGCCCTTTGGCCTCTCATCCGCTGCTTGAGTTTTCACAAAGGTGCTGGTCACCCTGGTGGCCCATCTACACTGCCAGGGTGTCCACCTTTACTCTTACCTTTGCAACCTGTTAATCCAAGTGGAGAGCTTTTCTCAAGCACAGCGGGCTGTTTGCCTCTCCCTTCAGGTTGTAGAATCCCACAGGTTCCTGATCAACTGAGTCAAAAGTCACCTGATGCTCACACAGTGGCTCCAACATCTGGGGGTGGCCCTTGACACTCAGGCAGCCATGATCCTACTGACACAAGAGAAGGTAGTTAATCTGCAGGGGGTCGCAAGGAATCTACTCACCTCAGAGTAGATTGTCCCGTGGGCACATCATCACTCCCGCCCACTGTAGTAGTTCTTACTTCCCTATCAGCAGAACATCATGGCCTGCAGTCACCATCAGCTACACATTCCCATGCGCCTGAAAAACTCATTCAGATGGTGGACAGCCTCTCCCAACCTTCAGAAGGGCATTCCTTTCCAAGACCCACCATGCACCATGATTACCGCAGATGCCAGTCTCTCAGGATGGGGTGTGCATTGCCTTTCCATGGGGACAGTGGTCAGCAGCAGAGGTACATCACAGCATCAACTGGCTGGAACTCAGGGCAGCCAGCCTAGCCATTCAGCATTTTGCTCCAATACTGCATCTGCGCCACATTCTCCTCCATACCGACGTTAGCACGAAAGCTCACATCAACAAACAAGGTGGGACGTGGTCACGGAGTCTTCAGCACGAGGCCGCTCTGCTCTTCTCTTGGACAGAATTTCACATAGACTCAATGTCAGCAGAGCATCTCAGTAGGGAACACAACCTCACCGCGGATTGGTTGAGTCGCCAGTGCTTCAGGTGGGGGAGTGGATGCTTCACCCCGAGGTGTTCCTCCTGGTACAGCACAGATTCAGGAAAGTGAATGTGGACCTCTTTGCTTCTCCAGCCAGTTGTCAGCTTCCCCAGTTCTTCGCCCGTTATCTGTCAAGCCATGCAGCGGCAATAGACACCCTCTAAGCCGGATGGCTTTACACCTTTCCTCCAGTTCCTTTGATAGCACTCAACCTGAGGAAGTTGATGGAGGAGCGTGCAGAAATAGTTCTCATACCTTCATACTGGCCACATTGCCTGTGGTTTTCGGAGCTGCTACGCCTCTCGTCCGAGACCCCTTGGAAGCTCCCGTCTCAGCCAGATCTCTTAACGCAAGGACCGATTCACCATCCGGATCCAGGCTAAAGCTGACAGCCTGGTGATTGAGCGGCACTGCTTAAGTGCAGCGGGCCTATCGCAGGAGGTGATATCTACTGTCCTAGCTTCACACCGCGCATCTACAAAACAGATTTATAGCTCCACATGGCGAAGCTTCATCACCTGGAGTCTCCAAAAGAACATCCATCCAACCAAGGCCTCGATCTCGGACATACTTAATTTTCTGCAGGATGGACTCAGCATGGGATTGAAGGTCAACACCCTATGACGCCACGTTTCAGCCTTATCGTTGGTGCTGTCTCTGTGCTCGGGAAGTAACAGGCGCTTATCAACACTTCCTCAAATCTGTCCACCCACAGTTCACAGATACCCTTCATGGATCCTTCAAACAGTCCTGACTGCACTTCAGAAACCACCTTTCGAACCACTAAGTACCATTCCTCTTCGCCTCCTGTTCTTTAAGGTGCTCTTTCTAGTGGCAATTACGTCTGCCAGATGCATCTCAGAGATGAATGCATTATCAGTGGCAAAGCATCTTTGCATCTTTCACAAGGACCGGGTCATCTTAAGAACGAATCCTTCGTTTGTGCCCAAAGTGAACAAGAGCTCGTCTTGCCATCCTTTTGCTTGAAGCCAGTCCATCCATGAGAAAAGGCCTGGCACTCTCTCAATGTTAGGAGAGAGTTAAAGGTTTACATCAATAGAACTAAGGACTTCAGCTGTCTGATTCGCTGTTTGTCTCCTTTCATTCTGCATCTTTGGAAAAACGAGTATCTAATTCCACATTGTCTTGTTGGCTGCGAGCCTGTATTAAATTAGTGTATGATGCTCTAAAGGTACTTGTGCCCAAAACCATAACTGCACATTCAACATGGTCAGCCACAACCACAGCTGCGTTTGGACTGTTGGAGATTTGCCGGGCAGCCTCTCCCAGTACATTTGCATCTCATTATAAGATGGATGCTTATGCCACAGCCAAAGCTGCCTTTGGTCGATGCGTTCTGCAACATATCGTTATATCCTGAGCCACGTTACATGCTCGCACCCCGGTCTGGGTGGGAACTCCTTGTGTCATTTTCATTGGTGGTCACTCATGGCCGAGTAAGATTGTCTTCCAAGATAAGGTCTTTAACAGTGGGTCCGTAAGTGACTGTGGAGGCCAATTCTGGATCCACACAGCCTCCCACAATGAGGACATAGGTTTCCAGATTGAAGATGGTTGCAATGAGGATTTGTTTAATGTGCCTTCTGCTTAGCTCATTTGTCCCATTTCCCTTGTATTTGTGCTTCTTCAAAGTCCACCGCACCTTTAATAATAGCCGACCTCCATTTGGGACGTTCATGGGCCAAGACTTCCCAGTTCTCAGTGTTCATGTTATATTTTTTTAGATTCGCTTTAAGAACATCTTTAAACCTCTCTTGCTGTCCACCAATGTTCCGTTTTCCATCCTTAAGTTGGGAGTAAAGTAGCTGCTTTGGAAGACGGTGATTAGGCATTCGAACAACATGGCCGGTCCAGCGAAGTTGATGTTGAAGGATCATTGTTTCAACACTGGTAGTCTTTGCTTCTTCCAAAACACTAACATTAGTCCGTCTGTCTTCCCAAGTAATTTGCAGAATTTTCCAGAGGCAGTGTTGGTGGAATCTTTCAAGAAGTTGGGAGTGGTGTTTATAAATGGTCCATGTTTTACAGGTGTACAGTAAGGTCGGTAGTACAATGGCTTTGTAAATAAGCATTTTGGTCTCCCTGCGAATATCCCGATCCTCAAACACTCTACGGTTCATTCGGGAGAATGCGGCACTCGCAGAGCTCAGACGATGTTGAAATTCAGCATCGATGTCAGCTTTTACAGAGAGATGGCTGCCGAGATAGGGGAAGTGATCAACGTTCTCCAACATCACACCATTAAGCTGGACTGATGGTGCTACAGAGGGACTAGTTCGCACCTGTTGATGAAGCACTTTGAGTTTTTTAATATTAAGTGAGAGCCCAAGCTTTCCATATGCTTCTGCGAAGACATTTAGGATAGTTTGAAGAACTTCCTCTGAATGTGGAGAGACTACATCATCATTGGCATATTGAAGTTCTATGACAGAGGTTGACATTACCTTACTTTTTGCTTTCAGCCTACTGAGATTAAAAAGCTTTCCATCTGTTCGATATATGATTTTCACACCAGTAGGAAGTTTCCCCTCAATAAGGTGTAGAATCATAGCAATGAAGATAGCAAATAAGTTAGGAGCAATGACGCATCCCTGTTTTACTCCTGATCCGACTGAATGGATCGCTCTGAAAGCCATTGTTGTCCAAAATTGTTGCTATCTTGTTGTCATGAAGGAGTCACAAAATATTCACAAATTTATCAGGGCATCCAGTTTTCAGAAGGATGGTCCAGAGAGCAGTTCGATTCACAGTGTCAAAGGCCTTAGTCAGATCAATGAATGCCATATATAAAGGTCGATTCTGCTCCTGGCATTTTTCTTGAAGCTGTCGTACAGTGAAGATCATGTCCACTGTCCCCCTGGAAGGGTATATCCCACTTGATGGAGGGAGAGAAGGGGATTTTGGTACTTACCTGAAATAAATTTATCCTGGATGATAGTCCATCAAGGCCCACCTCAGTGTGGCTTTTTTGTCTAATTTTTTAGGAACTATATTAATTACCATGCTAGTTAAGCTATGTATACATTTGTTCTTGTTTGTTCCATGAGGGTTTTTTTCAATGCAATTTATTTGGTTGAACTGTTTTCTCATGGTTTAAGTGTGGTTTTTTATTACATCTCAGGGGAGTAGGTCTTTAAGGGTTTGGATCTTACATGTTGCTTGTTCCTTGGAGTGCATCTAGGTTTTTATAGTCTCTGACTCATCATGAAAGGACTGGGGAGATCACGTGCCTGAGGCGACCTGCTCCCCGCAATTCAGTTGTCTTTTGTGCCTATGGACACTAGGTGGTGCCCTATACCCACTTGACCAGAGGACCAAAGTCCCTGTCCTATAGGAGCGAACAGCTTTATTACAATCCCTGTTACCAAATTGTGCAATAATTTCTCTCTTTATATTGTTATATTTTGTAATACTTTTAATATAAATTGGTTTCCAGTAACAGCCAATGTTTCATGTTTGTCCTGGTTGAATGAAGTGCTATATAAATCCATTTTTTTTCTTTCTACAACAGTTATTCAAGTTTTCCAGTTTCTTCTCACAAACTGTCCCCTTTCAAATGCCTTACAGAAAAACAACAACTTTGTATATTCATTGACCATGCTATCCTCCTGGACTGGTTCTGTGAGATGGGTATTGGGGGCACTGTTTTACAGTGGTTCTGCTCCTACTTTATAGTGTCGTGCTCAGAGAGCGGCACTGCAAGACTGTGTTTTGGCTCCATGGTCCTTATGATATGGTGGTCCACAGGGTACAATCTTGTTACCAATGCTGTTCAACATCTATATGAAGCCACTGGGTATGGTTATCAGGAGTTTGAGGGCAAAGTGTCATCAGAGTGTGACAGCTCTACTTCTCCATAACAACTGAGGCAAGAGAGACAGTGCATGATCTCGACCATTTTCTGGGCGCAGTGGACTGGATGAGGGCAATAAATTGACTTGAACCCTGGGAAAATGGAGGCACTGTGGGTTGATGGTTCCCATGCCCAGGAGATTGGTCAGATCCTTGTTCTGGATGGGGTTGCACTCTCATTGAAAGAACAGGTTTGGAGTTTGGGGGTGCTCCTGGATCCATCATTGTTGCTGTGAAGGCTCAGATAGCCTAAGTGGCTAAGAGTGCTTTTTACAGCTGCAGCTGGTTCATCAACTATGGCTGTTCTTGGACGGGGATAGTCTGGCCATAGTGATTCATGCATTAGTAACCTCAGGACTCATTTATTGTAGTACACTCTACATGGGGCTACCCTTGGGCCTGGGGACAGACTATCATCAGCACATAATTCCAGTGCTCAAAAGCTTGCACTGGCTACCTGTATGCTACTGGGCCAGGTTCAAGGTTCTTGTATTAATTTAAAAGGCCCTTAACAACAAGGACCACGTGATCCCTTATATCGCTGCCTGATCACTGACATCTTCAGGGGAGTCATTATTAGTGGTCCCCCAAGGGTTAGATGTGTGGCTCAGATCCACTAGGAGCTGTATCTTCAGTACTGTGAGCACAGTTTTATGGAATTCAGTTCCAGATTGTCAGACAGGCCCCCTCCCTGTTAAACCTCCAGCACCTAACTGAAGACTTTTATTCCAGCAGATATTTTAACTGAATTATGATTCTATAGTTTAATTATTTTGATTTTTATTGTATTTTATACCTTGTACCCTGCTTAGAGACAATTGTAGTTAAGTGGTATGTAAATTGTCTAAACAAATTAAAATAAAATAAACCATATTTCTTAAAACAGTTCAATTGTGCTTGTCCTTAGGTTTCTGGCAGCAAGTCATCTGGTGGCTTGGTCGATCTTTTGTTTGATGGTGCTGATCAATCAGTCTCAACAGGTAAACTATATTTCTGTGTTCTGATTGAACAGTTACAGTAGCTTTGAGCCTCATATGTTTTAGTCCTGGTGAAATCAAAGAATGTGCATTATGAAGCTAAGGAAAATTGTATGAGTCATTTAAATGTAGAGCTGTGCATTTATTCATAGAACTGCATCCATATTACCATATTATGTAGATTAATAATAACCATAGTACCTTAGAAAGATTCATAGCTAAGTCAGTCTGTCAGGAACCGCAGTGGCTATTATTCATAATTAATTCCAAAGATGTGGTGTTATTCATAATTAATTCCAAAAGCATGTAATCTAATCAGATTTTCAACACTTTTCATGTTACACATTGAGAGAGGGGCAGTGGTGAAAGTAGCTGACTTCTATTCACAAGTCACATCTAATGTATGCAGTGAAAGTGACCTTACTACTACTACTTATTGTCTGTCCAATGACTCCTGAGTGACTTCAGCCTAGAGTCAGAAATGTCATGTTCCTTGATCATTTCAAAACAGTTGTTAAATCATTTCACTCCATTATAGGCTGCTAGCTGAAACTGAGCTTCATTAGAGTAAGTTTTACTTTACGTAAAATAAAGTAAATAAAGTATATGTTTAGTATATTTTTTAAAAAAGACAAGTAGTCCTCCCAAGACAGGGTAAGAATGATTACCTGTGGCTGGCATGAAATATTAAAATGATTCTCCTTGCATATCGTCACTATTCCACTGGTGTGGTCCTGGAATCTTCAGCCAGATATTAGATAGCTGGATGTTGATAGCTGTAGTTGTATAATCCACATCACCTGTGAGCAGATAAAGAAAGTGATTAAAACTGCATAACTTGAAGGAAGCATTTCTGAACAGATTCAGCACACAGCATTAACCAAGTGGTGGCAGATTATTTTTTCCCTTTTACAGTCCCACATTTACATTGCCACAAGTTTTTGAAAGGGAGTGGCTTAACTTTTGAGCTATGTGAACTGCATACATTCTGCCAGAATTTGTTGCTCCTATGCAAGTATTAAACAAGGGGCTTAACATGTGAAGTCTCAAAGGAGACTTTCCTGCCATCTCCTTCCAACTGCAGTCCCTGCCTCCACTGAGAAAATGCTCTTGTGTGACAGGAGTTGCTCTGGAATAATAAGAGGAGAAAATCAACTGAAATTGAGGTACCTTGCCAAACCTGACCCTATACAAATGGCTTTTCAGCGGCCTTTGGTGGGCCTTGCACAAACATCCTTGTGTGAATGCTTGTCAGGATGCAACCACCCTGGGGTCCTGCTGGGAGGAAGGGCGGGATATAAATCAAATAATTAATAAATAAATAAATAAAAACCAATGTATTTGATGATTAGATAAATTTGAAACTTATGCTATGTATTGAAACCCAAGCAATATCTCAAAACATTTGCAACAAAGTTTTGGCCCGAAAATGATTTATTTTTAATTTGTTTTGGTCCTGTGAATGCGAATTACATAATGATAATAACATGAAATTATCTCCTCATAAGTAGAATATTAGGTTACTTCCTGCTTGCAACAGGGAGGCAGTTACGAGGGAGCTCTTCAAAGGGAGGGGTAGAGAAGGATAAAGACTTTGTTTTTCCCCTTCTTTCCATCTCACTGCTGCTTTACAGCGGTCAATAGTAAAGATTCAGAAAAGCCATGATTAAGGCAACTGCCTCTCCAGCGCATCCTCTTACTGTGGAATATAGCTAGACTCACATCTTCTCACCTGCATGAAGGCAGGTGTTAAAGAATCTCAGTGCTTCAAGCTAGCTGACTCAGCATACCTGATAGGAGTCTTTTTGGTAGAATCTCAACCTTTGCCTTTGCAGCTCTTTAGAGAATTGTCCTACCCAACTTTCATTTTGCCAGGAAGGATAGTGAGTTGATGCACAATAGGCTCCTGGATGTCACCCCCTCTTGTTTTGTACAACTTTGGCAAGTACCTTAAAGCAAGTACCTTAATTGTTGAAAACTGCCCAAAGAGCTTCAGCTATGGGGCAGTATACAAATGTTAATAATAATAATAATAATAATAATAATAATAATAATAATAATAAAGCCACTCTCAGCTATAGCCTTTCTAAAATCCAGGCCAGAGCCAAACATCATTCCCATTCAAGCAGTGGCTCAATTTCATTGACGTGCAGCACCTCATTAGGGTGCTGCTCCTCTCACTCTCAGAGCTGAAGAGTGAAACCTACAAGCTCTGACAAATAAGGCAGTTTATCTCTTTCCCATCCCAACCCAGGCGCATTGGCAGAAGAGAGATAGTTTCATTGCCTGTACTGCTGTAGGCACATATACTGTTCACAGGACAGATCTTGGAATGTGTGATTCCCGCAACACTTCAAAGCTACATCTCACCAGCATCAATTATATCCCTCTAGGGCAGGGGTGGTGGCAAAATGATAACAGATGACAAAGAAAAGGCGGAAGTACTCAATTCCTACTTTGGCTCAGTCTTCTCCCAAAAAAGGGAGATTTGGAGGCTTTGCAAGGAGCAATTCTGCTACAGAATCATTCTAGTTGGTTTCCTCTGAGTTGATAGGAAGAATGGCCTTCAAAGTTCAGTGGTGCACTGGGGCAACCACTTTGGTATCCTCAAGTCTAGCATGATCTCCAAAAGTGTCTAGAACATTTAAAAAGACAAAGGTGTGCTTACTTACACTCATTACTGAGCACACCTCAAAGGAGGTGGGAAAGGAACAAATGGCCATAGTTGGTGCCAAAGGGTAGACTGCAGGCTTGGACAACTTGAGGGTCTTCAAATGGGGAAAAATCCACCTACAATTCCCATCATCCCCACCAATCATGGCCCATGGGCAGGGATGATGGGAGTTCATAGAATCATAGAATAGTAGAGTTGGAGGGGCCTATAAGGCCATCAAGTCTAACCTCCTGTGCAATGCATGACTCCAAATCAAAGCATTCCTGACAAATGGCTGTCCAGCTGCCTCTTGAATGCCTCCAGTGTCGGAGAGCCCACTACCTCTCTAGGTAATTGATTCCATTGTCGTATGGTTCTAACATTTAGGAGGTTTTTCCTGATGTCCAGTCAAAATCTGGCTTCCTGCAACTTGAGCCCATTATTCTGTGTCCTGCACTCTGGGACAATCGAGAAGAGATCCCAGCCCTCCTCTGTGTGACAGCCTTTCATGTACTTGAAGAGTGCTATCATATCTCCCCTCAGTCTTCTCTTCTCCAGGCTAAACATGCCCAGTTCTTTCAGTCTCTCCTCATAAGGCTTGGTTTCCAGTCCCCTGATCATCCTTGTTGCCCTCCTCTGAACCTGTTCCAGTTTGCATCCTTCTTGAAGTGCGGAGACCAGAACTGGATGCAGTATTCAAGATGAGGCCTAACCAGTGCTGAGTAGAGGGGAACTAATACTTCACGCGATTTGGAAACTATACGTCTGTTAATGCAGCCTAATTTGCCTTTTCTGCAGCCACATCACGCTGTTGGCTCATATTCAGCTTGTGATCAACGACAATTCCAAGATCATATTGCTGAGCCAGGTATTCATGTCATATTGCTGAGCCAAGTATCCCCTATCTTATAACTGTGCATTTGGTTTCTTTTTCCTAAGTGTAGAACTTTGCATTTATCCCTGTTGAATTTCATTCTGTTGTTTTCAGCCCAATGCTCCAGCATATCAAGGTCCCTTTCAATTTTGTTTCTATCTTCCATGGTATTAGCTATGCCCCCCAATTTTGGATCATCTGCAAATTTGATAAGCATGATCTGTACCTCCTCATCCAAGTCATTAATAAAAATGTTGAAGAGCACTGGGCCCAGGACCAAGCCCTGTGGTACCCCACTTGTTAGTTCAGCCAAGTTTGAGAAGGAACCATTGATAAGCACTCTTTGAGTACGATTCTGCAGCCAACTGTGGATCCACCTGATAGTTGTTCCATCTAGCCCACATTTAGCTACCTTGCTAATCAGAATATCATGGGGCATTTTGTCAAAAGCTTTGCTGAAGTCGAGATATATTATGTGCACAGCATTCCCACAGTCTACAAGGGAGGTTACCCAGTCAAAAAATGAGATAAGATTAGTTTGGCAGGATTTGTTCTTCATAAATCCATGTTGGCTCCTAGTAATCACTGCATTGTTTTCAAGGTGCTTACAGATTGACTGCTTTATAATCTGCTCCAGTTTTCCCAGGGATTGATGTTAGGTTCACTGGCCTGTAGTTCCCCGGTTCCTCCTTTTTGCCTTTTTTTGAAGATAGGGACAACATTAGCTCTCCTCCAGTCATCTGGCACTTCACCAGTCCTCCATGATTTTGCAAAGATAATAGACAGCGGTTCTGAGAGTTCTTCAGCCAGTTCCTTTAATACTCTAGGATGCAGTTTATCAGGCCCAGCCAATTTGAACTTGTTCAAAGTGATTAGGTATTCCTTGACCACTTGTCTATCAATCTCAAGCTCCAATCCTGCCCCCTTCCACTTCATGTTTCCCGGGAGGGTCACAGGTCCTTTTTTGGGAGATGACTGAGCCAAAGTAGGAATTGAGCACTTCTGCCTTTTCTTTGTTATCTTTTATCATTTTGCCATCCTTATTAAGTAGCTGTGCCACCCTTTCTTTTCTCTGTCTTTTACTATGGACATACCTGAAGAAAGCTTTTTTGTTGCTTTTAGCATCCCTCGCTAGCCTCAGCTCATTCTCAGCTTTAGCCTTTCTGACACCATCCCGGATATTCCGTGATACCTGCCTGTACTCTTCCTTTGTGGCCTGGCCTTCTTTCCACTTCCTGTATGTGTCCTTCTTTGTTTTCAGGTCATCTCTAAGCTTTTTGTGAAGCCACATTGGCTTCTTCTGCTGTTTCCCCCCTTTTTTCCTTGTTGGAATTGCTTGCCATTGCGCTTTTAGAATTTTGTTTTTTAGAAACTCCCACCCATCTTGGACTCCTTTTCTCATTAGGTTGGCTTGCCATGGAACCATACTTACAATTGTTCTGAGTTTATTAAAATCAGCTTTCCTGAAGTCCAGGGTGCGCGTATGGCTACTCTCAGCTTTTGTTTCTCTTAAAATCAAGAATTCAAGTATGGTGTGGTCACCTTTCCCCAGAGTTCCCGTAACTGCCACTTCATCCACCAAATCATCTCTATTGGTTAGAATCAAGTCCAGGATAGCTAATCCTCTGGTTGCTTCCTCCACTTTCTGTAGGAGAAAGTTATCTCCAACACAAGTCAGAAGTTTCTTGGAGGGGCTGTGTTTGGCAGAATTTGTCTCCCAACAGATATCGGGATAATTGAAATCCCCCATTACTACTACATCATGCGTCCTCGAAACATTGGCAAAGTTACATTCTCGTCTTCTCCTTGATTGGGTGGTCGGTAATAGATTCCAAGCACCACATTCCTTTTATTACTTGCCCCATTAATTTTAATCCAGAAACTCTCGGTAGTACTACCAAGCTCATCTTCCTGTATTTCTGTGCAGGGATATATATTTTTAACATACAGCACGACTCCATCTCCCTTTTTATTCCTTCTGTTCTTTTTGAACAAGTTATATCCTTCAATTGCTGTATTCCAGTCATGGGAGTCATCCCACCAAGTTTCAGTTATACCTATCAAGTCGTAATTGCCCTCCTGTATTAAGAGTTCAAGTTCGTCCTGCTTGTTTCCCATGCTCTGCGCATTAGTATACAGTACAGGCATCGAAGACCATGTGATTTATGGCTTGGCTTCCTTACTACATTTTTCTGAGGACTGTCACAGGTCCCTATTACAGCAGATCTCTCTGTTCCCGTTACTCTGCACAAGACTTCATCAGTTGTTACCACCAAGTTTACGTCTCCCTCCCTCTCAGGATTCAGTTTAAAGCGCTCTTGATGAACTTCTCCATGCTGTGGCCAAACACATTCTTCCCAGTCCTTGTGAGATATAACCCATCACTTGCCAGCAATCCATCTTCCAGGAAGCATAGCCCATGGTCCCAGAATCCAAATCTCTCCCGACAGCACCACCTTCATAGCCATTCATTCACACAGAATATTTTTCTTTCCCTTTCTACTCCTCTTCTAAGTACTGGAAGGATGGATGAAAAAACTATCTGGGCCCCAAAGTCTCCTTCCTAGAGATTCAAAGTCTGATGTGATTTCTTCATAGCTCCGTTTGGCAGTGTCATTTGTTCCTACATGGATGAGGAGAAAGGGATACCTGTCAGTGGGCTTGATGAGTGATGGCAACCCTTACGTCACATCTCTAATCCGTCCTCTTAGTAGACAGCATACCTGGCGAGTCAATGGATCTTCTCGGCATACTTGGGTTTCGATCCCACGCAGTAGGGAGTCTCCTACTGCTAGTACTCTTCTCTTGTTGTTGTGGGGCGAGGTTTCATTGGTCCTGCTTGATTGAGCTTCAGCCTCTTGCTCGTTGTCGCATAGGGTCTCTTGTAATTCTTCCTCCACAGGCTGTCCTCCAGTCTCCTCCTTGAGTGATTGAAAGCAGTTCCATAGTTCCACTGGTGAAGGGTGTCTTCTAGCTCTTCTGCTCCTGTCACCATTTCCCACGGAGTTTCCTCCACTTCATTGTTCCTCTCCAAAGCAGTCTCCTCTTCTGCTACCACATGCTGTTGCTCTTCCACCTCCACATCTTTTTGCTGCTGTTGTTCCAGCATTCTGTCTAAGAACTCTTCCATCTTCTCTTACAGTTCTCAGTGTGGCCACCCGCCGTTCCAGGCCTCTCACTTTTTCTTCCAACAGTGCCATGAGCTTGCACTTGTTGCAGGTGTATGCCATTTTGTTCTCAGGCAAGAAAACAAACATGGCACACACCTTGCAGGTCACAACCACTGAAGTATCCTTCCCATTCATACTCTCTTCTGTCTTTTGTTTCCTTCTAACTACTTGTTTTGGAGTGGCCTGTCCTGTCCTACTGCAGGGTAAACTTGAGAGTCCCACTGGTATGCAGTGCGCTGTACAAGGAGGATTAGTAATTTGGTTTTTGGGGGGGGGTTAGGGACCTTCCCCTTGACCTCCCCTGTGGAACTCCTTTGTCAAACTCCTGTTTGCTGTCCCTATTCGCTTGCTCTGTTCGCTTGCTCTCTGAAAACTGGCTTGCTTATACGTCCTCACCTGTAGACCAACTGAGACAGCTCTGCTCTGCTCTGCTCTGCTAGGAGTCAGGAAACAGAATCTTGTAAGCTTCCTGACGACTAGATTTCTTATATACGTCCTTTATCTTCCTTTGATCTCTAAGATGATCAGGAAGATCAAAGCAGGAGGTAGATATGAGTCTCATCTGTCAGATGCCTCTAGTTTTCCAGTCATGGCAACTGCCAGTAATAACAGACTTGCTTCACCAGGGTCATGTCCTTTGTCCTCAGCTACAACTGTTCCATCTCGGTATTTCAAGGTTAAAGCTAACTGTTAGCCATTAGATCCCAGAGTAATCGCCATTTTCCTGGCCTTGTGCAAATCTTCTATTGTTTAAGCCTACTACAATACTTCTAATGTCTTCTTTTCATGGTATTGCCATTTGGCAAAGGTGATACCAAACACCATTTTATTTTTTTCTTCAAGATGATCTGTGACTCAGTATCCACCCACAAGGTGTCAGGACTGCAAATGTATTCTCAGGGTTGCCGGTTCTGTATTTTTGTCAGAACAGCAGGACAATCTTCCAGTCAGATGGATCTTTTATTCCTAAATTAAATTGACTTCTGATAGGGCTTGGGAGCTGCCACTACAGTTCTTTTGCCCATACTCATCTTTTCTGAGGGAATAATATACTTGCTGGGAATTGCTGTTGCACTTAGGTTCTGCTTCCAGGCTCCCCAAAGGCACCTGGTTGACCGCTGGGAGAACAGAATACTGGAATAGATAGGACTTTGGTCTGATCCAGCAAGTCGGTTGTTTACTTATGCTGTGCCTGAAAGTTGTACATAGACTATTCTAAGTCTATTTGTTTCCTATAGACCTTGTTGGGGGGGGGGATATTTGCACAGCAACTCTGTCCTGCTAGCTGATAAAACATTTTTCCCTAACAGGTGTCCAAGTGAGTTACTGACTTTATTGTTTGGATGGCTTTGGACAACCAATTTATGTTAAGAGCTCATTTCTGACAATCTGTTCTTCTATTGATAGAGGCAACAATTATATGCAGTGTTATTTGTGACCTTTCACAATGAAAGCTTAAACAGAAACTAGGTTATTGTTTTAATAAATAGTTGTATAAATGCACATTTACAGTGCAATCCTAGAGATGTCTCTTCAGAAGTAAGCTCCCTTGATTTCAATGGAACTTACTCCCAGGTAAGTGTATATAGGACTACAGCCTTAGGAATGCTTTTAGTAGCGTATGTGTGTCTAAATCTCTGGTCATGCTGTCTTGTAATGTATTAGATAAATAAACTTGTCTAGCACCTTAAAACTTTTCTGAGGCACAGCAATTCTCCATAGTCAGAGGCAGTATGCTTCCAAATATCAGTTGCTCTTGTGCTCAGGTCCTGCATGTAGACTTCCCAGAGGCACCTGGTTGGCCACTGTGAGAACAGGATGCTGGACTAGATGGGCCACTGGCCTTATCCAGAATGCTCTTCTTATGTTCTCGATGTATTGGAAGATGAAAGTCAGCATTATATCTTTAGCATGATTTGATATTCTGAATTCTTGTGTGTATGTGTATTTTAAATGGTAGCAAATGTGGCCAGAAACACTCTCTCTCTCTCTCTCTCTCTCTCTCTCTCTATCTCTATCTCTCTCTCTCTCTCTCCCCCTCTCCCTCTCCCTCCCTCTCCCTCCCTCTCCCCCTCTCCCTCTCCCTCTCTCTCTCTCTCTCTCCCTCCCCCTCCCTCCCTCCCCCTCCCTCTCTCTCTATATATTGTGACACCATTCCTGCATTAACAGACAACTTTAGGGAAGGGGAAGGATTAAACATACCTAAGATCAAACTGTTTGTGGATGTTAAAAAGCCAATGTGAAAATTAAAGTAGATAAACTGAAGAAATATTTAATGGGGGTGGGGGATCCCAATGCACAGCAACAAAGATGCATTCTGGCAAACCAGAATGTTTAATCCTTCCCCTTTCCTAAAGTTGTCTGTTAATGCAGGAATGGTGTCACCATCTTTATGTTCTTAATCTCAATCTTCTTAAAAACGTGCTACTTTTGTTTTAATTATCTTCTTTCTCTACCATCTGCTTTCATAATTCCCTTAAAACCTGGTCATAACACAGTGCAGACAGGCATTGTTTATTTTTTGGCATATGGAGTGATACAGTGTCAGAATAATAGGAATACATTATTTTCTATTTATGTTTTACTGAAACTTTGTGTGTGTGTGTGTGTGTGTGTGTGTATGGATGGATATATGGATGGATGTTAGACTTTGTAGGGAGTATCATTGCATATATGACCCATACCTTTCTACTACTGTGGGCTTTATCTGGGAAAACTGTTCAGAAGCTAGTGGGTTCCCACTAGTTCCAGGCACTCACCAGAGTCCTGCTAATTTGAAAGGCACAAAGCCATCCCTACGCATATCTGCTGGAGCTGTAAAAGAAAGGAAGCAACACACTTTAACATGCTATGAGGGTCCCTTTAGATGAATCTGCAGCCATGTGGGAGGCACTTTTCTTTGAGTGGATCCTGTGTCACACAGGCTGCACTGGAATGACATTCATGTGGCTGCAACTTCATCTAAAGGGCATGTTGGCTGAAATGTGTTAAGTGTTGTATACTTGCATCTTTTTGAGCTCACTTGCATTCATGCTGTATTGTCTGCCTTTCCCATCTTCTCATAAAACATATGTAAATGACATGTTACTAGGCACAGATTGCTCAGTCCTTCTTATAACATTGCCAAGAACACATATATGGATGTATTTGGCCTTACAATTAAATATAGGAAGATAAATATATATCTGGAAATAATAAAATGTTTTGTTCTCATTCCAGTTATCGACAAATAGATCATCTATTATAAATAATGTTGGTAGTCGTCTGTATCTTCCCTCATCTGTATTTGATGTGATAATTTAAACAGATGAACGATCCCAGGGGGCATACAGACTGCGGTTTCCAAGCCCCTGTTCCCACTGCAATCCCTTGCAACTTCCAAAAAAGCAGCTTCTGAAAGTTGAGGGATCTCTGGTGAAGGATTCAGTGTGGTTCAGGTGTAGCCCTTCCCCTCCCCCCAAAAGCAGGAATACTTTCCAGTTGTGTATGGAGCTACCACCTATATCCCATAATTTGAAGGAGTTGTTTGCCTGTTGTGCTACATAAAGAATTCAACTGTTCTTTTAAATCCATATCAGGAGAAACCCTAAACTTAAAAGCTGTCAACTGTGAGACCAGAACATGCAGATCTTTCATCCAAGATGTGTTCCTGTTGTTGAGAAATCTTTTCTGGGCTTGCAATTTGACTAATGCCAGTTACTCTGCTTTCACTGCTTTATTGGAAGTTAAGCTTACCCCCTCTTTCCACATCAGCATTTCGAAGATGTCCTAGAGATGAGACGTGTTACCAGATGGCCACCATAAATAAAGTCTTCTGCTGCCCTAAGGAGACAGATGGAAGGAGTTAATTTATAATAACAGCTCTCATTTGGGAGACTTCAAGGCCAGCTGATGATATTGTGAAGATTAGCACTGTCCTTCATAAGGAGGTCACTTTGCCTAACCAGTGTGCCACTTGCTGTACAGGGTATGGGCCCATAGCTTGTGTCATACATGAAACAGCAAAGAGGCCAAAATAGACTTTGATCCCTTTCATAAAATAATGGCAGGGAAACCCTGTACTTTTATGAATTTGTGGATGTTTGCCAAGGAGCTAGCCCACACCAAGAAATAAGAAACGTTTTCCCCCAAGAAGGGCAGACATTTTGAACATAGCTTAATCCTATTAATATGGTATAAGCTACATCATTTTATGGAAGGTGAAAAAGAAAATGAGCACCTTTGTGCAATGCTTTCATATGGAAACAGTAACGGCCCATCCTGCTGCGTGACTGGCAACCACAGGGGGCTAGACTGGTACTGCATTAGTTGTGCTGCCTCCTAAGTATCCCATCTTTGCCATTAACTTGGCAGAAAAACATGGTGGGCAATATTCAGTTAACTCGTTGCATTAGCACAAGGATTTCTGCTTGCACAACAGGACTTCCCCCCTTCTCCTCCCCCTGTACATGGCCTGTGCCATCCCCAAATCTGGAGGCTTGAGGGAACCCCTACAACAGATTTAGGGGGCACATGGGAGAGGAGAGTGAGGAAATCCCATTATGCTACTTGTAATCCTTGCACTGATGGGGCGCTTATTTAACACTACGCTGGATACTAAACCCTGTGTTTTGAGGAAGTAGTTAGATAGAGCACGAGACCAGAAACATAGGTGCAGAAGCTGATTAATCCCAAACAATTTCACCTTGATTTTTACCTAGTTTAAGAATTGTCATACTGTTTTTACTTTTAAATTGGTTATTTGGTTTCATTTACCTATATTGTCTAAACCAGCACTGCTGGATCCATGTTTAGAAAACCATGGTCTTGAAATTTCCAATTACACAAGTGTCCTAGTGTTCATGCACATTGTGTGTGCACATGCCATGTAATACTATGTCAATACTGTTTGCTTTCATTTTCTGGATAACCAAATGTATTGTATATCCTCAGGTGGTTTGGGTAAATGGGATGATAGCTTAGCTTTTCATAAAATTTGATTACAACTTCCCATAGTTATTTATGATGATGATGATGATGATGATGATGATATATTAGATTTATATCCCACCCTTCCTCCCAGTAGGAGCGCAGGGGGGCAAAAAAAAGTAATAAAAACACTCTAAACATCATTAAAACAGACTTTAAAACATACTAAAACAAAACATCTTTAAAAACATATTAAAACAAAACATCTTTTTAAAAAGCTTTAAAGATCTATTTAAGATCTATACTGGTAAATGCTCAATCTCTCTTTTGGATAAGCACTCCAAAATAATTCACCTGCTCTTAAGAATTGAGAGGGATCTTGTTACTGCAGTTGTTATCTTCTATTTGATAACAAGCCATGTACATTCCAAAGGAAGATACTCCTATATGAAGATGAAGTATGACTTCCCAATATTAACTGATATAAAATAGTATTAAAAAGAAATAGAAGTATACATGTAGTAGAAAACAAAGTGTTCTTTTTATTACTGCTAGCCATTTATTTAAAAGGTGATGGTTCTAGTTTAATTAACCGAGTTGAGAGCAGCAGATGGAGCAGAATGTCTTGCAGCGATAAGACAATTCAGAAATGGCACCAGATGTTGGAAGCTGTCCCTGGTGGTGTTTGAGTGCAACACAGATGTTACAGTCCCACCTGGCTAGTTTCTAAGCACTGCAGGCTAAGCAGCTGTGATGTTACCCATATAATGTACGCAAACACTAAAAGCAGAATAATTGAGCTGCTAGTACTCCTTGGAAGAATGTGACCACTCAGAAGTGAAATCTTTTAAGGACAAACTGTAACAGCCAAGGCCAACTCTTTTCAGTACTTTCAGGGGGAGAAAGTGCCAACTATACTCCTAACAGCCCTTCATTAAAGATAGGTTGACTGAGAGTTGCTTCGCCTAGATGTTTTCCTTCACCAAAAAAAATCTGTGCAAAAAGAAACAAGTATACAAAATAGGCACTCTCAGAGGGCCAATTAATATACATAATTTTTAAAATTTGAATGGGGGCTTCTATTCTGGGTTAATAGCAGTTTGGGAGAGGGTGATTTTTGTTGAAACTGTGGCATTTCTAGTTAAAGGAAGCCCTCCTTATATATCACATTCCCATTCCTGCTTATTTACAGCCACCTGCAGCAATTATTGTACCTAGTTTGGCATTCAGACTTGACACAAAGAGAAGTGAGGTAGCAAAAGCTATTAGGAGTTTCAAGGCAAGGTCTGAGCGAGTTATATCTATGAGATTAAACGGAAAACATATTAACATAACCATCATCCAAGTCTATGCTCCAACGGCAAATGCAGAAGAGGAGGAATTGGAAAGATTTTACGCAGAATTGGGAATTGTGGGGAAATGGGGCTTAGGAGACAGAAATGAAGCAGGAGAAAGACTTATTGAATTCTGTGAAGCCAATAATTTGTTTCTTGCAAACACGTTTTTTGAGCAACCAAAAAGATGACTGTACACGTGGGCATCACCAGATGGTTAATACAGGAATCAAATTGATTATATAATTGGTAGCAGAAGATGGAGAAGTTCCATACTTTCTGCAGAAACAAGACCAGGAGCAGACTGCAGTACAGTTCATGAACTGGTCATATTGAAAATCAGAGTAAAGAAGAACAAAGCAATCACAATGCCAAAATACAATTTAAATAACATCCCAGAAGAATATAAAGATCAAATAAGAAACAGATTTGAGGCTTTGAACTTAGTTGACAGAAAACCAGAAGAACTATGGATTGAAGTCAGAGATATCAGGGAAGAATGCAAAAAGACAATACCTCTAGTTAAAAAGAGAGAAAGACCTGAATGGATGACTGAGGAAACTCTTTAAATGGTTAAAGAGAGAAGGAAAGCAAAAGGAGACAGAAACACAGAACCCTAAATGCAACTATACAGCGACTGGTACATAGGGACAAAGAAAACTATTACAATAGTTATTGTGTAAATATAGAAGACAACAAAAAGGGAAGTACAAGAGCCGTATTCCAAAAGATTAGAGAAATTAAAGGGAAATTTAAACCAAGAATAGGGATGTTGAATAATCAAAAAGGGAGCACGCTGAGTGACAGAGATAAAATAAAAGGAAGATGGAAGCAGTACACTGAAGAACTGTATAAAAGAGATTCCAGGATGACAGATTCATTCATGGAGGAGCCATATAATGAAGAACCAGACATTTTAGAATATGAGGTGAACGCTGCTCTTAAAATACTTGGAAGAAACAAATCACCAGGAACAGATGGCATATCAATAGAGTTGCTACAAATTGTCAACAAATATGGAAAAGGAAACAATGGCCCACTTACTAGAAGCATTCAATATATATCCCAATTCCATAGAAAGGGGATCCCAGGGAATGCAGTTATTATTGAACTATTGCCTTAATATCCCATGCAAGTAAAGTAATGCTCTACAACAAAGGTTCTTACCATATATGGAGTGAAAAATGCCAGATGTCCAAGCTGGATTTAGAAAGGGAAGAGGCACCAGAGATCATATCGCAAACATACGTTGGATAATGGAACGGACCAAGGAATTTCAGAAGAAAATCACCCTGTGCTTTATAGATTACAGCAAAGCCATTGATTGTGTAGATCATGAAAAACTATGGAATGCATTAAAAGAAATGGGGGTGCCATAGCATCTGATTGTCCTCATGCTCAACCTCTACTCTGGACAAGAGGCTACTGTAAGGACAGAATCGGTTCCCAATCAGAAAGGATGTGAGACAGGAGTGTATTTTATCAACCTATTTGTTTAATTATATGCAGAACATATCATACGGAAAGCAGATTGGACCAAGATGAAGGAGGTGTGGAAATTGGAGGGAGAAACATCAATAATTTAAGATATGCAGACGATACCATACTACTAGCAGAAATCAATAATGATCTGAAATGAATGCTGATGGAAGTTAAAGAGGAAAGCACAAAAGCAGGACTACAGCTGAATGTTAAGAAGACTAAAGTAATGAGAACAGAAGATTTATATAACTTCAAAGTTGACCATGAGGACATTGAACTTGTCAACAATTATCAATACCTTGGCACAGTCATTAACCAAAATGTAGACAATAGTCAAGAAATTAGAAGAAGGCTAGGAAGGGGGAGGGCAGCTATGAGAGAACCAGAAAAGGTCCTCAAATGCAAAGATGTATCACTGAACACCAAAGTCAGGATCATACAGACCATGGTATTCCCGATCTCTATTTATGGATGTGAAACTTGGACAGTGAAAAAAGCGGATAAGAGAAAAATCAACTGATTTGAAATGTGGTGTTGGAGGAGAGCTTTGCACATACCATGGACTGCGAACAAGACAAATAATTGGGTCAGAACAAATCAACCAGAACTATCATTAGAAGCTAAAATGATGAAGCTGAGGTTATCGTACTTTGGACACATAATGAGAAGACATGATGCACTAGAAAAAACAATGCTGGGAAATACAGAAGGTGGTGGAAAAAGAGGAAGACCAAACGAGATGGATTGATTCCATAAAGGAAGCCACAGACCTGAACTTACAAGATCTGAACAGGGTGGTTCACAACAGATGCTGTTGAAGGTTGCTGATTCATAGGGTCGCCGTAAATCATAATTGACTTGAAGCCATATTACAACAACAACAATATGCCTCATGTTACCTAGGTTTGAGTGGTATTGCTCTTGTGTTTCTGTATCTAATGTGCATCTTCTCTTTTCTATGTAGATTCTCTGTCACATTTCTGGATCAATCTTTATATTTTATTTATTTATTATTTTATTTATATCCCACCCTTCCAGCAGGAGCCCAGGGCGGCAAACAGAAGCGCTAAAAACACTTTTAAAACATCATAAAAACAGACCTTAAAATACATGAAAATAAAACGTTAAAGACATTTTTTTAAAAAAAGTTTTTAAAAAGCTCTTTCATGGTGATCTATTATTTGCATCTCAGAATAGTGCAGTTGTGCAAAAGTACAAGGTGAAAATGCCCCACAAACTGGTCAAGACAAAGCACAAAGATATGATTGCCTATACACAGTATACAGGATCTCCATATACTCCAGTTTTTGTAGCATGACAAAATGTTGCAGAGAACTGTTACTCCTCTTGCACCAACACAGATTCCTATATGTCATCAGTACATGTGGACCAAGTTGGATGCATGTTTTGCAAGCTTCAGATTCATGCTGAGACACATTAATCATCAAAGCAAATAAGGCCTTAATATACAATCCATCAAGCACTGTAGGGGAGCAGCACTTGGGGGATTGCACCATTTACCAAAGCTGTATAACTTGACTCCCCACATAAAAGTAATTTAAATAGAAAATTAAATGTTTTATGTGGACTGCTATTGGCGTGGGAATGCCTGTACTAGTTTAAAACAAGTCTTTTGATTGGTTGTAGGTGGATCCACTGACCCCTTTGGAGGATTTGCAGACTTTAGCTCAGCCGCCGCTGCCTCTGCCTCTGCCGCTTCAAGCTGCCCCATTCCACAAGGTACAGTGCCAGGAGAGTGGAACAAAAAGCTTACCACTTTGAAATTTTACTCTTTGTTACTTGAAAGTGTATTCTTTCACAGAATAGATACAATTCTATGTCGAGGGCTCCTTTTGATGGTGCTAGATACTTTATTCTGCTGCGTTGTACTGTGATTCAGTTTTATTTTAAATTGAAAAACAAGTTGATCATCAGCTACCTATTTGGGGTAGATGGATTCATTTTGGGGGGAGCAAGGCTTTCTTTTGACCCTTAGCCCAGCAGTGGCTTACCTTTTTTGGCTTGACGGCCTCATCGAGGTTTTGACACCACGCATGCTCACGGAAAGCATATTTGCACAGCAAAGGAAGGGAGACAAGCAACATACATACACTCAGCCGAGAGGGGATATGCATGTGCGTACACGCACGCGTGCACACGCTAATAGAAATGAATTAATTGCTCTGGAATAATCTTATAAGTACCAATAATGAATTCAAATGAATTAATACAGCTAATAACTACTGTTATGCCTCCCCTTACAAGCACACCTTTGAACATTAGTTGAAATAAATTGAGACATTGGCCTGGAATGATTTTCACAGGTGCCAACAATGAATTCCAGTGAGTTAATACTGAGTAGTAGATATTATGCATATATAGTAACTTGGGTACTCCATCCCTTTTTCCCAAAATGTAATGTGCAATAAAACGTAAGAATATATGCGGCAAGTCTACATATATTAAAGTACTCTGTGTTGGAAAAAGGTTAAAATTAACCAAAGTAATATTTAGAATAAGAGAAGAGATGCCGTACTTTAGACAGATTGCTACATGTCCAGGGAGAGAGCGTGAGTGGGGGATTGCTCATTTCTATGTACTGATTTATTTAAGTTCCATGCAAACTAAAAATTGCCCATTGGGGAGAAAAAACATTAAAACTTCACATTATGAGCCCCTTACAGAGGTGAAGAAGCTTATACAAATGTTATGATTGGCCCTAAATTATTGTCTTTTGATTTCATCTTGCCACACTACTATAGTAATTGCTGTTATCCATTGACAAAACCCTAATGAGTTAATGTTTTTCTACTGAGGAAAGATAGCTGATCAGCAGAGCTATGATTGTCAAAAAAAATTGAACCAAGCAAACAGCTAAAAAAATGTAGCACCACAAATCGTATCGTTATAGAGTATAGTGTTTCTTGCAGCCATCAGTAATAAAATACATTGTATTGAAAGACGGGATCTGACTTGAGAACTGTGCTCTTACATACTTTAAGCTTTAATGCTGTTCTGCCTTGATTTTACCAGTTATTGAAAATTGAGATTTGTAGTGTTTGAATCCTATTATGCTAATAATGCAGTCTTAGCTTGATAATATTCCTTTATCGGTATTAATATGATTTATCTGTACCAATCACTTTTATGCAAGCAGCCAGCAATGATTAATCATTCTTGAACAATAAAATGCCCCCTATAAATCTTTTGTTGATTAATCATCTTTGGTAAAGTTCCCCAAAGAATGGCATCAAATACCTCCTTTCTCCCCCTTTCCTTATATGTGTTTGGATATAAGCATCCAGTAAGTGGAGAATCAGCATGTTCAGCATTTACGTATCCATCAGGAATACTTTAAGTGTGCTTAAATTTTTAATAGACAATACTAATTGAAATACTCCCAATAAAGTCCCTTTTGTAAGGGAGATCAAAGCAAAATGTGGCCCCAAGCTAATGAATTCTAGCCTGGTACTTGCATTAAAGTGAATTGTAGCACATAGATAAGTGTAGATGTTCTTTTCCCTCTCTGTGCTTCCTTACATAAATTTTAATCCACCTGTGGAGGTAGAATTAATTAAAATAATGGTTTTATACCCAGCTGAACAGGTAGTATTAACAATTATTAATGTGAGATGTAAATTATTGCAGTGTTTTTAAGATCAGGTGAGTTAGATTCAAAGTAATAGGCAAGTTTGTAGTTCGCTAATTCCTAGCTAGGTGTACAGGCCAGATTATTCTGAAATCAGCAGGGTCTCATTTCTCCAACCTGAGCCTGTCAGACGTTCATGTGGTCATTGATTTAAAATTTGAATTATTTTTCTGTTTGCACTGATGAAGCCTAACTGTTAAATATAAATGGCAAATTGTTCATCTGTGTAGCAAGCAATACTAGTGTGTGTTCATATGTGCTTCTATCTGCATGTCAAGCCAAAATGGTAAAATCTATTTAATTTTTGACCAAACATTCTACATATGTCTCAAAACTGAAATACTAATCACTGGCTAACAACTGATGATCATATCAAATGCTAGCTCACTTTAAAAACATAGCAAACTCCACTTTCATCAACAACTTTAAATCTTAGAGTTTCACTCGCAAGTTTTATTCAAGTAAAAAATGTATATTTAAAATATAGGAGGACAAGCAAATTCTAATAAAATAGAAAATATCTTCCAGCTCTTTGGGTACTTGGTGTACAAAGATTTGAGAGCATGTGTGAGCTTTGAATGCATATTTATCAAAGCACCTGGAGAGTGCTAAAAAAATACTACACAATGCTGTTAAGCACAACAGAGGTGAGATAAACACCCTGAGGCAACTGAATTTGAAAGCCCATTATCTTATTGGTATCCCACTTAGCTATACTGGTTTAATAACTCTTTATACGGCAAGTAACGTATATGTAATCAGATGAGTTTGAACCAATTGCTGTTTTTATTACTTCTTATGACTGTGAGACCAGCCTTGTTCACAGTGATTGATTCAAAGCATCAATGTGTTAATGCTTGCAGCATTGCCTAAGGCTCCCAATTTTGAGGTACTGGCAGTTTAGACACAGAACTTCTGCTATGCTCCAGATGCCTCTTATGTGTGCCACATTCTTGTTTATTTGTATCCTGCAGATTTGCCTGTTAGGAAATCTATATCCTGCTATGCGGACTCTACAGGCGGTACATAACCCAGATATTCTTTTTAGCATTAGTGTGGATGTTTCAGTCTCTTCCCCTCCCCCACTCTTTTTGCTACCCTGTTAGATTGTTGGAATATTCATGAGGGAGAGTAATGTCCAGATGGAGAGTCTACCTGCAGATGTTAATCTGGATGGACACACATCAGCTCTTACTTGTTTCATTTCATGGAATGTGCATTTGTTCTGTGCCTTTAACAAAGTCTCTTACCTTTCTTTCCCCTCCCCAGGTACAACTACAAGTGGGAATGGAGAGTTTAGCGACTGGAGTGCCTTCAACCAAGCCTCTCCATGCCCTGCTGCTTCAGCTGGAGAGCTCTTCAGTGGCTCTGCTCAGCCAGCTGTTGAGCACTTTGGTGGTTCTGTTCAGCAGAGCCTTGGCCAGCCTCCAGCTGCTTCAAATTCTGCTGACTTTTTTGATTTGATGGGAACCTCCCAAGCCACCATGACCTCCTCCCAAAGCATGAATTTCTCTATGATGGGTTCTAACACTGTCAGCATTAATCTACCTATGTCAAGGTCACAGGTATGATACTATTCTTCAATCTCCTAATTACTGTTTCTTCCATGGATAGTTTTGACAAACGCTTAACTTAAATAATCTTTTCTGTAGGTCTCGAAGTGTTTTCTTGCCTTTTTGCTTCAGTTGTCACTGTTTTTATTTTGAGGTTGAGTAAATCGAGGAAAAGTAATCCAAGAGCCGTAGAACATAAAGTAGACTTCATACCTGTTGCACTTTGATTTGTAGTGTGGGGGCAGTATCACCTGTTTCTGACAAGCTAATTCACATATGTTTTTACCTAGTTGGTGGGTAATTGACTATTGAAAACAAGTCTTTTGACTTTGTAAACTTTGCAAGTATTTTATCAAGTATGGTCTGAAGTCACCACCTTCCTGAAGCTAATTAGGTCTGGGCCTGTTCAGGGCATGGATGGAAGACCTCCTGGGAATTACTTGTATGGGTTCCATGATGGAAGCATGGCAGGATATAAATGTAAGCAGAAAAAAATATAATTTCTCCAAAAGTTCCAGAATGGGGGGGAGTAAATAAAATTTGTGGGGGGGAGTAGGACATTTCTGAGTTCCCACTTGTGGCACAGCTCCAGCAGGCTACCAGATGATAGGTAAAGTACTGAAAGAGATGTTCTTTAGAATTTTATGAGCATGAACTTCAACTTTCTGGCTTCTTCAGTTCTCTTAGGAGAACATAAATGTCCATCTGTTTCTCCCTATGAAGACTGGATGAACTCCTCTCTCTGAGAAATTATAGCAGTAAAATATGGTTGACAATTAACAGCATAACTCTAAAGATCTTTTTCTTTTTTAATGCTTCTAGCCTTTGCAAAGTGTTAACCCAATGATACAGAAGCCTAATCCACTTTATAACCTGGGTACAGAGATGGTCCCAAAAAATGTAAGCAAAACTCTGCCATCCACTTGGTCAGACCCCAGCGTAAATATCAGTTTGGACAATTTAGTTCCTGGTATGCAACCTTCCAAGCCTCAGCAGCCGTCACTGAACACGATGATTCAGCAACAAAGTAAGTAATCTCATTCTTGCCCTGCAGGTATTTAAAAGAGGTCAGTCTTCAGAACATCATGATCCTCTTCTGTATAAAAATTAAAAATACCAAAACAAATACTAGATGCCCTCAACTCCTACAGATTTTCCCTTTTCTATGACCAGAGTATGTTGTACATAGAAAGGAAATATAGGATTGTATTCAAAGTAGCATTAAGTACTGTGTCCCGTCAGAACAAGGATTTCCACTTCCTCAGTGGGACTTCCCCCTCTTGCCCCCCCCCACATCCTCTAAATCTATTATATGGGTTCTCCCAACCCTCTGGAGAAGATTTGGGGAGGGGGGAAGGAAGTCCCATTGCGCAAGTGGAAATCCATGTGCTGATGGGACAGGTTAATTGAATACCACCCGTAGAGATGGCCCATAGCTAGTGGTAGATCTCTGGCTCAAGATTCTGGCAGATCCCTCTGCCTGAAACTGGAAAGCTTCCAGTTAGGCAAGATTTGTGCAAACTGAATTACAGAATAAAACATTTGCACAATTTTATATGAGACAGCCTCACCATTAGAACTAGGCTAGATGGAGTAATAATCTGTCTCATTGTGTGTCAGCTTTATACAAAACAGCACACATGTTTTATTCTGTGATTCAGCTTGCACACATCTAGATGTACAAATTTCATTACAGAGTTGTTATTTTTAATTAGGATGGGGTGGACAGTGTATAAGAAGCATTGGGAAAATGTTGCTCAGGGAAAAGGGAGACTTGGACAGAAAATGTGAGAAGTGAGTAAGGCTGACTTGGAAAGTGGTAACTAGACTGTCTTTGCCTCATAACAGTGCTATTTTAAAGCTCTCCTAGTTTGGTTCTGCACAACTTGTGATACACAACCAGCCATGTATTGGATTCCGCCAGGTGCTTGACAACCTGATGGTTTTTTTGCTCCCTGGCAAAAGCAGTATGTGGCTGGTGAGCAACCATTGTCAGCTTAATTGATTACAAATTGTATAGGCCTGCTTATGCTTTGATTTCCCCCACCCCACCCTAATCCAATGATACAGCACAGCCCTTAAAATCTTTTTGCAGTGTCTTCTCCCAAATTGCCAGACCCCAGGCAATGAAAGGGGATACTCAAGATAATTTTCCTTGCCCTCTCCTACTACCAGGCTTCTAACCAGGGGCAAGAGAAGTTGAGAATGAGAAAAAGTAGTACTTAAGAAGATCTGCTGTAGTGGGAATACACTATATTTGTGGGTCCCTGAGCATAATAGCTCAAAAGGTATGAGGGCTGTGCTCTGTATCTGGACAAAGCCCGAATTACAAATCAAATCTGGCTTATCCAGGACCTATTTGTGAATGTATAGAGTGTGTTCAGTCACTTGCCTGTGTGAGGTGAATAATGCATTTATGGATATTCATCTACAAATAAAAGTTTATTTGAAGTTTTTTAAAAAAGCAACTAGTGCTCATGTGCCGACATCTTCTAGCTGGCTCTTAGGTGCTGCAGTACATTCCAGTCCCACACATACACACACACACACCCCATAATGCTGGGAGGGGGGACACTGTTTTATTGACAGCTCTTCTGTAAATCAGCACAGAAAGTCCCTTTGGGAAGAGGGAGGCTTGCCTTCCGATCATTGTGTTTGGGGTGGGTAAAGAAAATGCTCTGTCTCTCCATTTTTATTGACAGCGATTCCTTCAGATCAGCACAGAGAAATGATTGGGAGAAGAGGAGTGGGGCTTTACTGTCCAATCATGGTTCTTGTGCGGCTGGATAAGACTGATTCTTAATTCTCTGCCTGGCTCAGTCTGTTAGTTCTCTGAGCAGCGAATGCTTATAGTAGCTGAGCCTGTAGCAATTAATAAATCTTGTCTTTTACTCTTAAGCCTATCTTATCTGTTTCTTTTATCTTTTCCCCATCTCTCTCTCTCTCTGTGTCTGTGTGTGTGTGTGCGCGTGCACGCACTCAGCTTTTTTGAAGGTTCCTGTGTTTTCTTTCCATACCTCCCCCCCCCATTAGCTGTTCTGTATTTGTGTGCACTGCAGCCTAATTCTTTAATGTTTTAGGAAGCAACAGCAACACAATACATGTTGGGTTTGTTTGAATTGTTTCACTCTTACCTCTATAGTTTATTTTCCAAAGTATTCTGCTAAGAAGTATTAGTAGCCCTGTGGTCTTTTTTCCCTTGTTTAAAGAATCAATCTTGATTATTTCAGGGTTTATTTGGACTACCAGACATTTTGCAATATATTTTTTAATTTCCAACAAACAGCTTAGTTTTCAAATTATTGATAATTTTCTGTCTCCACTAAGATGTTAACAATTGTTAAGAATTGTTATTATTATTATTGCTGCTGCTGCTGCTGCTGCTACTACTACTACTACTACTACTACTACTACTACTGTTAATTACAAACCATAGGAAGCAGCCTGCTTGTGTGATACATTATTACCTAGCCAGCTAAACCTTGTGGGCATGTCTTAGCCTGATAATTGGCTTGATTGAATGTGTACTCATAGTCTTTTTTAAAAAAAACTTTTTTTGAAGGTGGCTAGCATGAAAAATCCACCTAATATATGGAAAGGTTAATCCCTCTGTGGCAGCAACCATGTCTCCAAATTTAAAGTCCCAATATGAAAAACAAAAAGAAAATGCTTATGCCCATTTTAATTTAAAAATATTTTGAATTTTAAAGGTGGCTAGCATGGAAATCCCTGGAGCTCCACGCCTAAATTTTGGCAGAGTTAATCCCCTGTATAGTGGCTGCCACTTCCCCAAATTTCATGTTCTTACATGCATATATTATCTCCAAGTGCTGCCTGATGCTACGTACCTATGCCTAGTATCACAAGCCTATTTTAAAAAAAAACTTCAAGGTTTTTTTTTCAAAATCTTGAAGGAAGGAACAGAGCAAACACAGGACCATTAGAATTCTTTTAAAAAATCTTTTTGTGAAAAAGCAAAATTTCAAGATTGCTAGGATGAAATCCCCAGGGGCTACCCGGCTGACATTTGGCAGGGATAATCCCCTCTTTGAGAGTTGTCATGACCCCAAATTTCATTTCGCTATGTCAAAAAACAAAGTTATGGCCATTATTGTTTTGCAGTGCAGATTAATGGGATTTCGGGATATTTGTAATATCCGGATCCATATTCAGATCTGGATAGGGTCGGGGCAGATACAAATATGTGTGGACTGATTTATATTTACAAGTTGAGGCCACAAATCAATGTGTAGTCCTAATAGGTATCTAGAAAAGGAAGGGAAATATGAGAACTAGGAGATATGGTGGACTACAACTGTCAGGCATGTAGAAATGTGTTGGATGGTGCTGTTAAGGATCTGGGTATTAGTACATTAACTGTGAATATTTAGCAAGTATATTTTGCTACCAGGACAAGTTCAAGGTTCTAGTTTTGGTGTACAAAGCCCTATACAGCTCAAGACCAGGATACGTGAAAGACCGTCATACCCCTTATATACCCAGATGATCACTATGCTCTGCAGGTGAGGGCCTCCTGCAGATACCATCTTATCAGGAGGTATTTATCAGGAGGTCTGTTCTGCACAACATAGGAAACGGACCTTTAGTGTAGTGGCACCTACCCCGTGGAATTCCATCCCCTTGAATATTAGGCAGGCGCCAACTCTGCTATCTTTTCGGCACCTTTTGAAGACTTTCCTCTTTCAACAAGCCTTTTAAGTTGAGACCTAACCCAGTCTGCACCTGTGTTAGAATTGCTTGTTAATATGTATTGTTTTTCAATAATATGTTTTAACCCTTTTTTAAAAGATGTTTTTAAATCTTTTTAAAAATGTTTTTAACGTTGTTTTAATGTATTTTAAGGTTTGTTTTTATGATGTTTTAAAGTGTTTTTAGCGTTTCTGTTTGCTGCCCTGGGCTCCTGCTGGGAGGAAGTGTGGGATATAAATCAAATAATAAATAAATAAATAAATAATATTTATTTCACCACCACAGACTTATTTAAGGCACTGATGGTATATTAAAAATATTGCTTATAATAATTCTAAATATACCACCAGTACCTTAAAGAAGTCCATCTGTGTGTGTATAAATATACTTGCATTTTCTTTGAATGGTAGAAGTAAACTAAAAGTCAGCTTTTAATTTTAAAACTTCACATTTTTTTCCTGTAGATATGCAACAACCTATGAATGTGATGTCTCAGAATTTTGCAAACTTGAGCCTCAACTCGCCACCTAGCATGATGCCTGTTCGACCTCCAGCAAACCCATTGATGGGTGGGCCTGTTCCTGCGGGGATGGGAATGCCTACTGTGATAACTGGCACAGTGGGGATGGCTTCCATGGGAAGCACACCTATGATGAACCAGGGCATGATGGGAATGAATGTGAACATGACAGTGCCAGCTACTGGAATGGGTTTGTCGGGTACGATGGGCATGGGAGTCCCAAATATAGCTGTGGCTTCCTCCATGACTTCTGGAACTGTGCAACCTAAGCAAGATGCCTTTGCAAATTTTGCAAATTTTAGCAAATAAAGATTGTAAACCAATCAGATGGAATGAAGGATTTTAGCTGCACAAATAAAGCTGGGATAAGGGTGGAAAATGCTGATTAAATGCTTTTTTTCCTTTTATTGCTTACTTTAAAAGGACCCACACAAAGAACCCAAAGGTCATTTTGTAAGCTTTCAAACTACTTTTGTTCAACCTTTGGTGAACAAAAGGTCCTCCACTGAATCAAATGGTTGGCATTGCAACAACTAGGCCTTGTTTTGTAACGAGAAAATTACAAGCCTTTCTTAGATGGCAGAACCAGTTTTAACTTTGAAACTATGGGAAAGTCTGGAATTGGGGGGGTATATCTGTGTGAATCTAATTTTATACCTGATTTCTTTTTTCCCTCCTGGAATCTGTTTATCATAATTGGATCCATTCCTTTTCCTACCACTGAGTCAAATTTGAAGTCAAAGTATGCTGATCAATTTTTTATAAGAATATATATATTTTTTTGTCCAAAAATGGCTTACGTGTGTGATTATGGCTAATTCAAGGGGACCTGGAATGTATATACACTTTTGCTACTCTTACAGCAACACTGCTGTACTATCCAAATTTTTATTATAGACCTCCTTAAGCAATTTGCTGATGAATAAGGTTAGTAAAGGGTTTCCTGCCTCTTTCTGCTGTAATACCAATGCAGAATTGGTTGAAACTTCATCCAGACTGCTGTATGGTTTCCTTTCAGAGAACTCTAGAGAATATATATATATATATATGGTTGGGATTTGGTTGAGTTGGTTTTTCTGCAGTCCTACTTCAGTGAAAAGTAGCATGCCCCCTTGCACTCTCTGGGTCACTGTTTTACATCACTGATAGTCAAAAGGCAACAATATTTATTACTTTTCTTGCAACAACAACAAAAGACTAACGGCATCTTTTAAGTTAATATTGAACACCTCTAAACTTTTTTGTTAATCCTATAGCATTGGATTTTAGATTTTATACATTTGGTGACTTGTAAATATGGCCTTAGCAATTGCAGAATCCAATAGAGAGGGGTTAAATAAATAAATATAAATATATATATTATTATTATTATTAAAGGAAACCTCTAGCAGTCAGATTTTATGAATTAATGAAAATAAAGAAAATGAATGAATTTTCTTTTTCTTTTCCTGCTATAATTCTGCATTTAGATTCACACACAGATCATGATTTTTAGTCTGGAATGCAGAGGTTCAGTTTATATTCACAGAGCCAGGGCTGCTATTGAGAATAAGTACTATATTCTAGGTATGAAACTTTATTGCCTCCCCTTTCTTACGTTGGATATTTTTTATTATTAAATTGATAAAACTTTATTTCCATTGTATTCATAATGTTCTGTTATACATAACATTAAAGTGTTCATTAAAAACAATGTTGGGGCTGCTTCTCCTTTCATTCCATTTGGTGTTTCATGAGAGCAGTTGGGCGGGGAGAAATAATTATAAATTGAGCAAAGTGATTTTTATAAATAATTTAAAATTGTTTAATGACTTTTTATCTCTCGCCTTCCCTATCTGACTCTACTGTTAGGAATTAAAAATGAAGCAGCACAGATATCTTGACCCACTCCAGCCTTGCTAATGCTCCATCTACAACGTTTCTAATTAGGCAGAAATTCATGTACTTCAGCTAAGTGGTAATGAAAAGTGATTCATTTGCTGAATAAGAGATGAGAGTGAGTGTAATTAGCTGACTGCGGTTTTTAATCTTTCAACAATTCAGTGTGTTTAAATTGGTTTCAAATAATAGCTTTCAAGTGTTGTTACATCAAAGTAATCAAGACAAGCTTTACTTGCTGAATGGGACAGATCACCTTCTTTTCAGCTCCAATTTTAAAACCCTTGAACTTTTTGTGGAAATTGCCTTCATAACTTTGTCTCCTGATGGATGTTGAGAAGCAAAAAAAATGTTTTTATATAAAAATGAACCTATGTAATGGCAGGAGGTGGGAGCAAACTGGTTTTCATGGAGGAATGGAGACATTGTCAAACCTGTTTTTAAAAATCTGATTCTACTGCTGTGATGTCAATGCACCACCGTCCAAGACTAAAATGCTGAGATGTGCCTCTTCAAGCTTTAAAATAATGCTTTAAAAAACAATTTGGAACTAAGTAGTGTTGAAGCTGGACTAGATTACATCTTTGGAAAATGTTATGAAATCCTTCAAGTATTTTGGTGGTAGTTCTGCATTTTGATTGTATCCTGTTGCTTTCTAAATGGGTTCAGAGCAAGCACTAATGCATTCAAAGCAGGCGTAAAATATGGTGAAAATATTTTTGGCAACTTGCCAAGCTGTGCCTCTTGAAAGCTGCCCACCAAGTACTAAGTCAAACAGTTACTTGTGTGCGTTTGTGATGTTTGGCAAACCTTCAAAAAGGGGAACAACCATAAAAATGGATACTCCCAAAACATGCTTCTTTTCATGGTCTTGTTGTTTGGTCTTATTTCATGGATGCTGGTATCAAGAGTATCCATCTCCGCATGCAAATAAAATGTCACAAATAGTCTAGTCCCCCAGAGCAATGTTCAGAGAAAAGAGAAATAGCAAATAATTATGGAGCCTCTGGAGGGGCTTGGCAAAATAATATAACCTTAAAAGCTCATATTGGCAGGTCTTGTTGGGTTGCCTGTTTTGCAGCTGAAGAAATCACTATCAGAAACTGGTGTCCAACCTGTATCATATTCTTACATCATGAGACTTGGAGGGGGGAAAACTTCGTAGTGAGGAAGCAGTGAGGCACACATTCATAAGGTACTTTACATGTTTCAGATTTAAGGTTTTCACCCAAAAGCTATATGATTTTGTTTGCAACTTAAGCAAACAAAAGCTCTTTTTGTAAAACTGCCTTTTAGAATGCATTTCCTGAGCCATCACATAACACTAGGAGCCTAGCAAAGGCATAAAAAGTGCAGGTGCAAGCTTGCTGATAACCTGAGCATTCAGTGTGTTCGACAAAACAGAAACTGCATCTGAAACTGCTAAACAAGAGTATTTATGGTAGCATCTGTTTCATCTCGATTCATCAGCAAAGAGGAGCTTGACACTTCTTGTGGAGAGAAGGGGGTGGGAGGGATTTATCAATGAAGTATTTGCATAATGTAAACACGCATCCCACACTCAAGATGATATCAACAATAACAGTAGCAAACACTTCAACCCATTTATATTCTTAAGTCTCAAGTTCCCAAAGACATGTTCCAGGGCACTTCATTTTGCCTATGTGTTCCTCCATGATTGCAACAACAATCATCCTATAGACTAATAGTGGACTCATTGTTTGATTCTAGATCCTTAAGTAGCCTAAACTACAAGACATCAGCAGGCTTGGGAGAATCCTAAGGTTTGCAAAAATTATTTTTTTGTTAGAAAAACCTAAAAAGGCGGGGGAGAGAAGAACCAAAAATAGCTCAGTGAAGGATTCACTTTGAAATAGACTTTTATAAGACAATTCACAATTCAAGCATGGCATATATGACAACACAAATGTACATTTCCCTTTGTGTGATCTATTGTGAGACTATAAAAGTTCTAACTACTCCTCGAAATAAGCACATGCATACATTTTTGTTTTGTTTGTTTTGTTCTTGTAGTCCTTTATATGCCTTGAGTATTTATGTAAAAAAGAAGATATGAGAAAAGACAAAGTGTTGAAAATAAAATAGTTCAACAAGGAGTAAACCTGCTCAATGGACGCAGAATGCTGACTGTTTGAACAAGAGCTGGGGGTGAAGTGCAGTGGAATGGACTATCCTAGAAAAGGGTATGGCTGGGTAGCTAGAAGCTTGAAAGGGACCTCATCACACTGCAATATCGTATTGCAGGTCTACTTGTAAGTCCATACTAGGCTGTTACTTGGTTCTGATTAATACTTTAGTTTCTGGAATCTAGAAATTTTAGGTTTCTTTTAAAGGAAGTTTCACTTGAATTTGATCTCCAACAACATTTGGAAATCCAATACCTCCCTTCAGCATTCCATGGCATTCAACAATGGCTATGTCACACTTCCCCTAAACAGGTTGTGTACTAGGTCCTTATGCTCTCACGCTGAAGTTACATCTTATTTTCGCAAAAGTGTAATCCACTTTCTATTCATGGTAGCAAGGCACAACTCTATAAGCTAAACATACATGGAGCTTTTGTGTCTGTAAAACATGTAATGAAATAAATGCTTTGATTTGGAATTTACCCAGGCTGTCATTTTTCTATTACAAATTTTTATGGAAGGTAAATTTTCTCATTTTAATTTGCATTCCAGTTGTTATGATGGTAATCCTATGCACATTTACCTGGGAATAAGTCTCACTGAGCCCAGCCAGTTGACTTACTTATGATTCAATAAGCATCCAACAGGGCGGTAAATTTTCAGCTGTGAAATTGGTAAGAATCTGATACTTGTGACACTTGGTTACAAAAAATAGGGGTTGGTGTATAAAAGCTGTTTCAATACCATTTTTCCTTTTCACTAACTAGGCTGTGGTTTCTTTCTCAAATGAGTATCAAGAATATTCTGCTTGTCTCAAGTAGGAGGAGGGAAAAAACATCCCTGAGAGGGAAGGGAAGGTGCCAGGCGAAAATACCTCTCAAATACCCCATTTTGTAATTCTCATGAAGTGCTGAAACCAAGTTCAGGAACTTAAGTGACAGTACCAAAGTACAATGAGTTTGATGACTCAGTGCCATTAAAAGCATAGCAAATGTTTGTTGCATAACATATTTTTTAAATTTTCATTTTGTGTTTAATCTTTCTACCTTATGCTTCTTACTGCTCGACATTTTTTTTTACCTTGCAGAGGGGGATGTTCTACCATGGATATCAAAATCATCAGTCGGATTGGGAACCAGTGGCCCTCCAGATATTGGTAGACTCTTACCTCCCATAAGGAGCACCCAGCATGGCCAATGGTCAAGGCTCCTGGGAGTCAAACAACATCTGGTGGGCCACAGGTTTCCCACCCCAGCAATAGAGTGGTCTTAAAAATATTCTACTACATATGGAAAACATGACTTGCAAAGCAAATAACTGGAGGTGGTGTATCAGTAGTTGTACTTGCTGATTCATATGGTGCTGTTTCCTTACTGGAAATGGAAAGAAGGGGCCCGATCCTTCTGCCAAAAAAAGCAGCAATTGCAGGAAGCTCACTTCCCCACCACCACAAAGAACACTCTGCTCCAACTGCCTGTTTCTATGGGACTGAAGAACACTCTGGCTCCATCCATTGGCCAAAGGGACAAGAGCCACCAACTGCTATTCGAGCAAGAACATCAACAGGGGAAGATCAGCCTGGCCTGTACTGGATATAAATGCTTGCTTAAAGTTCAGCACTTCATTCTAGCCTTGAAGAATCGCTGTCCCTCCTCTGCCTTTCCTCTTCACTCTCCTTCCTCGTGGATCATGCCTTTGGTTGGGACAGTGTCTTTTTTAATTGATGTCATTTGTTAGACAATAATTGTCTGAAACATGGGATAGGAATATAGTAAGGCCTGCCCATAGTATCTTTACTGTAAATGCTGCTACTACCTATAGAATATCTTCCCAACAGGAGCAGACAAATACTGGTGTCTATAACCAATGCTGCATGTATTCATGTTTCTGAGCCTCTGAAATGGAACTGTAATTGCTACAGTGATAATTATCAAACATAGTCAATTTATAACACCTTCAAGAGTTCTTACAAAGTAGTATATGCTGATAATGCATGCAATACGTAGAATGTTGTGTCTTGGACCACCATTACAGAAAAATGGCTTCAGAAAATAATTCCTAATTAAAACTGCCCTTAGCCAGTGCTAGTGTAAAACTAGCGCAAAGCATAAGGCAGCTGCACTATAATAGTTATTACGAAGTAATTTTTAAAAAGAGACTCATATTATTGGTTGCGTAGCCATGCAATAAGGTTTTACTTAGGCAACAGAATCAAGCTATGTTACTGTTCATACTTTGCAGTCCCATGGTTTATCAGCCAGTAGATACTAGGGTCCTTCTATCTATCATTTAGAGTTGTTTCATCCCCTTTCCATTTGAGCCATCTCAACTCTAAACCCGTGATTTGCTCAGGCAAAGGGAAAAAATGAATGGAGCAAGGCACGGCTACTGGAAGCAATTCCTGTGATGACAGCTATTATATCTGTACAGCTCCTCAAGTTTCTGCTTCCCTATTCAATTGAAGGTATGGCTGGTGCTGAAGATGAACTTGGAGCTGTTCAAATGTCAGCGAAATTCACCATGTAAAGCAATCTTAAGTCATTACAGAGGTGCCATTGAGCCTCCTCTCTTGCTTGCTGCATAGATTCAATGTATTACTCCTGCATATTCCATAACTTCCCATAGTCAGAATAGAATTTCTCCATGCATTTTCCCCCAATAGTAGGCAATAGTAGAGATGGAATGCAATGGTCTACTTCTGTTTCCCTAGGCTGTTATGCCAAAGTCTTCCACCCCATAGTTTTGAGAAGCCATGCCATCTCTAACCTCAGCCCATAACATATAACCCAACTATCCATTTAGGTGAATTCTTCTAATATATACAATTAAACAAAGTCTAAAATTCTGTAGTGCTTCATTTTAAAGTATAGAATGACTTTTTTTAAAAAAAGAAGTCCCCAGGGTTTTTATGACTCAAATCATAAAAGGGGACAAAAATGATTGGGTGACATAAGGTACCAGTTTAGTAATTAACTAGCTCTTTTAATAGGCCTGAATTACTTTGTTTCACGATAAGGGGCTTAAAAAATAACATCGCACACACATTCTCTAAGACAAAGCTACACTCGACATCTGGGAACCTCTGAGCAGCTGGCTACCTAATGAATATGCATCTGCTTAAGAGGCTGTAGACCATTAATAAACCAATAGATATAAAACAGAAACAATCTTCGTCAGCTTCAAATGAGATTGGATGCAATGTGCTGTGAAGTGTCACTGTCAGATTGAATTGGGCTGGTGAGGGTAAAAACCAACTGTTTGGTACCCGTGCCTTTGTGTCTACAGACAGAACTCCGTTTTCCTTCCATTGTGAGGCATGGGAAGTGTTGGCAAAGTATTTGTTTCATTTTGTTCCTTTTTTATTTTCTGATGCCTGCCTGCATGTTAGGTGCTGGTATCCTTTCACTGACATCTCCCCTTTGCACAACTAAAATATTGCTCTGCATTCTTGAAATGCAGCTTACTTTAACAATGCAAATTAGCTAAAGAGATGCTATCATTCCATTACACAAACAAACAAATAGGTAGGCGGTGGCTGAAATAAAATATGCTGGTATGATAGAGAACGGCAGATTTCCACTTTAGAGCCCTTCCTGGAAATGGTATGTTAGCAAGGACAAAGACATGCATTTCATTATTTTTTTCTATTGTGGTATAGAATAACCAGATTGTAATGGCTACATAGCAGTGTCTGATCACTGATGCCAGCGTAATGCATATTAATCTGCTATGATGAGAGTATTCTCTATGTTGGAGGCAATGCATATCTCTCTGCCTCCTTTTGTGATTCCAAACCAGTAAGATTTCAGATAGGACCTTTTATCCACTACTGCAGCCTTCCCCAACCTATGTCCCTCAGATGTTTTGGACTACAACTCCCATCAGCCCCAACCAGCATTGCCAATAGGAACGATGGAAGTTGTAGCTCAACAACATCTGCAAGGCACCATGTTGGTAAGATAGCACTACTATCTTCAAAAAGTGATGCTATATATTAGGAGTGGACAGAAGATAAAATTGGGATCTTCCAGTAGATCTCTGGGTGGTTAGCAGTAGATTGGCCAGGCTTTCACATCTGAAACTGTGTAACAAATAGCAATCCCCCCCCCCAGTTAGGATGGTGAAATGAAGACAATGTGAGCAGTGGAGAATCAGGTTGTGTGAAAAAATCTTGAACTTGCTTCTGGTACTTAAGACATAATTCCTGAATTGAGCATGTGTTCAGAAATACCCTGTTCCTTAATTCTAGGAGTCTGTCCACAGCTATTGTATACCTGCCCCCCCCCAGCTAACAGGCCTTAGTGTTCAAGTAAAACATATCACCTGGGTAGGGTAGAGACCCTAAAAGGCAATCTAAAAATCTATTACACCAAACCAAACAAAAGAGTAACTTAAAAAAAACCCCAAAGTTGATCTCTTAAGTCTTCAATCTGCTTACCCCTTTTATATATGGACAGGAGTAGGTCAACCAGCTAACCTAGCCTTCCTTTTAAAAGATAAAACATTTGTAATTTGAATGTTTGTATACTAAGGGAGTTAATACTGGCATTGTAGTGCAATCCCTTTAGCCTTAGTAAAATGTTAACTTTTTTTTCCTCACAAGGTAGTGCAGGGGCTAATTGATCACATACTTGTGATGTAACAGAAATTTACAAGGCTCTCAAAGTGATTACTCTGGCATTTTGCTGGAGTTGCATCTTCCCTAGTAAACAGACCTGACTAGGACTTATTTTCCCAACATAAACATTGTCTTAATAGGACTTAAGCAAATACTAGGTTGTGATCCATGTAGGTGCTAGGAAATAATGTTATGGATTTGGGGGTCGAGATTTCTATGAATCCCCTTCCAGCCTCTGATTTGGAACCCTGTACCTGGAGATGGGCTCTGCAGCTGAAAAACCTGCTCTGCTGGTCAGATGAGTCTCCTTTGTTAGTCTCACAGTGGCCAGGTGGGCTAATGGGTCTGTCAAGTGCCCATTAACTGGCAAATGGGCCAGGGAGATTTTATTGTTATTGAAACTTTTTAGGAGAGTCCCCCCCCCTTTTTCCTGGGGCCAAACAGAGGCTTGTGTTTTTAGTTTAGTTTGGGGAAAGGCTGGGAATTGGAGAGACACAAAGGGGCTGGCTCCCTGCATCATGGCTTTTGGGTGTCTCCCATAAGCCTGATGGAAAGGCAAGATCTATTGGATTGCTAATGCTTTGAAACCCTCCATCTTAAGCTCAGGTTGGAATGTGTGTAAATAAACTATATTTCATAAAGACACCCTAGACTCCACTGACTTTTCCAAGGAAACCAAACCCTGGATAAGTGCAGGGACCCCTGGAGATCTCTCACCACACAAAGATTGGGATGGCATGCAACACTATTATTTAAAACTAAAGGAGGCACTGTTGAGAAGCATCAGAAAGGTCATTAGGAGTTTCATAGCCAAGGTCAAATGGAGTTTTTTATTTAAAATTAAACCACCAGACTACATAATTTAGCCTAGTCACCAGATTTGCATGCCTGCTTTCTTGTGCAATGCTACAGTAAGTAAATTAATGTGTTTTGTATCGAACAGTCCTATGTATGCTTATGTATGGAGTGGCGCACAACACTGGTGTTAGCAGTGGGATTGAGTCTCCTGGAAGAAGAATTAGGAGCAAGATGTGCCTGAGTCAAAATGGAGAGAACTAGCAGCATTCCTGGAGCAGATAAAATTGTGCCAGGAAGATCAGCAGCAAAGGCCACTAGAGTGCCAGAAGGACCAGCAACGAGTTGAGGAGAAAATGGAAAGCCTCTTTGGAGAGAGAAAGGAGACCACATGTGAGAAGGTGAGAGGCATGCCTGATCAGCTGCTACAAGGGGTTGAGAGTGACCCAGGAGCCCAGCTGCAGAGCACCCAGACTGGGCTGGCTAAAGAGATCCAGGAAATGGATGAGCACCTGAAGGGCTTGGACTGTGTGGAGTTGCGGTCAGTAGCGGCAGAAGAAGAGACCTTGATTGTCCAGGAGCCTGCCAGTGGGGAAGACAGCAGAAAGCTGGAAGTAAAGCACCAAAAATTGAAGGAAAATAGGCTGGAAAATGAAGAGGAACATGCCTTGGAGGAAAGTGAAGTACAGACTGGAAAAGAGAAGCTGCACGTAGATTTCTCTGCTCCATGTGTGCCTGCTGTTGAAGAAGTAATGCAGGAGGCAGAAAAGGCCTTGGAGAAAGGTGAACTAGAAGCTGGAGAAGAGCAACTGTTGATAGATTTCTTCACCCCGTGTGTGCCACCTGTGGAAGAGAAAGTGCAGGAGGGAAAGTTGGAGGCTTGTACGCAAGAGGAGCTGCCAACACCTGGAGGAATGGCTGTGCAGGAAAAAGTGCAGGGTGAGAAGTCTGAGGTGGGAGTGCAAGTCCAAGAGGAGCTCCCAGTGCCTAGAGAGATAGGTGAGATAAAATCTCCAAGTGACTTTGCCCCTTGGGTGCCCCATAATGGCCATACAGTGTGATCCAACTCCTGCAGTGGGTACAGCCCCTGAGCAAGCTCTAGCAGCAAGAGGCAACCAGGGTCCTGTGAGTTTGGAGGACAAGAGGCACTAGGAAGGTTACCTGCCTCTATTTGGGCCCATGATTTACATCTTTGTGCCAACTTGGGTGGACTCGGCTAACTAGTCCTGAAGAAAATGCCCCAAATGAAGACTTGTGGCAGGACTATGATTTGCAGTTTGGGGCAGGAGATGAAGTGGACTGGCTTAAAGACTTTTCCCAGAGCAGAGAGTGGGAGGAAAATGGCTACAGTGTGCTGTATCCTGACGAGAAAACAGATGTGCTCCTGGAGAGATGTCCCAAGATCCTTCATGCAGCAACCAGGATCAACTTGGACTGGGAACTCCATGAAGCTCCAAGACAAAGGGCCATGTGGGCAACTGCTTGGTTTGGGGGTGGGGTGTGTGCTTATGGGACTGTGCACTGATTTGCTGTAGGAATTCTTCTGATGGTTTTAGTATTGCCCTTTGAAATGCTGTTGATTTGTGCTTTTTTGCACGCTTTGGGGATATGAACTGTTTAATTATTTTTTAGGAATTATGTTGATAGGTTTTTGCATTGCTATACTATGCCTGTTAGATTTTGTGTGTGTGCAACTGTTTAGGAAAGGAAAGGAAACATGTTTGTGTTTTTGAGGGCTGCTGTGCTGCAGTGACACAAGGCAGGACAAAGGAGCTCCAGTACTGCGGCTGTAATCTGGCTTAAACATGTTGGGAACACATTATGTTGGGCACTGCCAAGGATGAGGACTGGGTAAGCGGTTTGGAAGCAGAACTATGACTAGGAGCTCCAAGACAGAAGAGGAAGCCTAAAGAGAGAGTAATTAACTGAATAAAGGAATGGACTGTTTTTGTACTGGTGTTGTGTGGAAATGCAACCATACTATGACTTCTTGTTCTTATGTGCCTTCAACTCGATTTCAATTTATGGTGACCCTACGAATCAGAGACCTCCAATACATCTGTTATAAACCACCCTGTTCAGAACTTGTAAGTTCAAGTCTGTGGCTTCCTTTATGGAATCCATCCATCTCTTGTTTGGCCTTCCTCTTTTTCTACTCCCTGCTGTTTTTCCCAGCATTATTGTCCTTTCTAGTGAATCATGTCTTCTCGTTAGTCCAAAGTATAATAACCTCAGTTTCATCATTTTAGCTTCTAGTGATAGTTCTGGTTTAATTTGTTCTAACACCCAGTTGTTTGTCTTTTTCATCCATGGTACCCATAAACCTCTCCTCCAACACCACATTTCAAATGAGTTTATTCTTCTCTTATACACTTTTTTCACTGTCCAACTTTCACATCCATACATAGAGATTGGGAACACCATGGCCTGAATGATCCTGACTTTAGTATTTAGTGATACATCGTTGCATTTGAGGACCTTTTCTAGTTCTCTCATAGCTGCCCTCCCCAGTCCTAATCTTCTTCTGATTTCTTGACTATTGTATCCATTTTGGTTAAAGACTGTGCCAAGGTATTGATAATCCTTGACAAGTTCAATGTCCTCATTGTCAACTTTAAAGTTACATACATCTTCTGTTGTCATTACTTTAGTCTAGAGCCTTTGCTGTAGAATCTTGAGCATTACTTTACTTGCATGGGATGTTAAGGAAATAGTTCAATAATTACTGCATTCCCAGGGATTCAGTTTCTTTGGAATTGGGATATATATTGAACACTTCCAATCTATGGGCCATTGTTTAGTTTTCCATATCTGTTGACAATTTTTTGTCAAAATTGGGACAGATTCAGTCTCAGTAGCTTGTAGCAACTCTGTTGGTATGCCATCTGTTCCTGGTGATTTGTTTCTTCCAAATATTCTAAGAGCAGCTTTCACCTCACAATCTAAAATTTCTGGTTCTTCATCATAAAGCTCCTCCATGAATGAATCTGTCATCCTGGCATCTCTTTTATAGAGTTCTTCAGGGTATTGCTTCCATCTTCCTTTTATATCATCTTAGTCAGTCAGTGTGTTACCCTGTTGATTATTCAACATCCCTACTCTTGGTTTAAATTTCCCTTTAATTTCTCTAATCTTTTGGAATAGGGCTCTTGTTTTGTTGTCCTCTTCTATTTCTATACAATAACCATTGTAATAGTTCTCTTTGTCCCTATGTAGTAGTCTCTGTATTCTTGCATTTAGCGTTCTAACCATGTTTCTATCTCCTTTTGCTCCATTTTAAGAGTTTCTTCAGTCATCCATTGGGGAGCAGTATGTGTGTGGCCACCCGAAGGCCATGTAATGAATGCATTATGGCACAAGTAACGTTCAGAACTGAGGCTTCCTGATTAATAGTTCAGTCTTTCTGTCTCTGTGGCTATTACATTAGGCTACATGAGTAACGCACAGAACAAGAGCCTGAATTCATTTCTGTGTTTTTTAAAATGTCTCAAATATTTCCCCAAAGTATTTTTGTTCAAGGACCATGTCTCAGGATACCAGCATAAGAAAAGTGAAAGAAAAACAAGAATTATATGACAGATGACATATTATGAAGGCATAGAAAACAGTATAGTGCTTACCTTAAGAGTCTGACAATATGTACATTTTCAGCAAAAGGAAGCTAAAATGTGGTGATAACGTATGGTCCCAGTATGATCTGCATATGCTTAGTAAACTAAATGTGGAACACTATCTTAAGTTCCACTTGCATGGAAACTTGGAAGAGTCAATAAAATTTTAAAAAGGGATCCACTTCTCTAAGAAGTTATTGCTACATGCAGCCAGAGGAGGCTGGTGACTCCAATGTTATTGAGGTAGTGATAAAGTTATTGGGTCAGTGAATCCACCGGGTTTTACTCCAAACTTTCAAAGAGCTGTCCAAGGATTCACTGCCACGCTGACATTGGAGCCACTAGCCTCCACTATATGCAGCTCTTGAACCTATCTTCAGCTGTGGCATCAAACCACCTTTTCAATTATGTGTTTCTACCTGGAAGCAATTTGTAAGTTGGCAACTATTGATAAGAGAATAATCAGCTCATTTTGAATTTGGGATAGGGGTGTCAAGTGTGTACAGTACCCAATAATACAGATGCAGGTGTGAGGGGTAATGAATAAGCTGTGATTTTTCCAAATGTGATCAAGGATTATTTGGATCTTAGCACATGACGACCAACAATTGGTTCATTTGATGAGGGGCGGGGAGTCTGCCAAAATTATACGTCTCCTTGTAAACATTGTTGCCCTTTGAATTAAAAAAAAGATTTGAGGGTTGTTAGTTGTTTTTAGGAGTGGGTCTGATAAGTCATACTGACAGGAATTCAAGTATATTTGCTGTATATTTTTCTCCTTCCTATATGGATCAATGCCTGAACATATTTATGCACTTACTGTATATATTCATGCCATTTATTACTGATACTGCTATTGGCATATTTCTATATGCTTCTGCACTGCTATGCTAAGGATTTACTAGAAATATTATTCTACTATTTTATTCACATTTATAATTGTATCTTTAAAACATAAGAAATGCTCTTAATATTGAAATTGACAGAAATACAGTATTTGAGATAAAGCTAGGAATGTTTATAACTTTCTCCATCTTGTTTGTAAAACAAAGCTCACTGTCTGTTAAATTGCTTGTATGCACAATGGAACCAGCTAGTTGCCCAAGGCCACGGATAACAGAGTGGTCTATGGTATGGTAACATGTAGCGGATGTGTGGGAATGAAATACGAATGATTTTTTTTCTTTCTAGGGCTTATGGCTGAATCTGGAGGCTTGGAGCTGCTGAAGGTTATCAAGATGACAACTGGGCTATGTGTGTCTGGAATACATCAAACATAAACAAATGTTATAATTCTAATGTAAGTCTGAGTATCCTAAAAGAGATCTTGTGACCAGCACCCTTGACAGGTATCAGAATGGCATGAGAAAGAGGAGATGCAGTCTTGAGAACAGAGATGTGCCAAGGGACTGACATCACTACAAGTGCCAAGTGACCAATAGATGGATGAAATACCAGGGCTCAGTGAAGATATCAAAAGAACATCAAAACATTATTTGCCTATGAAGACACCCCAGCTTCACCAGAAGATTTGAGAACAGCTACCACCCGAGACTCCTGTGAGCATGCCACCTGCTTCTCCAAGTCTCTTCTCCCTCACTACAGTAACTGGCTGCCCCTGGCTACTTGAATGATTTTAGGTATGAAAGATCAAGACTATTGGGCATATTTAATTTTGCATTTTACTATTCTTGCAATGGGTGACTCACAAGAGTACCTCTGGCTGTGTCAATTGGACATCTTTCCATAAACTTTTAAAACCTTTTATATTGGTGTGGTCCCAATACTACTCCTTCTCGTTCCCAGTATCTCCTGGCTTGATCACCCAGAAGTGACTTTGGGTTCATTGGTAAGACCTAATTCCCAACACGCAATGTCAATACAACCTTGCTCTATTTGACATAGTAGATTTTAGTACTTCATGAACAAGTGGAGCCCTCAGCAAGTCACCTCCTACAGATCTTAATGTATGAAAGGAATTCTTATGGGGAAAGGTGTTCTATAAGAGATGCCCCCAAGCCATATAGATGATTGCAGAGAAACCAGTTTTTAGCCATAATAGTCAATTGGAACCTCCATGTTTAGAGGAAGTATATCTCTGAACTGAAATGGAAAATTGATTGACTTCATGCCTGCTTGTAGGCTATTCAGCAACTTTTGGTTGGCTGCAGTTAGAAGCAGGATGCTGGACTAGTTAGACTTTTGATCTGATCCAATAGATCCTGAGGGTGTATGAGGTAGACTCCCTGGCCTGTGGATCCAAATCTACATTTTGAACATATTTTTTGGTTGGAGAACTGTATTGCAATATTTGACCACTGCTATCCATGCACTGGTAGCCTCCAGGCTGGGTACTACAATATGCTCTATGTGAGACTGCCCTTGAGGGTTGTCTGGAAGCTGCAGTTGATACAACTGATCACTGGGGCAGAATATCACCAACATGTCACCCCACTGCTGAAAGAATTGCACTGGCTGCCAATTAGCTATTGAGTTAAGCTGAAGTTTCTGGTTTCGGTATATAAAGTCCTATATAGCTTGGGACCAAGATACCTGAAAGATAATCTCACTCCTTCTATAACCAGTCAATCACTGCGCTCTGCAGGTGAGGGCCTCCTGCAGATGCCATCTTTTCAGAATGTCCATTCTGCACAATATAGGAGTCATTGTGCCACCTACCCTTTGGAATTTCTCTCCCATCCTATATATCAGGTATAGAGAACCGTTGGCCCTCCAGATGTTGCTGAACTACAACTCTCAGCAGCCCAAGCAAGCATGGCCAATGGCTGGAGATGATGAGAACTGCACATCTGGAGGACCATAGGTTTCCAATACCTGCTCTGTGTACCCTCCCCCCCTCTCTGTGTGTGTATATACAAGCCTTTGAATGTTGTAGGGCTGCAGTGTAGTTACTGTACAGAGCTAAAGAGTCACATCCTGTAATCCACACACTTTTAGTGCACATTTCTCCTAATATACACATTTTGTATGCAATTTTGCCTAACATCCCATTTTTGCAAAATATTTCCCCTAATACATTTAATATTTTTCACATATATATTTTATGCACACTTTCCCTTAATGTATGCATTTGTTTTGCAATGGATTATAAAGGCGTTTAAGAGGTGTGCTGTATTGTTTTACTGCCTTCATTGCACTATTTTTAAACTGTGTTTGAATCATTTTAAGTGTATGTTTAAATGTTTTAATGTTGTATATAGTTTAATACAATTTTAAATGTATTTGTTTTTATTTGTAAGCTGCCCTGAGTTCCAGCTTTGGAAAAAGGGCGGGGTAAAAATAATGATATTATTTTTATTTTATTTTTATTATTATTACTACTACTACTACTACTACTACTACTACTACTAATAATAATAATAATAAAAGGGTTTCTAACTCCCAATTGTTTACCAATAGCAACAACAAAATGACTCTATTCATCCAAATTGGGCTGATGAAATGAAGAAAGACGTCTGTGAAAGGACTGTGAGCTCAGTTCAGCTCTGAAAACAAATGTATAGGCTCAGAATGGGCTCAGAGGGACTGTGTTCTTTCTTTCTGTGTGACTTATGCAGCTGGCTCTCCTTGGCGTTTGTCTGAAATATTTTTAAGTCACTTTTTAGAGCTAAATCCTCCCAAGGCAGCTTTCCCCAACTTAGCAAGAATATATAAATATGCATTTAAAACTAGAAATACACAACAGTAAAATGAATAAATAACAGTAACCAACGGTAATATTTAAAACAGTAAAACCCATTAAAACATTAGAATTGCAAAAGTAGTCAAATACAAAACAGAAGTAAAACAGTGTAGCTCAAATAAACTTTTGGTACAGCTTGGAGTTATAGTAAAAACAGCAACAACAAACAAGTAGCTCCAACAAGGCTGAAGTCTGCCCACCCCTGTGATAGGGCTCCTATTATGGCAAAGGACAGATTGATGCATGTTCCTGGGGACCCACCATCCAGGCAGGTGCATTTCACATCAGATAGCCTTCCAACCATCTTGAGCAATCCCACTTAAAGTGCACTGTAGTAATCAATCCTTCAGGCCATCATGGCATGAATGTGACCACTGCCAAATCCCTGTTCTCCAGGACACACAGACAGCATATCCTATGATCTTTGAAAGGTAGAAAGTACTTCTGGCTGCTACCACTGTCTGTGCTTTCCAAGAGCATGTGCAGGCTGATCAGTAGCTGTAAGATTTCATTTACTGGAAAACCCTAGATTAATATTATGACTTGGGGACAATCTTCCTCTTTATCCAGGGGCCTCTGAGTTGTGCAACTGAGCAACTTTGTCTATCAAGTGGTTAAGCCTCTGAACACAGTAGTTGCTGTTTGGGTTTTGCTTTTCCCCCTATAATTGATTTATCAATGGTAGCATCTTAACGATCTTTAAAATAAAGAAACCATTGACACCTTTTCAAAGGTATTTTGCAAGGCTCAGCTAATATTAAAATAGCACCAACCTTACGTGCTTTTTCAGCAAGTGACCTAATTAGTTAATAAAGTAATTGAATATTAAAAAGGATGTTGCAAGTGATTACAATTTAAGAGCCTTCAGAACATTATTAAAGCTATAAATCATACATCACTGTTTTAATTTGCATAGATACGGAATTGCTAATGGTCCCACGTGCATATGGTAGCTGGCAATTAGTCTTTTCGACAAAATGTTGGTGATGGCGGGTGGGTTACCAAAATCTCTCTTTTGTGTCTCTGTGTGTGCGTGTACTAATTTCTGATTTCAACACATAATCTGAGATTGTGGGGTTGCTTTTCAGGGCAAATGAGCTTTAGGTTCCTTTTTGTGCCTGAACAAAGTATCTCCAGTTACTCCAAGATCGCCTGTTGTTCTCTGTGCCATCTTGATAGTGGTGTTTTCACTACCACAGCTATGAGTTAGGAGAACACTCTCCTAGGATGGGGAATAGGGGGTTTTTATTTCTGCTCTGAACAGTCCAATCATACTTTCTTAGCTTAAGCTGTGGGGGTGAATTTCCCAGTCCAAAGCTTGCAATGGTGAAGTACAATCAGTGTTGTGACAAGGTGCCAACGCCTTCAATCCACACCACTTTACTCAGTTGAAACTGTTATTGTCCTTAATACAACAACCGCTTATGAAATCCTGATGTTAAGAGACTGACTTCCAAGGCCATTGCTTCCTGCCAGCTCTTTCCTAGATCACAAGCTAGTCTTTCAGGGGTGGGTTCTGCACTTTTTGTAACCCCAGTACAAAGCAGTAGGTAGAACTGTATTTTAATATAGTAAAGTATTTTAGCAGTGGCATTATGGATGGCCAAAGGTCCTTATTGTAAGGCAGCATTACCATCAAGCTTTAGTGACTCCATACGAAAACTGTGCATTGCCATCACCAGGTGCACCCAACCAGTTAAATGGGGCCCAATGAGCATTGGTGTATAGCCTTCAGATTTGCATTACATCCACCCTAGCTGTGTAAGCAGAAACTTGTTTCATTTACTCTAATTGGGATCCTTGTCTTCAACGAAAATTATACATCCTTTATTTCAGACTGCCACAGTTCTGTAGAACATACCCCAGATTGCTATAATACCCCCTTTTTCCTTAATTGCACTATCAACCTTAGCTTTGATTTACAAAGAAAAAATAGACAATGGCTAGTAAATGCTAGGCGCTGCATTGCTAGCATGTCTGTTTCACCTGTAACCATGGCTTATTTAGTTATTAAAACATTTCTATCCCCCCTTTCCTTAAAGGCAGCTAACACAATTAGTAAAATCAATAACAAAACAATGTAACAGCCTTTCCCAACCTTGTGCCCTCTAGACAGTTTAGACTATAACTCCCATCAACCTGAGCCAGCCTGGCCCAAACATCTGGAAGGCACCAGGTTCAGCAGGCTTAACACATGTTTCTGTGTAACAGCGGAACAAAGGGTAACTAGTTTCATGAGGACTAGGGCCCAAGAAATATGGCACTAATTATTAAATGACTGGTTCCTCTGAGATTCGCTGCAAATTAATCTTGAAAATGCCTCCCTTCTAAACACTGTGTTGTAGTCATATGCATTATAGTTGTAACATTATTGAGATAGTCCTGAAGAAAAGCTAATATGGATAGAACATACTTTAATTTTTTATACAAAACAATCTAACGAAACAAACACTTCATAAATGATAAATAAGCATGAAATCACTTGTAGTTTGTTTAGCACTATCAGACAACAGTAGAACTCAATTATTTTGCATTACATTTAAAGGTTGGCTAATATTCTCATTCTAAAACATACCTTTCAAAATATTTCCATGTGATTGCAGTGCTTGTCTCAGATTGCCCTGTCTAGTCATATGCTTCATAAAATGCATCACACTTCTGAAAAGTGTCCTGTTTTCATTTTGTCTTAACATTCTCCAATCAAAGTGCTTGGAAGGGTTGAAGTCTTAAATCTTTTATAAGTTCTTAGTAATATTGCTTAGAAATGTTTGGTGGGGGTTGGAAAGGTTGTGTATGTTTTCTATTCTTTCCCAGTCAATCCCAGTCCCATTTTTTTTAAAAAAGAAAGTTTGTTGTCTAGGCTATTTTTATTTTATTCTGTTATCATTGCTAACAATTGTTATTAAACCTTCTGGGCATATTTAGCCCCAGCTTTCTGAAAGTATTATCATTATCGTCATCATCATCATTGTCATCATCATCATCAACAACCAGCCAGGCAGCCAAACCATGTGGGCATATTAGCCAGCATTTTGAATTAAGAATTGTTGTTGTTTCCAATTGCTAACTGCCAACAGCAGGGAAAAATAAAAATACTGTTCAATAGAATAATATTCACTGCAATGTGCCCCCTATATGACAGGGTATTTTTTTTAACAAAATCTTTCTTGGAAAAAGCAAAATTTTAAAGGTGGCAACCTTGCCTGAAATTTGGCAAGGTTAATCCCCTCTATAGGGGATTTCATGTCCCTATGTGCATATTATCCCCATTGTGCTGCTAGACCATGCCTGCCTGATGCCACCTACATGTGTCTAACATCACAAACCTAATTTTAAAAGCCCTCATTTTTTTTTACAAAATCTTGAAGTAAGGAACAAGGAGAATACAGGAGTATGAGAACTGACATGACTGAGCACTCAGTCTAAAAAAGATTGGAAAAAGCAAACTTTAAAACTGGCTAGCATGAAAAACCCTGGAGCTACCAACCTGGAATTTGGCAGGGTTAATTCCCTCTGTAACAGCTGGTATAGCACAGTGGGGAGGACAGCCTGGCTGGGAGTCCAGAGTCTGTGAGTTCAAATCCCCACTCATGTATCCTGTGTGTTAAGTGCCAGCTAAAGATCACCCCCACAGTGAGTGGCTCAGGGATTACGTACACTGCCACCTGTGCAGCCGTGGGCAAGCTGCATAGTCCCAGGGAGCCCAGTTGCCCCCCAGCTGGCAGTTGCAGACAAGGAAGGGGCTGGCTTGTGCAGCTGTGGCAAGCTGAGCAGGCCCTAGCCAGCTGGGGAGGACTAGCCTCAGAAGGAGGCAATGGTAAACCCCCTCTGAATACCGCTTACCATGAAATCCCTATTCATACGGCAGCCATAATTCGGGATCGAACTGAAAGAAGTCCATTTCCAATTCCCTCTATAGGGGCTACCATGTCACCAGATTTCATGTCCTTGCTTGAAAAAACAAAACTGTTATGTCCATTTTAATTCTAAAACATTTAACACTTTAAAGGTGACAAGTATGAAAACCCCTGGAGCCATCCACCTTGGAACACAGTAGGTGTAATCTCCTATATAGTAGCTACCACATCTCCAAATGTCATGCCCTAGGTCAATCAACAAGAAAGTTATGACCGTTGTAGTTTTGCAATATAAGTAAATAGGATTTCCAGAGATTTGTAATCGGGTTTGAATCTGTCCAGACCAGATTGGGTCTGATCTGTATTTACAAACTGGAGCCACCAATTGGATCAGGGGTTGGTGCACAGCCCTAAAAATTAGAACACAAAAGAAGTGTGTGATTGAATGCATAACCAAAACAACATAGTTGCAAGCACAGTATATATCATTTGTGCAGCTGAATGTCATGAATTAAGGACTGAAACATAAATAGTAGTTGTCCAGGCCGTTATTGGGACTGAATATGGGAGAAAATAAGTTTAAGACTAGTTTTCCAGGCCCACTTCACTGCAGCCTGAGGAATGACCTGCGGAAATGAAGAGGGGGTCTGTCTAGCTGCCACTGCACTCTGCAGTCTTGCAGCTGCCCGAAAGAATGTGTTTGAGAAAAGCTGAGAAACAGAGTGCCTCCATATCAGTGATTCCCAAACCTCCCCCCCCCCACGGACCACTTGGAAGTTGCTGAGAGTCTTGGCAGACCACTTAATGATTTTTCTGCCTTCTGTAGCCATTGTAATATGTTGTGCTGAAAGCTGTATGATTTTAAACTGTACTTTTACAAACATGCTGCGGACCACCTCAATGAAGCTCATGGACCACGGTTTGGGAAATCCTGCTCTAGATGCTCTCACAGAGAGAGTTACATTGGGATTTTGCACCTCTGTCTATGCTTTAGCAATAAACTGGCTTTGGTTAGCCAACATGGTACTGATCAAAGAACCAAAGAGATTTGCTTGGAAGCACCGATCTAGGCATCAACCAGAAGGGCAGTTCTGTACAATGCAAAGATGACATTTTCATCAACTCAGTAGAAGATGCCTTAATATTGTAAGAGTTTCTTCAGTCTTCCATTGAGTTCTTTCTCTCTTTTTAACTAGAGGTATTGTCTTCTTGCATTCTTCCCTGATAATGTCTCTGACTTCACTCCAGAGTTTATTTATTTATTTATTTATTGCATTTTTATACTGCCCCACTAGCATAGCTCTCTGGGCGGTGTACAACCATTACAATAAATACAATAGAATTACACAGAACAATACAAAAAATATAAATGCAAATCCACAATCTAAAACCAATTAAAACATGTTTAAGAAAAGCTAAAATGCCTGATAAAATAGGAAGGTTTTGACTTGGCGCCGAAAGGATAACAATGTCGGCAACAAGCGCACTTCTTCAGGAAGACTATTCCACAGTTCGGGGGCCACCACTGAGAAGGCCCTAGTTCTTGTTACCATCCTCTGAGCCTCTCTATGAGTCGGAACTCGGAAGAGGGCCTTCGATGTTGAGCGTAGTGTACGGGCAGTTTCATATCGGGAGAGGCGTTCCGAAAGGTATTGTGGTCCCGCGCCGTATAAGGCTTTATACGTTAAAACCAACACTTTGAATCTGGCCCGGAAGCATATAGGTAGCCAGTGCAAGCGGGCCAGAACAGGTGTTATATGTTCAGACCGCCTGGTCCTCGTTATTAGTCTGGCCGCCGCATTTTGCACCAGCTGTAGCTTCCGAACTGTCTTCAAAGGCAGCCCTACATAGAGCGCATTGCAGTAGTCCAATCGAGAGGTTACCAGAGCATGAACAACTGAGGTGAGATCTTCTCTGTCCAGATAGGGACGTAGCTGGGCCACCAACCGAAGTTGGTAGGACGCATTCCGTGCCACCGAGGCTACTTGAGCCTCGAGTGACAGAGAAGGATCTAAGAGTATTCCCAGACTACGAACCTGCTCCTTTAGGGAGAGTGTAACCCCATCCAGGACAGGGTATATATCCACCTTCTGATCAGAGAAACCATCCACCAACAGCATCTCAGTCTTGTCTGGATTGAGTCTCAGTTTATTAGCTCTCATCCAGTCCATTATCGCAGCCAGGCAACGGTTCAGCACATTGACAGCCTCACCTGAAGAAGATGAAAAGGAGAAGTAGAGCTGCGTGTCATCAGCATACTGGTGACAACCCTATGAGATTTGAGGATTAATTAAGGTAACTACTGGAGGAAAGTGATTTTATAATATAATTTAAGACAGGATTGTTATATATTGTAGACCTATAACTGATCTGTGACAAATGGGAAGTCAACATTTTATTTTTTTGTTTAATCATTTTTGTTTTGTTTTGTTTTTTGTCTTTGAATGTTTTATGATTTTGTTTTGTTTGTTTTATGAAAATTTGAATAAAAATTATTGTAAAAAAAAAAAAGCATACTGGTGACAACGCACTCCAAAACTCCTGATGACCACACCAAGCGGCTTCATGTAGATGTTAAAAAGCATGGGGGACAGAACTGACCCCTGTGGGACTCCATATTGGAGGACCCACGGTGTTGAGCAATGTTCCCCAAGCACTACCTTCTGGAGACGACCCATCAAGTAGGAGCGGAACCACCGCAAAGCAATACCTCCAACACCCAACTCCACAAGCCTCTCCAGAAGGATACCATGGTCGATGGTATCAAAAGCCGCTGAGAGATCAAGGAGAATCAACAGAGTTACACTCCCTCTGTCTCTCTCCCGACATAGGTCATCATACAGGGTGACCAAGGCTGTCTCAGTGCCGAAACCAGGCCTGAAACCTGATTGAAATGGATCTAGATAATCAGTTTCATCCAATAGCGCCTGGAGCTGGCTAGCAACCACTCGTTCCAAGATCTTGCCCAGGAATGGAACATTCGCTACTGGTCTGTAACTATCAAGATTTTCTGGGTCCAAGGAAGGTTTTTTCAGGAGTGGTCTCACTACTGCCTCTTTCAGACAGCCAGAGACCACACCCTCTCGTAAAGAGGCATTTATCACTTCCCTGGCCCAGGTAGCTGTTCCATCCCTGCTAGTTTTTATAAGCCAAGAGAGGCAAGGATCTAGAGCAGAAGTGGTTGCACGTACCTCTCCAAGCACCTTGTCCACGTCCTCGAGCTGAACCAACTGAAATTCATCCAACAAAACATGACAAGACTGTGCTCCGGACACCTCCTTAGGATCAACTGCTATAAACTGGGAGTCTAAGTCCCGGCGAATGCATAAGATCTTGTTCTGGAAGTGCCCAGGAAACTCATTACAGCAGGCTACCGATGGTACTATCGTGTCCTTCGGGCCAGAGTGAAGTAGCCCTCGGACAACTCTAAAAAGCTCCGCTGGATGGGAAAGAGAAGACTTAATGGTGGCAGCAAAATATCTTCTTTTCGCCACCCTCACCGCTTCTAAGTACAGTTTTGTAGAGGCACTTACCAGTGCATAGCTGCATCCGTCGGGAGTTCGCCTCCACCGCCGCTCAAGCCGCCTCCTATCTTGTTTCATCGCTCTCAGCTCGGGAGTATACCAAGGAGCTGTATGAGCTCTACACAGGAGAGGGCGCGCAGGAGCAATCGTGTCAACAGCCCGAGCCATCTCCGTATTCCACAGTTCAACCAGGGCTTCGACAGGAGCACCAGTCTTTTCAGCCGGAAAATCCCCCAGAGCCCTTTGAAAACCCTCAGGATTCATTAGTTTCCGGGGGCGGACCAATTTAATAGGTCCCCCACCCTCGCAGAGGGGAAAAGACACTGTGAGTCTGAACTTCAACAAGCGGTGATCTGTCCATGACAAAAGAAGAGATATAAAATTCCCCACATCCAGATCATCATCTCCATGTCCCGTAGCAAAAATAAGGTCTAGGGTATGCCCCGACACATGCGTTGGGCCATTAACATATTGGGAGAGCCCCATGGTTGTCATGGAGGCCATGAAGTCCTGAGCCGCCCCAGTCAAAGTAGTCTCGGCATGGATGTTGATATCCCCCAGTACTAAGAGTCTGGGGGATCTCAGCAATACCTCCGAGACCACTTACGTCAGCTCAGTTAGGGAAGCTGTTGGGCAGCAGGGTGGGCAGTACACCAACAGGATTCCCAGTCTGTCCCTCTGACCCAACACAAGGTGTAAACATTCCAGACCAGTTGTTACATGGACATGGTGCTTGATGAGAGAGATGGAACTCTTATAGACCACAGCAACCCCCCCTCCCCGACCCTCAGATCTACCATGATGCTGAACCAAGTACCCCCGGTGGGCAGAGCTGGGAAAGGCTAGCCCCTCCCTGCTCACCCACCCAGGTCTCAGTTATGCATGCCAGATCGGCCGCTTCATCCACGATCAAATCATGGACAAGGGAGATTTTATTATGTACCGATCTGGCATTTAAAAGCAGCAACTGGAGATCCGAGGGTTGGCTGAGAGGACAACCAACAACCCTGTGGTTGTGAGGAGGACCGGACAGTTCTTCTGGTTCTCTGTCAACTAAGTTTAAAACCTCAAATCTGTTCCTTATTTGATCTTTATATTCTTCTGGGATGTTATTTAAATTGTATTTTGGCATTATGATTGCTTTGTTCTTCTTTAGCTTTACTATGATTTTAGATATTATCAGTTCATGATCTGTACCGCAGTCTGCTCCTGGTCTTGTTTTTGCAGAAAGTATGGAACTTCTCCATCTTCTGCTACCAATTATATAATCAATTTGATTCTTATATTGACCATTTGGTGATGTCCACGTGTACAGTCGTCTTTTTGGTTGCTCAAAAAATGTGTTTGCAAGAAACAAATTATTGGCTTCACAGAATTCAATAAGTCTTTCTCCTGCTTCACATTTCTGTCTCCTAAGCCCCATTCCCACAATTCCTAGTTCTTCTCTATTCTTTACTTTTGCATTCCAGTCCCCCATGATTATCAGCACATCTTGTTTTGGTGTGTGATCAATTTCTTCCTGTACTTCTGCGTAAAATCTCTCCAATTCCTCTTCTTCTGCATTTGCCATTGGAGCATAGACTTGGATGATGGTTATGTTGATAGATTTCCTGTTAAATCTTATTGATATGACTTGCTCAGCCTTTGCATTGTAGCTCCTAATTGCTTTTGCTACATCAGTTCTCACTATTAAAGCAACCCCGTTTCTTCTTGATTTCTCATTTCCTGCATAAAATATTTTGTAGTTGCCTGATTGAAAATGTCCCATTCCCGTCCATTTTAATTCACTCACGCCAAGTATCGTAATGTTGATGCGTTCCATTTCTTGCTTGACAATTTCTAACTTTCCCTGGTTCATGCTTCTCACATTCCATGTTCCTATTGTGTGCGTCGTACAACTCCCGACTCTCCTTTCGCATCTGGGCGCATCAGCCTCTGGGCTTCCTTGTGGATTTGACCCAGCTGCGTCACTAGTCACAGTGCTACTCGTACTGTCTGTTGTTCTTCCCCAGTAGCGCAGTGAGTGCCTTCTGACCTGGGGGTCTCATCTTCCAGCACTATCTTGTGTTGCGTTTTGGATAGTCTATTCATAGGGTTTTCATGGTAAGAGGTACTCAGAGATGGTTTACCATTGCCTTCCTGTAACAAAAACTGGAGCCTTGTTTGTTACCTGACGATGAGTGATAAAGGCTGAGCTGAGCGATAACTGGTTCCTAAAGAATGATTCACACTCTACTACCCACTAGCATTCAATGCAATGAGGCATTTGAAGCCCTGTTTTGTTGAAATTTTAATTAAATAACAGTCTAATGGAAGAGGCAAACTCTGAGCTTCTTTACTTCAATGAAGCATGACAAGCTCACTGCTGATTTTGAAACAAATTGATTCCCACTGTCTGATAGCATAAAGAATAATTGGGCAAGATGTTCAGACCCAAATCTACACACATGAATTGGTTAAGAGCCCATAATAGCAGCCAAGATTAGTACTAGAAGCTGTCACATTCTGTTTAAATCAGGCTGTAACACTATACTTACCTTGGTTGGAGTAAGTCCCATTGAACTCAGTGTTGCTTCCATAACACTATTGGATTGCAACCTCTGTCTTTTTCAAAGACTAGTCAAATCTATTGCCAAAAGATGGGTTTGCAGTTGCACCAGCCAGCCACAGGCAAACTGTATGTGTGCACTTCAACTCAGGCACCATCTGCGCTATACATTTAAAGCAGCATCATACCACTTTAAACAGTCATGGATTCCCTCAAAGAATACTGGGAGCTGTAGTTTGTTAAGGGTGCTGAGCAGGGCTTTTTTGTGACAGCACTCACCAGTACAGAATATCACCATCTCTTTTTTTGCTGTCCATAGCAGGCATTTTGTGATGCACCCACAGTACTGTTATCAAGATGTGAGTACCAGTACCTCATTTTTTTCAAATAAAAGTACTGACACTGAGTGTTGTTAGGAGACTCCCATTCCCCTCATAGAGTTACAATTCCCAGAGTTCTCTGTGAAGGATTGATTGATAAACCACTCTGAGAACCATACCTCCCAGCACCCTTTGTAAACTACAGTCCCCAGAATTCTTTGGGGGAAGCCAAGATCATTTAAAGTGGTATGATACTGCTTTAAATATATACTGCAGATGGGGCTGGCAGATAGAGGGTAGGTCTCTCCAATACCAAACTATTCATTGGATCAGGGCTGTGATGGCATTAAGGCATAATTTTTGCAGTTTTGCAGCAAAAGTTGTGGAGAGATACAACTATAGATCACACATGTCACATCGTGTTTGGCTGTCAGGGGAGGAGAGGATAGCAAACCATAGGTAATTAGGGAGGATAGACTTCATTCCGTGATGCCATGTCAACTACAGGTCCTATCCAAGTGTGCCACAAATATGTTGTGCTTGTCTTTTAACTCTGTCTTTTAATTGTAGCTTTGGGGTGGGCGATTTAATTTTTATGGAAGGGTTAACATCCCCCTCCCCGTGTCATGGGCCCAATACAAATGAGCCATCTCGGCTCCTACAAGGTCTCCTGTGTGGCCTCTAGTTTTGCCCTCAACAAACCACTCTCTAGAGGGCATAGAAAGCTCTGTATGTACTACAGGGTACATCAGTGTGGCACTTTCATACTTGTGGCACACTTATATCATGTGTGTATGCAATACATTGCACCAACACAGAAGCAGAAAATTGGTTCTGCACGATTTTCTTGTGAAAAAGCCGCTGCTCATGTGCCCCTCAAGGCCTCCTAAGCTCTTCATGACTGGTACAGTACCAACTAATCCAAACGTTGGCCATCACTAGCTGCATTAACACTGTACAAGGCTTAAGCAGCCTTGAGGGGCAGGCAAGCAGCTGTCTTCTCTTGTCCCATCCATAGTTTCACTGGAGATACCAGGCAGCAGAGAAGAAAAATTAGTCTGATGGAATGAGCGAGGAGCCATCCAAACTGCATCCCCCACCCCAATAACTTAAAAATCTGAGGTTTGGGCTAAAATGTTCACAAAAGCCTAATTCTAGGTAGCAGTTTATATAATGACCTTGAGTCTATATATATCCCTTTGAGCCAGTGTGTAGCGGTTAGAGTGTTGGACTACAACCTGGGTAGCTCACTGGGTGACCTTGGGCCAGTCACTGCCTCTCAGCCTCACAGGAAGGCAATGGTAAACCACGTCTGAATACCACTTACCACGAAAACTCTATTCATAGGGTTGCCATTAGTCGGGATCAACTTGAAGGCAGTCCATTTCAATTTTTTAGGCTTTGTTCGAAAAGTCTCTGATGGAAGCATTTGCTTCGTAGGATAAAATGCGAAAGGATGTGATTGGTGTGTGTGTTCAAAGCTAATTAAACTATATTACTTTATTTTAAAACCACCTGTATCAAATGAAACAGGAAAAGCAGCTTTTTCATCCAGCACTCTTCCAGGATTCCCTTTCTACTTTAAATTGGACTCTTGGTTGAAACACATGCATTAAATGCCCTTTCCTCTACTGTGCCTGCCTTTCGTATGGACTGCAATACCATTTTTGCCAGCTGAGTAGAACATAAATTCTCTTTAAACCATTGCCATCTAGTGGGCAGTACTAATGACTACAGAACAATTTTTTGAAGGGAATATAGAGAAAGTAGAAAGCCTTTCTTCTCTTTGAAAAATTGCAGCAAGAGATGGGAGTATTGGTTCTCATGCATACACAACAAGAGCTTACAGGGTGAGCATTTCATATTGTGATGCCTTTTGCCCTCCAAATATTGCTGGATGACAACAACCATCCTTGATCATTGGTCATGCTAGCTGGACTGATGGGAATTGATGTCCAACGACATTTGGTGGGCCACAGGTGAGCCACCCCTGCTACTTTTTAAAAAACCAGGGATAGAGAATTTCAGTCTAGGCTAGAATCATCACAGGACACTGAAAGGAAACATAGTATTTATATATACATTTCTCAGATACTTCTCTGTAAAAGTGTACACAAAGCCTTCTACCCCCCTCAAAAAAAAAACCCTACTCCAAAAGCAGCCAAACCTTTACAGGTAAAAAAAAAGGTAAAGGTGTCCCAGCACTTGTAGTGCGAGTCGTTTCCGACTCTTAGGGTGATGTCTTGTGACGTTTACTAGGCAGACCGTATATATGGGGTGGGATTGCCAGTTCCATCCCCGGCCTTTCTTTACCCCCCAGCATATGCCGGGTACTCATTTTACCGACCACGGATGGATGGAAGGCTGAGTGGACCTCAACCCTTTTTACAGGAGATTCAACTTCCTCCTTCTGTTGGAATCAAACTCCAGCCGTGAGCAGAGCTTCGGCCTTTACAGGTAACTAATCTAAAAAACTGTAACAGCAGACAGCTGTGTGAATAAAGATTGTGCTGCTTCCTAGTGAGCAACAAGGAAAAGATCTTATGGGGTTATGCAAAGAACATAAAAGTGTTCTTGTAAAAAACACCAAAGACAAAGGGCTTTAGGCAACAGGAAGAGATGCTGTGTGTTTTTTGGGGGGGAGAAAGGCTTTATTTCCAACTGGAAGCAACAAGGGGGGGAGCAAGGGAGTTTGTTTCCTCCTGCTTGGGCGGGCATTTGTCCATGGTCCTCTTGACTTGATCCTTGTCAGCTCCCAATATGCAGTGACAGGAACTATTCTGTCTCTAACCTTGGTTCCCATTTTTTTCCTCCCTCTCTCCAGTACATACAGGTTTCCTATATGGAAGCACAAAAGCCCCAAGCAGACAAGACAGCCCACAGTGCTATCCTCCTGCATGCTTGGCATGTGACCAGAACTGATACCACATTTCACATCACAGATGCTTAACTTCAGCAGAAGGATTGCAAGGTCTTTCAATTCTCCACAAGCCAATGAGGGGTGTGGAGAACACCTTCACTATTCCTTTATTTATTATGGAACGGTGTCTCACACATTAGTTTTTTCCTAGCTATGCTCTATTTTTCCTAACCCTTTATTATTGCTGCCACTACGCATCTCAATACCATCTATTTTCTACCTCAGTTGAATCACCAGTAGCTATGGTTAATAGGATAAAACAGCACAGATCCAAGTATAAAGTAAAAACAAAGTAGATTGTGTTTTATTTTAAATAATTATTAATATAAATAGAAAGCAATGTTTGTATGTATGGTTTAACAAACCGGATGGTGACCTCCACTTTGTTACAGTTGCTTTAAATAGGAATGTTAACACTATATGGTTACTGTCACTTTAAATATTACAAATCCAATTACATTTCTGCTGTCACTTTAAGAGAATAATTGTGTTAGTTTCAGTTCCTCCCCTATTCAAAGCAGAGTTTTCCCTATACCACTTCTCCCCAGTAAACACTCATTAAGTAGGCACCAAGGACTATACTTGCAATATTCAATCAGATCCACGAACATTTCCCGCTGGAGACCCTCGGGCTTCTCTCAAGGCTTATGTCGCAGTCTTCCCCCCATCCAGCAACTGCTGTTGCCTCAGGTTTTCAAGCAATCCCACTGATTGCTGTAGAACTCTCCTGAAAGCTGCCTCTTTTCCCTGCAAATCTTCTTCTACAGCTCTAGCCAGTGATTTCGACTCTTGACTTCTCTCAGGCTTCAACAAGCCTCTCTAAGCTACTTCTTAAGTCCCTCGATGTCCACTGCATAATTCTTCCTTCAGCTGACCAACCACCATGCATCTCCAGGCCCTGCTTGACCAGAGCCTAGCTTTTTCCTTTCTCAGATCCCAGCCCCCATCCCGTCAATAATTTCAGTTTGGGTGGAATTCTGCCCCCTCAGTGGCCTATAACTATAATTCAACAGGATGGAGCAGAATGTCCACCAACTAACCAATTGGAATTTTCTAGTTTCTGATGCCTTCGCCCATGTACATATGATATATCCCCTGGTTTGACACATTGCAGTAACTGTCACTGCACATCTCCCAGCATAAACTCATAACAGTTCACAGACAGTTAACCTTTTAACATTAAACTATGAATAAATCAATTTATACATCCCCAAACTGAAAACGTTTACCTCAGAAATCATCTTGTTTCTACACAAGGGGGAGTTCTCTCTCCCTTGCAAATGCATTCTCTGAAATACAAAAGCATTATTCATCCCAGTTCTGCAAACAACTAAACCGCTTAACAGAAAATAGATAATTTTTCCAGCAACCATAAATGATGGGCTAATCTTAGCAGTGGACTCTATTTTGCTTAGACTTCTCTTCCCGCCCCCTTTAAAAAGTCATGCTTTTGGCCTCAAGATGATTGTGTTCTGCTAATAGATGATGGTGAATAGTTTTAAGGCAACTGCTTTTTTTATCCACTTCTTAGCTGCTTGTTTTGATAGTTTAATTATATTGTAGGTTACTGCAGAAAAACAGGGTAAGTGCACAAATATTCCTAGCTTCACAATTCTCAGAATATAGGTTGTCCAAATAAATAAATACATTAAAACTGGTTAAAAATTAGTCTGTAAGAAGTAACTCTGGAGTAGTCTATGTTACATCAATATATTTATTGCCTTAGAGGTTGAACCCTTTTGTATACAGAAATTTACATTCATCAAGCAAAAAAAAAAGCTATACATTCATTGTTAAGTTCGTAGCAGCGATTTCTTCTCAGAAATAAAACAGGAAGACAGATTAAACAACTTGCACATTCTTTCCAATCCCAAGTACTCTGAAAGGGTAAAACATATACTTTCAGCAAACTCAGGGTTTTGCTTTGCTCACAGGCATTAGTTGTGTATTAAATACCAGATATCTGTATCCTTTATGAACTGTTAAGTTGGAAAGCTAGAGAGCTAATATCAAGAAAAAGGATGTGGACTCTGTAATAGGTATTTTTGCTATTTTTGTTTACATATATTCTCCAAAGATGCAAGCATTACCCCCATTTTACAAATGAGATCACTCACCAAGGAAAAAAGGACACAGGAAGCAAAGGGCACAGAAGAATCAAACCCAATGACTGATGCTAAGGCTATACCTGTACTACAAATTCAAATCAGTTTTGAATCTGTCATGGTGGTCAGCCAAAGAACCCTGGGAACTGCAGTTCAATTCAAACTACAGTCAGAACACTGTATTTTCCAAGATTCACAGGGAAAACCGTAAAACAAACCAGTTTAAAATGGGTAGCGCAGTACAGATTCACTTACCTAGCTTTAGGTGCTGAAGCCCAGCCTATACAATTAAACTGGGCAAGTATGTTCCATCAGCACAGCAGTCAGCTGGAGAAATTTCTAACAATGTCAATAGATAAGCTGTATGAGTATTTCTCTTTCTCAGCTTAAAACTGATCTATCAAGGAGAAGATACAAGGATACAGCTGCACTTTGCTCTGAAGCAGTGAAAATCAAACATAATTGCTAAAGGAGCCCAAAGCAGCTTTCAGGGTTTTCTCCACCCCCACCCCCCGAGGGAAAGCTCCAGTCTTTTGGGAGAAAAGGGAAGAAACAGACTAGATATGTTTGTACACAACCTGATCAAACTCCTTTTCACTCTAAATGATTACATATCTGACAGAATCTAAGGTGCACTAATCCTGTTCCGTTGTGAAGCTAATAAAACAGGTATCCAGAAATATCACAAGCCTTTTTCTCTTTTGTGACAGGCTCTCCTCTGACAGCAAAGAGCAATAGCACTTTTTCAGAGAAATCTAAAAAGGATTGTATACATCAAGAGAAAAGTTATTTACATGACTCTTCCACTAAAGTAGGCCTCTGGAATCCATTTTGAGGAAAAGCTTCAACAAGGCACTGGTGTATCCCTAGTGCTGAATAGAAATTTGAGTATCTGCATCTTCATCCACAGAAGAACTTCTGTTGCAAACTAGGAAAACCAAATTAAAATATGCTTCAACCACTCCCAGAGTGCCCTTTGTGAGCTGTGTGCAATGAGCAATCAGTATCTGACACACTGTAGATTCTTACTGACAGAAGTGTAAATATGCACCATTGAACTAATATTCAGGCAAAAATGGTGAAATCAAGATAGGAAATTATTTTTCCCTATAACTAGAGTAGGAGGATCACAACACTACACAAAACCCTCAAAATGGCAGGTGGTCTACAGCAGGAAGAACCTGAGCTTTAAGACTTTCATTCAGGCTGCCAAAAACACAGTTACTGCCTTCACCTTGGACTATTCAGTCATACATAAAGGTTTGCCACACTATCTGCCCTTAAAGGTTTACCAACTCTTCACAAAAGGGCATCTCTGGCTTCAACAGTTGAATAGCAAGGAAGAGGTTCAGTAAGTGCCACAGTGACGAAAAAAACCCCACCTGCCGAACAGCAACTGAGGCACAGTTTCCTGCTCAAACGAAAGGGTGGGGTTAAATACTGTTACTTCCCCATGGAGGTCTTTAAAAAAAAGCATATTTGCAATGGTACTAAAATGGTGACCGTATTTCATTCCACTGGTATAGAAATACTACAGGCACCTGGGCAGAGCCGCCCCTAGGCACCGGGAAGTGGGGCAGTTGCCCCCAGCCCCACGCTTTGGGGGGCCCAAGGAAGCTTCTGTTCTCACCTTCCCGCGCCTTTCCCCTTTTAGCAGCTGGTGCCTCCCGCTGTCGGCTTTCCTGCCGCAGAAAGGGGGGAAAGCCTCTGAGAGAAGGACGAAGAAGCTTCTTTCCCCTCCCTTCCGCCTCAGGCAGCACTGCAGAGGCAGCTCTGTTCAGCACAGGGGAAGAGGCAGGAGAGTGGTGGTGGCGGCAGCGAGGCAGACCAAGGTGAAGGTGCAGAGCTGCAGAAGTGCTGTCGTCGCCGCCGCTCGCTTTTCTAAGGAGTTTCGCAACGCACCTCAGAGTCGTGCTCACCTTCCTGTTTCTTCTCCTGTAATGGAGCCAGATCAGAGGGTGTGACCTCTAGCAAGATTTGAACTCTCACGCTTAAAAACAAATAAAGCAGGACAGGGAGAGGGAAGGGATTTTGACTATGGCTTTCTTCCACAAGAGAGCTGTGGGATGCTTTTCCTCCCTGCTCATCGAGTGCAGTTGAGTTCGTTGTGTCTTACTACCAGGCAGTGGTTATAGATTAACAGGCCATATTTTCCTTTGCAACACTAAGGTTAGGTGCTGCAACAAGAACAAAATATTTGTCTTGCCTCATGTGTGTGTGTGTGTGTTAAAATTTTATAGGCTCTTTTTCCGTTTCCTCATCCTTTAGTTAGTAAGCTACATGTCTTCTACCTCATGAGTAAAGGAAGATACAGAGACTGGTGTTCCAACCCCTGTCAGATTACAGGATAGACTAGAAGCAGACCCTTTCAGTACAGAGTTGCAGAAATATGTTTGGATGCTCTAAGCTTGTAAAAGTGGACATCTGATGAGTTTTTTTTTTAGTACAATGAGAAAATAGTGTATCTAGTACTGTTCACGTTGAGAGAGAAAAATAGTGCCAAGACAACAGAGGCGTGAATTTGATTATAAATTAATTGTGCCGCTAGTTCATTTGAGTGTTGAATATAATTACACATATTCATAAATAAAATATCTCTCTCTCTCTCTAAATATATAAAGAATGTGGGGTGTCCCCAACTATGCTTTTGCCCCGGGCCCTGGCACATGCTAAGGGAGGGCCTGCACCTCGGTGACCCACATGGGTAGGGGGTTTTCAAATGTGACACCTACTGAGTAAAATGCTGCCACACAGATCTTTTTGGTCTTAGTCCTCCACACCTAGCTATTTTTTTTCTTTTTTATGGATGGGCTGAGGACCAACCATTACTGGAGAGTTACCCACTCCATATCAATAGATGTAGTAAAACACCAGCCAAGGGGCAAAAGAGCCAATTTGAAAGAGCAAGTTTAAGGCAAAAGCACAGACTAATGCAGCCAAGATGCACACACACTCCCCCCATCCAAATAGCATTGCTTTGTGTATTTTGATTCTGTCGTTCTACTGAAATGAATGGTAAGCTCCTGCAGGCAGGAGAGCTTGATGCCTATCTGGAAGCTCTTTCACACTAATAACTGCAGGACTGGAATGCAGAAAATGATTCTGGAAGACAAAAACAGTAGCAATGTAAATACTGAAGCATGAAGTAGTAAACTTACAGAACCAGGCTTTTGATTAACATAAAGCAACAAAACAATGGATGTTAAACTCACTAACAATGGCATTATCAGCAAAGAACCATGAGTGAAGCAACCTGGTAAAATGAATCAAATCAATAATTATCTTCAGATTCAGGATGGAGAAAGCAAGAAGGCAGTCAGGAAGAATGGATTTTGTCAAATATAAAAGCATTTGTCTTCTAAATAATCTGGAAACCGACCACTGAAGGAAAAATCATACAGAGAGCACAGCAAAACGTGACGGTCCACTTAATTATCTATGTGGGGCTCAACCTTACTAAAACAGAATGTGAAAGAGCAAGCAGCCCAAGAACAGATAAGACTCCCCTCCAAAAGAAGAAAAAGTGGTATTTTTTGAAAAAAGAACAGAGATATGTAGGTGAACATTTTAAGTTAAAAGAAAACTCTCTAGAGTACAGAAGCATCTGTACTTTGAGGAGAAAAGAATCACAGAGAAGGTCATGAACAGATACAAAACCCGTTCAATCCAGCCATGAGAATCTCTTAGGATCATTTTTGCGATAGCCTTTGTAGCAAAAGTGACAGGGAAAAGCCAAACTGGAAAGGGCAAAAGAGAAGCTGCTTGGGGAATTTAGAAACTACTATTTCATGTTCCTAGATTTCTTTTTAAAATGAAGCAGACGAGAAATAGTTTTGTGCTGTATGTTTTAAAGTACAGTATGGCAAAGAATGACCTGAGGAAAGGACATAATCCAAGACAAGGCATTTTGCATATCCCATTCCACACTCAATGGGAAGGCTACATATCAAGTCAGGAGGTTACACTAAACGTATCAAATGACATGGAAATTCAAGTTTGGTTCAATTTATTTTTCTAGCACTTTTCTCTTCCTTTCCATCTTTGTCATCTTGAGCGCTATTAGGCTGATAACACAATGTCTAATCCCCTGAAATTCCCAATACTCTGGGCAGAACAACACATGGTGTGTCATTCCATGCTTCTTATTCACACAATTGAAAGCAGAATGCCACAGCAAGGGTGCACAACCATTTCTCCTCATGCTATTTTCCTGCTGCTTTCTCCACACTTCTTTAATCTCAGATAAGGATTCCCCAGGAAAGATAGCATGAGGGGAAATGGTTAGGAAGCACTTCTTACATTGGGCTTCCATTTCAAACTGCAGCCGCAGATTTGGGGGTGGGCATGAAATTCTGGGCTCCCCAAATAGAGGCCATTTCATCAAATATTTTCTGACAGGGCAAAATTCTCCAGCAGTTTTGAGAGAAGGTGAATCATTAGCAGCAGCTCTTGCTGCCTTTTCGTTATGTTCTTTTTTGCGCAAAGCTCCTGTGTATCCCACATGTTGCCTTGGCTGTGTTTAATTTCAAGGCACTGTGTGGCTGCCTCCACACAGAAACTCTGGCACAAATACTCCCCCCCTCACTTGAAACTGTTGGGAGATCCCACCATGATCATCATCACCCAATTTTGCAACCCATAAGTGAGCTGGAGAAATAGAGGAGGGAAACTGAGCTCTACACATGAATGTATTTAAAAGCGTGAAAAAAGAATCATGAATTACATGCAACATCTAGTTCCACATAGAGTTGCTATATTTCAACTTGTTAGTGGAAAACCTCACTCGTTACAAGATTGCCAGGTTATTGTTGAAAATCAGAATGACTTACAAAATAACCTATATATTTTTAATGAGAGACTGTGTTTCTGTACAAGTTTCATAATTTCTACAGAGTTTCTATGGAGATTTTTAAAATGCCTCCCAATATTAGATTCATTCCATTCCTATATGCACTATGGAGGCAATGTCCAGCTACTGGAGTGCTACATATACTCACTGTAAACAGAGGGCATTATTATCCTACATCATAAAAATCTATCTTGGCATACAGTTTATATATATGTATTGTTACAGTATGTTGCAGTGTTTCTTCTGACAATTACTGAATAACAAGGAGGAAATAATTAATAGCACTGATTTTCTAAATAATCACCATGCATACTTTTCAGTAGTCTTAAAACATGCTTCTCAGGAGCAATCAGACTAGCATTAGAGATGTGTCATTCAGAACTTGGAAGCAATTGGGAATATCCTTGTAGATATCACAAGCAAATTATTCTCTACGATCACCATCAGGGAAAACAGCATCTCAAAGCCACCTAGATAACGTATAACTGTGCCTGGCATAAAACACCATCTTTTCTATTTTAAGCAACATATATGCACATTGCCTTAGCCTTTACTACTACACCACAGAAATAGATGAAATGAACTATAAAAGACAGGATTGCAATTTCTGGGTTGTTTAAACCCAATTTACTATATATACATTGAGACAAGCTCCAGGTAGAGAAGCTATGTGTTTAGCTACATTCACAGTTTGCTGGTGGCATGCAGAGGGGAGTGGGAGAGGATGGGTTAAGACCACAGGCTGTATAAATACTGAAGAAAAGGCCAAACACTGCCTTTGATCACAAATAAAAATGAATTAGAGAGAAAGGTTCCTCAGCAAAGACCACCATATTCCATTTCCATTTACTTTTTCTCCAAGATACCAGTTTGGACACCAGAGGGCACTGCGGTCCAACTCTGGAATACCTCCCCCCAACCCCTGGCCATGCACTATTAGGAGGTAGGATAGATGGGGTCCAAGCAAGCCAATACCTAAAGCCATTCCTCCTTTTTCACAAGCTTTATTCCATAACCATTTTTAAAAGCATGCTTTTCCACAATTTATATTAGTAGCATTCCACAATGAAGCACCAAGGTCAACAGCAAACTCTGCTTTTTTTGTAGACATTTAGCAAAAACAGAGTGTTTGGAATGTCACTCAGTTCTGACTGTGTGGGTTTAAAATATATAGTGATACTTATCCCACATCATCACAAAGTTCCATGAATTCATGACTTAGGACATCTGTCTCTTTGAAGGCAGCAACATCCTTGAGCCAACTTCTACTACAAACAACTTGGCAATTAGTGCTCAAGATGTTCTTGCCTTCGAGATCCATTACCCTTTCTCCCTTCTGGTCAGAGGAAGAGAAAGAATTATACAATAATTCACAATGTAGCATACAGCTGTCACTACTGTTCATACTACTGTTCGAATAAAGTCAATCAGATCAATGGGCTAGATGAACAAGCAAGACATTTTCCCCCCGAATAAAAATCTGATTTATGTGTCGCGTGAAAACTTGTTGATAATCCACTTTGGGCTTTCGCTTTTTTCGTGACCGACCTCTTGGGCCACCTGCACTCGTCCCCTCCGTTTCAGAGATTCTGCCAGGCAGGTCAATCGCTTTCCCAGAGATTCGAGGCAAGCTAGAGCTGCGCGTCCTCTCCCTGCTCGAGCGTTTCTTCGCTCCACATTCTTCCTCCAATTTTCTCCAACCTGACTCAGACTTCTGCCCATGTGTCCTGGGATCACATGGAAGTGTTGGCAGGCCAGTGGCCATCTTTGAATCATCTTTTTTAACCAAGGACTCTTGTAGCTTGAGTCTGTCAAACAGCTACAGAGAAACATTCAAGGGTGAGAGGAAATGCATATGTCATTAAAGGTGTTATCTTATTCTACAATCTAAAGTGACACATTAAAGCACATGGTCCATTGCAGGAGGCCAAGCTAAAAAGCGGATCTTTTCACAAGAGGAAAAATATTATATGTACTTGCTATCAGCTGGCTAATACAGATTGTAAGCACTCTAACGCAAAGGAGATTACTAATTTTGCAGTCAAGGAGTTATCTAAGTTCTATGTTTTCTGTGCCTCATTCATACCATGTAGGCATATCAGATTTAGCTTTGTGACAAACTCCATTTCCATGATCTTGTACTGCTTTGTTTTATCCATTATTCTAGCCCCTAGGATCTATCTGATTTGAACTGCAATCCCTCTGGGCCAGGGACAACATAATTTCTGTATGCTTTAAATAGTGCCTAGCCTACTGCTGACACAATAAATGCTAAATAGTAGCACTAGTGGATACATTATGCTGGATAAATCTGGTGACCGTTTGTCATGAATAGCAATGGCTAGGTGAGAGCTCACACATGCATACTCATCACTTAAATTACTGCAGCACTATGATAACCTGCCCATGTGAAAAGGCTATCAAGGGCAAAGACTACAGACAGTTTTCCTCTCACTTTAACAATGTTTCCCAAGGAAGTAAGTTGCAAGACATCAACTGCTAAGTTATCAAACACATGTACATAAGTTGTAAAAAAAAAGTTAAACTATCTACCTCCTATGATTGAAGCTTGCACCAGCACATTCAACATAAATGAGCTCACTATCCTTTGCTTAAAGAGTAATGGAACAAATCCTATATTCAGGGTTGTCAAAAGCAAGGCATGCAATTTCTAAGGATGAAGGCAAGTGTAGGATTGTAAAAGCAGTTGCAAGCAGGTTTACCACCACCTCCAACTCCAAGGTGTGAATGTGGCTTCATACTTTTGTCTATAAGTTGCACCCATCAGCAAGCAGAATGCTGGATCAGCCTTGCCTTCTATCCTATTCCCCTGCTTGTGCTGTCTTCTATATTCATAAGCTTTTTTTCTTAAGCAACTGTTTCAGGGATTGTCTACAATGATGTTGGCGGATGCTAGTTATGTCATGGACACTTGCCAATCAACAGTCAGTTTTTACTCAAACTGATCCATCCCAGAAACCTGTAGAACTATTTTCCTCCCTAAATTAGGAGTGGGAGAGCTGTGACCCTCCAGATTTTGTTGGACTGAAACTCCCATCAGCCCCAGCCAGCATGGCCAATTGTCAGGTATGATAGAAGGTGTCACCCAGCAATATTTGGAGGTCCACAGACTCCCCACCCCTGCTCAAGATTTTCAGCACACACACTATCAAACCACTCCTGTAATTAACTAACTTGTGCCTTACTTTGCTTAGTAAACAGCAGGCTTTGATAAATTTACTTGCCTGCTCAGCAGTGGCAAATGCCCATCTCCCATCTGGCAAGTGTGCCTACAGTTCCAGCAAAGGCCTTGCTTATGGGAGAGAAACTACCTCTCTTTTCCTCCACAAAGAATGTATTGGAGAAAAGGAGAAGCAGATTTTCTCCTGTGAGCAGGGCTTTTGCAGGAAGAACCCTCACCCCCTCTCTGCTATTGCCGCTGCTTATGAAATAACAAAGGAAAGGGAGAGAAACTACCCTTCTTTTCCTCCAGGAAGAATATGAGATAGGAAGTGAGGGATGGTCTCTCTCCCCACCCCACAGGATTTTTCAGAAGGCAGGAGTAGTGAGGCACCACTTGCGCCTTTTGCAAAAGCCCAGTTCAAGAACACAGACTCCATCCTTTCCCCCAGTTCAAAGGACTCAGGGAAGAAAGGACTCATTGGCAACCATGGATAATAGCTTGGCTAACTGGCCAAGCCCAAATTTGAGAATTCCCCCAAACCAGGTCAACTTTCAGTCCCAAACCTGGTTGAAACTATTATAGAGACAGTAAGAGGACACAAGTAAGTTCTGGTTGACTGGGGAAGCAGAATGCTGGTTGCTATATAGATGACCTATAAGGGAAGGCCGGCAAAATGAGTTGGGAGACTCTAGATTAGAACTGACTCTAAAATTGAAAAGAAAAAGCTTGAACACAGGGTGAAACTCAAAGAGGGTTGCATCATGTGGTAATGCTATCAACTGCCCCAAAAGATAAAGGGCTGCATCCAACTAGATCCGACTCAGAGTAAAACCGCATCCAAACTCAGAGGAAGGCAATGGTAAACCACCTCTGAATACCTCTTACCATGAAAACCCTATGAACAGAGTATCCAAAATGCAACACGAGATAGTGCTGGAAGATGAGTCCCCCAGGTCAGAAGGCACTCACCAAGCTACTGGGGAAGAACAAAGGACAAGTACGAGTAGCGCTGTGACTAATGACACAGCTGGGTCAAAGCTGAAAGGAAGCCCAGAGGCTGATGCGCACAGATGCGAAAGGAGAGTCGGGAGTTGTACGACGCACACAATAGGAACATGAAATGTGAGAAGCATGAACCAAGGAAAGTTAGAAATTGTCAAGCAAGAAATGGAACGCATCAACATTACGATACTTGGCGTGAGTGAATTAAAATGGACGGGAATGGGACATTTTCAATCAGGCAACTACAAAATATTTTATGCAGGAAATGAGAAATCAAGAAGAAACGGGGTTGCTTTAATAGTGAGAACTGATGTAGCAAAAGCAATTAGGAGCTACAATGCAAGGGCTGAGCAAGTCATATCAATAAGATTTAACAGGAAATCTATCAACATAACCATCATCCAAGTCTATGCTCCAATGGCAAATGCAGAAGAAGAGGAATTGGAGAGATTTTACGCAGAAGTACAGGAAGAAATTGATCACACACCAAAACAAGATGTGCTGATAATCATGGGGGACTGGAATGCAAAAGTAAAGAATAGAGAAGAACTAGAAACTGTGGGAAAATGAGGCTTAGGAGACAGAAATGAAGCAGGAGAAAGACTTATTGAATTCTGTGAAGCCAATAATTTGTTTCTTGCAAACACATTTTTTGAGCAACCAAAAAGACGACTGTACACGTGGACATCACCAAATGGTCAATATAAGAATCAAATTGATTATATAATTGGTAGCAGAAGATGGAGAAGTTCCATACTTTCTGCAAAAACAAGACCAGGAGCAGACTGCAGTATAGATCATGAACTGATAATATCTAAAATCATAGTAAAGCTAAAGAAGAACAAAGCAATCATAATGCCAAAATACAGTTTAAATAACATCCCAGAGGAATATAAAGATCAAATAAGGAACAGATTTGAGGTTTTAAACTTAGTTGACAGAGAACCAGAAGAACTCTGGAGTGAAGTCAGAGACATTATCAGGGAAGAATGCAAAAAGACAATACCTCTAGTTAAAAAGAGAGAAAGAACTCAATGGAAGACTGAAGAAACTCTTAAAATATTAAGGCATCTTCTACTGAGTTGATGAAAATGTCATCTTTGCATTGCACAGAACTGCCCTTCTGGTTGATGCCAGTAGCTGGATAGCCAGCCAGATGGGCGACTAATAAATTCAATAAATAAATAAATATAAATAAATAAAGACAGAAGGAAAGCAAAAGCAAGAGGAGATAGAAAGACGGTCAGAACCCTAAATGCAACAATACAGCGACTAGTACGTAGGGACAAAGAGAACTATTACAATAGTTATTGTATAGAATAAGAAGAGGACAAGAAAAAGGGAAGAACAAGAGCCCTATTCCAAAAGATTAGAGAAATTAAAGGGAAATTTAAACCAAGAGTAAGGATGTTCAATAATCAACTGACCGAGATGAAATAAAAGATGGAAGCAATACACTGAAGAACTCTATAAAAGAGATGACAGGATGACAGATTCATTCACAGAGGAACCGTATGATGAAGAACCAGAAATTTTAGAATGTGAGGTGAAAGCTGCTTTTAAAATACTTGGAAAAAACAAATCATCAGGAACAGATGGCATACCAATAGAGTATTCCCATCGGAAAGGGTGTGAGACAGGGGTGTATTTTATCACCCTATTTATTTAATCTATATGCAGAACATATACGGAAAGTGGGATTGGACCAAGATGAAGGAGGTGTGAAAACTGGAGGGAGAAATATCAGTAATTTAAGATATGCAGACGATACCATACTACTAGGAGAAACCAGTAACAATTTGGAACGAATGCTGATGAAAGTTAAAGAGGAAAGCACAAAAGCAGGACTACAGCTGAACATCAAAAAGACTAAAGTAATGACAACAGAAGATTTATGTAACATTACAGTTGACAATGAGGACATTGAACTTGTCAAGGATTATCAATACCTCTGCACAGTCATTAACCAAAATGGAGACAATAGTCAAGAAATCAGAAGAAGGCTAGGACTGGGGAGGGCAGCTATGAGAGAACTAGAAAAGGTCCTCAAATGCAAAGATGTATCACTGAACACTAAAGTCAGGATCATACAGACCATGGTATTCCCGATCTATGTATGGATGTGAAACTTGGACAGTGAAAAAGTAGATGGGAGAAAAATCAACTCATTTGAAATGCAGTGTTGGAGGAGAGCTTTGCACATACCATGAACTGCGAAAAAGACAAATAATTGGGTGTTAGAACAAATTAAACCAGAACTATCACTAGAAGCTAAAAGGATGAAACTGAGGTTATCATACTTTGGACACTTCATGAGAAGACATGATTCACTAAAAAAGACAATAATGTTGGGAAAAACAGAAGGGAGTAGAAAAGAAGGCCAAAAAAGAGATGGATTGATTCCATGAAGGAAGCCACAGACATGAATTTACAAGATCTGAACAGGGCAGTTCATGACAGATGCTGTTGGAGGTCACTGATTCATAGGGTGGTCATAAGTCGTAGTCGACTTGGAGGCACATAACAACAAGTTAGACATATCTATTAACTTCAATGGGTCCATTCTGAGTAGGGCTTGCACTGACTATGACCCAATGGATTTGGAAAAGACATTTCTACCCTTGCCTCTCCTTGGGCAGCAACTATATCAGGTCTACATGATACAGACTGGAGAAGGGTACAAGATCTACTTTTGCTGCTTTATCCATTTATCCAACATTGTAGGAAACAAAGCACTACAGCTTGTAACAGATTGATATGAAGTCTAATTTGAAATCAAATACACTCTTTTGCTGAAATCAGCCAAGTTGTTTTTGTTTTTAAGATGGCTCTTTGTGAAATATGTGTGCAATTGTGCAAATGGGGCCCAAGAGATTTTGCTGCCTGAGGCAAAGGACAAAATGGTGTCCCCCTCGCACCATGTTCAGAATCTGGCTAGACTGAAAGTTAAAACTTATTTCAATTCTGTTGATGGGACAATGTCTTCCAGGCAGAGGTGCAGAGCAGACCATGCGTGGCACACTGCTCTCTCCTCCAACACCTTGCCACCATTCTTCTTCCCTCAACATCTGCTGCCTCACTATGCCTAAAGGTAGGGCCGGCCCTGACCAATTGACACACAGAAGAATGGCTACTTACCCTGGTGAGAGTCAGTTGTGGCTCTATGTAGAAAGCTTTACCCAGTACAGGTTTCCGGTATGTCTCATCTACATCTGTCAGGGCCTAGGGCAAGGAAAGTAGAAAGAGTCTTAAGACATTCTGAAAGAAGTATTTTAAAATAGAGGAGACAGTGGGAGGAAGATCATATACTTCATTTTTGATTACCAGAGTAGGGCATCCTCCATTCCTCCTCAAAGTATCACAGGATTTTTATGTGTTCTCAAAATAAAAGAGCAGAAAAAATATCCTCACATTACTTCAATGAATACAAAACTTGGGGGGAGGGGGAAGGAACAGCAAATACATTCTTGTGCATAAGAAATGAGACAATAAAATAGAAGGCATTGAGCAGTTCCTAAATAAGTCTTGTGGAAGTACCTCGTGTCATTCACCCTTCTTATCTCGAACACTGTAGGCTACACTCTTATCTTGGTGAATTTTGTTTCCTCAAGAATAACCAGTTTTTTAAATATGTGAAGTAGCTTGATTATGTTCAGATAGATATTAGATATGTCAGTATTTATCAACATAGCAGTTTTATTGGAAGTTTTCTTTTAAAAACAACCCACAGTGTCTGCTAAAAAAAGAGTGACAGGGATAACAAAATCAATTTGGAACTAGGCTCTGTAATATCATCAAACTGAATAAAATTACTTTTGTGTTGCTTCTGGGCCTTGTCTCTTAGCTGAAGCCTGTGGTGGTTTGGAAGAGATTAAACAACAGCCTTAAAGAACTCCTTCACTTCCCTATCTTTCCAAGATTATATCTTAATAGGAGAAAATCACTCTGCTATAAAAGTGTTAGGATGGGGATGGAGGGTGAGAGATGAAGTGGCTCAGTAATTAAACTGGGTTAGAAAAAGAAGCATCATTAGATGTGACCCTTCCTGGCCAAATTTAGCCTGCCACTCATTGCAGCATCCCCATCTCTTTTACAACAACAAGCTATATTCTTACAAGCACCACATTGTAAATTGACATTCTGAAGAATGGGGCTGAGGCAAAAAAGATCTTAGTGAAAAGGATTATATTACTACTTTTTTGTTGGTCCCATTACCAGCAGAACTGCTCACAACTGCAACCAACTGAAGAATGTAGACATAATATTCCAATCAAAAACTTATTTATTTGTAAGAAAAAGCCACTGACTTTAGTGGGAATGTGCATTGAGTCAAAAGAGATGGGAAGAGAATAGCCTACGTCAGCCTTCCCCAACCTTTCAGGGAATGAGTTGTCTCATTTTGTCTCTAGCATCTAAGTCTTCAGAGGCATACTACTTCTGGACATGGAATGTCCATATATCTATCCTGGCCTATCTGATGGCAATACAGGACAGAGCCTTCTCTGGCAGCACCCTGACTATGGAACTCCCTCGTGGTAGAATTATGTTTGTACTCCATGCTAACATCATTCCACGAACAGCTAAAGATGCACTTATTCAGACCTTTGGGGGAAAAGGTGAATGTGGTTTATCCTTGTCTGCAGTAGGATGAATTCCACACTTTAAATTGTTTAACTGGCATTATTTTGTATAATATTTTTAAGGCTTCAATTTTCTTTGTAATCTTTGATTATTATGATGTTTATATATTGCTTACATGTCGCAATGGTTTCTGCATGCCATGTTAGGCTCCTAAGGGAGAAAGGGCAAGGTGGAAATATAATGAAATAACAACCTGGTGCCTCCCAGATGTTGCTGGACTACTACTATCATTCCTGACCATTGGCCACGCTGGCCGGGGCTGATGGGAGCTGTAGTCCAACAACATCTGGAGGGTGCAAGGTTGGGAAAGGTTGAAGTACACACTTCACCATCCACTACTCCAGCTACAACAATTGAGAGGACTCCCCTCATTTTCAGCCATCATTCATCATAGAATGCCTTCCTACACCATATTCCTTCAAAAAAACCCAACTTTTTCCTTTTTTAATTAAAAAAGGCTGCTTAAAATTATATTTTTAAAGGAAAAATAAGTACAAACTTAAAAAGAACATCTGCAGAAATGCAATTTAAAAATGTCTGCACATTCCTTTTTATCTGCTCCTTAATCCTATTCAGAAGCGCTCTCTGTGTCTGTTGAACACACAGAGGCAGGCTGTGCCTGTTTGCCCCACCCTTAACATCTCCAGGGGCTGTGCTCTCCCCACATTCAGTACAAGGTCTGAAACAATAGCCTATGTACATAGGCTTCTTCACATGAACTGGAGCCCTCATCAAACCAGAAGAGGTTGGGGTCCAAGTCAGAAGGCAGAGCCACTTGCCTACCATCCTCCCTATTCTTCTGAAGGCCTAGTCAGCCTCATCAGAATTCTGGTCTGATATGAGAAAAGCTTTCGCTCTGCATTGGCATGGCGTTTTATGCTTATGCTGGCAGCTAACCAAATTAAAAGACAGGTGGCATATTCAGCTCATGTCTTAATTAGACTTGTCAGCATCCAGTTTCACCTAAGCTAAAAGGTCATGCAGTTAACAAAACATAGAAGAAACCTTAAGAAAAAGAAGTGCTGCGTATGTGGGAGAGAGGGAGGGCTTCATGCCAAAGCGCTTGCGGTTCAAGTAGAACAGATGAATACTAGGGCTTTCGTTCCATATTTCAGGGAGATTTCTTATTTCACTCAGACACTTTATGCACACTTCATGCCTTTCATTTAGCAACCATACCATATACCCAGAAAGTAACACAAAGGTACAATGAGATCATTAATCTTTTTATTTATTTATTTTGGCAAGTAAAGGAGTTGGGAAAGATCTTGCAGAAGGAGAAAAGGGGGCATAAAACGAGAGAAAGGGGGAAATAAGTGAGAACTATCTAACAAAATTAGCTCCAGTTGTATTAACTAAAGACAAGAATTTGAAGAAATACTCTCTGGTCGACAAAGCCCATAACAGTCTACCTGTTCCACTGATGAAGCCTTGCCTTGGACCGACCAGAGAAGAGCCATGGCTCACCTCCACCTGAAAACTGGAAGACCACCCATCTTCCTTTGCTCAACATGCCCTTAGGTTGAAGTGAGCCATTACTTTAATTAGTAAATTACAAAGGCAGTGACAATCATTACCATATTCCAAAATTTGTCAAATGCAACTAAGAACCCAGTGCAGACTCCTCGAAGTCCTTTGAAAGTTCGGATATGGACGTTGACTTTTACACCATCACGGACACAGCGGTGAAGCTCCCCGAGTGGACTGCCTTCATGAACTAGAATAAACAGAAACTATCATCACTTGTTACCAAAACAAACACCATGGAGCATAAAACAAAATCATGCAGGGTTTAACTCAAAAATTACAGTGAAATCTGGTTGGGGAAAAGTCACCCATTTATACAACAAACTGTTCACACTGAGCATCAACGCCATTGCAGTGTATTTCACCGAGCCAACTATATTCCTGTACAGCAAGGATGGGGAAGCTTTCACCTGCTAGATGTTTTTAAATTATATCTCCCTTTATCCCTAGCCATTAGCCATCCTGGCTGAGGCCGATGAAAGCTGGGAGTCCAACAACATCTGGAGGGCCACCCATTCCCCACCCCTATTGTACAGTCTGCTTTGGGACAGCAGAACTTAAAGACAAACATACCATGTTTGCACCAATAGTTTAGCTACACACCTGAAATGCTCTCATAGAACCTTAGAACTAAAAAAGGGTCTGCAATGAACATACGTCCCAGGGATTTATGTATTTTCTTGCAAAAAAATCTGGGATTTTATTATTTATTGCAAAGAGGCAGAGGTTCTGGAAAATTTGAAACATAAGGGAAACAGAGAGCTCTTTCTTGAGGTGGGGGACCCCAGAATTAGGAATAATATATATATATATATATAATTCCTAATTCTGGGGTTAGTTATTAACACAATAAAGTGGACAAACAGAAAGTAGTATTTTTGGAGAATCCACTCCAAAAGCAAACACATCTTATAATTTCCAGAGAGCTAGCCATGTTAATCTGTTGCAGCGACAACTTTTTCTAGCATCTTAAAGAACAAATTGATTATGGCATAAGCTTTCGTGGCCTCAGTACACTTCATAAAATGTATTATGTGCTATCCTGAGTTGCATGTGGTTTGGGAGGAGTGGAACTAAGTGTAAATCCTATGGGTATCATCCTGTAACTTAGGATACCACTTCATACCTCTACTGATGTGGACTGCTGTGCTCAAAAGCTAATGCCAGCCTTTACAAACATAGTGCCTTCCAGATGTTTTGGACTATGGTGTGGCCAGGGCCGATAGGAGTTTTAGTCCAAAACATCTGGAGGGCACCAGATTGGTGAAGACTGACTTATGCCATACCAAATTTTTTAGCCTTGAAAGTGCCATATCCAAATGTAATTAAGGAGTAGCAAATTTAGTTACACTTTATAATACTGTTGAAGCCTTCATTGTTATCATCTACAAAATTAGTCATCCTTATCTAGCTATTAGATTTACATCCCACACCATCCCAGTAAATAATATAACATTGAAAATAATAGCAGAATTCAGGCTTATTGATGTAAATCAGAATCTGGAAGTTCAATCATTTTTTATTCTGAATTTTGACTTTCATGGACTCAGAAGGAAAGGACTGCAGAAAAAGATTCAAGCTTCACAACTCTTTTCATGTATTAGTTTATTCTTTAGTTATGTGTATGTTTTCAGGAATGCTCATCTGTTGATTATTTTGCTAATAAAGACAATGGCACTGAATGACCTAGTCACCTTCTTACTGAACATATCTGGCACAGTTCCCTAACACCATCATCACCATATACAAAGAGGGAAGCTTCAAACACTGTGACAAAGTTTTCTTCAGAGGTGGAAACTTCCCATATTAAATCTGTCTCTGCAGAATGTAACCATTCTGTGGGTATCAAAAACTATTATGCTCTCCATGTAGCTATTATTTTTCCAAGGCTCAAAAGCAATACAGATTCATTGTCAATCATTTGTGCAGCTTATTGAGCTATAATTAGACTCAATAGTTGTAAAATAGTTTTTTTCCAATATAAAACACATGTTTAATACCCTTATTTTAAAGGATAATTAAAAGGCTACTGGGGGTTATCACTATACAACAGAAATATTTCTAGCAGATAATCACAACATCAGTAACAAAATGCCACTATAAACATACATAGCACTCACTTGCCTTAATGAGACTGCAAGATTGACAACACAGTGATGTGTTAAAAGAGCTGCACTGGGTACTAGTCTATTTCTGATTAAACTCAAAGTACTTGTTTTTAATCTTTAAAGCGCTATAACAGCCTAGGAGCTAGCCATCTAAAGGATTGCTTTCTTTAATATGAACTCTTGAAGCCCTTCTCCATGTGCCTTCTGGCTATCAGAGGGAGGACATTTCAGTGGTAGCAACCAAATTTTGGCCCCTCTCCCTAGGCAATATGCTTTGCACAGTGTTTATTATATTTTAGGCACCAGGCTAAGTTCATTGTGTTGTCTGATGTTTTGACAATGTTTGAGACCCATGTAAATGTTTAGTATTTTATTGTTTTTGTCTTTTTATTGCTTTTTCTGGTCCTTTTACAGTTAACTTTAAAAAAAAACAAAAAAAAACCCTTGCGGTTTAAGAATGTACCTATAGCCAACAAATATTTCTATCAAACTTTAAAAAGCAGGGAAATTGGGGAGCTATAGTGAATGCACCAGGGAAGCAAGAGACCTGACCCCCTCTCTGAGATACTGTTGTTGTACTGCCCTACAAATCTGTAAAAATGCAAATACAATTTGGGTTGGTCTTTCAATGTCCAATCCACTTCCTGTGTAGCTTGGGAGAATTTGGGAACGTTTTACAAATTTGTAGGGCAGTACAATATTTCAGAGAGGAGGTCAGGTCTCCTGCTTCCCTGGTGCATTCACTGTAGCTGTCCAGTTTCCTTGCTTTTTAAAGTTTGATAGAAATATCTGTTGGCTATAGGTACATTCTTAAACTGCAAGGGTTTTTTTTTGCCTATTAGTGAATTTCTCTGCTATTTAATCCGGGAGGTAAGAAATTGGATCCTGTGCAAGTTTGCTGAGAATGGCTTAATCATTTGAATGCTTATTGAATTAATGGGATTTACTCCCCTGCAATCATGCTTAGGATAGGTGAAACTGACCATGGGGGGGATGGGGAAGGGAGGAGGAGGGACAGAGGGCAGGTCTGATCATTTGCATGCTTATTGCGTTCAGTGGGATTTACTCCTGCGCAATCATGCTTAGGATATGTGAAAGTGACCATGGGAGGAAGAGGAGGAGGAGGAAGGGAAGGCTGGTGTGGGCAGGGGAGGAAGAAGGGAGAGGAGAGGGGAAGGAGGGGAAGGAAGAGGGGGAGAGGAAAGGCAGGTCTGATCATTTGCATACTTATTGAATTCAATGGGATTTACTCCCATGTAATCATGCTTAGTATGGGTAAAACTGACCATGGATGAGGAGGGGATAGAGGGGGTGGGAGAGGAAGGAGCAAAGAAAGGGGCAAAAGGGAAGGGATAGGGGGAGCAGGAGGGGAGGGCAGGTTTGCACGATCATTTGCATGCTTTTTGAGTTCAATGGGATTTACTCCTGTACAATCATGCTTAGGACAGGTGAAACTGACTTGCGGGAAAGGCAGGGAGGGGGGAGCAGGGGGAAGGGGGAGTGGATAGGAAGGGGAAACGGAGGAGATTGGGTGGGTGGGCACTGGGCAGAGAGAAAGGCCCTTTTCTTTCCAAAAGGAAAACATTGTGAACAGTATCATTTTTTCAGGATTTCTCCCATCTTTTTATTCTACAGCAGGCACATGTATTCTCCCACCCAAATTTAAACCAAAATTGTCCCTGGTTACATCCCCACCAGACCTTTATTTCAATTTAGACAGTCATGGCTTCCCACAAAGAATCCTAGGAAGTGTAGTTTGTGAAGGGTACTGAGAGTTGCTAGGAGATGCCCTATTCCCCTCACAGTACTACAATCCCCAGAAGAGGGGCTGATTGTTAAACCATTCTGGCCACTAGAGCTCTGTCAGGGGAGTAGGAGACTCCTAACAACTCTCAGCACCCTTCACAAACTACACTTCCCAAGATTCTTTAGACATGACTGTCTAAAGCAGCCTTTCCCAACCAGTGTGCCTCCAGATGTTGTTGGATCACAACACCCATCAGCCTCAGCCAGCATTGCCAATGGTCAGGAAAGATGGGAGTTGTGGTCCAACAACATCTGGAGGCACACTGGTTGGGAAAGGCTGGTCTAAAGTGAAATAAAGGTCTGGTGTGGGTGTGGCCCCTGATTAGCCAAGCCAAACAGCTGTGAGTCTGGCTTTTAGAACAGTTGGTTCTTACTGACCATGCCCAATGTTATAATAGACTTCAGTGTTAAATTTCTTAAATTAATTAAAAATCCGCCAGGCAATTTTTTAAACTTTTAAACTGCAGAAGATGAAGGTCAGAGTATGGGGCAAGGTCAGTAATAGGATTACAGGTACCCTGTGAACATAGCTGATTTTTAATTAATTTCAACAAATTATACAAGACCACTGACAGAAAAAAGTCCAACAGGGGTCTGGATATTTTCTCTCGTTTTATACTTTGAACTCTCAATTTTCTCTGACTTGTGTGTATTGCCATGAAAACTCAGAGTGTTGTTAAGCAAGCATTTCTGAGTTCAGGACTGTAAGTTTTGTAAGATTTTGTTTTGAAATGTGCTTATGGGAAGTAGCAGAATAGCATGGGGGGTATTTTCAATTTAACACTGTGGAATGCGAAAAATCCATGTTAGCTATAGCATACAGTCACTCACATGGCAGTATAATAACCCACACAGAGAGGGCGGGGGAATGGGGGCTTGGATCCACAGAACCATGAGTGGAAGGAAAAAATGTATCAGTGCTGTTGCAGGAACTCTTGCACAAACAGCAACGGGAGATTGCTCAAAGTGCAGTACCCATGTATCAGGGTGTCATACAACCGTTATGTAACAATACAGCAAACATAGGGAAGATACAGGATGTGGCATATAAACACCAGTAGGGAGCCAGTGTGGTGTAGTGGTTAAGGTGTTGGACTACAACTTAGGAGACCAGGGTTCGAATCCCCACACAGCCATGAAGCTCACTGCGTGACCTTGGGCCAGTCAATGGTAAACCACCTCTGAATACCGCTTACCATGAAAACCCTATTTGTAGTGTCATCATAAGTCGGAATTGACTTGAAGGCAGTCCAGTTAGATTAGCCATATAAAGGTCTTGAGAAAAGCTTACACAAAACACAAGAACTTTAGATTGGGAATTACTTTTCTGCCGAGTCAGGAACAATCCTTCCATAAATGGAAAAAGTGTTCTGCTAGCAGATGGACACCTTTAGAGCCAAGCCACTGATACATACACTCTGTTGTCACTATGTTGGTTCGTTTAGCATTCTTAGTCCTGCTCACCAAGTCCTCTGGCTAAGCAAACCATGTAAACATGGTCAATGCAAGATCTCAAAACACTTGACCCGTAAAAATAAAATTATGAAGCTGTGGACTCTGATGATAGCATGTCCCAAGCTTGCATGCAGACCTGAATTGTCCTTACAAAATGACAATTCAAAACAAATGTTTCCATTAATCATTGATTAATGAAATTGATCATTGAAATTGATCAGGAGAGAGTGATCTTAAAGGATGGCAAGATTTTGAGGCCGAGGTAGCCAATGCTGCACTCTCCAGATGTTCTGGGCTACAACTACCATCATCCCTGACCATTTACCATCTTGGCCAAAACTGATGGGAATTTTAGTCCAAAACATCTGAAGGGAACTACACTGAAGGGAACTACCCCTGATTTAGGGCTTTTACAGATGTTACACTCATATTTTAGATATAATCAGTATCAGCCTCCCTGGGCCAACAACACCCAACTCCTAATGTTAGGCCCACTCACTGCATGGAGCTTGGCTGTGTCATTGCAGATCTCCATGCTTTCTGGCACTATTCCTGTGACATCTGTTCCATGTGCTGTTCAAAGCTTAGGGAAGCTGAAGAATCAGCATAATCTTGTCTCTATCTTAATACCTAAACTGCTAGATTTTTATATATGGGAAACCCCACTATTATTTGGCTTTTCAATGAATCTTTGCTCTGTCACAATAGCAGAGAAAATAATTGTCATTCAAGACTTTAAACAAGAAAGAAGAATTTAAGATCTCTTTCCATGCAGATGATGTAGCTTTATCACTCTTAGAGCCTGTGAAGTTTTAGACTTATTAACTTGTAGCTTCCAGCTACAAAATGAATAAATCCAAATCCAATCTTTTGTAGCTTAACAAAGGATCAGAAGGAGGTTCTACAAGAATTTTGTGATATTCTATAGCTTGAGCTTAAGAAGACCTAATTGATCTCAATATTTTACCGCATAAATTGTTATTTATCACTAATAAAGAAAATGAAATATGATATTCAAAAATGCGGTAAATTTATGTTCTGGCTAGGAAGGATTGTTTAGACTAAATAACCAGTGTGTTTTATAACACCATCAATCATCATACTAGAGAAAAATAAAGTAGGAATGTGTCCTTCAGATAGCATGGCTACTGCATAAAATAAGCTCTGTACGGATTGCAATTCAGTGATCCAATAGTAGATTGCTATGATATAAACTGGCATTAACATTACAGGTAAACCCACCTTGTACATTGAAAAACAAAATAATGAAAAGCTTTGACAGCTGCTCCACTCAAATGACAATATAGAAGGTCAAGATTTTGTCAGGATAACGCCAGTGTAGATGGCATGTGGTTAATACGGTTGCCTAAGTTTATATTTGCTCAGTTTATTACTTAGTTTGGCATGAAAACAGAACACATCTTTGCTGCTGAAGCCACCTAATATAAAAGCAAGTGAACAGTAATCCAAGGTCAGGTAGGAGGAAACATAGGGAGTTTTATGCTACAGCAGCATCTGGGCCATATGCCAAGTCAGCATTTAAGAAAACTTCGAAGACAAGGAGATTTGTAATTTAAGGCCAAACTACATTTTATGAATAGCTACATATTTGTGCCTTTAGGTGCAGGGGATTTGTTTATACAAAGTGACTGCAAGGGGAGCCTAGATTGGGCTCTCTACCCACATGCAAACTGTGGGTGGGGTGTTGGGGTGAGAGAGACAGAGACAGATAAGGATCACAATGGGGCTAAAGAGTTAAAGCCCTCCACACCAGAGTCCTAATCTAGATTGGGCCCTTCTGCGCTAGCAACTTGTGTAAAGAACAAAAATAAACCCACAGAGGCACAGTTACCTAGTCAATGTAACTTACAGTTTGGTCCTTAGGCTGCAAACCTAAACCCTCTTACCTACAAATGAATTCTATTTAACTCAACAGAGCTTATTGTTGATTAGACATATACAGAATTGTACTACTGTTTAGCAAATGTAACAATGGCATGGGTCTCATCAGTTTTTTTTATAAAATCATCAACAGGAAAAATATACTAAGCATCAAGTGGGGGGATCTTATGCATTCAAAAACATGTGCTGCACCATTGTCTTGTAGCTCCTCCCCAATCTTAATGTTTTCCACATGAATTGCTTTTGGTGCAGATATAAACTTTTACCTAGATATTATCAGTGCTATCTTAATGTGTTAATCCTAGTTCAATCTCATATTGTGAATTTATTATTCTCATCATCAATATAGTTTTAAGGGTTGCGTTCAACTGTGTGTCCCCTGCGTGTGGAAGGCTCTTCAATCCAGTGGAAGCTTCCATGAACAGAAGGCGTATGTGTGGAGTGACTTTTATCGATTCTCACTTCCTTCTGCAGCCTCCTGCACCCCAAATTTGCTCCACAGGGTTAGGGAACTCTCCAGAACAGCATGGGTGATACATCTACATAAGAACATAAGAAGAGCCTGCTGGATCTGGCCAGTGGCCCATCTAGTCCAACATCCTGTTCTCAAAATGGCCAACCAGATGCTTACAGGAAGCCCCCAAGCAGGACCTAAGAGCACCAGCCCTCTCCCCACCTTCAATTCCCAGCCACTAGTATTCAGCAGCATACTGCTTATGATTATGGAGGCAGAGCAAAACCATCATGGCTAGTAGCCACTGATAGCCTTATCCTCCATTTCTCTAGCAGATCCCTGCACTAGAGAAAAATCACCTCCCTCCTCCTTTCATTCACAAGGTATCCGCTGGAGCAAAGGGCCTTCCATATGTGGAGGGACACAACAGGATACAACCCTATTTCTATATTCCTTTTTGGTCCAAAGGCTCCCAAAGCAGTGAATACAGTTATCACTCCCTTTACCTTTGAGTACCTTTACTTGTCTATTTGCTAGTTATCTGATTTTATTGCTAGATAAGTTACATTTACTAACCAACCTTTTTAATCTTCTCTTTATCTTGAAAAATGTAAACTCACCAGTAACAAAAAGAACACTGTTCATTTATGACTTAAGATCTTAATATTAAGTTGCATGTAAATTTCATTTTTGCCAGCCTCCGAGCTCCCAATACAGATATCCAAACCAAAACTAAAATCATAATCCCACCAAAATAAATGGGAGTTTTGCAAAAGGATTTCATGCACAGTCTTTGAACAATCATCATACTATCTTTCAGCTTTGGTGCACTTGCCTGTCATCATGTTATCAGGAGTCACTGCACTATATTTATAACCCTAGGAGGCACGGTTAAGAACCATGATTATAACAGTGTAAAGGACATACTGTTGCTATAACTAGCAGCTGCATAGGACAATGCCAAATTCCTGGTTTAAAAGTGATATTTTTCAGAAGCACAGCAGCCTTTTTGCTAAGGCTAGTCACATTGAATCAATAACACAGCCCAACAAAAAAAAATTTTTTTTTAGTTCCCAATGATGTTTGAATCACTTTAAGGTATTTTGGGGGTACTAAATCCAAAAATGACATTAGTTTTGCCGAATTGGCTCTAGTTTTTGAGATAATGGATACCCCTCAAATGACGACTGTACCCCAATATGACCTGTAGCTGCTGACATATGCAGCAGGGTTTGGTCTGTCTTTTTACTCTTGAACATTGTTTTGCAAGTTTATCCATTGCATATAATATCATATTGATATTTTTTTATATTTTTTTTTGAAGAGGAATATGAGTTCATCACGAAGAGGCTGCTTAAACAATCCTAATGCATTCTGCTACATTTGTGGCGAATACACTCTGCAAAAACAAAGAAAAAACCACTGACTTTGTAAAACAAGCATATCTTGCTTATTTTGGAATGAAGCTTGGAGATCAAGATAAGTCTTGGGCTCCCCATAAGGTTTGCAAAACCTGTGTAGAGTGCCTACGACCGTGGAAAAATGGAGAAAGGAAACGTTTAAACTTTGGTGTGCCTATGGTGTGGAGAAAGCCGCAAAACCATCACGATGATTGTTATTTTTGTGTTGTGAATGTGAAAGGCTTCAATCGCTACAAGAAACATAAGCGGGAGTATCCTGATTTGGACTCAGCAAGGCGACCTGTGCCACACAGCTAAGACGTTCCCATACCAGCGTTTACCTCACTGCCTGACCTTCCATTGTCAGATGTTGAAGAAATGCTGGACATGGAGTGTAGCACAGGTGGTAGCCCTGGAAGCTTATCGGACAAGAGAGGAGGGACTTCTTCCATACTTCAGCCAAGATGAAGAACTTGTATACTGCAATAACATTCCTGGACTTATTCTTCAAATGGGACTGCCGGAATATTGACCAGAAGATTGGCGGCTTTTTATAGACAGCTCCACCAGAAGCTTGAAATGTGTTTTATTGCACAATGGTAACCGCTATGCATCTCTTCCAATTGCTCACTCAACAAAACTTAAAGAAGAATATGAAAATATCAAAATGGTCTTGCAGAAGCTCTGCTATCATGAGCACCCGTGGTCTATTTGTGTTGATCTAAAGATGGTGAACTTCTTGCTTGGGCAGCAAAGTGGATACACGAAGTACCCTTGTTTCATCTGCTTGTGGGATAGTAGGGCAAAGCGAGATCATTGGGAAAAAGTGACATGGCCTTCAAGGGAACACGACTGTAGGTGCAGCGAACATCATTAACAAGCCATTGGTTGACAGAGAAAAAATCATTCTCCCACCACTCCATATCAAGCTTGGACCGATGAAGCAATTTGTTAAGGCCTTGGACAAAGATGGTGATTGCTTTAAATACATTTGTAGATCGTTCCTTGGACTGACTATGGAAAAACTAAAAGCAGGAATCTTTGATGGTCCTAAAATTCGTAAACTCATCAATGATTTGAATTTCACTAAATTTATGAATGATGTTGAAACTTCTGCCTGGTGCAGTTATGTCTCAGTTGTCAAGAACTTCTTGGGTAACCACAAAGCAGACAATTATGAAGAATTGGTGCAAAACATGCTCACTAACTTTAAACATTTGGGTACTAATATGAGCATAAAGGTACACTATCTCCATAGCCACTTAGACAGATTTCCGGATAATCTTGGTGATTTTAGTGAGGAACAAGGGGAGAGGTTCCATCAGGATATAAAGGTGATGGAGGAAAGGTATCAAGGCAGATGGGACAGACACATGATGGCAGACTACTGCTGGAGCCTCCAACGTGATTGTCCTGATACCCCACATAAAAGAAAATCGTACACACAGCATTTTTCTATGCATTAATTGTGATTCTCTGAATCAGCTTACTTTGTTTTAATGTTATTGTACTGAATACAACGCCATTAGGTATTTCATGTGTTTACTTTTGTATGATTTGAGACAGTTTCCATGTCATTTGTGGGTAGGCTATGCATGACCATTAAATTTTTTGAATTTGTTATGTTTTTCAATGGGGGCATCCATCATCTCAAAAATTAGAGTCCTAGCAAAACCGATGCCATATTCCTTAGGGCTGCTTTGTACATTATGTTTTAGCACACGGTATGCATATTGATACATACTAAGCTATACTGTGCTTACAAACATGTGTTTAATAGGAGGGAACAGCATGCTGTAGAAAGTACCTCACCAGCCACATCTTCCTGCAGAGACTTGCATCTTCACTTTACGCTGTCTCTGAGCTGATTTATATACCACTTGATTGTAAAAAAACCCACCTCTAAGTGGTTTAGAAAATGATGAAGTCACTCGTGCCTTGCAACTGAACCTGACTTTTGTCCAACAACTAAATCAACCCCACGCAGTGGGAACTCTGGCACCTCGTTCCCTTCCCTAGGGGTGGTGAACATTTGTCAGCCTGAGGCAGCATTCTCTATTGGCAACTTTCTAAGTGTCCACGTGACCAAATATGAACAGCATTATGACTCATATTCAATCATACCAGTGTCAATTACCTTTAACTATTCAAGCCAGTGTGATACGGTGATGAGACCAAGGAGACCCAAGTTCATATCCCCATTCAGCCATGAAGCTCACTGCGTGACCTTGGGACTAGTTGGTTACTACAGGCACACACTTCTTAATTCCATTAACCTGTGAAATACTACATCTGCATAGACTTTCAACGCCACGGCTCAACTGTGAAAATTAATCTCCGAAAGCCTTTCCAGTAATAATAAAGGTTTGCCTCTGAACATGCGCAGAGTGCCTTTCCTTCCCTACCGATAAGCAGCTTATAAAAGTTCAGAGTATATCAGAAATACACCGCTACAAGCCAGCTTTGCTCAACTCCCCTTCCCCAGCTTACGAGGCATCCTGGTGAGCACGTTGCGCGGCGCCCTCCTGCCCCGCGCTCTGCCCCTCTCGCTCGCCTCTCTCTCGGGTTCCTTAGCCACCATGAGGCTGCGGAGACGCTGGAGACGCTCGGGGTCAGCGGGGGGCCGGCCGGCTCGGCTCCGGGTACGCGTCCCGGCAGAGCGGCTGCTGCGCCCAGGGGTCCCTCGCTGGCGGCCTGAAGCGCGGCACAGGCCGCGCTGGAAACTCTCGTACTCGGCCAGGTTGTTGAAGCAGGGCGCGGCCGGGTAAGGCAGCGGCGTGCGTTCCGAGTACAGCGCCAGTAGGGGGTCGAAGCGCGGGGAACTCACGTCCAAACGCCCAGGGCTTGGCGATCGCTCCGAGCTACTGCGGCCGCCCGAGCGGCGTCGACGGCGGCGTCGCCTGGGCCCTGTGCCGGCCTCCTTCGCTTCCTCCATGTCTCTCTTGCCCTGGCGGGAGAGAAAGAGGGGTCTGCCGCAGCTTCTTACTCTCGCCGCTAAGGGCCGCCCCAGCCCCGCGAGTGCACAGCAGGCTCCTTCGCGTCCTTTTTAGGGTTCTTTGGTGCTCTCGAAAGACGGGAAGAAATTAGATTTCTACCTGAACGACTACTGTGAACGCCCTCCAAAAGACCACCACCTTTCGCTTTTCAGCGCTCGGCTCACTTAGGAAATGGTAGGTAGAGGCGATTGGCTCTTGTTTCTCCCTCGCCGATGCAAGCGAAATTCATTCATCACTTTTCACTGCTGTCCCTGTGTTACTCCGCGGTAGCTGATTCGAAACAAGTGCCTACTCCACTTGATTCCATTCCCGCGTTATTTCCGCACTTGATTCTAAACGCGCCTTTCGCATTTTCCGCGTCTGTAATCCCCATATAAAACCTGCATTGCCTAGCTAGATTAGTACGTCCGATTTAAAAATGTTCCTCTCCAGATTTCCATCATCCTCATAAACAACATAAATAGCAAGAAAGAGTTTTAGAAGGTTCTTTCTGTTGCGTGAAAAAAAATCAAGCTAGCATTTGTAACTATCCCCAGGGCACCCATAACAAGACACTGAGAAGCAGAAAATCTCACACTTCCAACACTAAAACGGGAGTTACAGTACTGGCATTCCGGCTGGTACCTAACTAAGTCCACATGAAATAATCTTAAATAAAGACTCCCATACCACACGCTTTTGAATTATCTCTTATAACAACCATTCAATCGTTGAATTGTGCCTTATAACAACCATTCAGTATGCAGAGGGGAGAAACAATGGGACCTCTATTCTGTAGAAAGTTATGTAATTCAAAGTCAGGTTTATTAACAAAACTTGGGCAGCCATATGGCTCACCCACACCTAGCACTTAAATGTATGTGTGAGAATAATTTTACGAGATGTTAAACACCTGCATTTACTATCGTTTATTTTATCTTTTTTAAAAAAAGAAAACCAAAAACTAGTAGATATATTCAAGGGTATCCGTCTGAAAATTCATGAGGCCATAACTTTGCTGAAGCTAGAGTCTGGTCAGATGGGCAACTACATCTATACTATCTTGAATTCCAGGATAGAAGAAAAGTGCGATATAAACATCAGAAAATGAAATAAATATTTTCATTAATCAAGGATTCTGTACAAGCAGCACATCTTGGGGACAATACCTCATGGAGACCTCTTGTCCAGATGTTTATTGATTGATTTAGAACAGGAGAGGGCATACTTGAGGCTTGTGGCATCTACTTTGTGTTTTGCTATCATGTTTTATATTTACTATTGTGTTGTTTATTGTGAGATAAACCAAATGGGAGTCCAGTGGAAAAGACATATATTAGAAGGAAAGAACAGTGTGCTTCTGAGGAACTACAAAGCACCAGAACTGAATTCAAATTCCTTCCACAATGAAATCCATTCCTGATTACCCCAAGCTTTCTTCATTTGAGCAGTCTAATTTAGGTGTGGGGGGGGTGAGGAGGCCATTTTGTTTTATATGTTAAATAATTGGGAGTCAGAAATCTCTTGACAATCTGCAAGTCACCCAGAAAACTGCCAATAGATCCTTTTGCACACCTGATTTAAAGAAAGTGTGAGAAAAGGCTTGTTTGTGTGGTGTTAGCTATATAAGCACAAAGGCCAAAATTATGCTGTACTGTGTTTATTACATTATTTTGTGTTGATTTTGTGCTCCTTCCCTCTTTAGAAAGGGGGATGTAGTATTAGCTGAATCAACACATGGGACAGTAGATGGCACTGTGCAGGGAGGTTAGTTGTAAGCAGAAAAATACAGTTACCTCTCCGAACATGGTGTCCTAGCTCAAGAGGAATTGGAGAGATTTTACACAGAAGTACAGGAAGAAATTCATCACACACCAAAACAAGATGTGCTGATAATGAGAAAGTAGGGAAGAGAGAAGAACTATGAATTGTGGGGAAATGGGGCTTGGGAGACAGAAATGAAGCAGGAGAAAGACTTACTGAATTCTGTGAAGCCAATAATTTGTTTCTTGTGAACACATTTTTTGAGCAGCCGAGAAGACAACTGTACACGTGGACATCACCAAATGGTCAATATAGGAATCAAACTGATTATATAATTGGTGGCAGAAAATGGAGAAGTTCCATAATTTCTGCGAAAGCAAGACCAGAAGCAGACTGCGGTACAGATCATGAACTGGTTGTATTGAAAATCAGAGTAAAGCTAAAGAACAACAACAAAGCAATCATAATGCCAAAATACAGTTTAAATAACATCCCAGAAGAATATAAAGATCAAATAAGGAACAGGTTTGAGGCTTTAAACTTAGTTCACAGAGAACCAGAACTATGAAGTCAGAGACATTATCAGGGAAGAATGCAAAAAGACAATACCTCTATTGAAAAAGAGAGAAAGAACTCAATGGATGACTGAAGAAACTCTTAAAATGGTTAAAGAGAGAAGGAAAGCAAAAGCAAGAAGAGATAGAAACACAGTCAGAACCCTAAATGCAACAATACAGTGACTAGTACGTAGGGACAAAGAGAACTATTACAATGGTTATTGTATAGAAATAGACAAGGAAAACAAAAAGGGTAGAACAAGAGTCTTATTCCAAAAGATTAGAGAAATTAAAGGGAAATTTAAACCAAGAGTAGGGATGTCAAATAATCAACAGGGGAACACATTGACTGACCAAGATGAAATAAAAGGAAGATGGAAGCAATACACTGAAGAACTCTATAAAAGAGATGCAGAGGATGACAGATTCATTCATGGAGGAACCGTATGATGAATAACCAGAAATTTTAGCTCTTTAAATACTTGGAAGAAACAAATCATCAGGAACAGATGGCATACCAATAGAGTTGTTACAAGCTATTGAGACTGAATCTGTCCAATTTTTAACAAAAATCTGTCAAGAAATATGGAAAACTAAACAATGGCCCACAGACTGGAAGCATTCAGTATATATCCCAATTCCAAAGAAAGGGGATCCGAGGGAATTCAGTAATTATCGAACTATTGCCTTAATATCCCATGCAAGTAAAGTAATGCTCAAGATTCTACAACAAAGGCTATTACCATATATGGAGCGAGAAATGCCAGATGTCCAAGCTGGATTTAGAAAGGGAAGAGGCACCAGAGATCATATCGCAAACATACGTTGGACAATGGAATGGACCAAGGAATTTCAGAAGAAAATCACCCTGTGCTTTATAGACTACAGTAAAAAGTCAGTGTAGATCATGAAAAACTATGGAATGCTTTAAAAGAAATGGGGGTGGCACAGCATCTGATTGTCCTGATGCGCAGCTGTCAGGCCCAGGATGTGACTCAGGAACCAGACCAACGGCTGTAGTTAATTCGTGTTTTATTAGGGTAATGTCCAAACAAAGACTGCGTTTTCTCATGAAGCAATACAGGGATACAGGTCCTGCGGCATTGGGAGAAAGTTGACAGAGCAAGGGACTTCTTCCCGCCTGTTCTTTAAGAAGGGGCCAAACGGGCGCGCAATCTTTTGCTCCTCCTTAACTGCCCCTCAGGTACTGCCTGCCTTCCCCCCCTTCTCTCCTGTCTTTTCAGCTGTCTGCGTGTGCGCGGTGAGGGGGGAAGCATCACCCCCTCCTCTTCTGAAGTTTCCGATTCCAGGATAGGGGATAGGGGAGGGGCTGATGGTAAACTGCCTCCCCGCTTTTCGGCTGTGAGCAGCCCTCCCTCTTCCCCCTCTTGCTCTGAGCCTGAAAGAGGGGGAGGCGTGAGAATGTCCAGGGAGGGCTCAGGCTCCCTGTTGCTAAGCGACCTTATCACTGGCAGTTCCTCTGTTTCGTCTTCGCTCCAAAGGGGGGAAGTTCCTCCCTCTGCCATCCATCCGAATACTCTTCTCCCAACTCTCCGGGATCCAGCTCCCTGGGATTGGGACCCCAGCTCTGCCTTCCGACACTATCCCCCCTCCCAGGCTGTGCCCCCCTCCCCTTGTCTGGCTTGGGACGGTGGGGAAAACGTTGATGGAAAAGTTTTACCAATTCTGGAGCATGCACATCAGCTGCATCTTCCCATGATCTGTCAGCCACCACATAGCCTTTCCAGTGAATCAAGTACTGCAGCTTGTGGCGTCTGATCCTGGAATCTAAGATCTCCTCAACTTCAAACTCAAGCTGCTCATTTACCAGGAGTGGAGCTCCGGAAGGTTCCTCCGGCTGTAACTCACTGGGAGGGGCGGCTTTCGTTAAGAGGGATCGATGGAACACAGGATGTATTTTAAACGTGTCAGGCAGCTTCAGTCGGTACGCCACGGGATTGATTTGAGTTTCTATTTCGAAAGGACGCACCCTCTTGTCTTGTAATTTTCTACATTTGCCCGGCATCTGGAGGAAGCGGGTGGACAGCCATACCTGGTCTCCCGGTTGAAGGGGGGGGCCCTCCTTCCTGTGCAGGTCAGCAACTCGCTTGTACTCCGTTTTGGCTTCGTTTAACTGCTGTTTCAGTGTCTGTTGCGCCGCTTGCAATTCCTTAAGGAAGTTCTCAGCTGCCGGTACCAGCATTCCTTCTGAGCTGCTTGGAAAGACTTTAGGATGGAATCCATAATTAGCGAAGAACGGGGTTTGTTGAGTGCTGGAGTGCAGAGAATTGTTGTAGGCGAACTCTGCAAAATGCAAATATGATACCCAGTAAGTCTGTTGATAGGACACATAACTTCGTAAATATCTTTCCAAAACGGCGTTCAAGCGTTCCGTCTGCCCATCTGCTGGGGGTGATGGGCGGAGGAGAGTTTTAATTCTGTCTGCAACTGTTTCCACATTGCTCTCCAAAATTTGGCTGTGAACTGAGTTCCTCGGTCTGAGACTACGCTGTTTGGCAATCCATGCAGCCGGTAGACTTCTTTTATGAATAACTTGGCCGTTTCTTTAGCCTCTAAGGCCCCTGCACAAGGAAGAAAGTGTGCCATTTTGGTAAGTAGATCCACCACTACTAAGATGGCTGTCATTCCTTGGGACTTGGGTAGATCAGTTATAAAATCCATGGAGAGGTCCTTCCAGGGTTCGTGTGGGACAGGCAACGGTTGTAACAGTCCTGCTGGTGTCCCTGTTTGTGTTTTTGTCCGCAGACAGACAGAGCAGGACTTTACATAACTCTCAATATCCCGACGCATTTTAGGCCACCAGAAGTCCTTGGCCACGTTCTGAATGGTCTTGTAAATCCCAAAGTGTCCCGCTGTGATGGAATCATGACACTGGCGTAGGATTCTGAGCCTTAATTCCCCTTCTGGCACATATCTGGCGGTTTTGAACCATAACAGTCCATTTCTCCAGTGAAAGGTTACTTCTGAGTCTTGACCTTGTCCCGTCTCTTGCTGATATTTTAGCATGTCTGCATCTTCTTGTTGTGCCTTTTTGAGTTCCTCTTCCCATGAAGGCTGGCATACTCCCAACGTTAATTTCTCTGGCGGGATTACGTACTGAGGCTGGTCCTCGGATTCACTTTCTTTGTATTGTGGCTGTCTGGATAAGGCATCCACTCTCTGGTTTTTGGCTTGGGCATGGTAAGTAATCTGGAAATTAAACCTAGTGAAGAACTGGGACCATCTTATCTGTCTCTGGTTCAGCTTTCTGGCTGTTTGGAGGCTTTCAAGATTCTTGTGGTCGGAGCGCACTTCAATTCGATGAGAGGTCCCCTCTAGGTATTGTCTCCAGTTTTCAAAAGAGTCCTTGATGGCCAGCAGCTCCTTCTCCCAAACTGTGTAGTTCTTCTCTGCAGGCTTTAACTTCCGAGAGAAGTACGCACAGGGGTGCAGCTCCTTCCCTTCTTGGTCTAATTGTAGCAGGACCCCCCCGATGGCAAAATCTGAAGCATCTGCTTCCACTACGAAAGGGCGGTTCGGATCAGCAAAGCGCAGAATGGGCTCAGTAGCAAACCTTCTCTTCAGCTCCTCAAAGGCCTCGGTGGCGTTCTCTGTCCATTGAAACTTCTTCTTCCCCCTTAAACAGTCAGTCAGAGGAGCTGTTAGTTTGGAAAACCCTGGAATGAACTTTCTGTAATAATTGGCAAACCCCAAAAACCGTTGTACATCCTTTTTGGTGACAGGTTGGCCCCAGTCCAATATGCAGCTTACTTTCCCTGGGTCCATCTCCACGCCTTCCGCTGAGATTCGATATCCAAGGAAGTCTAGAGACTTGAGGTCAAATCCACATTTCTCTAATTTAGCATACAGGTGATTTTCTCTCAGTCTCTTCAACACCGTCTTCACATGCTGGTCGTGGTCTTCCTGGTTCTTTGAGAACACCAGGATATCATCTAAGTAACAGATTACATACGTGTCCAACAAGTCTCTAAACACGTCGTTCATGAATTTTTGAAAAATTCCTGGACTTCCACAAAGCCCAAACGGCATGACCAGGTATTCATACTGTCCGTAAGCGGTCAAGAATCCTGTTTTCCATTCATCTCCCTCCTTCATTCTGATCAGATTGTACGCTCCTCTCAAATCCAACTTCGTGAAGATTTTTGCAGAGCGCAGTCGGTCCAGCAACTCTGAGATCAGGGGCAGCACGTAGCTGTTGGGGATGGTGATCTGGTTCAATGCGCGATAGTCGTTACAGGGTCTGAGTTTCCCCCCCTTTTTTTTCACAAACAATAGTGGCGCTCCAGCAGGGGATTGTGAGGGGCGTATGAATCCTCGCCTCAGGTTTTTATCCAGGAATTCCTTCAGGGCCTCCCTCTCATTCTCTGTGAGAGAGTAGATTCTCCCTGATGGGATGCTGGCTCCTGGCACTAAGTCAATCGCACAGTCGTAAGGGCGGTGGGGGGGTAAATTCTCTGCCTCTTTTTCATCAAACACATCTTTGAATTCTTCATACTTTGGCGGCAGGGTCACTTGCTCGATCTCTTGCACTGCCCCCGCTAAGGTGTTCTTGATTCCTTCAGGTTGACAGTTCTCCTGGCAATACTGTGAGGTGAACCACACCACCGCCTCCTTCCAACTTATTTTGGGTTCATGCTTTGCTAGCCAGGGCATTCCCAGAATCACCTCAAAGTTTGAGAGATCTGACACGTATAGCGAAATGAACTCTTCGTGCCCAGGGATCTGAAGTTTCACTTCCTCCGTGGCTTGTGTCACCCCTCCTGACTTCAGGGGTCTCCCATCGATAGTCTCCACAGCTAGGGGAGCGTCCAGTTTCCACCGGGAAATTCCATGACGCTTGACTAACTTTGCATCAATAAAATTTGTGGAGGCTCCACTGTCAATTAAGGCAGTGGAATTAAACACCACTCCTCTGGAAGTTGTAATCCGAATAGGCAAGACCAACACCCCCTTTGAGGGAGGTTGGATCGTTGGGGGGCCTTTATACAACGCTGCCCCCAGTCCACCGGCCTGCACGTGGACTGGGTGTTCTAGTTTCCCGACGGCTCGGCTTTCCCCCCTTTCAGTCCACAGTCTCTGGCCACATGGCCCGGCTTTGAACAATAAAAGCATAAACGTTCCCGGCGTCGTCTTTCCTTTTCTTCTTCCGACAGTCTTGGCCTAGCCCCTCCCTGTCCCTCAGTTGCATTACCTGCCATCCCTGCAGTGGGAAGGGTCTTGTTGCGGGATGCCGAGGCTGAGTATATCAGGACCTCCTGCTTCCTTTCCAGGCGCCTTCCTTCCATCCGGTGATCTATCTGTAGGCATAGCCGGATGAGCCCTGGTAGGTCAGCGGGGGGGAAGGTCCTGGCCAACTCATCCAGGATTTCAGCATTTAATCCACTCAGGTACATAAACATCAGGGCGGCGTCATTGTAACCAGTTTCCTGGGACAAAAGTGTTAGTGTACTCGGAAACAGTCCCTTTAGCTTGCTTCAGAGTGCCTAGTTGCCGCGCTACTGTTTCAGCCCTTTGCGGGTCTTGAAACATCTCGGTCATCTCCTGTATAAATCCTCTGTACCTTCCTAAGACAGTATCCTTTCTCACGAGATACGGAGTCACCCATTTTGCAGCTTCTCCCTCCAGGAGGCTAATCACGAAAGCTACTTTAGCCCCATCGTCTGGAAATTCCGTGTGCCTGACATCCAGATATAACTCACATTGAGCCACGAAGTTTGCCAACTGATCACTTTGTCCCGTGTATTTTGGGGGCAATCCAATGGGAACCTTTACTACGGCAGCTGGAGGGGCTGTTCGCATCTGGTCTATCGTGGCCTTCAAGGTTTGATTATCCGTCTTCAGCGCCTTGACTGCTGCTAGCAGGGCTTGAACATCCGTCTGCAAATCAGCTACCTTAGTCCTCAAGAGTTCCACTTCTTCGGTCTCAGAAGTGGGGTTCGTCCCCCCCGCTGCTCCCTTTGACATTTTGTCCCAGTCAAGTGAAGAGAGCGTTGAGGGTGATTTAGGTGGCTCTGTCAAGCTGTCAGGCCCAGGATGTGACTCAGGAACCAGACCAACGGCTGTAGTTAATTCGTGTTTTATTAGGGTAATGTCCAAACAAAGACTGCGTTTTCTCATGAAGCAATACAGGGATACAGGTCCTGCGGCATTGGGAGAAAGTTGACAGAGCAAGGGACTTCTTCCCGCCTGTTCTTTAAGAAGGGGCCAAACGGGCGCGCAATCTTTCGCTCCTCCTTAACTGCCCCTCAGGTACTGCCCGCCTTCCCCCCCTTCTCTCCTGTCTTTTCAGCTGTCTGCGTGTGCACGGTGAGGGGGGAAGCATCACCCCCTCCTCTTCTGAAGTTTCAGATTCCAGGATGGGGGATAGGGGAGGGGCTGATGGTAAACTGCCTTCCCGCTTTTCGGCTGTGAGCAGCCCTCCCTCTTTCCCCTCTTGCTCTGAGCCTCAAAGAAGGGGAGGCGTGAGAATGTCCAGGGAGGGCTCAGGCTCCCCGTTGCTAAGCGACCTTATCACTGGCAGTTCCTCTGTTTTGTCTTCGCTCCAAAGGGGGGAAGTTCCTCCCTCTGCCATCCATCCGAATACTCTTCTCCCAACTCTCCGGGATCCAGCTCCCTGGGATTGGGACCCCAGCTCTGCCTTCCGACACTATCCCCCCTTCCCTCTGCCATCCATCCGAATACTCTTCTCCCAACTCTCCGGGATCCAGCTCCCCAGGATTGGGACCCCAGCTCTGCCTTCCGACAGCAGCCAATACTGTGGACAAGAGGCTACTGTAACGACAGAATATGGAGAAACCGATTGGTTCCCCATCGGTAAGGTATGAGACAGGGGTGTATTTTATCACCCTATTTAATCTACACGCACAACATATCATACGGAAAGCAGGATTGGACCAAGATGAAGGAGGTGTGGAAATTGGAGGGAGAAACATCAATAATTTAAGATATGCAGACAATACCATACTACTAGCAGAAACCAGTAATGATTTGAAACGAATGCTGATGAAAGTTAGAGGAAAGCACAAAAGCAGGACTACAGCTGAACATCAAAAAGACTAAAGTAATGACAACAGAAGATTTATGTAACTTTAAAATTGACAATGAGGACATTGAATTGAACTTGTCAAGGATATCAATACCTCAGCACAGTCATTAACCAAAATGGAGACAATAGTCAAGAAATCAGAAGAAGGCTAGGAATGGGGAGGGCTGCTGTGAGAGAACTAGAAAAGGTCCTCAAATGCAAAGATGTATCACTGAACACTAAAGTCAGGATCATACAGACCATGGTATTTCCGATCTCTATGTATGGATGTGAAAGTTGGACAGTGAAAAAAGTGGATAAGAGAAAAATCAGCTCATTTGAAATGTGGTGGTGGAGGAGAGCTTTGCGCATACCATGGACTGCGAAAAAGACAAATAATTGGGTGTTAGAACAAATTAAACCAGAAATATCATTAGAAGCTAAAATGATGAAACTGAGGTTATCATACTTTGGACACATCATGAGAAGACATGATTCACTAGAAAAGACAATAATGCTGGGAAAAACAAAGGAGTAGAAAAAGAGGAAGGCCAAACGAGATGGATTGATTCCATAAAGGAAGCCACAGACCTGAACTTACAAGATCTGAACAGGGTGGTTCACAACACATACTGTTGGAAATCGCTGATTCTTAGGGTCGCCGTAAGTCGTAGTCGACTTGAAGGCACATAACAACAAAGTGGGTGAGAGAGTGAATCACTGCAGACTTGGCTTACATGAGCCTCACTTACACAAAGGGAGATTATGCAGTTCTATCATGCCCCAAAAAGGTGGGACTGACCCCTCTGTTTAAAAATAAAAAACGCTTCCATATTAGATGTTTTTCAGGCACTCTCCAATAGGTGTTCACGCATTCAGTGGCATCTCAGGTCCAGGTATTGCTGTATGAGATCAATTATCTTATTACAATCTGCCTTCTAGCCCAGATGGACAAACAAATTCAGTTGCCTTGGTAGATGATCTACACTGAGAGCCTTTATTGCCAAGAGGCAATGATTATTTTAAGAGGGTTCAGAGACAGTGAACACACTGATGAGGTAAAAGCTAAAGATTTAATTTCATTACAGAGAAAACTATAGAACAGAATTATTATTCTTATGTTTCCTCGGCTGTTGGGAACCCTTCAAGAGAATGACAACAGACAGACCACTCGAGCAAGCCGGCATGTAGTATATAAAGATACAGGGGGGTTGTGGCCTGCAAGTGCACCCAGACACAAGGTAGCAGTAGGCCATGGAGAGACTAAGGCACAGTCTCAAGGCAATATTGTTTACAGAGAGTGTCAGGTGGTGGTGCCTAGCAATGGGATCTTGAGAGATCTGTGTTAGGACCTGTGAGAGATCAGTTAAGAGACCAGGACCCTGAGGTGGGATCGTGACAAGGTGGTGACCACAGGAGGGGTCCTGACAGTGTTCCTTTGTACCTCAGCATGGGGTGTGTGAGAAGAAGTGGAAGGATTGTAAAAGGCTTTTGGCAAGTTCTACGGAGGGGGTGATGGTTTGGATGAGCTCTAAGCAGTGGGGGTGGTTTGGGCAAGGGTGTTAGGTGGCAGGGTGGGCAACCAAGCAAAGCGATCAGGGGCAACAGCCCCTAGTAAATAAGAAGGAAACTTACTTAGTTAAGAGGACCCAAGCCTAGAAGGATTCCTAGGCACAGAAGGAGCAATTGCTGTACACCAACTATGCTCCTCAAGATTACAAGTGTCTCATGCATATCCTCTACAGAACCAGCAGGTGAAGTTTGCAACACTGGTGACAGGACAACATTCACACACCTGACAGGAGGCTAGCTAAGGGGCCACAGCAGAAGTTCTATTGCACACACAGCTCCTAACACCTCATTGTCATGCAGCACTATCTGGTATCTGCTCACCACCCACTTAAATGATACAATGCAGCACACTTCAAATGAGCAGAGCAACATACACACATACATGATGCCTGCTGGAGTGTATGATCTGGGGTGGCTGCCTCTGCCTGCTCAGTCAGGAGCATTTCCCAATAGTGCTGTGATGCATTGGAAAAAGGCGACTGGGTGAGAACCAGACAGACTAGCCATAAGCAAGGACAGCAGCTGCTGGAGGCCCAGCTCAAGACAGGAAAGGAGGGGGCTCTCAAGAAACAACTGGTGGGACTGCTGCCTCTCCTCAGCATCTGCCCCCCCCCCCGGTGATCCTGTCTCACTCTGCCCAGACAAGACAGAAGAGCTCCTGGTCAGGAGAAAAGCAGATGCAGGAATGGGGGAGGGGGGAGAGAAAAGGGTTGCTCTTCCACAGAGATTCATTCTTAGCCCACAGGAACACGTGCCTGAGTGACAACATAATTTGGATACTGTAATTGGGCTGTCTTTGTAGAGTAGTTGGGAAAGTTTAACTGGGCAAGAATGCTGCAGCCAGGCTATTGCCTAAGGCTGAGAATAGGGAATATGCCTACCACAACTGCTTCACTGAGCACCATTTCCAACCACAGTTCAAAGTGCTAGTTTGAATTACAAAGCTGTAAATTATTTAAACCCATTAACCTGGAAAGCCACATTCTCCCAATACAAATCTGCCCGGATTTCAAGATCCTCAGGAGAGGCCCTTCTCATTGTCCTGCCAACATCTCAAGCACATGTTGTGGAAACTGAGGAAGACTCTGCCAGTGGTTGCTCCTAGGCTCTGGCACTCCTCACCGGAGACTCCTCTACCATCCTCTTTAGTAACTTTCCACTAGCAGCCGAAGATGTTTCTACTCAGGCCTTTAGCCAGAATACTTATCTACACAATAAGTACTGTCATTAGCTCAACTGACCTTTTTTTAATTGACATGTTTTACCTACCATTTTAGAGAACCAGTGTGTAGTGGTTAAGGTGTTGGACTACGAGCTGGGAGACAAGGGCGCAAATCCCCACACAACCATGAAGCTCACTGGGTGACCTTGGGCCAGTCACTACCTCTCAGCCTCAGAGGAAGGCAATGGTGAACCCCCTCTGAATACTGCTTACCGTGAAAACCCTATTCATAGGGTCGCCATTAAGTCAGAATCGACTTGAAAGCAGTCCATTTCCATTCCATTTTGTATTTTACTTTTATTTGTTAGCTACCTTAAGCATAATTTAAGGGAAAGAATGGTACAAATTTTACAACAAATATATCTATTATGTTCAGCGTTGCTAAGACTTATGTCTGAACTATTCAAGAGAATCAGGCCATCAATCAATGCAAAACTTTATTCTTAAGATTACGGTCATCACTTAAATACACATTGCTTGGATTTTTTTTAATGGTTATCCTAACTACATTGATGCAGATAGCCACATTAGATAAATGGTTTTATTACTGTCATATCTTTTTTGAAAAGGCTTTAATAAGATGCCTCTTGTTCCAAGGCATCTTGCCTCCTAAAAAAAATAATGGGGAAAAGGCAGAGGATGAAGATGCAGTGACATGAAGAAAATATTCCACACAAAAACTTTGTCATCATTATCTTCCAGCCTGTGTTGCAGTCCATTCTGTGCCTGGTCAGAGAAAGCCTCAGAGTTTTTTCATGTTGGTTCATCTTTTTTTTTCTTGGAAAAGGTCTCATTACTTCACAAGTCTCGCACGAGGAATGCAGAAGCACAGCACAAACTCTTTTTAAATAGTAAAGAACTTTCAGTAAGTTGATTGCCACAATCCTGAACAGCAGGAACTGGATAGTTTCCGAGGCAGCAGAAAATTGAGAGCATGACCTAACAACATACCCTGTTGTGATACCCCCTTATTCATAACTTTATTATTCCAGTCTGGTCACCTGAGACCTTCTCTAATAATCCGTAAAGCAGCAAGGAGAGAGTCTAAACAATAAACATACATTTACAGAGGGAAATTATGTTTCCATAGCTCTCAAAAAAGCCAGAACTAATTTACACTTGAGAGAAGACTTCCTAATTAGTTTCAGTCATTTGCCAGGGTATTTTGTTTATCACTCATATAATCCAGAGACATTAGCAACTAGGATAATTTGTAACTTGGCTCCCTGATGATAGAACTTAATTTGAAGCAGGAGTTTAAATGCTTTCAGAGTTATAAATGGGCAGCTCAAAATCTCATGAGACTTCTACCAGTAGAGTGCCTTTGAGGGCCATAGTCTAAATTAAACGCATTCCTTTTCCAGTAAAAAGTTTGTCAACATGACAATGATATTTTTGTAGGGCACCTCATAATTATGACGGGGAAACCTACATATCTATGAAGTTATAAAAATGAATACAAGCACTAAATGGCTTTTTAAGAAGAGTTCTTTTGTCTGTACCCTCTGGTGATATGGGTACGGCAATGGTTAAGGTACAGTAATATCCGTTCTGTGCCAGTCATCTATCCCTGTTCCTGGGATGTGGTCCTTGCAAGAATAAACCGTATGGAGTATTTCACACGTGTCCAGATGGTAACAGTCAGCTATCATCAGCTAGGATTTCAGGATACTGGTCCCAAAAGTGATCCCCAATGATATCACAGTGAAAAGGAACTGTTGTAGTCCTTGGCCGGATCACTTCAACTTCCTTCTCTTCCGTTTCCTCTGGAATTTTAATTTTTTTCTTAATGATTTGATCTGCCTATGAACACAAGTGACAAATGGTTGTAGAATCTTAGAACTGAAGTATTTGAAGGCTAGCAGGCAATTCAAGTTTAATTTTTTTTTAATTGCAGCATCCAGCCAACCCTCAATCAGATTCACCACTAGATCAGTTCTGATCTTCCAGTGACAGGGATGTTCCAATTGAAATGTCATTACTTAAAATTTAAGGGGGAGGAGAGTTATCACAGGAATGATTTAGTCTTATGTTTTAAACAGTGGAAAGATTATAAAAGCAGATGCACTTGGAAACCCAGCACATGTGGAATTGTCAAAAAACATTTACTTTCCACAAGGTATTTGTGTAACTATTTGTAAAATGCATTACACACAAATGGGTACATGTCAAAATAAATTTTACCTTTTGCCACACTAGAACAGTTCCTTTTCTATAGATCAAGGGTTCGTTATTGTAGTTAATGTTGAACTGAGAAAATAAAATCTCATTCTTGTCACCTGCAAGAGTTCCCTGAGGATAAAGCAACAAAATCATACTTAGTTCAAATAAAAATACTACTGCACAATCACATGAAAACATTGACTAGGCAGTAGTTTCACATGAACAGAATGGGTTTTATTCTACATCAAAATCTGAGTACTGAATTTAGAGACAGGAAGAAGTCCATTGCATACACAATCTACCATTCCCCCTTTCTGTTTGCATTTAGACAATCAGCTAAGCCTTATTTGTTCCATCTGGCTTTTAAACTTTGACAGTTTTGTGTTATATTCATACTGATATCTGTGTTTGTTCTCATTAATTTTGTTGTGATTTTTATTGATTTTAATGTTTTTGTTTTGGGATTTTAAAAAAGCTGACTGCTAGCCCCCTTAGAACATAGCACAAAGAAAAGTGGGATATACTTATATTTAAATATATTTTAAAACATTGACTAGGAAGTAAGCAGCATTCAGCTCAACAGGATTTACTTCTGGGAAATATATTTAGGACTGGGCTGCAAAGGACTGTTTTCCCTCCTTCCAAAGTATCTCACTTGCTTGAATCATCCGGAGCTCCCTGATCTCTAGTAGGGGTAGGGAACACTTTGCACCTCAAGGCTGCTTTACCTTCTGGACAAGTTTCCGAAAGCCAGAGGCCAGTAGAGGATAGGGCCACAGGTCCAAGTGGGTGGAGCAACAAATGTGAATTTTACTTTTGTACAGTAGGCAAGTTTCTACACATATCCCTCTCCATCCTCCATCCAGAGAAACAAAAGGCATTCTCAGGGTTCAAAGACACATCCAGCCAAGCAAAACCACTCAAGAAGCATGTGAAGCACATCTAGCTAGATGGAATGACCACTGGGGAGAATCCCAAGAGCCACATTTGGCCTTCAAGCCTAAGGTTCTCCGCTTCAACTTTACAAGCACACCCAAAGCACACTCAACTGTATTGGGCCAGTTGAGACTTAACACTACTCGATAGCCTAATCAAGTTTAGAGGACTGGAAGAGCACTAACGTCCCATCTTAGGTTCATGGGCTACCTTCCTCTCCCTCTCCCATCATACACAAAATTACCCTGTCCATTCTCTTTTCAGAATTAATCATGGTTCACAACATGCAACGCTGATTATCACAGTTAGCTCAATCCAGAGCTTGCAAGCCTACTTTTAACTATAAGAGGCGGGTGAAAAGCACACACAGAGGAGCACTTCCAATTTCCTAACCATGGTTAAAAGATCACAGTTTTAAGTTGCTTGGGTTCTTCTAAATACATTTCTGGCTGGTTTGCTGCTTTCACGACACAGATGAATGGCTATGTCATGTTTTCTAGTGTGGTCGTCCTGCCTATACCTCCTCCTCAGCCGCTTCCCTTTTTCCCAGGCTGCCCCCCATGGGCCCTGCTCCATGCCTCAAGTGTTTTTGCCTGGCTGCAATGTGTCCTTGAACTGTGATAATGCCTCTTGCTTGCCTGGATGGAGAAGGATGTGTATATATCTAGAAACTTGTGTGGCTGGAGTGTAGTCTAATGGGAAAAAATAGATGTTTTTTCATATCCCAATAAGGGGGGGGCAACCTTGTTTTTCCTGAAGTGGATTCAGAATCAAACCTCGAGCCAGGTTGGACACACTCCGAAGCACTTTGGACTGTAGCAAGCTTTTTCCCCCAAAGTGCCAAGTCAGTGTGCAAACTGAATCTTGTGGTCAGTGCACACCTCTAATATTGGCAGCCACAAATTAATCAAGATAATCTAGGTATTTTGAAAAATAAGTAACTTCTTAAGTGCAATCTGTAGCCTATAACAAAAACCTACGGGGATCAACATTTCAGTCTTTTCTGTGGACTTAGTTTTATGTTTACAGCACCTTCACTTACTTTTTTAGCTTCTAAATATTCTAAAGCTGACAGCCCTAAGAGGTGAAGAGGAAGCTACTGGATATGGTAAAAGAGATCTAACCTGTGAAGTAGTTTCAATGACTGCATATGATGCTGGCTCTTCAAAGAAGACATTCATACCTGTAGTTGCTTTTGCGCTTGTGCAGGTGTCAAGCCACCTCTCTGCACAAGAGTCCAAAATACTGTATTGTAGAGATTATTTACGTGGCCTGCAGGAATAAGAAATGAAATAAATGAAAATCAGAGTAGACTGGCAAGTGCTTTGAACAAGCTTACATCCACAGCAGCAGTTATTCAAAGACTAGTTTTTAGGAGTCGTAGCAAATAATAGTATGAGTTTTAATCTTAGTTCATTATTTTGATTCAGTATTATATTAATTAGCATTTTTATATTATTACCCTACCAAAAAACCCTGTTTTCAAAATAGATAAAACTTTATGCTATGCAGTCCACCCTCACTCCAAATTCATATAGTAGAACACATCCAGTTAATGAGAAACCACAGCTATCCATTCCAGGGTAAAACTACTTAATCCAGTAACCAGATAACGGGGGCAGGGGAGCGGCAAACAACCAAGTAAATTGCTACATACAGCAGGGGGAAATGAAGGACATCATGGCTTGCCTTTATTGTTCGTCTTATCAGAACTTTTTACAGTCACTGACTGGACTACTGAAGACAGCAGCAGGGTTCACGTTGCTGTTGTTATGTGCCTTCAAGTCGATTACAACTTATGGCGACCCTATGAATCAGCGACCTCCAAGAGCATCTGTCATGAACCACCCTGTTCAGATCTTGTAAGTTCAGGTCTGTGGCTTCCTTTATGGAATCAATCCATCTCTCGTTTGGCCTTCGTCTTTTTCTACTCCCTGCTGTTTTTCCCAGCATCAGTGTCTTTTCTAGTGAATCATGTATCCTCATGATGTGTCCAAAGTATGATAACCTCAGTTTCATCATTTTAGCTTCTAATGATAGTTCTGGTTTAATCTGTTCTAACACCCAATTATTTGTCTTTTTCGCAGTCCATGGTATGCTCAAACCTCTCCTCCAACACTGCATTTCAAATGAGTTGATTTTTCTCTTATCCACTTTTTTCACTGTCCAACTTTCTCATCCATACACAGAAATCGGGAATACCATGGTCTGAATGATCCTGACCAGAGCTTGGAAAAGTTACTTTTTTGAACTACAACTCCCATCAGCCCCAACCAGCATGGCCACTGGATTGGGCTGATGGGAGTTGTAGTTCAAAAAAGTAACTTTTCCAAGCTCTGAACCTGACTTTAGTGTTCAGTGATACATCTTTGCATTTGAGGACCTTTTCTAGTTCTCTCATATCTGCCCTCCCCAGTCCTAGCCTTCTTCTGATTTCTTGACTATTGTCTCCATTTTGGTTAATGACTGTGCCGAGGTATTGATAATCCTTGACAAGTTCAATGTCCTCATTGTCAACTGTAAAGTTACATAAATCTATTATCATTACTTTAGTTTTTTTGACGTTCAGCTGTAGTCCTGCTTTTGTGCTTTCCTCTTTAACTTTCATCAGCATTCATTTCAAATCATTACTGGTTTCTGCTAGTAGTATGGTATTGTCTGCATATCTTAAATTATTGATGTTTCTCCCTCCAATTTTCACGCCTCCTTCATCTTGGTCCAATCCCGCTTTCCGTATATGTTCTGCGTATAGATTAAATAAATAGGGTGATAAAATACACCCCCGTCTCACACCCTTTCCAACTGGGAACCAATCGGTTTCTCCATATTCTGTCCTTACAGTATCCTCTTGTCCAGAGTATAGGTGGCGCATCAGGACAATCAGATACTGTGGCACCCCCATTTCTTTTAAAGCATTCCATAGTTTTTCATGATCTACACAGTCAAAAGCTTTGCTGTAGTCTATAAAGCACAGGGTGATTTTCTTCTGAAATTCCTTGGTCCGTTCCATTATCCAATGTATGTTTGCGATATGATCTCTGGTGCCTCTTCCCTTTCTAAATCCAGCTTGGATGTCTGGCACTTCTCGCTCCATATATGGTAATAGCCTTTGTTGTAGAATCTTGAGCATTACTTTACTTGCACGGGATATTAAGGCAATAGTTCGATAATTACTGCATTCTCTGGGATCCCCTTTCTTTGGAAGTCTGTGGGCCGGGTTCACATCTTACTGCACAATTGAATATAATATGTTTGCATTTCTTGTGAAGATGTAGTGGGGTAGGAGCAGTGAAAGAGGACAGGAAGGGCTGCCTTCCCATCCTGGGATAATATAGGATCCTACCCAAGTTATTAACCTTTTACATAACTTTAAGAGTTAAAGCCATGGGTAAAGACTTGGAATACCCCAGTTGAAGGGTACCGCTCTGTAACTACATTTATGATAGTACTGACCAATAATGATAAATCCATGTTTTAATCCAAAAATTAAAACAAAGGGCAGTATTCAACTACTGTATTCTGTCAGTGCAAGGATTTCCACTTGTGTAATGGGACTTCCTCTCCTCCTCCCTCCATGCATGCCCCGCACCCTCCCCAAATTTGCTCTGAAGGGTTGGGGGAACCCCTAGAAGAGATTTAAGGAGATGCAGGGGGAGGAGAACATTTAGTTGCACAAGGAGACACCCTTGCACTGGCAGAACAAGAGACACAGAGCTACACTGAATTCCATGCAAAAACCTGACTGTGGAGGTTTCTCATGCAAGTAAGCGATGCTTACAATCCGCTTGCCGCCAACTGAGATAGTCCTTTAGATTCTGGTCACTAGGATACAACACAACACGTCCATCAAATCCTGGTGGATACAAAAGAGGCTGGTCCTTAAAGTAATCCTTCCAAAAGAAAACGTAGCTGGAGGCAAACTGGGAGACCACATGAGACATGAACTTACTTGTAAACAGAAAATAAAATGGGGAAAAAGTTAATACCGTCATTACCACAACACTAAGTAGTCCATGTAATCCAAGAATGCATCACTGATTCAATGGCTCTGTTCACACATCATGGAAAGCAGGGCTGTGGAGTCGGAAGCAATTTTGGGTGGAGTCGGAAGAAATGTACCGACTCCGACTCCAAAATAAATTTTGATTGGCACATTTTTTAAAATATAAATTCAAAATGTCAAAGAAGCTTCCCATGAAGTCAGCTGTAGTTGAGCATTTCACCATAACTCAAGATGGAAAACATTTTGTGTGTCAGTGTATGACACAGGACCCAGATGAAGACAAATGCTGTGATGCCAAGATCAGCGCATATTCCGGCAGCGATAAAAATGCTCCTACGAGAGCTTCCAACTTAAAAAAGACATTTACAGCCCTTTCCAGGGCTATGGAGTTGGAAGCAATTTTGGGTGGAGTCGGAGTCGGACAGTAGAAAAATAGAGAAGTCGGAGTCGAAGGTTTGACTACCGACTCCACAGCCTTGATGGAAAGCCATGGTTAATTGTTTGCCATGATCACACCTAAGAGGGCTCCATCTCCCTGTCCACTTGTGCACAGAGAAAACAAATCCCAATCCCTGGCTAAGCATTACATCTGAACGATGGAACATAGTTTGTTTTGCTCCAACAAACCATGATTAGTAAGCCAAGAACAAACCTTGGCTACACTTCATGATTTGGTTGGGAAGAAAAGAAACCATGATCCCTGGTTCAGATGCAACACTAAACCACAGAGATTGTGATTTGTTTCCTCCCAGCACTAGGGGGACGAAATGGAACAGATCAAAAATATATGCTTGCAGCAAACCATTAAGTATGGCATACCATAACATGTAAACTGGGTTGATGTTTCACAATTGTTACAAATCTCTATTGCTTGCTCCTACATTCTCGTAGTCCAGAAGGTCAAGAGAATCCCAAGCATATGAAAACTGGCTAACAGAAATATATATATAATATATACACATGTTCGTGGCCTTCCTACCCTGCAAGATGAATTCCTCATCGTTCCCCACTCATTTTCCCCCTTTTGTTAGTTTGTTTCTGCAAGTATTACTACATAAAAATGTAGTAGCCGCCCTAGGCTCCTGCTGGGAGGAAGGGCGGCATATCAATCAATCAAGAGGTAATGATCAAACCCATGAAAGGTAACACATGTTGTACACATACAACAGCTTTAAAATCTTTATAGCCTCCCAGACCAAAATTAATTTGAATTAATTTGAAGCAAAAGAAGTCTCCAGAATTACCAACCAGTCTTTGCCTTTACTCAGTTATTTATGGCTTTTCAAGGCTTATGGTTCACAGCACCAATTAAAAAGCTGACAATTTCTACCAAATAAAAATTACTATGATTGATTGTCAGCACGGCCAGCCCCAAGGGCAAAGCACAGAAATAGAGACTAAAACAGCAAAGTTGCCAATAACTTATCAATATGAATATATTATCTATACAATAAAATATAAACAAACTAGTTATATTGCAAACCAATATGAAGAGTGCATATGCAAAACAGTATTTTAGGATGGGGACAGAAATAAGCTCTAAAACTAGTTACCTTGCTCTTCTCTTAAACCAGTTGCTTTTCTTTTTGAAAACAAAGCTGTATTCATCACTTTGTCCATAAGCTATGACAATATCCTCCAATTCTTGCATAACTATCTGGGCACACTTGTTCATCAAGTGAAGAGCACGATCATCATTAGGCTTCTTAAAACCATGCTGCTCAGCAAAGCTTCAAAAAAGGAAAAATATTTAAAAACTATGTTTGTCAAAGTGGTTCTCAACATGTTTAACATATTATGACTTATTTGTATTTTTTTGACTGGATCTTATTTGGATGCTATTATGCTTCATTTTTTAATGTTAATTTTGAAAAGCTATTAAAACTGCATGTTTCTAGCTTCATCACATTTGTGCCTGCCAAGCATAAGACAAATCTGCTAAAAAAATTAACTGTTTCCACTAAGGCACTACTAAGCTGTAACTGTAACTCACAAGATAGGCAGATGTTTTCTTACAGATGAAAAATTTCCATTCTTTTTTACATTATGTCGAAGTGGCAGGAGAATTACAGCTTTTCAAACACTCGTAATAACACCGATTAGAGGTATGTGGCCTACCAACAAAGGAAGGCTCCTACCAATCACATTGGCTTGAGATGTTGTTTATTATTATTACCACAATTTATAGACCACTTACTACCAGAAAGATCTCAAAGTGGTTTATAATAGTATACACAAGGTACAATGAAAACCATATTGAATTATTACATAGCAAAATACATGAAACAATATCTGTATTCATAGGCACAATATAAAAGAAAAATATTAAGTGAAGATTTCACAAGTTAATACCGTTTATGGGAATCAGCACATTAAATGCATACACACACTCCCAACAAAGAAATTCTAAAAACCAGAAGACCTTCTGCAGTTCTAGAGCTTCAGCAAATGTTTGTTTCCTGGTTTTATTGTACTTCAGATTGATAACTTTTAGAGACTGTGGCCCCCAAAATACAGTGGTCTCTGTACTATGACACGGTGCTTGTCTTCTGAAGATGACAAATGCAGTCTTGTGGCGTGGATCATCTCCTTAACCAAAGCTATTGTGCTCCCTCCTCCCAATTTGCCTCTGGACCAGTTGCCATCCCTGGATCAAGCCTGTCAGTACTAAGCGCCAGTTATGATGAAATCTTATAATCGATTCATTTAGATTAATCGAAACTCGTAATCTTAAATTACCTCTCACTCCCCCCCACTCCCATTAGCTGAGCCGTCGCCAGTGGCAACCAAACTCGTTAAGAAGTACCCACTGCCTCCAATGGCTGAAGCAGGGCTTACCGGTGGAAGCCACGGCCGTCCAACCTGACCGCGACCCAGCAGTTGGGTAAACATGTAGCGTCCTCTTCGAAATCCCTCACGTATTCAAACTTGCTCTTTGCCATGGCGACGCGACCGCAGCTCAACCTTGCGCGAAGACCTAAGCTTGCAACAGAAAGAACGCGCCCTAACCCATACCGTGCTAACATTAGCGGAAGCAGCGCTATATCACACCGGAAAAGGGCTCCTCTAGCACCCCGTCTCTATGATACCGCAAAGACTTTCGGGATTGCAGCTCCCATAACCGCGTAGCCGCTTCTCATCTCTCAATGCTGGGCGCAAAAGGGACACCTGGTCCCAGAGCGGAGGCGATAGGATAAATGCAGAACGCACCGAGACTGAAAGCTACGCCCTCTAATCTCGAAGCTGCTCATCCCAGATGTGCGTAGGCTGTTGTGGGTTGTTTAATGGGGAGAGAAGAGGCACTCATGCGTGTATGCCATCCTTTCCCAACCAGGTGCCCCCTAGATGGCTAGGGCTGATGAGAGGTGTAGTTCAACAACATCTGGAGGGCACCTGGTTAGGGAAGGCTCGTGTACGTGCTTAGCGGTGGTTCCTTTAAAACCAGCAGGCAGTGTTGTTGAATCCCTGCCGTGTCAATCACCTGGGCTTCCTGGGCTAAGGTCTTCAGGGCGCTCTAATTAAGCTCGGTCCCTCTTGTGCACACCCTCCCTTCCCACAACTAAGTGTACACGCCTCGCTCCAGGCTTCGGAGTACGCTGATAACGAAGTCACATTCCTTTAAGTCGTAAGCTCATCGTGGTCTCAAAGAGGGTTTAGCTTCTCCGCACCACCCCCGCTGGCATTGAGTAGAAAAGGAAAGGGAGGAAACCAGTTAGCGCTGCAAGCGAGCCACGAGCTCCTTATCGAGCAATTCGCCGCAAACACATAAACCGAAAGAAGGGCAGCTTTTTGTTGTTGCTGTTAGGAAAAGGGAACGTTAGAAGCTGCATCAAGGAAACCAATTAGAATCGATGGCAAATGGGCGCGAGAGCTACGCAAAACGAAACCGTTTCAAACAAGCGCCGCCTGCACGGGAAAGGCGCACAAGTTCTTCCCGGGGTTTCTATGGCTTTGGCATTGTTGCGTGGCTCCCGGGGTAACCATGGCGACCTCCGGGAAACAGGCCCGAGGAGGGAAAAGTGCGAGGCACGTGGAGCCCCGCAATTGCCACTTCTTCCCGGTGCCCGGGTGGCGCGAGGCAGAGGGCGGGGTCTAGCACGGCGCGTGCACCGAGGGGAAGGGGGAGCTAAGAACGTTTGCAAACCAACCGCAGGAAACAAACGGGCGGTAACAGAGGGAGGGGGCTGAGCTCACAATCCCGCAACAATCCCACTCCCAGGGGCGGGCTACAGCATGGAAAAAGGGGCGCAGGAGGAAACCCCCCGAGAGCAGCACCGCTTCCTGCACCCCACGGCTTGGCAGGGCACTCCCCGAATGGACCACCTTCTCCTGCACCCTCTGCCAGGACAGGGGGCCAGGGACTCGCAGCTGATGTTCTTTCCCTCTAAGCAGGGGCCGCAGCACCATCTGCTGCACCCCTTGTCCCCCAAGCAAAATGTCTTGCGCTGGGAACAGAAAGCTCCACAGCCTGGGGAAGGGATCTCCTGTAAAGAGCAGCAGCAGCACCTTTTGGAAGGCCAGGCTTGCCTTCCCAGGCAGCTGCCGCAGCCGGTCATTGCGTTGGAACCTGGGGACTGCAAAAAGCTGGAGGAGGCGGAGCGGGAGAAAAATGATCAGCAGAAGGTGCTGCAAGTGAAAGCAGAGGAGCAGGAGCAGGAGAACCAGCTGCTCCTGACAGGCGGCACCAACAAGAAGAAGAGAGGGGAGCACAAAGCGTCTGCACATCGTCGGGGAGGGAAGGAGGAGGGGAGCGGCAGTGTAAAAGGAGGAGGGGAAATTAAAGTGGGGAAAGCAGAAGAGCCAGAGGAGATCAAGAAAGAGGTGAAGGTGAAAGAAAACTGTGATGCCAAAGCCTTGGGGACTGCAAAAGAAGGGGCCATCAAAACGGAACTGGTGGAGCCTCTAGAGGAAGGCTGCAAGGGGAGGGAAGAGGTGGCATCCAAGCCTCACCCATCCTCCAACGGCCCAACTCATATTGGCAAAGATGCTGGTTTGTCTCAGCCTGTTGAGACACAGCATTCTCAAGAACTGAAGATTCCCCTAACGCTCCATCCAGTCCCTCCTGGGACTAGGATCCAGTTTCAGGGACCACCTACATCTGAGCTTATAAGAGTGACTAAAATGCCAGTGGCACAAGTACCCCTTAAAATGCAGTCCTTGCTGGAGCCTTCAGTGAAAATTGAAACTAAAGATGTGCCTCTCACAGTGCTACCCTCAGATGCAGGTATTAGATAGGAATAGAGTCAGATTTTACCATGTTGCGCTTTTGTTGTTATTTTCTATACAAGTAAATACTGGGAAATAACTGTTCCCACACATTCATCTGCACTATTGTTTATTTTGAACATTTATTTAAATGTAAAGGGTCAAAAAGAAGATCTCCACAAAAGTTTATGCACTTAACAGTTCACTGTACAGTAGGGCCCTACTCATACGGTGGGTTACATTCTAGACCCCCGCCTAGAAGCAAAACCCGCTGAAAAGCGGAACTCATTCAATAGAATGGTGCCCGATGCCCGAAAAACACTGTAAAAGCAGAACAAGCACCGTATGAGTGGGGCCTTACTCTAATTGAAAGCAGCCATATTAGTGGAACACCACAAAGCGGGCCCCTACTGTATGGCTTCGTGGCTGTTGCAAGCATCAAACAAAAGGTTATGAAGATGATCAGTTGCACAAAGTCCCATCTACAGCTTTTAAAAAACCTTTGCTGGAGCTTCCTGTTGTGGAAACTTGCCATTACTCTCTTTTTTTATACACTGTAATTGGAGCACAGACATTAATGGTGGTCCTCAAACCATGTAAGAAAATAACAGCAAGGAATGTTATGGTACATTAAAGACAAACATTTATTGTGGCATCAGCATTCATCGGCTAGAGTCTGCTTCATCAGTTCATATGTTTATGCCACAATAAATCTGTTAGGCTTTATTTAGTTTATTACATTTTTGTTTTGCCGCTCTTTCAAGGAGCCCAGGGCAGTGCACAAGCATCCACTATTTTATTCACTACCATACTGAAGAAGACTTGGCTGAGACTATACACAATAACCTAGGTATTACCAACCCTTTTTAACCTGTGGGCACAGGTATTTTGAGAGACTATCATAGGCAGCACAACCTCTAGTTGTTCCCCCCCCCAGTCATCCCCCCTCCCCATAATAATCAGAAAGTACACATAGAGATGCTTTGCTTTTCCAAGAGGTCTGGTAAAAGATACAGTAGAATTAAAACTGATCTTGAATTTTTGTGATGTACGTGGGATCCCTCCCAAAATATCTAGTTAAAGCTTATAGTGGTACAGTACATAGTAAAAAAATCACAGAATAGATCTGGTGCTTCCAGTACCGCAAAAACATTCATTAATGGCACAGATTCTCCTGATTTGTACATAGAATGATAAAAACAGCATATTACAGAACACATCTGTGGACACAAGTGACCTATGATTATGAAGATCAATAAAGATCTGTGCCTAGGATCCATGTGTCACGGCATCTTTGAAAAGCATCAACTTCATGATTGTTATGGTTCAGTCAATGGAGACAAATGTGATCTTTGATCAGATACTGGTTGTGGAGGGACCTGTGAAAAATTCTGCAATTTCAAGAGGATCCATTTTATTGGAATCAGTATGCACATGTACACACTGTACCTCTTTCCTGATTCCTGTTGCACCCATTTCTTCTAGCTGCTCCATTTTCCTTAGTCTTCCAGCTCGCTCCCCTTTTCCTCCTGTCCAGCCACCTTTCCTCCTACCTTCTTGATTGCTCCACTTTCCATTCAGCTGCTCAGAGGCTGATCTGAGTCTTGAAAAGCACATAGAGTTGAAATAGGAAGTAGGACACACAACACTTTTCCTACTTCTTTCAACTTCATGTGCTTTTCAAGGCTCTAATCAGCAGCTTGTATGCCAACGTGAGTCTTGACATGCAAATAGAGATAAAGAGGAAGTGGAAAAGAGGTCACTCTTCCAATTTCCTCTTTCAGGTCTATGTTCTTTTCAAGGGGGAGGGAAGTAACCAGCCTTGCGAACTCATCATAAAGGGAGCAGTGATTGGAGTAGGGTTCAGAAACTTCATTTCCAACAAACCATGATCCGTATCCAAGATTCTTGGCTTACTGATGTTTGCCAAAGTCAAACAAACCACGATCCCTGGATGTAACACTAAGTCAGAGATCATGGTTTGTTTCCTTTTAGTGCAAGTGAGAAGGAGACAAACAGCCCAGATAGGCAAGTTCATAGTAAACATTTATTTAATGCATTTCTGAAAGACGTTTCGAGAATAGTTTTTTCAAGGCGGTTCACATAAAATACAACAATAAAATACAAAAAATAATATTTGAAAGCATCTCAATAATACAGTCTTGAATATGCAATTTGAAACTGTTACATGCATATAAACTGGATTTGGCCTGGTTGCTGATTAAAGAGCCTTACAAATCACTGTGGAAGATGAAACCCTCAATTTTCTGTCTAGCTAGTGTAACCTTAGTGAAATCAGTAGAAATTATTTTGAACTACTAGGCTTCAGAATTATCATTTGAGTGACTTTACAAGGTCACACAGAGAGGCTTGGGGAATTTTAGGCTTGCCAAGTTTAGATCTCACAAAAAAGCTTGCCGGGCAATCCTGTGCACGTCTGCAGTACTTTCAGTGAGATTTATTCCCTAGTAAGAGTGTACAGGATTGCAGTACTGAGTGACTTTAAATTTCGATCTCACCATTTCTAAGCTGCATTCCTTGAGTTCTGATTAGAGAATTGTCCTTTGTAGTGGATATGAAGAGAGGTGTTCAACTAAATAATAGCAGTAATGCAAGGATTAGCACTAGCACAATGGACTTTTCACCCTTCTCCTCTTACCATGTGCATGCCACACTATCCCCAAAACTGCCCCAGAGGGTTGGGAAAACTCCAGAACGGACTGGGGGGAAATAATGCTCTGTTGCACAAAGAGAAACTCTTGTGCTCATAGAAGCAACAACTAAGTGCTACACTGAATATAACCCATACTGTTTCTCACAGAGTAGTAGGAGCTGTAATATGCTCTGATCTTACATTCTAATCCTAAATGCATTTACTTTGAAAAAATGCATTAAGTATAAATTCAGATAAATAAGTTAAGTTTAGGACCTTCTAAAATAACTTGTGGTAACTATCACTAGAAATGATGAAACTGAGGTTATCATACTTTGGACACATAATGAGAAGACATGATTCACTAGAAAAGACAATAATGCTGGGAAAAACAGAAGGGAGTAGAAAAAGAGGAAGACCAAACGAGATGGATTGATTCCATAAAGGAAGCCACAGACCTGAACTTAGAAGATCAGAACAGGGTGGTTTATAACAGATGCTACTGGATGTCGCTGATTCATAGGGTCGCTATAAGTCGTAATCGACTTGAAGGCATATAACAACAAGAACGAAAAAATCTTGTGTTTTTAATACATATCTGTTAAAGCAGAGATAAAATGACTTAGGAACTAGATGATTTTATTAAAAGTGCAATCATAAATAAATGTAAGAAGTAAAGCCAATTGAAATTAATGGATTCTAAGTTAACATGCTTAGAACTGCACAGCACCTGTTGGTAGTATGAGCTGCTGTCTTAAGAGCCTTTTTAGGGGGACTTAAATATGGGGTAAAACTTATTTAAAACCCCTTTTTACATTGTAATGTCATATTATTACATGACCAAGAATCTGAAGGTGTAGTAAGTTGCTCCTACCAAATCCTGTTCTACTACTTGAACCCCAAATGAATTTCATAAACAGGGCATCAGTATACTTAAAATAGTTACTTGAACATGACTTGATAAACCTTTTAGAATATATTGCAATAACATTCACTTTAAAAGAGGTAATACTGCCTCTTACACTCATCATTAAAGATCCAGTGATCAAACATCTTGAGTCAAATTCTTACCCAAACTTTAGTCTGGTTTTTCCTGAGAATTGTCAGACCCAGATGTTCATTAGAGGAGGAAACACACTTGAATTGTCAGTCATCCTGCAGTTACGCAGAAGAATGTAAGAGGAAGAGTCGTAGCTTGATGGCAGAGCATGCTTTGCATGCGCAAGGACCTAGGCATTGCTTTCAGTGAGCTGTCTATCACAATCCCAAGATCTCTGGCACAATGTAGGATTAAATCATTTTTCATATTGGTTTCATTAGTAACATTTATTGATAATATATAATGTCTGTGTCTTGATGACCCACATTTACCCATTCAAAGTAGGTAAAGCTCACGGGGGGGGGCACAGGTTGATTGTTGTGCCAGCCTGGAGCTGGTACAACGATCAGATGCAGATTGGACAGTGAAACTAGCTTGGGATGAAACAGATCCCAGGCCATCTCAGTCCTTCCCTCTCCATGTCTCCAGAATGCTCCTTCCACTTAACAAATAAGATATTTCCAAGTAGTGATTAAATGATGTGGATAAGTTAGTGCCAACATTCTAAAGCATCTGTATAAGTTTTTATAACGTATCTGTATATGTTTTTATAAGTCTTTCTGCCTTGATTAGCATGAATGGGCCTAGTACTATGGTTTCATTGGATAAGCAATGGATAGGTTGTCAAAAAATATTCCCTAGTACTGGGGATTTAGTTATTTATTTATACAATTTGTATACCTCCAGTCTACAACATAGATTAAAACATATTAAATTAATATATACATATCAGAATTTTTACATTCTATAAAACACAATTAACTAAATGGAGCACTCTTTAGAATCAACATAAATATTACACAGAATAATCACCTACAAAAATACAAGGCAAATTAAGAGTAAACATAGTTTTCCTTGATAGTCTAGAAATTTCCACTCCCTTTGGAATGTAAAACAGACCAGAACTAAGGGGAAGAACGGAGAAACAGTTTGTGGCTAGTTTCAACTTAGAGCCAGAGAGTTAAGACAGTGTAGGGAGTTTTTGAGCAAGTTTAGCAGGGATCCGGGCAGTTGATCTCATTGGGAATCTCATGCAGGATCACATAACTTATATACAGATATTTCTATCCTGCCCTTCCATCCCAGGGCATCTTGAGGATGACTTAAAAGATGCATCTTATACATGCTTACTTGGAAATGTTTTGTTGAACTCAGTGGGACTTGTCTGAGTAGACATGCATAGGATTGCGCTCAAAATAAAAAAAATGTAAATGAAAACAATATACAATTTACCAGGAAAAATAGCATCAATAATATTTCCTGCCTGCTATAAGAGCCTGTTTTTCCACATGTTCCGCTTGTTTATTTGTAAGTAAAACAAGTGTTACAGACACCATGGGTTGTATTCAGCTAAGTCCTACATAGAGTAGACCCATTGAAATTAATGAAACTAAGTCATGTCCATTGACTTTAATGGGTCTGGTCTGAGTAGGACTAGCACTGAATATCACCCCATAAGTGTCCAGTATTTCCTTTAACAAAGACGCATTGGCATAATTCTGTTCACATCAGTGCAAAAGTAAATTTCATTGATATGGATCCTAATTTGAATACTCCCACTGGAGGAAAGCAAGGAGGAGAGTTTCACCATTTCCCCCTATACGTTCTAAAATGTGTTCCAGAGGGTTGTGGGACACCCCAGGATTCCATGTGAGGTAGCACTGGGTACTGCATGGTTGAGTGGAAACTGATGAAGATTACCTCCCTTTCCACCAGTGAGAGCCTTCATTGGAGTGGAATTCCTTCTGTGAATGGAAGTACAACTCAGAATCCAAGCCAATTAATTCAGTGTGATTTACTCCATAGTACATGTTTACAGGATTGCAGCCTAATAACCCAATCCTAAGACATTTACTCAGGTAAGTGTATACAGATTTCAGCCATCACCCTATGGCACTGTCCCTGGACTTTAAATACAAGAATTGGGAGCAGAGTTCCCAGTAATCCATCATTAATGTGATCAAGCAGCAATTTAGAATTGGGCTATGCGGATAGGCTTTATAAATGGGTAGAGTTAATGGGTCAGTTTTACTCCTTTGCGGGGAGGGTATAGAATAAAATTGTGTTTTGGAGGGTACAGAATAAAATTGTGTTTTGGAGGGTACAGTCGCATTATGGATAAAATCCTTCCCCTCCATCCAGTTATCAAGTGGCTTGGCCCTCACTGGTAGAGACCACATGAGATATGCATTGTTTTTCTATATACAAAGACACTTCATCCCTAGTGGTCTTGGCAATATGCATGGCTTTATTACACTCATAATAATGATGGAGATTTTGCTGATAAATATTTTTTTGAAAAATAAGCAAACAAAATAACATCCAGTATGGTCTCAAGTACAATCATCTGTGATTAGTATGAAAATTTAAAACATGGACAGGGCCAAACTGGACAAGATTTTTAAAAAAGTGTAGATCTCCATTAGGGAAAATTTAGGGTGTGATCATAAATGCACTTACTATGAAATTAAGCTCCCAAATACAGTGGGACTTATTTCTATATAAGCATATTTAGTATTGCACTCTTAATGGGGCATATAGCAGCTTTTGCGGGCAATTTACACAGGAAAAAGTGGGGTGAAGAAAGTTGTCTCCCTCCCGTAATGTTGCAGTCCTGAACCAATGGAGGGAGATTGCTTGTTTTTTAAATGGTTTAAAGCAGGAGTGGAGAACCTCAGGCCCAGGGGCCAAATGTAGACCTCCAGGCCTCTCTCTCTGGCTCTCAGTGTTCTCCACAGATCACACCCCTCGATATCCCTACTTCACACACTTTTTGAATGTTTTTGCCTGGCTGAAATATGTCTGTGAACTCTGATAATGCTTCTGGTTTGCTTGGATGGGAGGATAGGAAGGGATTGTACAAAGATAAAATTTACATTGATTGTTCCACCCATTACTTGTTTCACCCACTTCTTCCTTTGGCCTCACTCACCACTGGCATATGGCCCCCAGGAGGTTGTCCGGAAGGGAGTTTGCCCCACAGTCTGAAATGATCCCTGCCCCGATTTAAAGAGACTAGACATCTGATCACTGATCTCTAGCATCTTGTCTAGTTAGGTTCAAAGAGATTTATGCTTGCTGACTCTGCCACATCCCGAATTGATTGTGAAACTACACAATTTCAAATGCAGTTTGCCATGTGGTATGAGAGAGAGTTATTCTTTTAGTGCTGTAGTTTTGGATTTTTGGATTTTGAAGTTTCGTGTTACAATAAATAGTGTTTCTAGTATTGTTTTTCTTTGAGAAATTGCTGTTTGTTGCCTTGAGCAGACATGAACCAGAAAGGCAACTTATAAATAAATAAATAAAAATAAGGAAAATAAGTCAAAACCTTTGGGCTGAAGACACTAGTTTCAAGGGTATTCGGAAAATAAGGAAAATAAATTAAAAGCTCCTTTAGGGTAAAGACAGTAGTTTCAAGGTTATTTGGATTCTAATCTTTATTTCTACAGTTTGAACTGAAAGTAATGAGCACAGCATTGTTAGTAAGGTCGTTATTTTTAAGTACAAACTTTGTATGGTACATCAATCTTTCTTTCTTTCTTGTAGGGATACCAGATACTCCATTTAGCAAAGATAGAGATGGTCATGTCAAACGTCCTATGAATGCATTTATGGTGTGGGCAAGAATTCACCGGCCAGCCTTAGCCAAAGCTAACCCTGCTGCCAATAATGCAGAGATAAGTGTTCAGCTTGGATTGGAATGGAACAAACTTACAGAAGAGCAAAAGAAACCCTATTATGATGAAGCTCAGAAGATTAAAGAAAAACACAGAGAAGAATTTCCTGGTATAAAATTGATATTTATTTAATCTTGTCTCGGCATCTGATGGTCTTTATGCAACACTTTGTGTTATGCAGAAACAGGTTCATGAATAGAAAGGTGTTGTTCAAGTGTAATCATTTGACAAAGACAATACTTGAAGGGGGGGAACTAGCATGCATGAATCATGAGGTAGTTTTCCTTAAAACAGCCACTTTTGTCACCCCCACTTTCTCTCATTCCCTCTCTTCCCACTATTTTAAAAATCAATTTGGAAGTTCCATGGAAGGGACTGCCTAAAGGAAATGTACTCAATGAGTTTATTGGATGCATGAATGTAGCACATGTGCGTATCTACACCATAACTCCTGGAAAGAAAATCTTAAAATTATTTAAGCATGTAAAACCGAGTACAAGAGCAGATTTAGTATAGCAAATGATAAGCGACCCAAGACATTTTCAGCTGCTTCCAGCTCTTCACCAGGAAAAATGCTACTGCACGAATACTGACATAATAGTAATTAAACAGTTTGTTTTATTATAAGAACTACACATGGTTGGTATCTAATATTGATAGCCAGGCCAGAAAATCATGTCAACAGTACTATGGTCAAGCACTATCACATATGATACAGCATTGGTGAACAAAGCTGTTGCATGGCATAAACCTGGGTGAGACTAAGAATGGCTTACCTACAGGTAGCATCTATAGGTATTTCAGTTGTAACACAGTCAAGTACATTGGTGCAATCATACACAGCTGGTACTTAATGAAAACACATTTCAACAAACATGTTCTCCCATACTAAAACACAGGTTATTTTTGCTGGCATTTCCCTTCCTAAATATATATTCTTCCTTAGTTTTCTTGATCTGGAATTACCCTTTCCAACTATATAACTATCAGATAATGTAATGGTGCCCAGAAATCTAATTTTACATACATTTTTTAAAAATGCAATGCCAAATTATGCAAGTTTGACACAAAAATGTTTAGGACAAAGTGGTCCTAAACATCTCTACTCAGAAGTAAGTCTCACTGAGTTCAGTAAGGCTTACTCTTGATAAGTGGAAATAAGATTATAGCTTGAATGATGCAGATATTATTTGATATAATAACATGAGAATTTAATTAGACACAAACCTGTATTAACAGAAGTAGTAATAGCTTATTAGACACAGTAAAGTTGGACAATTTGGCCAGTATACAGAATTATGCAAAAATAGGGTGTAGGACACTGATGGGACCAATATCCATGGAGAGAAAAAGAGATGTTGCATGACAAAGTCTTATTTTTCTGAGGGCTTACAAGCGTTTCTAAACACAATTTAATTTGCAATGAATGGTATGTATGTATCCAACAAAGTCATTCCATTTGTGCAAAGACTTCCACTTGTGCAACATAAATTCCCCTCCTCTCCACATGCCCCCCCTCCAAATCTGCTCCAGAGGGTTGGGGGGAAATCCAGAAGGGACTGGGGGGCACACGGGGTGGGAGAGAGGAGAGGGAGGGGAAGCTCTTGTGCATGAAGTCCTTGCACGAATGCAACAACTTTGATGGATACAACCCAGAATCTTCATATTTATATGATTTTATCCTAGCTTTCCAAATCTACTAAAAGAAGTTTCAGCATTACCTTACTTTGTATTACATTTATCAGTTTTTAGCACTGTGAAATTTAACCATGGAATTCGCTCCTACAAGAGGTAGGGATGACCACCAACTTGGGTGGCTTTAAAGGAGGATTAGACGTTCATACCGTTGGAGGCAGTATATCTCTGATCAGCAGTTACTGGGTATCACAAGAGGGGAGAGGGCTGTTTATGCTCAGGTCCTGCTTCAGGCTTCCCAGAGGCATCTGGTTGCCCACCGTAAGAACAGGGTGTTGGACTAAATGGACCATTAGCCTGATCCAGCAGGCTCTTCTTAGGATGTATATTTCAAAGAAAATAACACAACATATTTCAGTGAGCATACTTTTTTATATTCCCACAGGTTGGGTTTACCAACCACGACCTGGCAAAAGGAAGCGGTTCCCCTTGACAGTCTCCACTGTATTCTCTGGCACTACTCAGAATATCATTGCTACAAGCCCAATGACAGCCTCCACTGTCTTTACTGGGACATCTCAGAATATTATTACTACAAATCCAACTACCATTTACCCTTTCCGATCACCTACCTACTCTGTGGTCATACCCAGCGTACAGAACAGCATTGGACACCCAGTCTGTGAGTTCATTCCAATAGTTTATGTGAGTTCTTTATATGATAGGAACTACAAAAACCCAATGTCTATATACTTGTTGAGAGTATGATTATGTAGGAATATTTGAAGTAGCAACCAAATGAAGTAGCTGCCAAGAAAATCTAAAATTCATCAGCAAAGGCTTTGCATAAGTTAAATGAGATTATAAGATGTGGCTATCTGTTTGTGATTGCTTAATTATTGCATTTCCAAATTTGATTTGTAAAGTACAGAATGCTTTATTTATTTAAATCATCCTCAGAACAAAGTTGGGCAATATTCTTTCTAGTAAATGGACTGTGAAGTTTGATGAGGGGAGGAACAGAGTTTCATTTCCTTCCTTCCTGCCCGTCCACCTCATTGAATTCAGAGAGCAAGGGGCAGGGGGAGGTTTACTTGCCATAAGTCTAGCCTTGTCCCATTTCCTCTTGAAATGAACATAGGCTAAAAGTGTCGAGGAAGAGGTAAGGACCCTTCATCATCACTACCACACCAAAGCTCTTTCAGATCCTGGATTTCCTCCTTCCCTCTTGAGCCCAGGTCCCAGTTTTCTAAGGCTGCATCAGAAGCATATTGCCCCTCCCCCACACCCTGAAGTTGACTTCAGGAGGGAAAGGAGGAGCATTGTATCCCGTTCTCCATGCCTGGAGATCCCAGTGTCTGAAGTGAGAATCAGGTTTTGCCCTCTTTCATCTGTGTCCCATATCACCACTCTTTGTCCTGTAGAACTCCATGGGAACTATTAAAAACCAGTCCAATCCCTGTCAGTGTTTGAGGGTTCGTTTCTTGGTTATTTGACATTGTTAAGGGAGAGCAGGACAAAATGTTGGGGACATGATTTTATATAAAAGTCTCCCTTTTGACACAGATGAGGCACTGAGAGACTTGCCAAAAGGTGCCTGAGAAGTCTTTGCCTTGTAGCACTGCATACTGGACTTCATTGCAGGGAGATTTGTAGGAGATTTATACTGATAATACACTAGAAAAAATGGATTGATCTAAATATTGACTGTCATTCTTAATGTTGCTGATTCATAAAAATAGGATCCACAGGTGTCTTTGGATATGAAACTGGAGTAAGTGTATGCTGTATTAAAGAGAAGCAAGAAACAGGCTTTTTGCTGTTGTTGATAGGGAGATTCCCAAAAGAAGGAGGAAAAATGGAGCTGTCATGCTTGATAACATGCTATTACTTGGATTTTTTTCTTTATATTTTTGTCAGAGTATAATAATCACATATTGTGATATTTGTAAAATACTGTTAATGGGACTTCCTTGCATGGCTAATAATTTCTCTTCTCCAAAGGTGAAGCCCCTTCAACTATCCAGCTGCCAGCTCCTGCTCAGCATCCAGGCCCTATCACGCTGTTCCAGCCAAATGTAGGAAGCACAACACCACTGGCTGCCACAACTGCAAACCTGCCAATTCGCCCAGTGCTTCAGCCTCAGCGTTTTGCTGCACCGTCACCAACAGAAGCTCACCGTGTGTCTTCAGGAACAAATTGCTCTATGAAGAGACCTACCCAAATTTCTATTGAAAGTGCCAGCAGGAACCCAAATAATACAAGCACCACACATTCCAGATACAGTGTCTCAAGTAGTCAGCCCCCTAAGGAGTACTCAGGTGTTTCTTCTTGTTCTAGAAATGGACCCATTCCTCCAGCTCCTCCCATCCCCCATCCACACGTCTATCAGCCTGCTCCCATTGGTCATCCAGCCACGCTATTTGGAGCTCCTCCTCGATTTTCATTTCATCATCCTTACTTTTTACCTGGACCTCATTATTTCCCATCAAGGTAATGCAACCATTTATTTGCATTCTGAAGTAAAGGTGCACATATATGATCAGACAACCACTAAAGGATTTGCAATCTTCTACCAGGAAAAGAGTGACAAGATGAATTTCCATATACACTCTTCCCTTGTCTCTGTCCTTCCTTCTGTTTGCTTTCAAACTTATCCTCTATTTAATTTCATTGAAACTATTCTCATCAAACTTTGCAATGACCAAAGCACTTTATAAAGATTTCTTTGTCATTCTTGCTCTAATCAATCTGCAACCTTGATGCTGTTGTTCATACTTTTCTTCTTAACTCACTTTCCTCCTTAGGAGAACCTCTAATTCCGGTTCTCTTGTGTCTTTGGTTACTTCCTGATGACCTGTTTAATGAGTATTCAACATAATTTGTTTGCAGAGAAGTTAGACACCACCAGCTACTTAATGAGCAATTGGCCTGATTTGTTTGTGGTGATTAGACAAGGGGCTTATCCACCATTTCCATATCCGGTTTGTCAGCTAATAGTCTTCACTTTTTGCCTTTTTGTTTGCTGTTTCCCAATGAAAAAAAATGTCCCAATGAAATTCCCGATTTCAAACAGCAAATCGCATTTTTGCCGGTATTGGAAGGAGCAGATTTAACCCGCAAAAATGTGTGACACCGCGCGACGTCATTTGGACGACCGAAAAATAATAAGCACACATAGCGCACGTCACACATTTTGCAGTCGTCTGGATGAAGGTTGCATCAATCAAGTGTTATCCCACACTTTCCAGAGCATTTTCCATCGCTTTCCTTATTACAGGAAGTCCTGTTTTTGCGGAAAATGGGTTTGCAAGAACTCCAAATCAGTTTTAATTGCACAGCCTGAATTTGCTGGGATGTAATTGAATCCCACCTGAAAGTAGTAACAATCCTTGACTACTTCTCTGTCTCCTTGGATGAATATTCCTTCTCGTTTTTTCCTGCTCTCCACAAAGGTAGTATGTGAGCATGGAAAGTAACTAGCTAGTGTAGAAATTTAGAAAGAAGTAGATTAAACTTGAATGGATTAAGCACTTCCTGGGAAAGTGACCAGGCTATCATTATCTGTGCTGGTAATCTAGGATCCAGTTGGTGGGCAGGTTGATGTGGACAGAAGGGGTCATTTATATACTCTAATCCCTAGCTATTTAAGATTTTCAACTTTAAAAAACAGCACTTTCAAATTTACCTGGATATATGGATGAACTTTTAAAGCTAGAGTATTATGTTAATGGCTGTCAATATCATTTAGCAATCTGGCCATCATGTTCTGCCATAATTGATATTCGACCATGTTTAGATCAGCTTAGAAGTCCTTTTCCCTATGTGCCACAGTCTCCAGAAGCTAGGCTGATGGTTATGAAGAATGGAGTGGTGACCCATATTTCTCAGTGGTGGCATCCATACAATGTAATGTTCTTCTTGGGGAGCTTTGTAATCCCCATTCACTGCTTGCCAGTATATCACTTTTAATTAATTAATTTTTAAAGCTTCTAGTTAAATTGAGGATGCTGCTGAGATATTTATTTTACCATAGACTTCAATTTTACTGCTCTTTTATATTGATGGTTTATTTGTATTATTGTGTGTGTGTTTTGAGCCAGCTTGAGATGTGGCATAGGTCAAAAGTTGGATCATTAATTACAAAAATAGGTCTGCATAAGGAATGTTTGTACTTGAATGGTCCTGCCACTGGTTGGTGGGCCAGACCAGATGACCTTCTAGAGTAGAGCAAGGGAACATATGGTCCTTCAGAAGATGTTGGTCTCCAGCTCCCATCATCTCAGCCACTGGCCATGCTAACAGGCTGATGGGAGATGGGAGCCCAACAATATCTGGAAAGCCACAGATTCCCCACCCCTGTTCTAGTCTTTTCTAAATCAGTTATTCTGTATAGCATACCATGGATATACAGTTTGACTTTATGACACACTGCCATATTCTTGTGATCTATTTGTGACTGTGTCCCATGACTGAGGTAATCCTGTATTAGGGTAACTGATTTTGAGATTGAAATACAAACAGGCTATAATATAGCAATCTATCTCATAGTAAAACACTTGGTGTGACTCATCTTTGTCTTGCTGCAGCACATGTCCATACAGCCGTCCTCCGTTTGGCTATGGAAACTTCCCCAGCTCCATGCCTGAATGTCTTGGCTTTTATGAAGACCAGTATCAAAAGCATGAGGCTATGTTTTCTGCTCTGAACAGAGACTATCCTTTTAGAGAGTATCCTGATGAGCATACGCATAGTGAAGACTCCCGTAGCTGCGAGAGCTTGGAAGGGACATCCTATTACAGCAGCCACAGTCAGACTGAAGAAGAATACTTAAACCCTATGCCACAGCTGGACATTGGGGCCCTTGAGAATGTTTTTACAGCAACCCCATCCACTCCTTCTAGTGTACAGCAAGTCAATGTGACTGATAGTGATGATGAGGAAGAAGGAAAGGTGTTAAGAGATTTGTAATTTTTAAAAAACAAATGATAGTATCCAGCATACTTTTTTAAAACATGAAATAAAACATGTTGGTCATATAACACCATTTTAGTGAGTGTGGTCAAGAATACATAATAAATCTAGGTTGTTTATAAACTGCACATGGGAGGTTTTCCAGGACCATCATAGGAATTGTATCTTAATACACCTGATTGTGGATACTGTATCTTGTCAAGATAGTTCTTAAGACTGTGCAGTTTGTCTTACATGTTTTTGCACTGTCCTTATGTCAAACACTAGTGGGTAGCACTTCAGAGCCTAAGTGACTGATGTAGCTTAGTGACACTGATTCTACACAACTAATCTATCTGTACCATACATTCAGTTTTACAAGAATGCACAAAAGAGGTGTGGCCCATTCATGAAGGCATAATCCCATCTGTTTTGTGTCAATGCAATGCTAGAAGCAACAGATACATTGTACTATCCACCAGGCTTTTCTAGAGTTGCCCTTGCAAGGCTAGTCCTGTGTGGTAATAGGATCACACCACTTAGGAGGGGAAGACTTCACTTTCCTAACTCGGAACTTTTGTTATTTATGTTCCTAGGTGACATAGCGGGATTTTCATTTTAATCTGTATATTTATAGAGCAAGTGAAATTACTCTGTTTAATTGTTTGGCTTTTGTGCCCAGACCACATACATTCTGTTACTCTCCAGACAAGATAATATTTTTAGGAATTTAAAATGGCTGTCTTTTAAAAAACAAAATATACTTTTTTCAGAATTAATCCGTATTTATGCTGAAAATTGTTACATAATAGGTTGAAATTTTACAGCCACCCTAATGGTTTTAACTTCTGCCTCTGCAAGAGGATTTCTTATTTTAAAGCCCATATAAATGCGACTGTTAAATGTTTCTAAGGATAAGTAAAGGTGAATCTAGCTGTGTGTTGTATACAACTGGGCTATGATTCTATACCAGAGTATAATTAACAGTAATGTCTGAGACACACATTTTTAATGTATCTTTTGAAAAATAGATGTAACAGAAGGTGAAATGTTGCTAAACTATTTGTTCATGTTACGAAACATTTAATTTTATTTTGATATTTTTCTTTGTTGGGGGGAGGGGTTGATAGTATATTTGTTCCATTTTTGTTACATTAAAATAAAATCACATGAACTGTATGTTGTTAGCTCTATATATTGTGATAAACTGAATTGAATGCCATCATCCTGTCATATCCATATAATGTGAAAATGTAGTAGCCAATTTTAATACCTCTGGGATATTTATTATAGACAGATAGATAGATAGACAGACAGTTTTGAAAGCAACAAACAGAACTTCACTCACGCTTGCTCTGGATCCCTATAAGGATTCCGTTAATCACCTAAAAATATATGAACGTAATTGTGATTAACCAAACAGAGGTTTTTATTGTATTAACAAAATGTTTCAGCTTCTGCCATCATCAGCTGCTAACATACAAATGCTGTTACCAAGGTGGCAGTTATAGAGCTTTGAGGATGGAATGCTCAGAGGGGCTTCATTTGCAGAAGGTAAGTAATGTTTGTACTGTCCTCCAGGTTAAAGCCATGTGGTGCCAATGTGTCCATATATATATATAAAGATTGGCTACTCCAAAAGATTATACAAAAAGAATGCTATACATGTATGGGGTGATTTTATAATTTTTTTAAATTCCTTTTTAGAGTACTAGCACTGTGGATGGCATACAATTTTATTATATATATTTCAAAGTAACAATCATAACTGAAGAAGAAAAAAGTAAAAAGATGTTTGTATACTTTACTGATAAGTTTCATTGACAGTCATTGGTAGTATATTGTCAAAACAGTATATTTCCTTTCAGTATCTTTATGGGTTGTCATTTGACTATATACCTCAGACCTAGCATTTCAAAGACATTGTTCCAACTGTAGATCATAGTTAAGGTAGTTGTGGGCCAGGCCTATCCACACTGAAGACTGCAACCAGACCCTCTGCTTCCATTGTGCCTGCTATGCTTTTAAGGGAAAGTCATATTAATAGCCAAAAGCATGCTGTAGCTTCTAAACAGACTTCTGAATGAAAACTGATCTTCAAGAATTCTTGTGGGCAAATGTGCTATTTTCCACATAACTATGGCTCCAAACTATAAAACAGCTGTCGGATTGTTCCCTCCATCTGGCATTTTCCATCTATCCTGCCTCACTCTTTTTTTTTTTTTTAACAATTTATTTATTTATTTCTTACATTTATATACCGCTCCATAGCCAAAACTCTCTGGGCAGTTTACAGCAATTAAAAACAATAAAATCAAATATACAAAATGTTTAATACAAAAAACAAAATTAAAAACAAAACAAATTGCAGTATTGGTTAGCAGAAATCATACATTGATTGAATGCAGTTTTATTAAATCCAGACAGATGGTGCAGACATGATGCCAAACTCTGCTTAGATGCTATGTGAGCAAGCCTTAGGCTCACACGTTGCCCCCTACTTCTCCCCTTGCATGTGTCACTTCCTTCCCTCCTTTCCTAGTTTGAAGAAAACCATAGTTTGCCATTTCATCTGAATCAGCAAGGTATAATTTCTGCCCTACAAACCAAGACTAGAAACCACAATCAACCCTGGTTTCCACTTTAGAGAAATGCAAACCATAGTGTGCTGGTCAGACTATGCTTTGCCTCAAACCAAGAAAGACAGGAGAAAATCGCACATGAAGGAACAAGTAGAGGAAAGAGAAAGACAACTATGAAACATACATTTCCAAAAGCTTTCCTTGTTTTAACTTGGCTTGAGATATCTTTTGAGATTGCCTTTGACTATTTATTTTATTTTATTTATTTTATTCGATTTATATACCGCCCACAGCCTGAAGGCTCTCAGGGCGCTGCACAACATAGGATAAAATACAATAAAATCACAAAAACAGTAGAGCATAAATATTAAACAATAAACAACCTAATATACGTTAAAAGCTAAAAGATAGATTAAAATGCCTGGGAGAATAAAAAGGTTTTCACCTGGCGCCGAAAAGATAAAAGTGTAGGCGCCAGGCGGACCTCATCGGGGAGACTGTTCCATAATTCGGTGGCAGCCACTGAAAAGGCCCTAGATCTTGTTACGACCCTCCGAGCTTCTCTGTGAGTCGGAACTCGGAGGAGGGCCTTAGATGTTGAACGTAGTGAACGGGTAGGTTCATATCTGTATGGGTCTGGTCCTAACTTTAGTTGAATGATTCTTGTTCATTTTCATGAGCCATATGCTGCTTGGTCTTTCTCTTGAGAAACAATTTGTTTTTAGTGATGTCACCTACATGATTAAAATTAGACACTCATTGTAATCCAATAAGGTAAGAGGGAATCTCTATGCTAGGATTGTCATGTTTTTTGTGGTCCTGTTCCTGTCCTTTTTAACAACAGCCTGACATAGAAATTAGAAGATGATGCATTTCCTATCATAGGAAATTGTCTTATACCAAGTTGGATCTGGCCCCATCTAGCTCAGTATTGTTGATAATTGTATTACTGACTGGAAGAAGCTCTTTAGAGTTTCAGGCAGGAGTCTTTTCTAGCTGTACCCAGGCATGCCAAGCTTGGACTGAATGTGGGATCTTTTGCATGAAAGCCATATGACTCGGGCATCTATGGCCCAAACACTTACTACTTTTGCCCTATTTGGTCCTGCACAAAAAAGTTTTGCAGGTTCCTAAAGCACTATAAACCTCAGCTAAATTGGTTTACCACAGACAGCAGTGGTAGGAGTGTACACATTATGGATAAGAAATCAACAGTGCGTTTTTCCAACCACTTCCAACTCTCTGAAATTACCCTGTCTTCAGCCAAAGTGATGGGGAAAGTTTCACCAGCTAAATGTCCATGTCAGTGACTTTTAAGGCACATGACCAGTAAAGGAACAGTAAAGTTTTAAGAAACATGACCAGTAAAACAACATATTTTTAAATGCATGTATTAAGCAGCCAGCCTTCTTCATTTTGACAAACAGTGAAGTTCGTGTTGACCATTGAACCGCACTGTCACTAAGTTTGTTTTCCATCAAGTCTGAAAAACTGTAACTAGGGGGAGTTATGTCTTTGCCCAGTCTGGGAACGGACTGCCAAGGCCGTTGCTATGGTAGCCATCGCGATAAACTGGGAAAAGTTCTAGCAGCTATCTGTGTTAAGCTGGGGTCTTCTGAATATTGCCTCTGAACTGTGAGGCTGGTCTTCTGTGTATTGCCTCTGAACTGAGAGGTTGTCTTCTGTGTTTACTTTTGAAGAGAGATGTACCAGAAGGGGGGTGACTGAAGAAACTCTACATGTATTTACTCTTAAGCCTTTGGCCATAATGTCTTAATAAAGACTCTTAACATGCTCTAATGCTCTGAAGAAGTTTCTTGCTCAACTTAACTCCAACGTAATGTATGCTGTTTCACGCAACAACGCACACACGTCAACAGTTCGATCATACAAAAACTGTGCTGTGTGCTTTTAAAGTTAAGGTCTGGTTGGAAGGCTTAATGCTTTAACTCACTGTAAAATACATATTAAACAAGTTTCATTTGTAGGAATTGTGCAGCTTTCATAGATCTTCTTTTTCAAATATAGTACAAAATTGTTTAATTTGTTCCAGGAGGTGAACCTTTTACTTATTACCTCAAGTAAGTATTGTGGTGTCTTCAAAACTTCCATATTGTGTGGCATAAGCTTTTGTACCCCCTTTAGGATGCATACCTTAATGTGATGAGGGGTTTGAGAGTGTTGAAGAAGCTGAGAGCAATGCCATCAGGAGTCTAGACCAAGAGGCTAGACTCCTAGCAGGGGCACCCAAGGCGGAATGGTCAAAGCTGAGACACCAGACTACGATGCATCCAAACTCAGAGGAAATCCCTAAGAACAGAGTATCCAAAATGCAACACGAGATAGTGCTGGAAGATGAGTCCCCCAGGTCAGAAGGCACTCATTGAGCTACTGTGGAAGAACAAAGGACAAGTACGAGTAGCGCTGTGACTAATGATGCAGCTGGGTCAAAGCCGAAAGGAAGTCAAGAGACTGATGCGCACAGATGCAAAAGGAGAGTCCGGAGTTGTACAACGCACAAAATAGGAATGTGAGAAGCATGAACCAGGGAAAGTTAGAAATTGTCAAGCAAGAAATGGAATGATGAACATTACAATACATGGCATGAGTGAACTAAAATGGATGGGAATGTGACATTTCCAATCAGACAACTACAAAATATTTTACACAGGAAATGAGAAATTAAGAGGAAATGGGGTTGCTTTAATAGTGAGAAGTGATGTAGCAAAAGCAATTAGGAGCTACAACGCAAGGTCTGAGCAAGTGATATCTATGAGATTAAACGGGAAACCTGTTAACATAACCATCATCCAAGTCTATGCTCCAATAGCAAACGCAGAAGAAGAGGAATTGGAGAGATTTTACACAGAGGTACAGGAAGAAATTCATCACACACCCAAACAAGATGTGCTGATAATCATGCGGGACTGGAATGCAAAAGTAGGGAACAGAGAAGAACTAGGAATTGTGGGGAAATGGGGCTTAGAAGACAGAAATGAAGCAGAAGAAAGACTTACTGAATTCTGTGAAGCCAATAACTTGTTTCTTGTGAACACATTTTTTGATCTGAAAAGACGACTGTACACGTGGACATCACCAAATGGTCAATATAGGAATCAAATTGATTATATGACTGGTAGCAGAAGATGGAGAAGTTCCATACTTTCTGCGAAAACAATACCAGGAGCAGACTATGGTACAGATTATGAACTGGTCATATAAAAAATCAGAGTAAAGCTAAAAGAAGAACAACAAAGCAATCATTGTCATTATCTTCTCACTGAGAAACATCAACTGTTCTCTGTAGCCCCATAGGCAGATGGAATGACTCTCAAGTGAGAAGGCATGAACATAACTTCCAGACAAAGATGAACCCCTTTACCTCCATTTGAAATTAAGTCTCCCATTACAATCGCATGAATATCACTTGGCACAAATTCTTGAATCCATTTTGAGGAGCACAAACACACCCATTGACAAAATTAAAACAACAACAACAAAGCTTTCAAAATGCTAAAGAACATTTGTTTCTGGTTGTACATAGTTCTTATTTTATATCCAACCTCTCAGAAATGAGACAGCTAATTATCTCAGTTTAAATTAGGCCAGAGCCCACCAGAAGTTAGTATTAGAATCTTTTTTGTGTGTCATCATGGCTCAGTCTTGGAAATACGAACAGATATGTGCAGAGTAGTTCTGAGGGAATAGAAACACTGCACATTTAACTTCACTTTATAGCACAGGAATGGGGAACCTGTGGCCCTCCAGATGCTGTCCAACTTCCATCAGGTCCAGACCATGGTAAGGGATTATGGGATGTCCAGCAAATTCTGGAGTTCCACAGGTTTTCCATCCCTGAGCAATTAGGCAAAAATAAATTAGATTTTGTTATTATTAGTGTTTATTGTTTGGGTTTATAGACCCAAAGAAAGGTTTGCATGCCCCAGCCCTACATAATCCTATGCATGCTTACTCAGAAGCAAGTCCTACTGTGTTCAGCAGGGCTACAGCCTAGAAAAATCGTTTAGGATTGAGCCTGATATAAAGAAATAACTCATGAATCCATGACTAATTGCAGGGAATACGATTCAATGGCAATGGTGACTTATAAAAACAATGTAACTCTTCATTCTCTAAAAAGTGACATTTTAAAAAGAATAATAGTTTTATATGTTTTAATATTTTTTTAAAAAAAGTGTAGGCCCACACATACAACCAGGTCACCACCATCTGGGTTGGTATTGCTGGGCATGTGCCCAGGCAGAGCCCCTGGCTCTGTTTTTCTCTTCCTTGCTTTCACTACCTGTTTACTTTCCCCCTCTCTAAGAGCCCAACTGCATGCTATGTTAACAATGTGATTAGCAATCACATCATTAATTTTTAAGAAGTAAAATAACAGGCATGCAGTGGGTGGGAGGGGCGAGAGTCATTGGCCTTTTCTGTGGTGGCCCCCACTCTCTGGAACTCCCTCCCATATGATCTTCGACATGCCCCTTCCCTAGATGTATTCCGCAAGGCCCTGAAGACGTGGCTATTCCAGCAAGCCTTTGAGGTCATTGGGTAAATCACCATGATTCTGTCATTTATCGTATGTTGTTATTATAATTGCTTTTATATGTGTTGATGACTGTCCAGTATTTTATCTATTGTTATTAATGTGATTACATCTGTTATTGTATTTTATCTCTTTTAATGTACGTCGCCTAGAGTGGCTAATTGCCAGATAGGCGACAAACAAATTAAATATTATTATTATTATATTATTATTGGCACAGCAGTGTGTCGGGAGGGAAGATTTAAGTCTTCCCTCTTCAGCAGCGATCTTGGTGAAAATCACCCATCCACACAGCAATTAGCATTAGTGGGGGAAAGCACCCATTAGTGCCAATTCCTATAAAAGTACAATTGATCTTTTCTGTCCGGGCAGAGTGATTAACGGAGGCAAACATTCTCTTTTCTATCAATCTGTTTTCCAGAGGGGACTGGATTTTGTAAAACAGTGATCCTGGCAATTTAATATTATATTCATCCAAGTGGTTCTCTAAACTGGGTTATTACTTTGACAGCCAACTTGTCAGCCTGTGTTTATTAAACCAAAGTGAATGTAGCTGCCCCCCCCCCATTTTCAATTACAATTTGTAAACACAAACCCTCTGTGTTTGCCGCGGGTACGAACGTAGTGTTTCACCCCAGTCTTATCCTCTGCTGAGTGCCATGTGAGCAGGATACGACTGCACTGATGCCTCATGCAATGCAGCTAGTTATTGTGTTGTGCTGGCGCAATGAGCCAGAGGCTGCACTATGTCAGAAAAAGGCATTTATGTTGTGCAGCTGTACCAGCCCAGCTGTGTCATCATTGCTACTGCCTAGAATAACACAGGGCTCAAAGAAGGTGGAGAAGTGAACATAGAGGTAAAAGGAGAGGCCAGAAATGGCCAGAATGGTGATGTCACATGACCCATTGGCCTTATAGCGGATAAAGGAACAGAGGAAGGTACCTTCAGTCAAGCAACAGACTGACCGAGTGTATTGTTAGCACTCACTGACTGACAGCAGCTCTCTGGGTTTCAGGCAGGATTCTTTCCCAGCTCTACATGGAGACGCCAGGGATTGAACTTAGGGGCTTTTTGTATGGCAAGCAAGTGCTCTACTACTGGGCAAACTGCTCCTTCTCCAGGGATGCTGTGATGGCAGTCTCTGCACAAGGACCTCTGAATTTGAAACCTGGCCTTTTCTCCTGGCTGGAAGAAGATGGAGAAAGCAATCACACCTCTTCATCCAGGGTACTGCTGAAGAGGGGGAAACAGTAGGTAGATGATTAGATATGTGTCTTGGGATGGCGAGACAGTTATAGAAATGAAGGAGCCCCTTTCACTCTTTCTGTTTGTCCTCACTCAGAACCCCTTGGGGTGGAAATGCCTGTTTTTTGTAAAGTACCATGTGCATAGATGACACAATCAATACATACAGTTGGCAGGCTTTGGGAAAGTAATAATGAATTGACGTCTGATTTTCCACCCTAAACTATGAAGTCAACATGGCATACTGGGTCAAGTGCAACCCTAGGACAAGACAAACCCAGTTTCAAATCAATTCTCATCCATGAAGCTCAGTGACTCCCTTGGGCCAGAGTTGTTACGAAGATACAGATGAGGAGAGGGAGGGGGAAAGAGTCTTGTAAGTCCCCTAGAGCTCAGTGAAAGAAAGGTGGGATACAAATGTAATAAACATTTAATAATAAACCATGTTCTGCCATCTTCGACTTCCTAAACCTAATGGTTCATATTCCCATTTAAAATGAGGTGCTATCAACTGTGGGACATAAAGCCGTTGTTGTTGTTAAAATTTATATCCTACACCACTTCCTAAAGGAGCCCAGGGTGGCAAACAAAAAGTGATAAAACAAACAAATTTAAAACATATTTAAATCAATTCCAGTACAAATGCAGACAGGGAAAGATCTCTATTTAAAAGGTTTATTGGAAGAGGAAGTTCTTCAGTAGCTGCCAAATAGACAACAGAGGAGGTGCCTGTCTAGTATTTAACAGGAGGGAATTCCAAAGGTTAAGTGCCACACAACACTAAAGGCCTAATTCCTATTTTGTATGTAACAGACCTCCTCATAAGATGGTGTTTGCATCATCTGGAAAGCACAGCGATCAACTGAGTATATAAAGGGTGAGAAGATACTTCAGGTGTCCTGTTCACAAGCTGTATAGGGCTTTGTACACCAGTACCAGCAGCCTGAATGTAGTTAAAGAATGTATTGATCATGCATCAGTTCCTGCCATCACTGCTCAACTTCAGTACTCTGTTTCATGACTGGTTCCTTTCAAACACTCTAGCTACATATAAAAAAATATGAATGGTATTTATAAAGTGAAAAAGGGTGCTAAATAAGTATTTCTGCTTGAGGCAATGAAGAATTACATTCACAGGGAAGACTTTAGGGAACCTCACTAATCTAAGATCCTCTTGGCCTCTCCCTGTGAAATTATCTGAACACTTCAGATATTTTATAGATAGAATAGGCTATGCACAACTGGACAGGAAACAGCTCATAATTTTGTACAGGGAGTTTCTGAAACACACACACACACACACAGAGAGAGAGAGCAAAGCTCAGGTTACCAGAATACAGTGATAAAAAAATGCTACCATAAGGCATGTACTATCATAGTATGTTTTCTATTTTTAAAACTTATTAGTTTCCCGCTAAATTGCTACTGTTTTAGGGCAAAAAGGGGAACATTTCCATCTTTTTGTTACTTCTATGCATCTTTAAATGTGATCACCTGATAAAATGGCAGATCTTGGCATTTGGAGAGTATGATTGCCAACCTTTCAAACCAAAAATTCTATAATCAGGGTGCAGCAGCCACAGGGAAGTAAAAACCTCTGGGGTGGAGCCTAGTGGTTTTGTGCTAGTCCTGGGGTAGAGCCCAGAGCAAAGCCTGTCTATTCACTTTAAATGCACAGCTGCTAAAATCTCTAGGGAACGAGAGGAAACAGCCTTGCACATTATTTTTTTTTTTGCAACTTGCCAAAAAGCAAACAAGCAAACAAAAATAAAAAAATACATGACCAGGCTGCTTTCTTTTTCTTTTTTTAAGCAATGACTGACAACTCTATTTGGAAAGCAGGGTGACTATTATGCGGCTAGTGTCTTGAGTAACACAAACACAGCCCTCTCTCCAATTCCTATTTCATATAAACATTTCAGAATTGCTTAATATGTTTTTAATAATGTTTTTAACCCTTTTAAAAAGTTTTTAAAATGTTTTTAATGCTGTTTTGTTTTGATGTATTTTAGGATTTGTTTTTGTGATGTTTTAGAGTGTTTTTGGTGCCTTGTTTGTCGCCCTGGGCTCCTGCTGGGAGGAAGGGCGGGATACAAATTAAATAAATAATAATAATAATAATTTCTATGTTGACAACTAGAAAGATTGGTCTATAATGTCTGCACAGATGATACACAATAGCTTACTAGTTTTCCTAAAGATGTTGTTACCCTAGGAAACCCACCTCCTACTATCATAGCATAGGACTGTGTTGAAAAATGCCTGCGTAAAATAGGCTTTCCATGGTAACACCAACCACACTGTCCTGCAGCCATATCCTCAGTCATGCTGGATTTGGGTGTGCCACATGCTTCATGGTTGTCAGGAAGCAAGTACTTTAAGGCTGGAAGCAGATAACCATTTTAAGAGGGCTGAGAGAGGCTTAGTTGAAGTTTTGCTTCAAATGGTGCACACACATTTTTGTTTGATCTCTCTCTCTCTCTCAATTTCTGATTTGTCTTTTTGTCATGAAGCCCCAAAGAGGCTTACACTTCTGGTTAAATAGGATTTTAAGGATTTGTATGCAATGTTGACCCTTGCACAGCCTGTTAACCAGAGACAAAAGAGAGATGCATGTATTCAGCAGGCCCAGAATTGCCAGTTCAGAAGCATCCCAAACCCTGAGATTTTTTGGGGGGGGGGTCTAGTGATGTAATGGGGCTGGCCCTAATGATGTCACAGGGCAGGCCCTCAGAGCCGGCTGCATCCCATTGTGAGGGCAAGGAGAAACTTCCTCCTCCCTGCTTCCCAATGGAATGCAGCTGGTTCTGAAGCTGTGGGGTGAGGTGCAACAAGAGGCCTAAATCTCCTGAGGCAGGGAGATCTGAGCCTGTTTTTGTGCTTCCCAGGCCACCAGAAATCTGGAGATTGGCGAGACTTGCCTGGAGACCCATGGAGGATCCTAAAAACTCAGTCTCCAGATGAAATCTGGAGACCTGCAACGCTAATCAGGCCTCGAGAATGTGTGCATAATCCATTCACGAAAAAGGAATTGTGCACAGTTCCTGGTCAATGTACATAATCTCCAACCAGCCTTGAGAAATGTGCACATTCACTGGGCCTCAGAAATGTGCACATTCTCCCTGCCTCATGGAGAACGTGCATAAAAAGGTAAAGGTGTCCCAGCACTTGTAGTGCGAGTCGTTTCCGACTCTTAGGGTGACGTCTTGTGACGTTTACTAGGCAGACCGTATATATGGGGTGGAATTGCCAGTTCTATCCCCGGCCTTTCTTTACCCCCCAGCATATGCCGGGTACTCATTTTACCGACCACGGATGGATGGAAGGCTGAGTGGACCTCAACCCTTTTTACAGGAGATTCGACTTCCTCCTTTCGTTGGAATCAAACTCCAGCTGTGAGCAGAGCTTCGGCTGTGTTACCGCCACTGAAGAAGGAATCATATACATTTCCCAGTCAATATATATTTGATCTCCAACAGGCCTTGAGAAATGTGCATATACTGACTGAATTGTGTACATTCTCTTGTCATGATGCATAATCACCAACAGGCCTTGGGGTATCTCAGCTCTCTTTTTCCTGCTGGGTAATGCTTCCTCAGCTGGATCAAACTTCCTTTCCTGTGATTCTGGTGATGAATGACCCCCTGCTACTATGGTGCTTTTTTCTAAGCTTAATAGCGGCATGAGGGGCACTTTCCATCAGAATCAGGGGAGGAGAAGGTAAGGTAAGGTAAAAACTTTATCGCTTAAGGCCAAAGGCCACCGCAAAGACGTACCATCACAAAACATATACCAATACACAATACATAATACAGACCATAAAGTTTTATAAAATACAATTGTGAAATTTAAAATTGCTGAAGATAAACATACCATCCTGCATGTTTCCTGGGTACCAAGTACAAGGGACAGCTCAGAGTATCTGTAGAGGGTAATTCAGATCTATTGGAAAAATTGCTTGCCCTCTTAGGGCCATAGCCCAAGTCAGTTTAAGAGGCTGATAAACCTGTAGGCTGGGGCTGTTTTCGGAATTTACATCTGATTTTCGCTGCAGCAAGGGCAAACTTGGCCACTTGCCGAGTGACGAAAATATCATTACCTGCTAGTAGCATGCAGACTTGTTCCAGGATAGACCTATTCTCAAGAAGATGACTAATAGGAGCTAGGAACTTAGACCATGGGTCATTATAAAGAGAGCAGCTCAACAAATAATGATATATGTCCTCAACATCACCTGACCCGTATATACAGCAACGCAGATGTATTGGAATATGTCCATATCTCCCCTCAAGAAGCGCAGAGGGCATTGTTTGAAAGCGAACAGCCATAAATGCAGTTCTCAGCCCAGGTGCTTCTAGAAAGGTAAAGTAAGGTTCCAGGTTAAAAGAAATTTTGTACATAGGAAACCAATGCGAAAAGGGTGACTGGATGGAGGCATAGAGATCCCATCTTTTGGCGTAGAAAAATATTCTATCCCTCAGCAATGATTTTGCTCGTGAAGATACGTATGGGGGGGGAATTCATTACTTATCCCATAATGAGCCAGAATTGATTTGGTTCTACTTAACCAATTGTTCTGCCCGGGGAGGGGAAGGGTAAATGTAAAACTTTTGTCTCCCTGTGATCCCCCTTGCGCTGCTCAGCTAACTGGGAAATAGGTGAGAATGGTGAAAATAGGGTTTTACTACAGAAAAAAGTTAATCTTTCTCTGGAGCCCCATCTCTTCTTCCTGCTGCTTGGCTGATCAGTGGGAAGAAATGGTATGGGCCATGAAAAAATAGGCAGCGGACCAGAAACAGTGTGGAGGTGCAAATTGCATGTTTCTGAACAAGACATAGAAAAAAAGGCATTTTCTTGGAGACTATGCATACTGACCAGAGAATGAGCATATTGTCTGAGAATGTACAAAATGTTGTGGAGATATGCACATTCCCCAAAGTCTGTTAGAGATTGTGCATAATGGATGGAGAATGTACTAAACTCAACTGAGATATACACATTACCCAAGGGCTGTTGGTGATTATCCATGACGACAAGCGAATGTACATAATTCAGTCAGTCAATATATGCACATTTCCCAAGGCCTGCTGGAGATCAAATATATCGACCTGGAAATTTGTGCAATTCCCTCTTAATGGAAGATTAATGTGCACATTCCCCATGAGGCCTGGTGAATGTGCACATTGACTGGCTGTTATGCACATTAACCACTCAGTTAACATTTCCTTTAACATATACACAATGATCTCATTTTCAAACCACTTTAAAAACTGTATATATAAAATACAGGCATAAGGTTTCATTTACTAGAATCCACCACTTCATCAGATGCATCTTTATCATTCAACTTCATTATTTCTGAAGCACCTTAACTGTCAAAGAATTGATTTGGTAGACACTCTTCTTACAAATTTGGAGAACCTTGTTTCAAAGTGCACACTTCTCTGATATGTACTAAGTTCCAGGACTTTTTCATAGAATATATTTCCTTGTGAGGAGAGACTACTGGAAGTTGGTTATTTATAAATGTGCAGGTTGAACAGATGGGAAGCAAGCATGCACGCCTTAGAACAGTAGCAGTCCACCATTGAATACCCTAGGATCAGTTTCTGCTCACCAGAAACATATCAACCTTTTCCAACAAGTTGAAAACTAATATTGTTTTTCTCTCTCCTGACCACATTCAATCTGACTGCAAAAAATGTTTCTCAGACATCCCTATGACAGATGTAGCATTACCAACATTCTAGTGGCTTGGAGTTGCTGTTGGCCATCAAAGACAAATAATCAGGACCACATTGTCCACCATGGAGTTCCAGCGTATGCCAAAGCCTAGAGAGTGAGAGCACTCCATAATCATGGAGCGTGTTTACAACAATATCTACATTCTTGGTTCATCATGAGTCTAAAGGAAATGGCTGGGGACACAAAAGCTAAACCACTACTCTCCAGATGATGATATTTTCCATTAAAGGAACAGTAACTCATAAGCTGCCAGAGTAACATTCTTTCCCACAAAACAACAGACTCTGGTATCACCTAAAGACTAATAGATTTCTTATGGGATGAACCCACTTTTGCAGATACGCACACACACTCTAAAGAAAACCATTGTAAGTATTGGGGCAATTGACCATGAAATTCAAGAGGTACTTTCTGTGTCATTTCTATGTAAAGCACACATGTCCCCACAGAGGCCTTCCCAGGTGTCCACAGGGTCCCCTCCCCCTGCTAAAAAAAATGCATTCTATTGTAGCTAATGAAATAGGTTGCGGTGTGTGCTTGGTTGCTGAGTGTGTATGCATGCACTATCCATGAAAGGTTTTCCATTTGGAAGTGTGCTCACAGACCCCCCCCAAAAGATGGTGACCCCGAATAACAAGTGTAATATATACCAGATAAAACACAGTCACCAATGGTGATAGGTAATAAAAACAACCTTCTTAGTTTTGCTTTGCTAATCTTCTGCAACCGTGGCCAGCCCAGCCCACAAAGACATCCTGCTGTCTGAGGTGAAAGAGAAAATGGCTCATCTCCCCTCCCTTCCCTGTCAAAAAGCCAGCTGGACTGGCAGTTGCATACCAACGTCAATGCTAACAGCATAACAGTATCCTCTACCATACTTGAGAGTGCAGGCTAGCTTAGGGGTGCAGAACATGTTGTTGTGTACATTTGTATATTTGTTAAGCAGAGAATAACAGCGATCTGAAATGCGTGTGTGCCAGTGTGTGTGCTTACCTAAGAAAGCAGGCTTTTACCCTGCATTGAGATCAGTGAGACTTAAGACTTAGTAAAATAAGAAGAGCTACTTTATTTATAGAAATACATAGTAGAGAGAAAGGCATACCTAATTCAAGTTGGAGGCGCAACACCCAGGCTTGGGAGTTGCCCTCATGGCTAGGAGAGAGAGAGCAGAGACAAAGGTGCGTGTCTCCTCTCTCTTGGACAGTCAAAAAAGAGAAGAGAGGAAAGGGTGGGAGGAGGAGGGGCAGGTAACCTTCTTTAAGACATATCAGTCTAACAACGGAAGGAAGTCAGTCAGAGCATCACAGGTAAAGGTAATCAAGCCTAACCATCTGGAGGACCCTAACTCTGTCTCCCTTCTGGAACATAAACAAAAGAACAAAACTGGATTTGCTCTTGCCACACTTCCAACAGAACAGACCATGTGGTACACCCACTTCTGGATTGTATTCAACTAAGTAGCAGACCCACTGAAATTAATGAATCCAAGTTAGTTATGTTTATTAACTTCAGTGGGTTTACTCTGAGCAGGACTAGCCTTGAATACCACCCTCTGTGCTCCAACCCCTTGCCACTTTTTCTTGCCTCCTCAGCATCTACTACCTTAAGGAGGCCATCTCATTCTGCCTAACAATAGGGCTGATAGGGCTATCCCTAAATAACAAGCCCAGTACATTAAGAGAGATCCTGAAGTTTAGAATAAAACTGAAAATAATTATTTCTGGACAATGTATTTTTCTTCCAGATACATCATTTATTTCCCACCTCACTAATTTATTGGTATATGGCCAAATGCTTGCAAACAGCTGCTCTGTTGAATGTATTTCCTTGTTGCTTTCATATACACACTGTCACTTTGGCTGTGGGCAGACTAGTTGCCTACAGCAAAGCATTTCCACTGGCCACTCCTGGAGGGGCAACTGGCTGATATGCCAATCAGTTGCAAAATCTGTTTGACACTGAATTTAAAAAATATTCACACGAGCTGCTCCCACCAGGTTTTACAGTAAGAAGGGGTGGGGTTTGACTAGTATCATGTGCCTCTGTTTTCAGAAAAGAGAGATGGAGATGCACTGGAACTGGCAGAAGAGTAAGTCTACACATATAGGAATGAATGTTTTTATAGAGAAAAAGATCAGTATCCTTCGTAAAAGGTTGAACACCAAATTAGGCGGGCTTCCCCACCCCCCCACCTCCAGAGATTTTTGTAAAAGGATTGTCAAAGTAAACAACTAAATATATTTTTCTTCTGATCCTTTAAAAAAATTAAAGCAAGCCCTATTCATTTCAGTAGAATTTGATTCCATGCTTAGGACTGAGGTCATCTTTTTTTCATCTGGTCCCTTTTCAAGTAATGATTTTGAGTCTAAATCCCAAATTAACTGGGATGTACTTATTTTCTAATCCATATATCCCACCTTCCTTCCATCATAGAGCCCAAGGCAAAAAATATGTGGTTCCCGTGTGATCGTTCATCCAGGCATTGAGCAGACCTACTTACCTTTAGCCACATGTGCTTTCTTCCTTTTAATTTATTAAGTTCTGCAGGGGCCTTACCGGACACTATGGTGGGTGTTATGAAAGGTGATTTTGTAACTATTGTCAGGTGGTCCCTCACTTTCCTGCTGCTCATATTACTGTCTCTGTGTCAGCTGTTATTGATGTTCAGAGGCACACTTACTTGAGACTCTGGAGTAAGCCCCTCTGAAGTCAGTGAGACTTGGGGTGCTTCCAGACTTTTATTGTTTTCAGGTGGGATTCATTCACATACTGCCAAGTTCAGTTTGTGCAATTAACACTGATTTGGAGCTCTTTTGCAATAAACCCACTCCCCCTCTTCAAAAACAACAGCAACTCCAGACTTTTTGTGATAAGGAAAGTGACAGGAAAATGTGCTACAAAGTGTGGGATAACAATTGCTTGATGCAATGTCATCTAACCTCCCTGCAAACAAATCAGAAGAAATATTCAATAAACAGATGACATCATCTAATCCCTCCACAAACAAATCAGCATGACTGCTCAATAAACAAGTCAGCCAGACGCCACTTATGTAAAATGCATAGGTTTGCACTGACAGTTTCCAGGTCTTGTTTCACAAAATGGGGTTGCTGGGAGAAGTCCTATTAGTGGCCTAGCCCATACACCTGTCTTCCTTGTTTAACTGTGGGGGATGATAAAGTACAGTGCAGGGTTTTTTTTTGTTTTAGTTTTAGTCTTTTACAAGACAAGCCTCGTTAAATCCCACAAAGTTCAATGATAGTTACTCCCAGGTAAGTGTACATACAGTAGGACTGCAGTCTTAATGTGTTATCTATATTGTTTTATATATATGTTAAGCTGGCTTGGGAGTGCAAAGGCAAGCATGCAAGACAAGAAATTCAGCAGATGCATATTTCCCTCATCACTGCATGCTGCGGAAACCAATGTAGAAAGACAGGAAGCTGCCCTATACTGAGTCACACCATTGGTCCATCTCACTCAGTACTGGCTGCAGTGACTGAGGGCACCTCTCCATGGTCTGGCAATAGAACCTGAGGCCTTGTTCATGCAAAGTAGATGCTGTGCCACAGAGCTATGGCCCTTTCCCAGGCCGCATTAAATATATTGTTTAAATATAATAGACACCAGAGGTGTCAGAAAGAATGTACAGTATCACAATGTACATCTCTGATTTCAAGACTCTGCCTAGAGTCTTGAGTCCACACCACCGTGTTTCAGTGACACTTCGTTGCTTGTTGTTGAGGCTGTTGCAGTTTTTGAATTGCCCACTAGAGGGCGAATGAACAGTCTCGAGTCGAGATTCAGGTTCTAGATGCTTCGTTGGAAGCTATTGCTCGGTTAGAAATGCCGCGGCTGCGTTTTGCAGCTGCAGCCGCGAGTGTGGTGCGCTGCATCGTCCAAGGCAGGCGATGCGCCGTGATCTCTTTACAGCTCATGAAATTAATTCATGTGAGGGTATTTTCCCCCCTCTAAATAAATAAATAACCCTCTTCAAACTTTTCAGGCGCATCACAGATTTCAGAATCCGAACGAGCTCCTTAAATAAATCCCACTTTGCGCTGAAAATTACCGCACACGCGGCTCGCCTACCGCTCCTAGGTAGGGAGACAAAGGAATAACAGAAATAGGCTCTCTTGTATATTTTAAGACGGGCTGCAAGAAAAAAAACCGGATTGCGTTTCTCAGCACCTCCCGCTATGCTTTCTGAAAGCATCCTGGTCAGACTATAATGGTTGGAGGGATACTGCCTTTTGTTGCTTTTATGTCACCGGCCAACATCTGTCTTGGAAGGGTGAGAGTGATGGCTTCCGTAATGGGCGGGATTTGAAAGCTGGTCTTGGTAGACACATGAATGAGTGGCTTTAAACAAATCGTAGCACATCTGAGGCTTCTATACCCGCCAGGCTAAATGCAGCAGCAGGAATCACCAGCAACGATGAAATCTCCATCTCTCTGAAAGATCCCTTCCTTGCAGACCACGGGAGGGATCATGTCTGGTGCTGTCAAAGCAGACGTGATTTATTCCGTTTCCATCATCTTGCTTTGGCTGAGGCAGTTTTCAGCTGAAGAGTCGGGATGGACAGGTAAGTGTGTGGATTTCTGGGGAGGATGACAGAATAAAAAGTGGGAACAAAGGGTGGAAAAGGCAACACTATGACTAAGGCTGCAGACCCAACCTCACTTACCTGGGAGTATGCCCCACTGAATTCAATAGGACTTACTTCTGAGCAGGCGTGGTTTGGATTGCACTGTAATAATGCTTGATCCACCAAAAGATAGCAACTGGGATATAATTGGCAATATCATGAGCATTTGCTTTAAACAGTATATTTACCTAGACATCTTGGTATATGCAATACTTTCATAAACGGATGGGGTGCTTAACTGGGAGCCCACGTGAACAGGAAGGGCAATTTCGGCATTTTTGATATGAGAATTTTTTGCAAAATGCATGAGATTGCTCTGTACATAAACAATAGATGTGAAATAGGTCTAGGTTCTGCCTCTTTTTTTTCTTTCTCTCTACAAGCTAAGAAGCTCTAATTCAGAAGCAACACATTTGTGAAAGGATGTTCAACAGGTATGCCCAAGAGAGTGTTACAGAAACAGAGCTACAGACTTTCCCTTTCCCCTTATCAACAAACACCCACAATCCTAAATTAGTAGGAGCAGCAGAGGGAGTACTACATGTCAGCTGCAATAAGCCCCACCACTGGACTGAATGCAGAAGTCTGAAATTGTAGGCAACTCCTAGGGACCCATAACCCTCTGTCCATCAGAATGCCATCTGTGCATAAGGGAGAGAGCGCCACCAGTGTCCTATAGTGGTGAAGAGTGTTGGATTATAACTAGGGAAATCCCCACTCGGTCATGAGGTTCTGCTAGATGACCTTTTGCTGGTTGCTATCTCTCAGTCTAACATACCTCACAAGGTTGTTGTGATTATAACATGGGGAGGGAATATCATATACGTTGCCTTGAGTTTCTTGGAGGAAAGGTGGGATATAGGTATAATAATGAGGGGGAAATGGCTTCAGTGCTCACTTCCTAAATCATGATGGATTGGGGCTCAAGCCATGCCATCTGCCCTAATCCATAATCCTAAATATAAGCAGGCAGGCTGTTGTTCCTCAGTGGTAATGAAAAGGCACTTTCCACATGTTCAGAGACCCTCTATTCACCCTATTCTAGGACTTGGTATAGCCCTGGTACTGAAATCCCATTTTGGGACATAGTCCTGGCTCCAAACAAGTTTTCAGGGACTGTATTGGAGGTTCTTAGTTGGTTTAGGAAGAGGTTTGCCTATATGCAGTTCCCTTTCCTAGAGTAAACAGCCTTCTGCCTGAAAAGGACAGTTCTAATTGTACTGAATGATTGGGATAAACCTTTTCATAACCAGTAGTGTAGTGGCAAATTTGGAAGTGCAGAGTCCCACAGCCATGCCCCTCCTTATTTTCTGCTGGGTTGAGAATGAAATCCTTGTTAATGCCTTCTACCACAATAACAGATGTCCCTAGGAGCCAATAAGCATGAAAGAGGAGAGTGTTAACTACTGAAAATAGTCTTTTCAGTGGCTGACTCACCTCCTTTCACTTTAATTGGTTCCAATCAGCAGGAAAGGACAATGAAGCATGTTAGAAGACTCTTCTCAGTGGCTAACACACTCCCTTTTCATGCTGATTGGCTCATAAGATGCTGGAGATAAAGGGATCCTGCTGGGACCCTGCTCCCCAAAAAGTAAGGAGTCTAAGACACCCCCGAGACCCTGCATGACTACACCACTGTTCACAACCAATGGTGGCTGTGTTATGTGGAGGCTAAGACATCTCATGTGTTCTGTGTAGGGGCAGTAAAGATACAGAATACTAGGTTTGGATGTGGGAAACATGGGTTCAAATCTCTCCCCTGGTCCCTAATTATAAAATAAGCCACTGGTTATCAGCCTGCTAGCTACTTCATAGGTTGCTATGAGCATAAAAGTAAGATGGTGGAATTGTAGATCACTTTGTACAGAGAAAAGTGGTAGAAAAACTATACTGATTATTTATTAATAAATATAAGACATGGAATGCTTACTTGCAATGGATCGGCTTCATGAAAATTACAGCTGTTTAGTAAATTTCTTGTTGTCATGGTTATAAAGCAGCTTGGAAACCTGATGATAGTGCATGAGAGAGAAAATTTCTGATGTGTTTGCTTAATCTTTCTGATGCTGAAAAAATTGCTTAATGAACACCTTGAATTTATTTATTTATTACATTTATACCCCACCTTTCTTTTCATGATTGAAACCCAAGGCGGCTTACATATGGTTCCCAGGTGGTCTCCCATCCAGGTGCTGACCAGACCTGACCCTGCCTGGCCTTATGTGCATTCAGACCATAGCCTGGAACTTTAGGAATTTAGGGCTTTAGGACTTTAGCAGCTCCCCCCCCTTTGATGTAGGAAGCAAAACAAAGTGATTTGAAGGGTGTGGGGGAGATGTTGTGTCAGAGGTTTTCTCTTATATGAAGAACCTTTTGTTAATTGGTCTTTTAGATATCAGAAGGAAACAATCTGAAATGCCTTTTAACCTCAAAGAATGCCACTATTGCTTACAGGATAATAGTAGATTAATTAAGAGTTCTCTGCGTTAATCAAATTTTTAAAGTTATTGTGCTGTAGGGTTAAACTAACTGAAGATTGTTCTGAACTACAATGAACTTTCATGAGTACTCATATGACTAAAAATGCATCTGGCCATCAGAAATGTAGAAGAGAGGGACCAAAATGAAAGTTGTTGAGAAAGTATGCAAGCACAAGGCAAAAGAACTGGGAGAGAGCTATGTAAACACCCAAATGTCTAATCTCTTAGGGTGAAAACAGATGTGCATAGCTTCTGCATATAGCCTTCTTGCCCAAATTGGATCTGTTTCTCTGGATTTGGACAACACTGATTGGCCAGCCCTTATGATAATCATAAAGCTATGTCCATTCCCTCCTCAGTACAGAGGTGTGCACAGCATTAATTGGTTGGCTGTTGTGGTCAGTTTCAAAGCCCACTTTTTCCCTTCACCTAAAAGTTTTTATTTAACCACACAGCTACAATACCTAGTAAAATAGAACAATGCAAACCCTCCTTATGCCAGGCTGGGAGGGGGTGGTGGATTAGGTGGAGTTGTCCCTCCACCCATCTCATCCATGCTATGTATCTGTCCCATCCAGGCTGTTTAAAGCGCATGACTCCATCTCCCCCCCCCCCAGAACACTTGGAACTGTAATTTATTAAAAGTGCTGGTGATCTTAGCTCTGTGAGGGGTAAACTACAGTTCCCAGGATTCTTTAGAGGAAAGCCATGTGCTTTAAATGTATGGTGTGTCCATAGCCCTAGTCAAGCAAGTTTCCTGCTGGTGGAGTGAGAATACCAACCTTCCATGAAATGTGTGGGTGAGGAGGAGGCCCACTGGTGGGATCCCTGTTGGAGGTAGCCAGCAGAAAGCCCTGAAATGGTGCATTCTGAGAGCAGGGCTGATCTAGCCCAGGATCACCTGGATCCTGAGCTGGTCTCACTGCTATCATGTGATGGCATCAGACCCAATCTCTGTGCCAGCCTAGAGCTGACACAACAATTGAACCAGACCAGGACTGATCATCCTCCATTCCCCTTCCATTTTTCCCCCTGTGGCCAGCATGAGTGGCAGGGCTGCAGATGTGAATGTGTCCCAGCTGCTCCACAAAGCCTCACCAGCAAGGAGGAGAGAGGTTAGGGTTGCGCTGTAAACTGTAAAGCTGAATTGTAAGGCTGCTGATTCAAGCGTGTTTGACCCTTGCAAAAATGAGTATGTCTGAGATTGGGAATCTGTGGCTCTCCAGATGTTGCTGGGCTATTGACTGGGACCAATGGGAGTTGGAGTCTAAAAGCATCTGGAGGGCAGCCCTCTGTTCGGGCAGCTTTCTCCATTATCACGAAGGGTCATTTGCCCATAGAGGAGAAGAACTATCATCAGCACTCTAGGAATAAGAAATAAGCACAAAGCAAGAAAATTGTGGCACCATGCCAGAACTGCCTGTAGTACAAGGAACAACAAAATGAGATAGCTTAAGCAAACGTTTCCACCAAAACCACACCTGTAGATGTCACTCAGCATAACCTAGTTGGAAAACTCCTTCTCATCCCAAATACAGCAATCCTTAGCCAGCTACAGTATCCCTTCAAGAAAATTTGCCTTAATACAGCTACAGCCATCTCTCACAGCTACTGTAGGAGGAGCGGGGTGTATTTCAAAGAAAATGTTATCTGATTGGTATTGTGGTGCTGTGATGTCCTTGTACTAGCTATGTGATCCCTGACTGGCTGGACCATGTACCCAGGAAAAATAGAAACCTTAAAAAAAAAAAGCTAAAGCAGCCACCAAGAGAGCAATGAACCCAAGTAAAATGATGCCAAATATGCAAAGGGATTTTTTAAGGGGGGAGGAATTATCCACAAAAATTCAGCTCAGTCTAGTCTCCCATGCCTAGAATATGACAATTCTCAGTTTAACTGTATCTAAATAAGACTTTAATTTTCTGGTTATTTGAATTATTATCTGCTCCACAAATAAATCATACTGCATCCTTTGATTTCTTTTTCTTCATCCAAAGTAGTCTTCATATTTCTATGAGGTCTTTTATGAGTGTTTTCTTAAAAAACATACTTGGTTGTTATTTACAAGTGTTTGTTTATTCTGGCAAATGATGGTTGTCTGCTCCCACACTGACAATGGTTTTTATTATTATCAGTACTCATGAAATAAAGAATGGAATTCAAGAAAAGTGTTTGATGAATCTTCTGTCGAGAACAAAGGCTGCTGCTGACTGGCAATGAGACATGTCCAGGGCACTAAAAGGCACTGATGGCTAAATGGATCAGATGTTTCTTTTGGTTGGGGGGGTTGTGTTGCTTTTCTTCAGTGACCTTTCAAAGTTCATATTGGGGCTTTGAACAGTTGCTTGTATTTCCCCAGGGACACAGAATGTGGTCCACGCCCAGGTGCACCATGAAATCATAATACCTCAGTGGAGAGCAGATGGAAGCTCTGGCAATGAAAAGGTAGGCTGTTTAGCCATGATAACAGGAAAGGGCTATGCTTTCACATCCCTTTCAGATAACCATTATTCTCCTGATAGGATCATTAGTGGGAATTATTTAGCAGTTGCTGGCTGGCTGGCTTCCTGGGAAGTACCTTTTAAAATCTGCCTGAGCCTGGATAAAGGGAAGGTCATAAACTCGTATATCCATAATCAAAGCCAAGAGGAACACAGGAAGCTGACTTAGACCAGGGATGGAGAACCTCTAGCCTGTGGGCCAGACTTGGCCCACCAGGCCTCCCCATTTGGCCTGCAAGGCTGGTTTGGGGAAGCCACACTCCCTCACCCTGCAGCTGATATCATTAATCTGACAATTTACAGTGCTCCTCTGAATCATCTCAGTGATCAGGCTGGGCTATAAGGGTTCAGGCGGCCCTTAAGGTATTCTGGACCCAAATTGTTCAGGGTTTTGTATTTCAATACAAGAACCTTGAACCTGGCCTGGTAGCATATGGGCAGCCAGTGCAGATGTTTTAGCAGAGGTATCAAATGCTGCCAGATCTCTGCCCCCATCAGCAATCTAGCCACTGCAGTCTGCACCAGCTGGAGCTTCCAGGCCAGGCCCATGGGCAGCTCCACTTAGAGCACAGTGGCGTAATCCAATCTCCAGGATACCAATGCATGGACTATAGTAACCTAGTTACCCTGATCCACGTATGGCCATTGATGGCATACCAGATGAAGCCGGTAAAAGGCACTCCTAGCTACCGAGGTCACTTGGGCCTCTAATGACAAAGATGTACCCAGGAGTACCCCCAACCTAAGTACCTGGTGGTTTAGAAGGAGTGCAACTCCAACCAGGACAAGCAGCTGGCATATCTTCCAGATACAGGAACCATCTACCCACAGCACCTCTGTCTTGCCAGGATTCAAACATTATTGGCCCTCATTTAGTCCACCACTGGTCCAGAGCTTGCCAGTATCTCCTGATTCAGATGCTAATGGAGAAGTAAAGCTGTGTGCCACGAATGTACTGATGGCACTGTGTTCCAAAATTCCTAAAGACTGCTTCCAATGGCTTCATATCAATGTTAAATAGCACTGGTGACAAAATAGTGCCCTGCGGAACTCCATGCCACACGTGCCAGGGAGTCAAAGAGCACTCTCTCAATGCTACTGTCTGGGCTCACCCACACAGGTAGAAATGGAACCACAGTGCATCCCATACCTATCCCACATAGTCAATCTAGGAGAAAACCATGGTCAATAGTATGAAAAGCCATTAAAAGATTAATAGTAACAGGGTTGCACTCCCCCTGTCCCTCTCCCAATACACATCATCGATCAAGGCGACAAGGCCACTTCAGTCCTTAAACCTCACTGCCTAAACCCAGATCAAAGTGGATCTAGATAATATTTGTCATCCAGGAACACTTGCAGTTGCTCTGCCACAACACTCTCCATCACCTTTCCCAAACACAGGGTATTGGCAACTTGCCACTTGTTGTTACACACCATGGGGTCCAGGGTGGCTTTTTAAGAAGTGGCCACACTACCACCTCTTTAGGGACAGCTGGCTGTGATGTCCTTCCCCAGCAGCACCAGTGAAGCTCTTACTTGTGGCTACCAGCAGACAGGAACATCAGGTTTTCCTCTTACCCTTTTCAATTCTAGCACAGATTTCAACAAATTCCCCTGCTAGGCCTCACTACCCCACACTCTGTCTCTCTTATAGCCTTTAGACTATGCCTCAGTCTCTGCCAGGCTATTTCGATACCTTGTGTCTATGGGTATAGGTTATTCACACACACACCCCTGCAGCCTCTTGTCTCTGAAGCATACAGCCCTGGGTTTCTCTGTGGGACTGGATACACTTTCCTCCTATCCACCGCTGCCACCATTCGATACAACTGTTCAGCCTTGGTTACTTGCTATCCCCCCTAGTATGTGTTTCCCAGCTGAAGGAATCAGGCTTATGTTTAACCAAGAACGTATTTATTAAGTATTAGAAATAACAAGATTACTTTTAGAATGTTTCACAAGCGTATGGTTTCATCTATATTCTGTTAGGTACTTGACTTCTTACTAATTGCCTCAGAACTCCGACTCACTCTCCACAACAACACCGACCATCCACCTCCAACCTCCCTCTCAACCTCTCAAAACACCACACCTTTACACCTTCTAAACACCACCACCTGAACACCACCTCCCAGATTCAACTGTCATTCTTCCATTTATACTCCCAGCCATTCAAACACTCAGCCAATCATCCAGCATTCTACTGCTCATGTACTCCCCCCTCCTCTTTCACTCCACTTACCATATGTCTTCTATATAAACAGCACTTACCATATTTACAATATAAGCAGGAACATCGCACTGGCATCTCCCCATCATGCAATGATGTGTTTACAAATCCCTGGACCCCCCCACCCCCCCACCCCACTCTGGCTAGCATTAACCAACCAGGAAGGTTGTCCGCATCATCAGGCAGCATCAACTGCAAATGGGCCTCAGCTGCAGGGCCGGTGCTATCATTAGGCCAACTAGGCAGCTGCCTAGGGCGCAGACCTCAGAGGGGCGCAGTACTGACCTTTGAGGGGCACAGTTTTATACAGATTAGTTTTTTAAAATGCTGCATCAACCCTACAAGAAACAGGTTCAAAAGACTGGAAGAACATTGGAGCAATTCTCTCTTCACATGAAAGGAATACTGACCATTTAGAAAACTATCAGACCTGGAGAGAACTTGAATTGCACTTATCTAAAGGAAAAACAATTTATGATATTAACCACCAAAAAATTAGGCAAGAAGAACAATATTGGCGACAAATCTTGGAATGCTTGATTGCTTTGGTCAGAGTTCTTGGCATGCAAAACTTCCGTGATACAACTGAAAAGTTGTACAGTGCTGGCAATGAAAATTTTTTGAAGTTTGTAGAATATCTAGCCCTTTTTGATCCTATCATGAATGAACATTTGCACAGAGTTAAAGATCAAGAAACAATGGTTCACTACCTAGGAAAAGATATCCAAAATGAGCTTATACAGCTTCTAGCAGGTGCTATAAAGCAGAAGATTTTAGCACATGCAAACTCAGCCAAATACCACTCAATTATTCTGGACTGCACACCTGATGTTAGTCATATTGAACAAATGGACAATGATTGCACGTTATGTTGATGTAATCAAACCATCAGATAATGAGATGTCTGAGCCTGAGGTTATCATAAGAGAACATTTCTTGGGATTTGTTTCACTAAAGGAGACTACAGGTTCCTTTATGACAGAAACTCTTCTTGGACAGCTTGAGCAAATAGGATTACCAATTGAGAATCTGCGTGGTCAAGGTTATGATAATGGGAGTAACATGAAAGGCAAAGAAAATGGCGTACAAAAGAGAGTCCTGGACATAAACCCATGTGCCTTTTTTGTGCCCTGCAATGTACACTCTTTAAACTTGGTAGTCAATGATGCCACTAAGTGTTGTCTGGAAGCAACTAGTTTCTTCAGTTTGCTTCAACAGATCTACAATTATTTCTCTGCATCGACTCAGCATTGGCAAATCCTAACTAGCCATGTATCAGACTTAGGCATAACTGTTAATCCATTGAGTGAAACAAGATGGGAGAGTCGGATTGATGCTTTGAAACCACTGAGATATCATCATTCTTTGATGACACAAGCCTAAAAGGTTTATCTGGAAATACTTCCCGAATTGAAGCTAAGGCCCTTGCTGATGTAATTTGTAAGTTCAAGTTTGTGGTATCCCTTGTTACATGGTACAACATCCTTTTTGAAGTCAATCTTACAAGCAAGCTACTACAAAATAAGGAAGCTGGTTTAAATTCAGCTACAAGCCAATTGCAAGTGACCAAGAATTACCTTGTGGGCTGCAGGTGTGATGAGGGTTTTCAACAAGTTTTGATAGATGCTACTCAGATTGCAAAGGAGCTAGAAATACTACCAAACATTGAGACAGAACAGGTTAGAAAAAGGAGAAAGGAACGGCAGTTTGAGTATGAGGCCCAAGAAGAGGCACTGCAAGATCCAAAGCAGAAATTCAAAGTAGGTTTCTACTATGCTGTCTTAGACACGGCCATACAATCTGTTGAAGAGAGATTCCAACAGCTACAACAGTATAATTCCCTATTTGGCTTCCTGTGTGATATATACAGTATCAACAAAAAATATACTGAAGATGTACTTAAGGCCTGCAAGAATTTGGAAAATCATTGATGCACAATGGAAACAAAGACATTGATGCTGAAGATCTGTGCTGTGAACTTATAGCAATAGCTCGAAGACTTCCAAAGTCTATGCCGCCACAAGGAGTACTTCTCTTCATACTACAACAAAAACTGGATAATGTGCCTAATGTTTCTGTTGCTCTAAGGATCCTTCTCACATTTCCAGTGTCAGTGGCAAGTGGTAAACGCAGTTTCTCAAAGCTCAAACTTGTTATGGCCTCGTCAGAGGACTCCTCCGATGAGGACGACTCAGGAGTAACAGCAGCAGACCCAGGTGCAGCAGACTCAGAAGGAGACACGGAGGAAACTCCTGAGAATCCAGCTCCTTCTCCCCTCAGCTGCAAAGCACCCCAGGGACAGCAGAGGCCCTGCAGCCAGACACAGACAGTAAACAAGATACTCCCCCCTCACCTGCAGAACGTAGACGGCAGAAGGTCAGGCAGAAGAGAGGCAGGCTTGTCCCCTTAAGGCCCAAACGCTGAGGGCTCACACCTGCTGTCAAACCTGCCCTTTATAAGGCACACCTTCACTTCGGCTTGTTGCTGACTGCAACGTCAGGCGTGGCTTTGTGTATCCCTAGTTTCCTTGCAACCTCTTTTGGACTGACCCCTTGGCACTTGATCCCGGACCTCTACTGACCTCGCTTCTGGACTCCTGACTCGGCAAGTACGCTTCGGACAGGCCTGGCCCTTATCAGATCCCCTCCTCCTAGACCTGGCAGATTTACAGCCAGACTGCCGGCTAAGGACTTTGCTTCCCTGCCAACCACCCAGGAATTTCCAGCCCCCACCTGCACTGCTGACGCAGTGTAGAGCTGACAAAACTTATAAAAACTTACATACGCTCAACAATGTTGCAAAAGAGACTAGTTGGCTTGGCAACTATATCAATTGAACATGCCCAAGCATCAGCACTTGACCTGAAGGAATTGGTGACAAAATTTGCAAAGGAAAAGGCCTGCAAAGTGAGATTTTGATGTGCCTGAAATTGAAACTTTTAAGAGACTTAAATTTTAACATCACAATTCACAAGATTATTTAAAATTATTTGTGTGCTAAAACATCTTTTGTATTTGAGAAAGATCCCCACACAGCCATGAAGCTCACTGGGTCACCCTGGGCCAGTCACTGCCTCTCAGCCTCAGAGGGAGGCAATGGTAAACCCCCTCTGAATACCGCTTACCATGAAAACCCTATTTGTAGGGTCGCTCATAAGTCGAGATCAACTTGAAGGCAGTCCACATATCCACTTATTATTGCAATTTAAAATAAATTTAGCAGTTTCAAGTTTTGTGCTTGTCATTCTTTCTACAAGACATCTGCTTTTGAAAATTGAAGTTAGCAATTTTTTTTTTGAGGGTTGCAAGTAGTTTGCCTTGCCTAGGGCGCAAAATAGCCTGGCACCGGCACTGCTCAACTGGACAAAACTTCACAAAAAACTTCACAAAAATGAGGGGATTGGTAAAAAGAAAGCTGAAAAACAAAGTCCAGAGGGTCACATCACTCGAAAATGCTTGGAAGTTGTTTAAAAACACTATATTAGAAGCTCAACTGGAGTGCATACCGCAGATCAGAAAAGGTACCGCCAGGGCCAAGAAGATGCCAGCATGGTTAACGAGCAAAGTCAAGGAAGCTCTTAGAGGCAAAAAGTCTTCCTTCAGAAAATGGAAGTCTTGTCCAAATGAAGAAAATAAAAAAGAACACAAACTCTGGCAAAAGAAATGCAAGAAGACAATAAGGGATGCTAAAAAAGAATTTGAGGAGCACATTGCTAAGAACATAAAAACCAACAACAAAAAATTCTATAAATACATTCAAAGCAGGAGACCATCTAGGGAGACAATTGGACCCTTGGATGATAAGGGAGTCAAAGGTGTACTAAAGAACGATAAGGAGATTGCAGAGAAGCTAAATGAATTCTTTGCATCTGTCTTCACAGTGGAAGATATCCCTGAACCTGAACTAACATTTGCAGGAAGGGATTCTGAGGAACTAAGACAAATAGTGGTAACGAGAGAGGAAGTTCTAAGCTTAATGCAGAATATAAAAACTGACAAATCACCGGGCCCGGATGGCATCCACCCGAGAGTTCTCAAAGAACTCAAAGGTGAAATTGCTGATCTGCTAACTAAAATATGTAACTTGTCCCTCGGGTCCTCCTCCGTGCCTGAGGACTGGAAAGTGGCAAATGTAACGCCAATCTTCAAAAAGGGATCCAGAGGGGATCCCGGAAATTACAGGCCAGTTAGCTTAACTTCTGTCCCTGGAAAACTGGTAGAAAGTATTATTAAAGCTAGATTAACTAAGCACATAGAAGAACAAGCCTTGCTGAAGCAGAGCCAGCATGGCTTCTGCAAGGGAAAGTCCTGTCTCAGTAACCTATTAGAATTCTTTGAGAGTGTCAACAAGCATATAGATAGAGGTGATCCAGTGGACACAGTGTACTTAGACTTTCAAAAAGCTTTTGACAAGGTACCTCACCAAAGGCTTCTGAGGAAGCTTAGCAGTCATGGAATAAGAGGAGAGGTCCTCTTGTGGATAAGGAATTGGTTAAGAAGCAGAAAGCAGAGAGTAGGAATAAACGGACAGTTCTCCCAATGGAGGGCTGTAGAAAGTGGAGTCCCTCAAGGATCGGTATTGGGACCTGTACTTTTCAACTTGTTCATTAATGACCTAGAATTAGGAGTGAGCAGTGAAGTGGCCAAGTTTGCTGACGACACTAAATTGTTCAGGGTTGTTAAAACAAAAAGGGATTGCGAAGAGCTCCAAAAAGATCTCTCCAAACTGAGTGAATGGGCGGAAAAATGGCAAATGCAATTCAATATAAACAAGTGTAAAATTATGCATATTGGAGCAAAAAATCTGAATTTCACATATACGCTCATGGGGTCTGAACTGGCGGTGACCGACCAGGAGAGAGACCTCGGGGTTGTGGTGGACAGCACGATGAAAATGTCGACCCAGTGTGCGGCAGCTGTGAAAAAGGCAAATTCCATGCTAGCAATAATTAGGAAAGGTATTGAAAATAAAACAGCCGATATCATAATGCCATTGTATAAATCTATGGTGCGGCCGCATTTGGAATACTGTGTACAGTTCTGGTCGCCTCATCTCAGAAAGGATATTATAGAGTTGGAAAAGGTTCAGAAGAGGGCAACCAGAATGATCAAGGGGATGGAGTGACTCCCTTACGAGGAAAGGTTGCAGCATTTGGGGCTTTTTAGTTTAGAGAAAAGGCGGGTCAGAGGAGACATGATAGAAGTGTATAAAATTATGCATGGCATTGAGAAAGTGGATAGAGAAAAGTTCTTCTCCCTCTCTCATAATACTAGAACTCGGGGACATTCAAAGAAGCTGAATGTTGGAAGATTCAGGACAGACAAAAGGAAGTACTTCTTTACTCAGCGCATAGTTAAACTATGGAATTTGCTCCCACAAGATGCAGTAATGGCCACCAGCTTGGACGGCTTTAAAAGAAGATTAGACAAATTCATGGAGGACAGGGCTATCAATGGCTACTAGCCATGATGGCTGTGCTCTGCCACCCTAGTCAGAGGCAGCATGCTTCTGAAAACCAGTTGCCGGAAGCCTCAGGAGGGGAGAGTGTTCTTGCACTCGGGTCCTGCTTGCAGGCTTCCCCCAGGCACCTGGTAGGCCACTGTGAGAACAGGATGCTGGACTAGATGGGCCACTGGCCTGATCCAGCAGGCTCTTCTTATGTTCTTATGTTCTTATGACATTGGGTCAGATATTGCATTGTACAGCTCAACTGGATTTGCTGCAATAGCAGCATCTAAATCACTATGAAGTTGAGCAAATTTGTCTTCAAAGTGTCTTGCAAGTACACATGTGTTCTAGAGGCCCACCCCCTGAATCTGGGATAACCAATCTCCAGACCACATAGAACAATTCTGCCTGCTGACTCTTTGAGGATGCTATGGATGCAATGAAGTACAACTTCTTTGCAGCCTTCACTGTGGTAGGCACACTTATATGTCCTACACGTTTGGTTGGCCCCAGAGCAAGATTACTGCCATTTGCACTCCAGTCTTCATTCCAGCCTGCTTCGTCAACCACAACTCCCCAGAATACTAGGGAGCAATGTGATCTCCACAGCACTGGAGAGGACCATCAGGAGCTAGCCCTATTCATCTCACTGTTCCACAGTGAAACAAGAGCTTCAACAGGATCACCACCTCTGTCTACTGGAAAAGCCTGCAGAGCCTTCAGAATCCATCAGCCTCCCAGGCAGACCATCTGAATTAGTCCCCCATCCCTGCAGAAAAAAGTAGCTGCTGCAAGGCTAAACTTCATCTGAAAGTGGTCAGACCATGACAACAAGGTAATATCCACTCCACCTACTTCCAGACCACCACCCCAACCCACTTGGTGGGTATACCCTGTTCTGAGTGTCATGACCATTTGAGACAAAATCCTGAGATAGACCTAAACGTCCTCAGCTGTGATGTTGAAGTCATCCAGGACCACCATCCTGGGCTTCTCCAGCACCATGCTGGAGACCACTTTGGCCAGACCAGCCAGGGAGGCTTTTGGGCAGCAGGGTGGACAATACACCAACAGTATTCCTAGCATGTCTCTTTGGCCCAGCACCAGATGCAGGTCATTCAGTCCTGCTCCAAGGGGGAGGGGTTTCCTGGTGATGGAGAATGAAATCCAATGGGCCACAGACGCTCTCCTTCCCTCCATTCTGGATTGGTACTGAACTGAGTATCTGGGGGGGGGGGGGCAGAGCAGGGTTCGGTCTGGCCTACACTGCTCCCCCACCAAGGTTTCAATATGCTGGGATTGAACCTGGGGCCTTCTGTGTGCAAAGCCACATTAGCCACAAAGCACTCTCTCCCTCCTGTGCATTCCAACTCTCAGAAATGTTCCTGAATGCTCAAACTGAAACAGTAAAATCATGTACAATTAGACATGGCAAGAGAGGCAAGTGTTACCTATATATGTTGTCACAACCATCTCAGGGGAGGGGAGCCACTAGAATGAAGAAGATGGAGGCTATGGTGGTTGAACAGTTTGCCGCTCATGGTGGGTGGGGTTTATTTGTGTACCATACTGAAGACAGGAACACATTTTAATGATGACACAGTTTTGGTTACTGGGAACCAACATTACTCATTTTCCTTCCTATTAACAAACAGGTTTTATTATTATTACTATTTATAAGGTTGTGTGAGGAAAGGAGAAAGTTACTCACTGCTTTGCCTTTAATTGGACCCCATCAGTGAATAGTTGCCCAATTCCACCTAATAGCATTCTTAGGCCACCACAAGGAATCATTCTGATTAGCCAAGTTCCCCTTCTGAGAGAACATCTTGTAATATCCGTAGTTATAGGAAGATGAGTATTTTCTTCCTTTTTTTTGGAACCAGTAACCACTAAAATTTATCTGCACATTAATATATTAGTAAAACAGATTGTAGTCTACATATAGTCTACCTGTGCTCTATTTTTGTGTACCATTATGAACAGTATAGAATCCTAGTATCTTCCATGGATTCATGAAAATTATGGGTATTTTCTCCTCTTATTCCTCTAGTCTAAGAGTAACTCCAAGCATATACGTATCCAAGAATATGGAGTATATTAATATGGAGATTATAATATAAATAATATTAAAATCTTTTTATATATATACCATTGAGAATTTGAAATTGCTAACAAGAGTCAACAGTATGATCCCATTTTTGCCAAGGATAACAAAAAGCCAACTCTTTTTTGCAATATATTCAAAACAGATGTGCAGTAATGCAATTAATGATTGGGACAGGTGGATCAGGATAGCTTGAAGATTTGGAGACATTCTGATGGCAGCAAGAGAAAAGGATATTCTTTTTCAGAACCCCCCGAAAACATATACTGAGCAAATGTCTAATAATCCTCTGTCGATACTGAGTATTGATGAGATGAGTTAAACCAAACAATCATTGGCGATACGGAGGTATATTTAGAAGGTGCTTTGTGATATTTCAAATGTGTAAATGATCACAGAAAATTAGATGGGGATTATTAGGGTTTGCATCTTTCCCTATAAGCTGGTGATTTTCTAAACTTTGTTGTACTGTATTGTGTCTTTCTTGTTCTTTGAATCAGTTTTGCACAATAGTGTCTTGACCGATCAATGTTGCACTGGCATGCAGCATACACAAATCTAGCAGTTCCTATCCACTCTCTAGCCATCCTTCTCCTTTACCTTCAATCCATGTATGTAGTACAGGTGCAATGAAGCACTGAAGGGGAATTTTAATTCAGCGTTCATCACTGTTAGTTCCAGCAATGGTTTTCCAGTGTTTCTCTCTACTTATACTGTGGTCTCGTAGACCAGTATGGACCAATAAACCTGGAGTCCAAATGTAACCTGGGAGTTGATCCCATTAAACTCTACTATGAAGTAAGCATGCATAGCATTGAACTGTAAATGATCTGCAGACTACTGTTTATGAATTAGTGAAATAAACAAAATAGCTGTTTTTGCAAACTTTTGTCTTTGTGGTAAGACAGAAATTCAGAGTTGTGTAATCTTTCATTTCTGTGTGATACGCAGCATCCACCCAGAGCAGAAGTTGAAATAACAGCTGAAGGAAGAAACTTTGTCTTGGATGTTGAGAAAAACAAGTAAGTAATCTGCATGATAAGACAGGGCACAAGCATATTTAAATGTATAAGTCTGTTCATCTGTTGTGTTAACAATATAGAGGCTACCAGTTATTTTAAACTCCAGATACTTAACCCAAAGGGCACACCTGTTGCCTTACTAACTGTGTGCCACAGAAAAGTTCAGTGAGTGCATTGTCTTCTGCCCTGGTGCCATACAGCAGTGAAAAGACAAAGGGCCTCACTCTGAGCCCCCCTTCAAAAGAGGTGACATTCATACACAAACTTACTACAAAAAAATCCAGCTTGGTCCTGTTCCCAGATACTAGAAATGGGATTACTTAAAGCAGGAGGAATCTTAGCCCTAGGGATAGAGTGCAGCCCTTCAGGTCTCTCTGTCTCAGGAGTGAGGAACCTTTGGCCAATCCTGACTCTCCATGGGGTCCAATTCAGCACACGAGGGCATTTTCCCCAAACCCACTCACCCATCCATCAGCTGATATCACTGGTTACATCTGCTGGCGGGCAGGAGGATAGGGCTTAATTCTGCATTGCCTGAGTGCCCTGTTCCCAATAGTACTTACTTCCCACTCATTCAGTTCAGTGGTGCTTATTCCCCGGAAAGGTAAATGGGAATAGGATTGCAGCCTAAGTGTCCCCTTGCCACATATTGTCTGCTAGCAGGTTGCAGATCTAACGAGCAAGATCTGCTAATCCCAATTCTCATGTTATTGTGGAAACAAGAAAAAGAGGAGTGCAAATGCCGTTGTATCAAAGCCAAGGTCAGTTGTCTGACGTTTACAAATAAGAATTGGTTTAATAAAGGCTGATTTCTGTTAAGGATAATTTTGTAATCTGGGCCATAGTTACTTGTACCACTATATATATATAAAAACTGTTTTCCTATTTCTGTTTTATGCAATTGTTCAGCAGATGGAACACTTGCTTAGTCTCTCATCACTTTTACCTAATGCCTTATCTTGTTATTCAGAAGAAATTGCCTTCATTGGAAAGGAAGATTATTGCTCCTGTGCTTTGATTGGGTCTCTTCTAGTCAGTTGCAGCAGTTCTGGATACACAGAACAAAGGAACAGTCTAAATGAAATGACTCACAAATCCTTTGCACTTGATGTTGTCCTGTGGAAAAGACAGAACCTTCTTGCCTTCCTGCTTGAGTCCTACAAATAGTCAGAAGCAGGCCATTGATTAAAAAAAGTATGCAGGCATTCCCAACCCCTATAGAGCATCTTCTCTCTTCCTGCTCTCTAGAATTTTCTGATAGCAGTCAACCCACCCTGAAATGTAGTGCTGTGCACAGCCCCCCCATCTGCCCCATGGCTCTGATTGGGGGGGGGGAATCAGGCCAACCCTTCCTGGGTTGATCTAAGGACCACCCCCCATCCCAGATCCAGTACCAAATAAGTTAGGGGGGCAGAGCTAGTGTTTAATTGGAGTTTTAAACCCTATGGTCTGAAGGCACTTAAGGCCAGCTCCCTGCTGAAGCTAAGCAGGGTCAGGTCTGGTCAGTGCCTGGATGGGAGACCACCTGGGAACCATATGTAAGCCACCTTGGGTTTCATGAAAAGAAAGGCGGTGTATAAATGTAATAAATAAATAAATAAATAATCAAACATGTTGTCAGGAAAGGGGTGAGGGAAGGAGACCTTGCATCTCCTTCCCTCCCCAACCGAGATTGGGGTCAATTCAGCAGGGTGATGCAATGCCTCCCCACCCCTGGATCAAAGCCTCAGTGGAGACATTGATTGTGGGAGAGGCAACGCAACACCCTGGAGAATTGACCCCTCTGCTAGTTAGCTGTTGAGTGGAGAGGTCGATCCTGTGCAGGTGATGTAAAGGAAAACCTTTTGCAGAGCATCACCCACACCATGCAGAATTGACAGCTGTTGAGCAGAGGAGGCTATCCTGCATTGGTGAAGGTCAGCAAGTGGCTTTCCTTTAGGAAACCCACTTGTAGAGCATCACCTGTACCCTGCAGGAGTGCCAACATTGATCCTGGGTTCGGGTGGAGGGGAGGCATCAGGCAGGCAGGAAGCTAGACCTGCCTTCTCGGAAGACACAACCAGGGATCCACGGAAAATCTTGGCCTTTTTGCAGAGTTTTCCCATCATGCTTGGCTCTCCTTATTGCCTGATGCCCCACCTCTGACACCCACCGAGTACTCTGGGTCATCCAACCTGTCTCACAGCAATCTGTGGCTGTCTGAACCTGACTCATCCAAAGCTCGAATACCCCCAAATATGCAGAATTCGATGCACAGCCCTACTGAAATGCTACCTACTGAACATGCTCCAACAGCTAGCTCTAGGAAGAGAACGACCAGTTCCTTCATCACTGCTGCCTCTGCAGCAGAACCATCTTGTGCAGCTTGCACAGTTGTCCTGAGGGCAGAGGCAGCAGTATCTTGTCTCATGTCTCGCAGGGGCTTGGGACATTCCTGGGGGTCTCATAAGGCCCAGCAGGAGCCCCTGCAGTCTCACAGGAGCTCTGGAGGGGGCCATGGCTGTGTGTTCAAAAGTGCTGGCCACCCAACAAAGGAGGCTTTTTCTTCACCAGATCTTTTCTTCCTACCCACCCTTGACCTTAGATGCTTACTGTGGACTTCATTAGATGCTAGTTGCCAGGGAGTGGAAGAAATCTTACTCCCAAACTACCATATGCTTGGCCTATGCCACAGTGGGGACTGTTATGCTAGCAGTTACCAAGAGGTGTGCTCAGCAGGTGGACTGGGTATGGTTTCAATGGGCAGGTTGTTCAAATACAGATCTCTGCCCTGTGCCATGCTAACCCTGCATACTTCCTGCAAGCAATAAAGCTGTGGCCTATTTTAACCCAATTCGTTGGTCTGGTCCCATTTCTTCCTCTAAATCCATGGACACATCCTATACAAACTGGACAAAAGGGAAGGGTATTTGACACACCTTATGCTGGGAAACACATGCTGGATTTCTCTTCAATACTGCTTCCAATACAAGCAACAGCAAGGGTTGCATTCACATCTGGAAAATGACTAAGTACTGTTAAATGTTATTAATGATAATTCTGGTATAAAGTCAGGAACTAGCTGCATAACAGGCCCTTTATTGAGAAAAGTCTTCAGTCTGTTCCCTAGAGTTTGTTTGGATCTGCATCCCAGTGTAAACATAGCTCTTTGCTCTTAAATGTCTAGCAGTTTTTATTTGTGCAGAACTGCAAAGATCAGCCTATGAACGGTGCACCAGAATTAGCAGAAGCAGAGCTTTGAGCAAAACATTAGCAGTGGATTAACTCTGAGCATGATGTCATAACCTCCAGGTGTCTCCTGGGATCCATGCTGTGCTATTTTCATCTGAGGCCTGCTCTCATGCTAGCAGAACGGAACACATATGTATTGTGTTTATTTCCTGAGCTGGGCCCCTCATTTCTCTAAACACACACTCGTGTAGCCATTCAACTTCGTAAGGGACTTCATAAGAGAAAATGTGCTGGGCTCATAATTTTGTGTGATGCATTTTACGTACAGTTCCTCACCTGGAGGTACTGACTTTCATCAAGTGCCCCAAACATAGAATTTTAGTTCTATACCAGTAGATATTTTTTTCTGCTTGTATTTGATTATCTCTAAAACAAAGGATAATTCAGTCCATTGCTTTTCACCTGGGGAGTTCTAAATAAAATCAACAATTTCATCATTTAATAGAATGAGTAAAGGAACAGCAGAAAAATAGAAGCACAGAGACTGACATAAATGGCAAATTGTTTAAAACTGGGTCTCATGTTGCAGGAAGTGAATTAAAGAAGGGCTATGGTCACTGAGGGTGAAGCCTATACCATAAATTGTGTACTGTACCACTAACAATGCTCCAGTCAGTTATGGTATATTACATTAGGCCAGAGAAGGGAAATAAGCCAGTAAGAAAGGTGTACCATCTCAGGAGCAGAGGTGTAGTCATCCAGAGTCTCGGGGGGTCTTAGACTCTTTGCTTTTTTCAGCGCAGGATCCCAGCAGGGTGCCTATGTCTCCAGGATCCTACGAGTCAATCAGCATGAAAGGGGTGTGTGTTGGCCACTGAGAAGAGTCTTCTAACATACCAATCAGAGTGAAAGGAGGTGAGTTAGCCACTGAGAAGACCTTCTCCCCTTTCATGCTGATTGGCTCCTAGGGATGTCTGTTGTTCTGGGAGAAGGCATGAACAAATATCTCTTTCTCAACCCTGTAGCAAAAAAATGGGGGGGGGAGTGTGGCTGTGACTATGCACGTTGCATAGTTCTCTGTAACTAGGAAAGGAAGTGCCTGTACACGGAAAAGAGGAAGTTTAGTATTCAAAAGAACTGTACTCCATAAGCTAGGGATAGCTAACTGTATTTTGGTAGACTGCTCTTTTCTCTAGACAGTGGCCATGGGAGCAGAAGTGTAAGTTGTCATACAAATGGATTTCCCTCAAGGTAGTTAAGCTCCACAACAAAGTTGGTGCCATCTGGTAATAAAGGCTTGCCAGATATATACACACACAACCATGCGCAGTTACAAATCACATGCATATTACATACAAAATCAAAAAGAAGGTTGTGATGAAGTGTGGAATAAGTCTCTTTCTTCAAACCTGTAAACGTTTATTTTTTTTCTGAGTGAAACTGTGGGTTGATCAAAAATTTATCTTGATTTAAGATCTGCTCATAAATCTGGCAAAGGATAGGTGACAGTAGCTGGGACTGAATGCAGCCCACAAGATGCCTATTGGCCAGTCCTTTCATAAATTATCATTGGCAAACGTGTTCCCCTTGGCAACTTGGGGCAAAAATCTTTAAACTATTGTGGTAGATACTGTGGTAAGCTCCTTGTAGAAGGTAAACAGCACAGGGCTTCTGCACCTTTAATAGCTCTGTAGAAGAGTTTCAGCAGGTATCATTTTTGTGATAAGGAGAGTCTCACTTCTGCAATTGTAACATGAAATCACTGGATCAAGGAAACAGGATCATGCATCAAGTGAGATCGCAGTAAGGGCATCCAAATGTTCTTCAGAACTTTATTTTAAAATCAGCAAGTGATAGGTTATAATCGTTTAGATTTACATGGTGAACAATTTGAATTTAGAGCACAATTCTGAATATGTTTAGGTTGAAGAAACCACTTAATTTGGTGACAGTTCCTAGAAGAGCTTGGAAAAGTTACTTTTTTGAACTACAACTCCCATCAGCCCCAGCCAGCATGGCCACTGGATTGGGCTGATGAGAGTTGTAGTTCAAAAAAGTAACTTTTCCAAGCTCTGCCAAGTAAGTATATTTAGGATTACATTATTGCAATGCCATACATATCTGCTCAGAAGGAAGCCCCCTTGAATTCAGTGGGACTTACCCAACGTAAGCTCCAATCCAGTAAACACGTATCTGGGAGTGCATCCTACTGAACTGAATGATGCTTACTTCTGAGAAGATACAACATCACACTTACTGTTTTGAAGTAAATTTAGCATATATTTGAGCTTAGTTTCAGTACATCTGAGGATACTTCAAGTATGTTAGAAACTAACACTAATTCATGTTTTGGTAGTTGTTACAGCCAGGACTGAGGAAGTTCAAGCCCTATTTAATTCCACAGGAAGTTACTTTATTAGCTCTAATCTCTGAATAGGTTCCCAAGCACCTGGTGCAGCCCCATTTATTTTTATTAAATGATTTGTTGAGATACTTAAGCTCTGCAGCTGCAAGACAGAAAATCCAAGGCAGATGGATCACAAAATATATGGAGAGAGGCTCTAAGAATAACATTGGCTATAGCTCAGGAACAATCTCATATGTAAGAAAGACAAAAGTCACCTTTGGCTAAAGATGGTAAGGTCGAAGACATGATGAAAAAGTAAGTAATGTATGACAAAAGGCTAGGTCTAAGAAGTTGTCCCTTTGGGTGAAGAGAGCAATCAGAAATAAACTTTTAGAAAATAAGCTGTACTGAAGAGAATTTATTCTACTGCTAGAGAAAAATCTCCTTTTGGGATGGAGATTGGTTACTGGTAATCTAAAAACTTCTAAACATCTACCCCTTTATTTCCAGTCTTGCCCATTTTCCAGTGGTCTTTTTTAAAAATACTGGATGTAGGTACTGACATGTCAATTAATGCAGGAAATGATTTGAGTCTAGATCTTGCAAATCTAGGAGGTCTAACAGATTGTCCATTGTGCCACGTTGTCTCTCATCAAAACCTCCCAAAATGTCCTACTGAGTAGAATCTACTGAGTTGGGTCTATATATATACTCAGCCTCCTGCTACTAAGACTAAACTAAACAAAAAAAGTGTTGCATTTGCACCTGAAAGGCCCAAACTACATGTAATATGAGAGTCTATTATTAGATCTCCTGACATTTTTGTTTTAACTGAAATGCAGCGGAACAGTAAGGTTACCAATTTGATTAGGGCAGCAATGAGGGAAGAGTACTTGTCCTTTAAAGAGCAGCTTGCGGATGTGTGTGGTTTTGATCAGGCATGTGGGGAAGTGTTAACTCCACCCCTTTGCCAGTTACCAGGAGTGAATGGGTACAGGATGACAGTCTTCCTGTCCTCTTGCATATGTGTAAATTAGGGATGGAATGATGTGTCAATTTCAGTTCTCTCAGTGTCTCATTTTTCTAATCTTAAATCCAGTTCTTCACATTTCTGCAGCAATTTGCAGTTTTTTTAAAAAAAGACTCCTCATTAAAATTCTTCAGTATGCTGGTTTGACTAATGTACACTTTTTTTGCCAGCAAATTATCTTAATATGATGTATTTTTGTGTTATTTTCACCAAGATATTCATTTTGTGTACACTTTCCCCTAATGCATGCATTTTTTTTGGTAAACATTGCTTGGTTGGAGACCTGCATGGCAAAATTTGGATAAGTGAGAATTTCAAAGGCTGGCTCTGTTTTGGTTCACATATTGTTTCGGAAAGTGCGAATTTTATAAATTTGGCTTTAAATGCAAACTGAATCAAATTTCTCCCTTATCCCTACTGTAAATGCACTGAAATGGCTCTCCTGTGTTACCTGTAGTTTGGTCCATTTTGCTTGACACAGAAGACATGGCATGCAATTGAAGCGGTGCCTTTGCACAGTGTTGATTAGAAAGGGCATTTATACTTCACGCTAGGAAGAATTTCCTTATGATGGTAAGCCAAGACATGCAGTCATTGACTAGTTGACTAGACCATTTGACACAGAAAATGCCCTGGCTCTTAGCCCAATTCAGAGATCTAATTCTAGAATTACTGTACCTTGGGAAACAAAACTGTGTCGCTGCCAAATGTGCTACACTGTTTCCTTGTGTCAGGGCTAACAAGTAAGCCCTTCCCTTGAGGATCTGAGCTGTTGCACACAGGGTCATGTCCCACTTATCATTTCCTGCCTTATCCGATTTCCTTCCCAGTGCTTGTTTAAGGCATTGAAAACAGGGAGGCAGTTGTTGTCTATTTCAATTCTAGGTAGGAAGGATTGCTAAGATTTTCTGCCCAGGGGATGCACACACTATCATTCTCTGGCAACTCGCTACACATGTAGGGAGAAATACTAATGAGGGCAAACGACAAAAGGATCTGACCTCTTCTGCAGGTCTTATGAAGAGTACCTGCATAGTCAGAAAACCAGGATCAGGCACTTGGGGGAATTCTGGTTCATCTTCCTCCTGGAATAAGAATTTCATTGTCACAGGGAAGACAAGGAAGCTAGGCCCTCTCAGTTATCTCTTCCTTGACTCTATGACGTTGCATAATTTCCTAGGAAGGAAGGACGTTGCCCTCTCCCCTCCCCTGCCCTCATTTTGTTTATCTTGCAGCAAGATGTGCTGTCCTTTTGGCTCTGCAGCTTTACCATTTGTTGATGTTTGGGATTATATGCTTCAGATGCTCCTCAAATGAATTTTTTTTCCAGTAGAGGTGTTTTCTCTATGGACAGTAGGATGGTGAGATAAACAGAACCCAAATCTTTGGCATGGGCAGGACAATGAGAATAGTTCTGGTCAGACAGGATCTTCACGCATTTTAAAAAGTAAGAGTCGGGGAGTGGGCCCTGCAGCTGATGTCTCAGGCTGAGTAGGCCTGCTCTCTGGCATTTGTGCATCTAGCACAAATGTCTGCAGGGAAAGATCCTTCATGCTTTCTAGTGTATGCATGGCACCTGAGGAGGCAGGGCTAGTCAGTGTGGCCCCACTTGTGTACTGAAAGGAGTTGTGAGCAGTAAGTGAAGTAGGGCTAGTGAAACCACTGGATCTGAAATGGATGCTTCACATTCAGGAGTCTTTTCTCAGTTTGAGGGGATGGACATGCTAATGAAAGGTATTTTCAGTTCAGATACAAAAAGAAGTGTGTTTTCAGTCTTAACCTATCAAGCAGTGCCTTCTGAACAGTCCAGAATACACAAACAGGAAAATGGCACACTAGGAAATGCCTGTGTAAGCAGCTTGTCTGTAGTATAATTCCACGTTTATCTCTCGGTGACGGCAACATCAAGTGATTATTTGCATGTGTGAAAAGAGAGATTGCTGATCAAGCATCAGACACAGAACCTTCCATCTGATATCACTTCAAAGCCAGGATTTCTCAATAGAGTTGGTTCACGAATCACAAATTCAGATGCAAGTCATCAGATGTGTGAGAAGTGTCCCCATAGTCAAAGGCTGCAGTTATCAACATCACTAGGCTATAGTCACGTATTGGCAGACCCTGTTCCATATGTTCAGGCTCCTGGGCATAACTTAAATCAAGCCACTGATTTGGACAAATCCACCACCATTTTCTTGTGCTTGGTTCAGATACCTGATTGATAACAGACTGATGACACTCTTCCCATCCCTTTTTGCAGTGATAACTTTAGATGCTTTCGCAAGATGCTTTACCTTACTTCATGATAAGGCCATTCCTGAGAAGGTAGAAGAGATTCAGGGAGCATGTGTGAGAAATGAGAAATATAAAATGTGTACATTAACAAGCATTTCTAATTTGATTGATTGAATAAGTTTATATGCCTGTGGTTCACCAATGGTCTCAAGACAGGTTACTTGTACTATAAAACTAAATAAATATTATACCAGCATCAGAAATATAAAACCACTTAAAATGCTACATTTACATTTACAAGGGCCCCTCCTAAAGATCATAAGGCCAGGACAAATCAATATGGGAACATGCATTCCTTCAGAAATTTTGAGGCCAAGTTGTTTGGGGCTTTATATCTAATCATCAACACCTTGAATTGGGCTCAAAAGTATATCAGCATCCAGTGCAACTCCCTCAGTACAGGTGCAATATGAGCTCATATGCAATATGAGATGCCAACATCCTGTGGGGCAGATTCTGCACTAGTTGCAACTTTTGAACTATCTTCAAGAGTAGTCCCAAGTAGAACACATGGCAATAATCCAATCTGGAGGTCACAGAGCATAGGTTACTGTGGTCAGATTATCTCTGTCCTCCACTGACAAAGATGAATCCAAGAATACCTGTTCTTTCAAGGGGAGTCCACCCCCATCCAGAATACATCATCTACCCAATTCCTAGACCCAAGAACAACCAACCCACAGTACTTGCAATCTGATGGGGCTCAGCTTCCATTTATTGGTCCATCTGGATGGCATATAGACTAGTATTCCAAGCCCCATGTGAAGATACTTTTAAATAAATAACTTGTAGCTTTATGCATGAAAAAAAAATTATTGTGTATTCCCCTCTTCCATGACTTTTGTGTCTTGTACACTTTGAGGCTACACCTTATTGCCCATCATTATTTTCTGCAATTCTGTTTTGTTGAAACATTGTGGACCTCAGGAAAGAGATAAGGGTTTGCAAGTGACACTAAGCTTCTTGCAAAGAAAAAAACTGTACAATTTGTCTAAGGGCTGCTGGCTTGCATCATATTCCTGACTTGAGTCCCAAGAGAATTTAGGAAGAAAGTGAGATATATAACTCCCAAGATTCATAAGGCAGCTAGAAACCTCAAACTTTAATTCTTTTACAGGGTTTGAATATTTCCAATCCCATATAATACTGGAAATTAAACAGCAGCTCTGATGGCGACATACTGCATGGGTGGAATAGTTTTGTTGTTCATAACACATGAGTTTGTTATTGGAATCAAAGTCAAATTATCACTTATTTGAAGGTATTTGTACCACAGTCAAAACGAATGGCAGCAATATAGGGATAAGGATTTCAGTTCTAATCCAGCAGTATATAAAGCATCACTGGGAAATAAATTATTCACTTCCAAGTGTTCTTGGCAAGCCATTTGTACAAGATTTATTGTTTCAAATTGAGAATTTGCTGTTAGTGGGCCTTGGCACATGCAACTTTGACCTCATTATGACTTTAAAAAAAAATTAAATGGCAGCTCTCTGTTCATGCCGAGACTGTCTTATCTGGAGCGGCTCAGGACTTCATGGCCTCCATGACAACCATGGGGCTGTCTCAATTTGTTACTGGCCCAACGCATGTGTCGGGTCACACTCTTGATTTGATCTTTGCCACTGGTCATGGAGATGGTGATCTGGAGGTGGGGTATTTTTCATCTACTCCATTGTCATGGACAGATCACCGCCTGCTGAGTTTTAGACTTACGATGACTCTTTCCCTCTGCAAGGGTGGGGGACCTATTAAGTTGGTCCGCTCCCGGAGGCTTATGGATCCTATGGGTTTTCAGAGGGCTCTGGGAGTTTTTCCAGCTGATAGTACTGGCGCTCCTGTCGAGGCCTTGGTCGAACTGTGGAATACAGAGATGGCCCGGGCTATCGACACGATCGCTCCCGCGCACCCTCTTCGATGCAGAGCTCATACAGCTCCATGGTATACCCCGGAGCTGAGAGTGATGAAGCAAGAGAGAAGGAGGCTGGAGTGCAGATGGAGACAAACTCCAGACGGATGCAATTATGCTTTGGTAAGTGCCTCTACTAAGTCGTACATAAAAGCGGTAAGGGCGGCGAAGAAGTCCTACTTCGCTGCCTCTATCAAGACATCTCTCTGCCGCCCAGCAGAGCTTTTTAGGGTTGTACGAGGACTCTTACATTCTGGTCCTCAAGATACCATTGAAACATCTGAAGCTCGCTGTAACGACATTGCAGGGCACTTCCAAAATAAAATCGCATGCATCCGTAGGGACCTAGACTCTGATGTTATGACAGATGAATCCATTGAAGTGTCCAGAACACGGTCTTGTCTTTCATTATTGGATGAGTTTCAGTTGGTGCAGCTTGAGGAAGTGGACAAGGTGCTTGGAATGGTGCGGGCGACCACGTCTGCTCTAGATCCTTGTCCATCTTGGCTGGTCAAGGCTAGCAGGACTGGTACCACTGGCTGGGCCAAGGAAGTGATAAATGCCTCCTTGAGTGAGGGAGTAGTCCCTAGTAGCCTCAAGGAGGCAGTAGTGAGACCTCTTTTGAAGAAACCTTCCTTAGACCCAGATAACTTGAACAATTATAGACCGGTGGCAAATATCCCCTTTTTGGGCAAGGTTCTGGAGCGGGTGGTTGCCAATCAGCTCCAGGTGCTCTTGGATGAGACCGATTATCTGGATCCGTTTCAATCCGGTTTTAGGCCTGGTTTTGGCACTGAAACAGCCTTGGTCGCCCTGTACGATGACCTCTGTCGGGAGAGGGACAGAGGGAGTGTGACTCTGTTGATTCTCCTTGATCTCTCAGCGGCGTTTGATACCATCGACCATGGTATCCTTCTGGGGAGACTCGCGGAGTTGGGAGTTGGAGGCACTGCTTGGCAGTGGTTCCGCTCCTACTTGGCGGATCGACGCCAGAAGGTAGTGCTTGGGGAACATTGCTCGACACCTTGGACTCTCCATTGTGGAGTCCCTCAGGGGTCGATTTTGTCCCCCATGCTTTTTAACATCTACATGCAGCCTCTGGGTGCCGTCATCAGGAGTTTTGGAGTGCGTTGCCACCAGTACGCTGATGACACGCAGCTCTATTTCTCCTTTTCATCTTCTGCAGGTGAGTCTGTGGATGTGCTGAATCATTGCCTGACCACGATAATGGACTGGATGAGAGCTAATAAACTGAGACTCAATCCAGACAAGACTGAGACACTGTTGGTGAGTGCCTCCCCTGCCCAGATGGTGGATGTTCACCCTGTTCTAGATGGGGTCACACTCCCCTTGAAGGAACAGGTTCGTAGTCTGGGAGTTCTTTTCGATCCTTCCTTGTCTCTTGAGGCGCAAGTGGCCTCAGTGGCAAGGAATGCGTTCTACCACCTTCGGTTGGTAGCCCAGCTACGCCCCTATCTGGACAGGGATGACCTCGCCTCAGTTGTTCATGCTCTGGTAACTTCTAGGCTGGATTACTGTAATGCGCTCTACGTAGGGCTGCCCTTGAAGACAGTTCGGAAGCTTCAGCTAGTGCAAAACGCAGCAGCCAGACTGCTGACGAGGACCAGCTGGTCAGCACATATAACACCTGTTCTGGCCCATTTGCACTGGCTACCTATTTGTTTCCGAGCCAGATTCAAGGTGCTGGTTTTGACCTATAAAGCCTTACACGGCGTGGGACCGCAATATCTTGTGGAACGCCTCTCCCGCTATGAACCTACCCGGTCACTTCGCTCAGCATCTAAAGCCCTCCTCCGAGTACCAACCCATCGAGAAGCCCGGAGGACAGTTACTCGATCTAGGACCTTTTCTGTAGTGGCCCCCGAACTGTGGAACAGCCTCCCCAAAGAAGTACGCCTGGCGCCGACGCTTCTATCTTTTCGGCGCCAGGTTGAGACCTGGCTATGCTCCCAGGCATTTTAAGCGTTTATGTTATAATTTAAATTTTTTATTTTTTATTTTTTTCTTTAGTTGCTGCTTGTGTTTATTGTTTGTTGTCTGATTTTATTGTTGATATTTTGTATTTTAACCCTTTTGTACACCCCCCAGAGAGCCACTCGCTATGGGCGGTCTATAAATGAAACAAATAAATAAATAAATAAATAAATAAATAAATAAATAAATAAATAAAAGAAATGGCATAGTACACTTAAGACAAATACGTTATTCGTAAACAAAAATGATGGTGCTAATGTTGAGGTCATTAAGAGGAAGCATCCCAGGAGTTTTTATTTACATTCAACACTTTCTGCAGAAGGATGCTGATCAACATTTTTTAGATGTTTTATTGTTTGTTTGCCTCCCTGGGCTCCTTCAGGAAGAAGGATGGGATATAAATTTAATAATAATAAATATGTAATAATAATAAATAGTCACTCCGATCTTCCACACGATAGGTTGTATCCAATACTGCGTGACTGGAGTTCAGCTTGTGCAACAGGATTCCCCCTTCCTCTCCTTTCCTTGTGCATCACCAAATCTACTCAGGAGGGTCCCCCAACCCTCTGGAGCAGATTTTGAGGATGCATGGGGGGGCTGAGGAGGGGAGAGGAAGTTCTATTACACAAGTGGAAGTCTTTTGCATGAACAGACCAACAGCATTAGATACAACTGGGTTTTTATTGTGAGCATTTTATTTTATTACATTGACAGTCCATCTTTCTTCCATTGTAGATCTCAAGACTACGTAGATAGGTTTCCCAGGTGTTCTCCCAAGATACGTATATAGATGTTTGCAAGTGCAAAGCACATAGACACATTCACAGATTAGTGATATAATAATAGATGCCCACTGTCATGAATTACTGGGGTGTGGCTGCTCCTGAGCTGTCCCATTCACTTACCTTGCTTCTGTCCATATTCCAGTCGACTGCTAGCAAGCCATCAGTTGCCCTTTTATGCACTTTTATAATCTTTCTATTGTTGAGAAAAGTAGGGATATACACTATCATCTACAGCAGCCTCCATTGTACAAAAATAAAATATTCTTGTGGGTTTACATAAAAGAAGGCTGAACTCTCCTAATCCATACCCCTGAATTTTGAGAACTCAAAAACACTTGTTTGTCGGTTTGTGTATTTCAGTTCTCACCTGTTTTTCATTTCAGGCACCCCACTCCTTTTTTCCCCTCTCCCTGGAAGCTCCTCTTAGGTTTTTCAGATTGATGGTTTGATTTTTTTCTCTGAGCAGTTTTTCTTTCCTGATCTGCACTCCTTCTTTCCTGATTTGAAATTATCCCCATTCATCCTGCGGGTTAGGCTTCTTTAAATTAGTACTGTGTGAGTTGAAGATTTAGGTGCTGCTGCTGACGTAGTGTGAAGGAAAGCAAGACATACAGTATTTTGTATCTAGAAACATATTTACTGAAATTTTATGTTTTATTTCTCTCTGTGTGTGTCCTTAGAACACAAAGGAACACAGGAACCTGCCTTAAACCAAGTCAGATTGATGGTCCATTTAGCTCAATATTACACTGAGTGGCAGCAGCTCTCCAGGGTTTCCTGCCTGGAGATGTCTGGGATTGAACCTGGGATCTTCTGCATGCAAAGCAGATGCCCTACCACTGAGCTATGGCTATGTTCCTATGTGCTGCTTGTTCCTCTCTTGGGACCAGAGGTGTGATAGTTCCACAGTCACCACTGTCCTTGCAGTGGGGTGAAGTAACTTGCTTCAGGTGACCCCATGGAAGCAAAACAGATGAAGTCAAGGACTGGTGTCTGAATGATGCAGATTTCAATCCAGCTGTTTGTCTGAGCAGAGGGGGCACCATTTGGGTTCTTCTTTAGGCATCAAAATGTTTTGGGATGGCACTGAAGGCATGGGCCTTCTCTGCTGCTCAGTCTTTGCATCTCTCTGGCCACGGAGGCATGTAGGAAAGTATGGCATTCTTTCTCTCATCTGATAGAGGTTTCAGTTGTGTAGGGGAAGAGCCACGCGACAAGGGAGCTGTGATGTGTGTGTCTCTGTTCCCATGTTGCCATTCTGATGACACAATGCGCTTTTCTAACTGAATTTCCATCTGCCTCATTCATGAAGTATTTGACACTCCCAGCCCCTATACCACAAAATAGAAGCCTCTTCACTGCAGGCGCTTTCACTGATCAGCCCCATGGCGTTAAGATGGAGGCTTTGTTTGGGACAATGGTATCATTGACCGAGTGGAGCAGGGCCAAGAGTGCTCTCAATGGGGCTGGAAGGGAAACGAGTCTTTAAGACATCTGTACGTTATGGCTCTGAGCCAGGCCTTTCCTCACTCTTTGGATCTGCCCCTGCCCCTGAGGTTTTCAGTTCAATGAGAACTGGCAACAGCTGTCCACTTCCAGCCTGCATCTCTACTTTGGCAGGAGGACATTAAAAAACCGTAGGCAGCAGCAGGCAGGCTGCATCCGCAGTAGTTATTCTTTCAAAGCAAAAGCTTAGTTCATGCTGCATGGGTATATCAAGATCAGCTTTCAGTTGCCCAAAATCTGGGCCAGGGTTATTTCCTTCTTCTGGGTTAAGGCTGCAACTCTGCATATTTATTCAAGAGCAAGCCACACTGAACGCAGTAGAATTTACTTCAAACTAAATATGCAGTTCATGCAGTACATCTCTGCTTAATTACCATGGCCTCGGAAAAATCTCAAGTGCTTCAATCAGGAAAATTATTCCATATCAAAATGTTATTTACAGCTACCACATTTATTCTTTAGATCTCTCTGCCTTGGTTTTTCAGGCAACTCGGTAGGAAAAAAAGAACCTAAAGCTACAATCCTGTAGATGCTTACCTGAAAATAAGTCCCACTGAACTCAGTAGGGCTTATTTCCAAGTAAACATGCCTTGACTTAGGTTGTTTATGTTCTTAAGCAATTTTACTCTATATAGCTATTATTGGGGCTGGTTCAACCCAACAAACAATGCTTATTTTCTCTATGTGCTGTGAACTCAGGTGCACGACAAGTTGGAAGAACTTTAGTGTGAACCAACAAGAGACTGTCTGTGTGAGTGTGTGTGTGTTTGAGCACATGCGCATGCCAGGCCAGCTCCAGCCATTCCTGTGATCACAGCAGCTTGAAAAACAGTTCCAGTTTTGTAGTTAACCTTATCACCAGAAGCAGCTTCCTTTCCAAAGCAGTACTGATAAAATATTAGATTGAAAACAAAAGCCAGCAAAATGCTGCTGGTACCAGCGTGCAGGTTTGGGCTGATGCACAAAGCACTTTTTCGAAACAATTGGCTGATTAGTCTTTTTTAGAGAATAAAGCCTGGCCTATGGTGCTGACTTTGCTCTGTGAACCCATAGACTTTCTTGTTCAGGCTAAGAGAGTGTTAAGGTGTCAACCAAGTCACAATATTTAATTTTCTTGTATAACCTATAGTGCAAAAAGTACCTTAGCTGTTGGGGCCATAAGCATATTGGTCAGTATTGCTTTAGCCAAATGACCTCAGAATTACACTGCTGCTCATGTGAGATTGCCATTTCAATACATGGCTTTATTTCATGTTGATGTTAACAGTAGATTCCAAGCAGGGATGTGTTTAGTGGCCTCTTAAGTACAGTTTTTGTGTATGTGTGTGTTTAATGGTTCATAGAACAAATTAAATCAGAACTATCATTAGAAGCTAAAATCAGGAAACATTATCATAATTTGGACACATCATGAGAAGACAGGATTCACTAGAAAAGACCATAATGCTGGGAAAAACAGAAGGGAGTAGAAAAAGAGGAAGGCCAAACAAGAGACAGATTGATTCCATAAAGGAAACCACAGACCTGAACTTACAAGATCTGGACATGATGGTTTATCACAGATGCTATTGGAGGTCACTGATTCATAGGGTCACCATAAGTCGTAATCGACTTGAAGGCACATAACAGCAAAGTCACTAAATTATTTTATTCCTATTTGTTTTGACCCCATGGTTTTGACAATAAGAATTAGAGAGGCCTGCTTTAAAAATGAATATAGAGATTCCAAATAATCTAAAAACAACCTATGTTCCAGACATTATGACGGCTTGTTGAGGTGGGAAATACCCATGTGCAGCACCCTGCCTGACATTACAGCTGTCATGCTGGACGGTTTCTAGCCCCTAACAGCAGGAAAACCTAGAATGTATGACTCACCTTGTCTCAGGAAATAGTCTAATTTGTCACAGACTAATTTATCACACTTAGGCCACATCCGTACTCTGGTCAGTCATACCTTGCTGACACTCATTAACTACAGGCTGAAACATTTCACATTTACTGACATTTATGTGGTAAGCTGACAATGGAAATTAGCAGGTTACAGTAAATGGATTTTTTTGTAGATTTTTTTCTTGGCTTTTTATTAGTATTTTGAATACTACAATCTTATTGGAGAAATAAGGTAGGGATTCACCTGTTATAATTTGGTGGCTAATAGAAATAGAAAGCTTTCAAATAATGGTAATAAGCTTTTGTCATCCCATGAGAAATTTTCCACAATTCTACACCATTTCTTATCAGGCCCATAGCCAGAAATGTGTTGAGAGAGCATATGGGCAGGGGTGGGGGGGGGGCACTCTTAGTCAATGTGAAAGAAAGAACAAGACCCTAATTATGTTCTATATGTTTAAAATTTATTTGTTTATTTAAACTGAATTACCTGAGTTTGTAAAAAAAAAAAAGCTCATGTCGGCTCTAGATTCTAGAGGGACTACTGACTGACTCATTCCATTCAGAACAGAGGAGTTATGTCTATCCAATGTAGTGTTATCTGACTGAACCATTTTTGCACATCACAAAACAACAACAACAACAACACACAATTAGTGACAGTAATAATTTTTCATCTAGCTAAATGATAAGTAACTCAAAGACCACTAAACAGTTTGAAGAGTGACAATAATGCAAAAATAGAAATATGTCATTCTGAATTCCTTCTCAAAAGTAATATATGAAAGATGATTCGGGTTGTCTTTTTTTTAGTTAATGGAGAGGGAAAGGGGAGTGATGGCAAGGCCAGAGGTGAACATGTTACTAGAACATAACATTAAACAATACCTTATTCAGTCTGTACAATTTTATTTGTTTTCCTTTGAACTTTACCTCACATTTTGCTAGGGATTTCTCACTTTTGAAGTTCTTTAAAAGAATAATGTTTGTATAGGAGTGTAGCGACATGTAATCACCAAAACATAATGCATAATGGGGATGTGGTGAATTACTGTAGAAGACGAGGGCAAGGCTATCTGCACCTTGTTCCTTGCTGCCACTCCTCTCAAGGATGGGTTCCTCATTGCTCATCTGCTGTGCCCACTGGTCTGTGTGTGTTGTTGTTTAACGCCAGATCGGTACATAATAAGACCACTCTCATCCATGACTTGATTGTGGATGAAGGTGCCAATTTGGTGTGTATTACTGAGACCTGGGTGGGTGAGCTTGGAGGAGTTGATCTAACCCAGCCTTGCCCAACTAGATACTTGGTGCAACACCAGCACAGGCTGCAGGGACGGGGGGGAGGAGTTTGCTGTGGTCTACAGAACTTCCATCTCTGTCACCACAGCAAACTCCTCTATCTTGGAGCTGGCTGTGAGGGCCTGCACCTGGTGTTGGGCCGAGGAGACAGGAAACTAGGGTTGCTGCTGGTGTACCGTCCACCCTGCTGCCCAGCAGCTTCTCTGACTGAGCTGGCGGAGGCTGCCTCGGCTGTGGTGTTGGAGGAGACCAGAATGATAGTGCTGGATGATTTCAATGTCCATGCTGAGACAGCCTCTAGTGTTCCGGCTCGGGACTTCATGGCCTCCATGACAACCATGGGGTTGTCTCAAGTCGTCAATGGCCCGACGCATAGGGCAGGGCACACCCTCGACTTGGTTTTTGCTCCAGATGGAGGAAGGGATGATCTGGAGATGGGGGGGTGGATGTCACCCCATTGTCATGGTCAGATCACTTCCTGGTGAAGTTTAGACTTATGGCTCCGATCCTTCCCTGCAGGGGTGGTGGACAGATTAAGATGGTCCACCTCCGGAGCCCAATGGAATCCACTGGATTCCTGAATGCCCTGGGGGAGTTCCCAGTAGATAGAGCAGGTGACCCTGTTGAAGCCCTTGTCATGCTGTGGAACAGTGAGGTGCGTTGGGCTCTTGACACGGTTGCCCCCGAGCGCCCTCTCCAGCATTGTGGAGCCTGGTCTGCACCTTGGTACACCAGTGAGCTAAGGGCAATGAAACAGGCTGGACGATGGCTAGAGCGCAAGTGGCGAAAGACCTGCTGTGAGGCTGATCAGGCATGAGTAAAACATCGTAACCGTGCCTTCTGTGTGGCAGTGAGGGAGGCAAAGAAGGCCCACTTCTGTGCCTCCATTGCATCCTCAAGTAGCTGTATTGTCAGGAGTCTGTTGGCATCAACTCCAGGAAATGGAGTTTTAGACCCTTCGGAGGCCCACTGTGAAATGTTTGCAAGGCACTTTGAGGGTAATGTTGCTCTCCTCTGTAGCAGTCTTGATGCCCCCTCTACATCTACTGTAGCCCCAATGAGGTGTCTGGTGCAACATCTGCTGCTACTTCTTGGGAATGGTTTCAGTTGCTGTGGCGATTCCCTCCCCTTAAATATTAGGCAGGCGCCATCTCTGCTATATTTTTGGCACCTTTTGAAGACTTTCCTCTTTCAACAAGCCTTTTAAGTTGAGACCTATCCCAGTCTGCATCTATGTTAGAATTGCTTTTAATAAGTTTTCTTTAATAATATGTTTTAAACCCTTTTTTAAAACAAATATGTTTTTAATGCTTTTTAAAAAATGTTTTTAATGTTGCTTTGTTTTAATGTATTTTAAGGTCTTTTTATGATGTTTTAAGGTGTTTTTAGAGTTTCTGTTTGCCGTCCTGGGCCCCTGCTGGGAGGAAGGGTGGGATATAAATCAAATAATAAATAAATAAATAAATAAATTTAAGACACAATTATATACTGTATATTTTGGGAAAGTTGCTTTTTGGTGATTTGTGAAAGCAAATTGTATATTTCAAAAATCTTTAACCTGGTGTATAATCAAATGTTTATATCAATATACCAAAAGCTCTTTGCCACCACACCAATGAAGACTCGTGACACATATATGGAGTAATGTTATATTTATTAAAATATAACACATAATAAATTGAATCCAAATCTGCCAATCATTATATATAAAATAGTTTGGGCAGGTGAGGCTCCAACTATCTGGGAGGGTATAGACCCTCCAATACAGAGGCAACTCAGTCACATCGGACTGTAACTCCCCAGTCAAGGATTTGGGATAAGTTATCCCTCCTTGCTATCGGAGTCAGGTATGTGGTTCCAACCCCTGCATCCTGGCCCCGCCGTACAAGCGTTCACCCTGATGCGTGAGCTGGTCCCATGTGGACACTTCCTAGATCCACACAGACATAACACCCTGAAGTTTCCCTAGGGAGTGCCCTTTACCAAAATGCCTCATCCTCATTACTTTTAACCCCCATTACCTCACCTGCCCGAATTCCACGCCAGCCAATCTGGAATCACCACAGCCCCCCCTGACAAGCCAAACAAATCAAACCGAAGCAGTATGGAGTAGGCAAAACTAAAGAGATTCTGAAATCAGAATCTCCAAAAAAAAATTCCTACTCAGCCCCAACATGGCGACTAGCAGAGCCCATACTGACAAGGGAGGGAGGGTGGGTGCCGCAAGGCAAAAAGGCGCGATATTAGGGAGGAGCACACTATTTATAGCTGCTCCATCCCGTCACCTGATAGGGCATCCAACCCACCTGACTAACTTGAAATCCTCCTAGAACCTTCCTGAGTCTTCCTGGCAATGGGGTGGTGGCAAAAACGCCCCTGCTCGAGGCAGGAACACCATTGTCAGTTTAACTCACATTCCTATATGCTTGTCAGAAGAGATGATGGAGGACATAAGATCAGGAACAGCTTACACAGTGTCGGGAGGATGAGCTGGGCTCCTGGGGGGTTGTCAGAAGAGGATTCAAATGGCTGGCAGAGGGAGGAGGGAGGAACTTACCCTCTGTGGAGCAAAGCCGAAACAGAGGACATGCCAGAGATAGGGTCGCCTAGCAACGGGGAGCCTGAGAGCCTTGAAGTTTTAGAATCCCCCCCAGACATTCCCAGGCCCTCCCTTCTCCGCAGCTCAGAGCAAGAGGGAGGGCTGATCACAGCAGAAAGGCGGAGAGATGGTTTACCCTCAGCCCCTTCTTTATCACCCATAGGGGAATCGGACACTTCAGAAGAGGAGGAGGTGATGCCTCCCCCCTCACCACGCACACGCAGACGGTTGAAAAGACAGGAGAGAAGGGGGGGAAGGCGGGCAGTACCTGAGGGGGAGTTAAGGAGGAGCGAAAGGTTGTGCGCCCGTTTAGCCCCTTCTTAAAGAACAGGCGGGAAGCAGCCCCTTGCTCTGTCAACTTTCTCCCAATGTCGCAGGACCTGTATCCCTGTATTGCTTCATGAGAAAGCGCAGTCTTTGTTGGACATTACTCTAATAAAACACGAATTAACTACAACCTCTGGTCTGGTTCCTGAGTCGCATCCTGGGCCTGACAGCTTGACAGAGCCACCTAAATCACCCTCAACGCTCTCTTCACTTGACTGGGACAAGATGTCAAAGGGAGCAGCGGTGGGGGGGACGAACCCCACTTCTGAGACGGAAGAAGTGAAACTCTTGAGGACTAAGGTAGCTGAATTGCAGACGGATGTCCAAGCCCTGCTAGCAGCAGTCAAGGCGCTGAAGACGGATAATCAAACCTTGAAGGCCACGATAGACCAGATGCAAACAGCCCCTCCAGCTGCCGCAGTAAAGGTTCCCATTGGATTGCCCCCAAAATACGCGGGACAAAGTGATCAGTTGGCAACTTTCGTGGCTCAATGTGAGTTATATCTGGATGTCAGGCACATGGAGTTTCCAGACGATGGGGCTAAAGTGGCCTTCGTGATTAGCCTCCTGGAGGGAGAAGCTGCAAAATGGGTGACTCCGTATCTCGTGAGAAAAGATACTGTCTTAAGAAGGTACAGAGGATTTATACAGGAGATGACCGAGATGTTCCAAGACCCGCAAAGAGCTGAAACAGTAGCGCGGCAACTAGGCGCTCTGAAGCAAGCTAAAGGGACTGTTTCCGAGTACACAAACGCTTTTAAAATTCTGTCCCAGGAAACTGGTTACAATGACGCCACCCTGATGTTTATGTACCGGAGTGGATTAAATGCTGAAATCCTGGATGAGTTGGCCAGGACCTCCCCCCCCGCTGACCTACCAGGGCTCATCCGGCTATGCCTACAGATAAATCACCGGATGGAAGGAAGGCGCCTGGAAAGGAAGCAGGAGGTCCCGAGATACTCAGCCTCGGCATCTCGCAGCAAGACCCTTCCCTCTGCAGGAATGGCAGGTAATGCAGCTGAGGGACAGGGAGGGGCTAGGCCAAGACTGTCGGAAGAAGAAAAGGAAAGACGCCACCGAGAACGTTTATGCTTTTATTGTTCAAAGCCGGGCCACGTGGCCAGAGACTGTGGACTAAAAGGGGGGAAAGCTGAGCCGTCGGGAAACTAGAACACCCAGTCCACGTGCAGGCTGGTGGACTGGGGGCAGCGTTGTATAAAGGCCCCCCAACGATCCAACCTCCCTCAAAGGGGGTGTTGGTCTTGCCTATTCGGATTACAACTTCCAGAGGAGTGGTGTTTAATTCCACTGCCTTAATTGACAGTGGAGCCTCCACAAATTTTATTGATGTAAAGTTAGTCAAGCGTCATGGAATTTCCCGGTGGAAACTGAACGCTCCCCTAGTTGTGGAGACTATCGATGGGAGACCCCTGAAGTCAGGAGGGGTGACACAAGCCACGGAGGAAGTGAAACTTCAAATCCCCGGGCACGAAGAGTTCATTTCGCTATACGTGTCAGATCTCTCGAACTTTGAGGTGATTCTGGGAATGCCCTGGCTAGCAAAGCATGAACCCACAATAAGTTGGAAGGAGGCGGTGGTGTGGTTCACCTCACAGTATTGCCAGGAGAACTGTCAACCTGAAGGAATCAAGAACACCTTAGCGGGGGCAGTGCAAGAGATCGAGCAAGTGACCCTGCCGCCAAAGTATGAAGAATTCAAAGATGTGTTTGATGAAAAAGAGGCAGAGACTTTACCCCCCCACCGCCCTTACGACTGTGCGATTGATCTAGTGCCAGGAGCCAGCATTCCATCAGGGAGAATCTACTCTCTCACAGAGATTGAGAGGGAGGCCCTGAAGGAATTCCTGGATAAAAACCTGAGACGAGGATTCATACGCCCCTCACAATCCCCTGCTGGAGCGCCACTATTGTTTGTGAAAAAGAAGGGGGGGGAACTCAGACCCTGTAACGACTATCGCGCATTGAACCAGATCACCATCCCCAACAGCTACCCGCTGCCCCTGATCTCAGAGTTGTTGGACCGACTGCGCTCTGCAAAAATCTTCACAAAGTTGGATTTGAGAGGAGCGTACAATCTGATCAGGATGAAGCAGGGAGATGAATGGAAAACAGGGTTCTTGACCGCTTACGGACAGTATGAATACCTGGTCATGCCGTTCGGGCTTTGTGGAAGTCCAGGAATTTTTCAAAAATTCATGAACGACGTGTTTAGAGACTTGTTGGACACGTATGTAATCTGTTACTTAGATGATATCCTGGTGTTCTCAAAGAACCAGGAAGACCACGACCAGCATGTGAAGACGGTGTTGCAGAGACTGAGAGAAAATCACCTGTATGCTAAATTAGAGAAATGTGGATTTGACCTCAAGTCTCTAGACTTCCTTGGATATCGAATCTCAGCAGAAGGCATGGAGATGGACCCAGGGAAAGTAAGCTGTATATTGGACTGGGGCCAACCTGTCACCAAAAAGGATGTACAACGGTTTTTGGGGTTTGCCAGTTATTACAGAAAGTTCATTCCAGGGTTTTCCAAATTGACAGCTCCTCTGACTGACTGTTTAAGGGGAAAGAAGAAGTTTCAATGGACAGAGAATGCCACCCAGGCCTTTGAGGAGCTGAAGAGAAGGTTCGCTTCCGAGCCCATTCTGCACTTTGCTGACCTGACCCGCCCTTTCATCGTGGAAGCAGATGCTTCAGATTTTGCTATCGGGGGGGTCCTTCTGCAGTTAGACCAAGAAGGAAAGGAGCTGCACCCCTGTGCGTACTTCTCTCGGAAGTTAAAGCCTGCAGAGAAGAATTACACAGTTTGGGAGAAGGAGCTGCTGGCCATCAAGGACTCTTTTGAAAACTGGAGACAATACCTAGAGGGGGCCCCTCATCAGATCGAAGTGCGCTCCGACCACAAGAACCTGGAAAGCCTCCAAACTGCCAGAAAGCTGAACCAGAGACAAATAAGATGGTCCCAGTTCTTCACCAGGTTTAACTTCAAGATCACTTACCAAGCCCAAGCCAAAAGCCAGAGAGCTGATGCCTTATCCAGACAGCCACAGTACAAAGAAAGTGAATCCGAGGACCAGCCTCAGTACGTGATCCCGCCAGAGAAATTAATGTTGGGATCATGCCAGTCTTCGTGGGAAGAGGAACTCAAAAAGGCACAACAAGAAGATGCAGACGTACTAAAATATGGGCAGGAGACGGGACAAAGTCAAGACTCAGAAGTAACCTTTCACTGGAGGAATGGACTATTATGGTTCAAAACAGCCAGATATGTGCCAGAAGGAGAATTAAGGCTCAGAATCCTATGCCAGTGTCATGATTCCATCACAGCGGGACACTTTGGGATTTACAAGACCATTCAGAACGTGGCCAAGGACTTCTGGTGGCCTAAAATGCGTAGGGATATTGAAAGCAATGTAAAGTCCTGTTCTGTCTGTCTGCGGACAAAAACACAAACAGGAAAACCAGCAGGACTGTTACAACCGCTACCTGTCCCACATGAACCCTGGAAGGATCTCTCCATGGATTTTATAACGGATCTACCCAAATCCCAAGGAATGACAGCCGTTTTAGTCGTGGTAGATCTACTCACCAAAATGGTGCATTTCCTCCCTTGTGCAGGGGCCTTAGAGGCTAAGGAAACGGCCAAGTTATTCATCAAAGAAGTCTACCGACTGCATGGGTTGCCAAACAGTGTAGTCTCAGACCGAGGAACTCAGTTCACAGCCAAATTTTGGAGAGCAATGTGGAAACAGTTGCAGGCGGAATTAAAACTCTCCTCCGCCCATCACCCCCAGACAGATGGGCAAACGGAACGCTTGAACGCCGTTTTGGAAAGGTATTTAAGAAGTTATGTGTCCTATCAACAGACTGACTGGGTATCATATTTGCATTTTGCAGAGTTCGCCTACAACAATTCTCTACACTCCAGCACTCAATAAACCCCATTCTTCGCGAATTATGGATTCCATCCTAAAGTCTTTCCAAGCAGCTCAGAAGGAATGCTGGTACCGGCAGCTGAGGACTTCCTAAAAGAATTGCAAGCGGTGCAACAAACACTGAAACAGCAGTTAAACGAAGCCAAAACGGAGTACAAGCGAGTTGCTGACCTGCACAGGAAGGAGGGCCCCCCCCTTCAACCAGGAGACCAGGTACGGCTGTCCACCCGTTTCCTCCAGATGCTGGGCAAATGTAGAAAATTACAAGACAAAAGGGTGGGTCCTTTTGAAATAGAAACTCAAATTAATCCCGTGGCGTACCGGCTGAAGCTACCTGACACGTTTAAAATACATCCTGTGTTTCATCGATCCCTCTTGACGAAAGCTGCCCCTCCCAGTGAGCTGCGGCCGGAGGAGCCTCCTGGGTCCCCACTCCTGATAAATGAGCAGCTTGAGTTTGAAGTTGAGGAAATCTTGGATTCCAGGATCAGACGCCACAAGCTGCAGTATTTGATTCACTGGAAGGGCTATGGAGTGGCTGACAGATCATGGGAAAATGCAGATGATGTGCATGCTCCAGAGTTAGTAAAACTTTTCCATCAACGTTTTCCTCACCGCGCCAAGCCAGACAGGGGGAGGGGGGCACAGCTTGAGAAGGGGGATGGTGTCGGGAGGATGAGCTGGGCTACTGGGGGGTTGTCAGAAGAGGATTCAAATGGCTGGCAGAGGGAGGAGGGAGGAACTTACCCTCTGTGGAGCGAAGCCGAAACAGAGGACATGCCAGAGATAGGGTCGCCTAGCAACGGGGAGCCTGAGAGCCTTGAAGTTTTAGAATCCCCCCCAGACATTCCCAGGCCCTCCCTTCTCCGCAGCTCAGAGCAAGAGGGAGGGCTGATCACAGCAGAAAGGCGGAGAGATGGTTTACCCTCAGCCCCTTCTTTATCACCCATAGGGGAATCGGACACTTCAGAAGAGGAGGAGGTGATGCCTCCCCCCTCACCATGCACACGCAGACGGTTGAAAAGACAGGAGAGAAGGGGGGGAAGGCGGGCAGTACCTGAGGGGGAGTTAAGGAGGAGCGAAAGGTTGCGCGCCCGTTTAGCCCCTTCTTAAAGAACAGGCGGGAAGCAGCCCCTTGCTCTGTCAACTTTCTCCCAATGTCGCAGGACCTGTATCCCTGTATTGCTTCATGAGAAAGCGCAGTCTTTGTTGGACATTACTCTAATAAAACACGAATTAACTACAACCTCTGGTCTGGTTCCTGAGTCGCATCCTGGGCCTGACACACAGTGGGGCAGAGCCACAGCAATCTCCTCCTGGCAGCGGCATCACCGCCACTTTCCAGGAGAGGGAGGGGCATTGTGTACCAGTGGCAGCGCCATATTGATTCTGCCTGGAAGTTTTGCCATTGTCATACATTGTAATCCTATGCTTACTTACGTGGGATCAAAACCTGTAGGGCTTATTCTTAGGTAAGCTTACATAAAATTGCATCCATAAGTGGGATTTTTATTGAAATTTACATGCACAAATATGCTAATATCTTAAATGGATGCTGCAATTAGTGCTGGCTCCAGAATTTTGGAAGCTCTTGGGATTGGCACCCTCAGTGGGCCTTCTTATCTGGAAGAGATATTCTCTTAGGTTGCACCTGATCTTTTTGGAATACACTGTGCAAAGTGGAAATAGTAGCACTTTTAGGGTGATCAAACCCCTGCTGAACTTGGTGCCCCAGCAAATGCCCACCTTTACCAACCTGTGGGTAATATCAAATTTGAGTTAGTGGAGCAAAATCAGATTGTGGACTTTTGTTTGTTCCCTGTAAATAATCCCAATATTTCCTGTTTCTTTTGTAGTCTAAGGAATGGCATCATAGGTTGGGAAACAATAAAGGGAAATGGAGTGAGAGGCAAACAATTAAGGGAATATATAAACAATATTCTTTGAGCATATAGTGCCCTTAATGCCACTGTACATTTGTTGATGTGCAAATCATGACTCAATTGATATTCAGCTATCCTCTTTTCATCAGAAGCCTGAGGGTGGGAGGAGATGAAAAATTTCAGGTAAAATGAGGTTCGGATGAGCAGACACAGGACTACATTGTTATAAAGAACTTGGATAAGCCAGGGAGATGCAGATCACAGTGATCTGGATGAAGGGTGATCTAGTGCATATGATGATACATGGGAGAACAATTATTTTATAGCCAGAACACAAATGACCCTGTTCCATTTCCTCCCCTGACAACTCCTTGTCTTTTAGGACAAAATGTTGTGCTATGCGCAAGCTCTCAGCTGGCCTACATGTGTGGATTATAAAATGCTCTTATCTTTGACTTGTGATATATCTGTATTTAGAGCATAGACATTTTATAGCAGTTTGTTACAGCTTCCCCCAGAGAATCCTGGCCGTTGTTTGATGAGGGTACTGAAGATTCTGTTTAGAGATCGTTACTCCCACTCTCATCCTATAAGAACTACAGTTCCCAGGTTCCCTTGGCAGAGGGAATGACCATTCTGTTTCAGTCTGTAGTATGGATATATGTCCTAAAGATATTTTCATATACTCATATTCATAGCCCAGTTTTAAGAGCCAGGTTTTATAGTTCTTTTTTTTTTTTTTGGAACACTAAGGGGCTATGAAAAAGGGTTACAAAATATATAAATAGCATGGAAAGAATGGATAAACGGGATTTTTTTCACCTTCGCTCATAATATTAGAACTTGACGTTGTTTGATGAAACTGATTTGTAAACAAAAAAAGTACTACTCCATTCTGTAAGTAATACTACAATTCTATGTGATTTCCATGTTTTTAATCATAGTTGAACCTGTGCAATTGAACTGCCATCTTGGAAGAGCTTACTTTAACCAAACCCTGTGCAAATCCATGGAATGTTTCCAGAAGTAACTACACTGATTTGTTTTAAAAAACCATATTTAGGTTCACCACACCACAAGCAAGACTGGCACAGGTTCTCCCAAGGTCATTGCTTGCTCTGTGTCCTGCAGCTAATACAATTTGGGTGGGGAAATAATTGTTTCTTAAAGGTTCATGCTACCCAGACCATGACAACACAGGAGATAATAGAGCACTTACATTGCAGTATTTTTTTGTTTAGGGCTTTTGTTTTGTTTTACTTTGGTTATCGGTAGCCTGCAGATCCCAGGCTGGGTGATCTGTATCAGCAAAGATGAACAGAGAAGGAAAATTAGTTTTGCTGGAATACAGTAACAATAAAGGATGCCATGTTATATATTGGGTAAACCCTAAAAAGTTACTGTAAACCGCCCAGAGAGCTTCGGCTATGGGGCGATATACAAATGCAATAAATAAATAAATAAATAAATAAATGTTGGTATCAGTTGACTTGAATTATCACTACAGCACATTCAGTGTACAAAAGCACTTTCCCATTTTTAGGCCATTCCCTTCTGTGAAATTGAAAAGGGGAAGGGCTATCTCCAGGGAGGGCTTGGAGGGACTCCCTCCCTGAAACAGTGGTGAGCTGCTGCCAGTCAGTGTAGACAATACTGAGCTAGATAGACCATTGGTCTGACTCATTATGGCAGCTTCCTATGTTCCTCTGTAAAAAACATGCAGCTAAGAGTTAGTGGCTTATGCAATGCTGCCCAATGACCCCTACGGCTTTTGAACTTTAGGAAACTTGAAAGATGCAGGTTTTCAAATGATGAAGGGGGTGAAGAGAGAGACATGTTCCTTTCTCTCTCCTAATTCCTCATGGATCATAGTGAAGTGCCAAGGGCCATTTGTCAGTAAATACCAGACTTGCTTACATGGGCTGAAAAAGCACATATTTTTTCATTTATTGTATTTATTTATTTTACTGAATATTACGGTACATGTTGCAATTTATTTTAGCAACAGAGTAGTGGTCAGTGGGGCGGCGTGGGGTGCGGCAGCACTGCTCATCTGGCTTCCTAACATGGAGGTCACTGCTGGCAACTGAGAGGGGGAGGGAGCAAGGCAACGGGGAGATTGGCACAGTGCAGGCACAGTAGCAGGAGTGTCAGAGTGGCTCCAATAATGTGCCCACACCATGCCAACTCACCCCCCCACCTCCTCCTCTCACTCCACATTGGTGGATGGGCAAGTAATGCTACCCCCCCGCCTGCTGCAACTGCAGCAATATATTGGGTAAACCCTAAAAAGTGCACTTTTATTTTACGTATTTTAAAGATTTCTATGTCTTGATGATACATTTGGCAGGCTCAGTTCCAAAGGACCGGAAAGGATTTTTTTTAAAAAAAATGATTGTTAGATATTTGTGTCAGCTGTTGATGATGAATGTTAGCAAGATTTCATGCAGATGAGTAGTTTTAGGTAATGATGTGCAAAATATAATTATCTTCCCCTCTTTTCTGTCTCTTCTTTGTTGCTGGCAGTCACCTCTTTGCACCAGGCTATACTGAAACTCATTATACTAAGAGTGGAACTCCCCATACTGTGACTTTGAACAACACGGTAAGTATTTCAGTGCAGCTGCTTTTGAGTCAAACGGATAGGAGATAAAACAACTTGGGTGCAGAGGCTTGATGAATCCCTCAGAAGAGCCTGTAGGAGTGCGGGAGGCTAAGGCATGACACCAGACCCATTGGGGGAATGAGGGAGTGGCAAACAGCATTATTAGGAGAGCAAGGATTTTGTTATACACACCAAGTGCAAATATCTTGTCACTGAGGTCACATCCACCCTATGCTATATATTTAAAGCACTATTACAGCACTTACACACTCATGGGGAATCCTGGGAATTGTAGTTTGTTAAGGGTGCTGATCTCACCAAGCTACCATTCCCAACGTCCTTAACAAACTACTGTTCACAAGATTCCACAAGACTGTACAAGTGCTATGATAGTGCTTTAAATGTGTAGTGAGGATATGATATGAAAGCTAGAGAAATGAATGAGGTAGTAGGAATATTTGTTGGAGAGAGTTCACCGTCTCTTGAATCATCCCTGATGAGACCATTGCAAGATGGATTTCCTGGCGGGGTCATGTGGAAGTGGCAATCATGTGGCAACAGATGCAGTAATACCCAACACAGTGGCCACATGTATAATCCTCAAGTGGTGGCAATATTTTGTACAATTGATGCCTCGGCTCAATCATTGCTAAGTCACAAGCCTTTTGTTGATCCTGCATTCTCCAACAGGCAGTCACCTGGAGAATCTGAACCAGGCCATAGCATAAGGATTTTAAAGTTTGCTTGGAACTCTGGTGAACCCTCTAGAAAATTCATGTGAGACCCCTGATATTGCCAGGGACAGGAGTGGACATAGGGCTGGTTTCCCAGCAGTGGCTTCGCTGCTGTTTACTAGGATGGTGCAAGAAAGGATTGTGGTGAGGTCAGGATGTCTCAGACATACTGGCAAAAAAGCTGGATTGGCCCAGCCACTGTACCCATGCCACATCGATCTCACTGCCACCCTGCCCCATGCCTGCATTGTCTTAACAAGTGGCAGTGACACCCACTGGCCACCCTGGTTAGAGGTGGGACTGCTTATGGTCCCACCAATGGGGGTAGCTCACTGTATTGGAACTTAGAATAGGGCCTTCACTGAGTAGCATCCCAGCTGTGGAACTCCATTCCCCAGAGGTGTGAATGGCCACAACACTGAGGAGGTTTCGTCATATGGTGAAAATTTGTTCTCCCAAGCCTTTTGTGGTCACAATTAGATGTTTTAGCCTATGGCTGTCTTTTTCCGTGTAATACAGATTGAATGCTGTTTTACTGCGGATATTTAAATTTTTAGTATGTTTTAATGACATGGCTTTGATTATTGCATGCAAACTGCTTTGTTGTTGTTATGTGCCTTCAAGTCAATTTTGACTTATGGTGACCCTATGAATCAGCAACCTCCAATAGCATCTGTTATAAACCACCCTGTTCAGATCTTATAAGTTCAGGTCTGTGGCTTCCTTTATGGAATCAATCCATCTCTTGTTTGGCCTTCCTCTTTTTCTACTCCCTTCGTTTTTCCCAGCATTATTGTCTTTTCTAGTGAATCATGTCTTCTCATGATGTGTCCAAAGTATGATAACCTCAGTTTCATCATTTTAGCTTCTAAGGATATTTCTGGTTTAATTTGTTCTAACACCCAATTATTTGTCTTTTTCGCAGTCCATGGTATGCGCAAAGCTCTCCTCCACCACCACATTTCAAATGAGCTGATTTTTCTCTTATCCGCTTTTTTCACTGTCCAACTTTCACATCCATACATAGAGATTGGGAATACCGTGGTCTGAATGAGCTAAGATGCATCCAGACTCAGAGGAAGGCAATGGTAAACCACCTCTGAATGCCTCTTACCATGACAATCCTATAAACAGAGTATTCCCCCCCAAAAAATTCCTATCCTGCTGTATCCCCCAAATACACTCAAAGCTGCTTACAAATGGTACAAATAAAACAAAACAAATGCAATAGTTATCAAAAAAACCCCAACACATGATCAAAATAATAAGCTAAGAATATCCAACCTATTTAATAAATTCCAGCAGCACAGAAAGCTAAGCCAGTGAAAAATTACTTAGCTAACAAAAGGCCTTTTTTTGAAAGAGCCAATTCTTCACCAACTGCCTGAAGCAATATAGTGATACAGCGATAGGCCCTGGCAGACCTCAGCAAGGCATTCCATAAGGGTAGGCACCATAACAGAAAAGGCTCTACCCCTATTTGTCACTCTCCCCCCCCCCGAGGTCAAGGGGTCTGTAGCAGGGCCTCGGGTGATGAATGAGGCATGCAGGAAGGAACATATGGGAAAAGGCAGTTCTGATAAGGAAGAGGTACCAGAGATCATATCGTAAACATATGTTGGATAAGGGAACTGACCAAGGAATTTCAGAAGGAAATCACCCTGTGCTTTATAGATTACAGCAAAGCCTTTAATTGTGTAGATCATGAAAAACTATGGAATGCTTTAAAAGAAATGGGGGTGCCACAGCACCTGATTGTTCTGATGCACAACCTATACTCTGGAGAAAAGGCTGCTGTAAGGACAGAATATGGAGAAACCGATTGGTTCCCCTTCGGAAAGGGTGTGAGACAGGGGTGTATTTCATCACTCTATTTCTTTAATCTATATGCAGAACATATCATACGGAAAGTGTGATTGGACCAAGAAGAAGGAGGTGTGAAAACTGGAGGGAAAAATATCAATAATTTAAGATATGCTGACGATACCATACTCTTAGCAGAAACCAGTAATGATTTGAAACGAATGCTGATGAAAGTTAAAGAGGAAAGCACAAAAGCAGGACTACAGCTGAATGTCAAGACTAAAGTAATGAGAACAGAAGATTTATATAACTTTAAAGTTGACAATGAGGACACTGAACTTGTCAAGGATTATCAATACCTTGGCACTTAACCAAAATGGATACAATAGTCAAGAAATCAGAAGAAGGCTAGGACTGGGGAGGGCAGGTAGGAGAGAACTAGAAAAGGTCCTCAAATGCAAAGATGTATCCACTGAACACTAAAGTCAGGATCATTCAGACCATGGTATTCCAGATCTCTATGTATGGATGTGAAAGTTGGACATTGAAAAAAGTGGATAACAGAAAAATCAGCTCATTTGAAATGTGGTGTTGGAGAGCTTTGCAGAAACCATGGACCACAAAAAAGACAAATAATTGGGTGTTAGAACAAATTAAACCAGAACTATCATTAGAAGCTAAAATGATGAAACTGAGGTTATCATACTTTGGACACATCATGAGAAGACATGATTCACTAGAAAAGACCATAATGCTGGGAAAAACAGAAGGGAGTAGAAAATGAGGAAGACCAAACAAGAGATGGATTGATTCCATAAAGGAAGCCACAAACCTGAACTTGTGAGATCTGAACAGGGTGGTTTATAACAGATACTATTGGAGGTAACTGATTCATAGTGTCACCATAAGTAGTAATCAACTTGAAGGCACATAACAAGGATGTAGGTATGATTAAGTCAAATTGCCCAGCTCCTGTAATCATTCTAATTGCAGTGTTTTGCAATAATTGAAAATGTTGGATTTTTTTAAGGGCAGCCTCACATAGAGTGCATTACTGTAGTCAGATCTGGAGGTCACTAGGGCATGAATAACCATGGCAAAGCTGGCTTTTGCAGGAAGGGTCATAGCTGGTGAACCAACCAAAACTGAAAGGGCACCCTTTGCACTAACTCCACCTGTACATCTAACAAGAGTGCCAGATCAAGGAATACCTCCCAAACTATACACCTGATCTTTCCGGGAGAGTGCAAACCCATCCAGGACTGTCTGTAAACCCAACCCGATAAACCAAACCCATGTGGTCTACTTACCAGTAGTACCTTTCTTTCATGTGGATTATATTTCTGTTAATAATCTGTTTGGGCCCTTAGAAGTTTTAGTTGGAAGACCTCTACATGAGAAGTTGTATGCTGTGTTCAAGCTTTATATCAGGGATAGCTGACATGCTGCCCTCCAAAGGTGGTGGACTACAATTCCATTGACTATACTTGCAGAGGCTTATAGGAGTTGGAGTCCAAGAACATCTGGAGGGCACCATGTTGGCTATTCCTGCTTTAGATAGATAACTCCCCTGAAATTAAATGATGGTTGAAGCAATTTTAGGACTGAATGACATCAAAATAAATATTTAGGGATATAGCTAAATTATCTTTGTCCAGGAGAGGTTGCAGCTGGCACACCAGCCTTAGTTGGTAGATGTTTCCTCAGTCTATGGAAGCCACCTGGGCCTCTAAAAGAAGGCCGGATCTAATAGCACCTCAAAACTAAACAATTCTTCAGGGGAAACACAGCCTCATACAAGACAGATTGAACATCACCACGGACAGCACCACAATTTTATATGAATTGAGCTTCAGCTTCTTAAATAGATTCTGGATCTTTTGTTTCCAACATGTTGATAGATAGGCAGACAGACCTTTGGTGTTTGTTGGTGAGTCTATCTTGCATACTGGGAAGATGACTTTGCACTCTAATTTCTTGGCAGCTTGACAGAAAAACATTAGTTTGCTTAGATGAGAGATTGGTGGAAAACTCCTCTAGACCATCTAGCGAAGCTGACATCATGCTTTTATTTCACTTTTCCTACTGTTCAATGAATGAGGACTGTTCAATTGGCTCTCATACTATGTACCTTCCTTACCCTTAAACATGTAATTTTGTCATAGATCTTCAGGTTTCATAAACCAGGACAAGTGTCTTCAGACTGAACTGGTTCTACAAGAAAGTGTTGCTTATGGAGCAAAGAGGACTTTCCCTTAAAACACAAAACTAATGTAATTTTCTGGCAACCCCAACTATGGACCTAGTTACCAACAATGTATTTAGCTTTTCTGTGTACCAAAGTTGTTATTACACCACCATGATCCATGCCCACTAACAACCCTTGATGTCTTTTCTCTACCATTTATGCCCTACTAAGGCCTGTCCTGTCATCTCCCCTGTCATGTTCTGTACAGGACCATTCCTCCTTCTTCATTGTAAAAACTGAAGTTATCCACTGCAATCTCTCACCCTAATTTCTCAAAGTGATGCACTCACACAAACACAGGCCTTGTTTTCACATCAACCCATTGTTAGTGATTGACTGTGAATGTGAATCACTCTGGGCTGCTTTGCTGCTCCCCACAGGAGAAATAAACCACAACCTCTGCTTTAGGGTTATTTCCAAACAGAGGTTTGTTTCGCTCCCAACAAACCATGATCTGTGACTAAGGTTTGTTCTTGGCTTATTGATCATGGTTTGAGTGAAACAAACCACGATTCCTGGTCCTGACATAATGCTAAATGACTGACTGACTGATTGATTGAGTTTATTTACATGCCACCTTTCTACAGCATGCTGTGCCCAAAGTGTCTCACAATGAACATTCAAAATATCAAAATACAAAGTGCTGGGGTGCAGAGAGGAGCAAGTTTACAAAAGCCAACAATACATTCAAATAAGACAAAAATCAACCATTATTGTTGATGTAGAATAAATCATATTACCAACTAAATGGGGAATTGTGCTTTGTTTCCCCATGCACTGCAGAGCCCAGCTCAGCACATTCATGGTAAACAATTAGCTATAGTTTACCTTGTAAAATAGGCCATAGGATACAAACTGGAATGGCTTTTGTTCTATCATGGAAGGTCACATATCTGCTCAAGAAGTGCCAGAGAATCTAAAACTGGATATCCATAACTGTCTACTTTGCTCCTGCCCTCTGCTAAGTGGGATCTGAATGTTTGTTATATTTCAGTCCGTTACAAAGCTAGCCTATGCCAGCTGGCTCATATCCAGCAGGACCTTCTTCACAAATTAACTGACTGGAAATGCTTTGACTGGCAGGCACTTCACTGAAACAGGACAAAAATTAATATTGCTAATTATATGATTTTAAACGACAAGCTAACGTCTATGAGATCATCCTTCTTGATATTGTTTCCTCTTCCCTTCCTCTAGGCATAAAGTTTCCAAAGAAAGAAAGATGACTGTGATGGAATTTTATTAATTGGGTTATAAAGCCCATTTTTCTTGCCATTTGTAATGACAGGAACCCCTACAATACGGCTTTACAACTTCATGCCATTTAAAAAAAAATCCAAAAAGTAATAATACTTCCAGAACCATTTGGACTCAGCAGGAAAGTTCATATTGACTGTGCTTTGGATTTGTTCTTTAGGCTGAAGTCTTCAAAGGAATTATCAGTGAGATAGTGACAGGCTCAAGGTCCCTCAGTGAGTTTTATAGCTGTAGTGGGAATTTGAACTTGGGCCACTCAGGTCCTAGTCCAAAACTTTTAACCACTACAACAGACTGGCTATTCATAGGAGTGAAGATACTTAAAGAAGAGGAGACTTGATTGCATGGGTCTTAGATTCCTTACTTTTTTGGGAGCTAGGTCCCAGCAGGGTCCTTATGCCTCCAGCTAATCAGCATGTAAGGGGAGTATATTAGCCACTGAGAAGAGTCTTCTAACTGGTTTCCTCATCCTTTCCTGCTGAGTGGAGCCAATCAGAATGAAAAGAGGTGACAGTGTGAAAGGACAGTCAAGTGGTGACAGTGATAGAGAAGCATAAAGCAGTATTCAGAAGCCTGGACAGATTGTTCTATAAGGTTGTATAATCTTAGGAGTGTGGTTGTGAAGGGCATGGCTGAGACTATTATGAAAGGACCCTGCACTTCTGAATTTGCCACTACACTACTGCTTGACTGCATAGTTGCTTTCAAGAAATAGTAGAAGTATGCTGACAGATAAAAATAACAGGATGCTTACACTGAAATCATGTCTAAAACTGTTATAGTGTTTTAGTTACATCTCAACCTTATTAGGGTATCAAAATGCTTTAGGATTCATTGACAATAAAAGGAAAATGCATGTGAATGAAAGAATATGACCATAATTTGACTTCTCGTATGAAAGAATAAATTGGTCTGTGTGTGTGCATGTGCGTGAGAGAGAGAGAGAGAGGAGAATCTATGCATTTTGCTATCCTCTTCCTGCATAGTGCTGAGTCCAACCAAGGTAGTGAAGGAAGAAGAATGAATTTACAGAATAATACCATCCCTTGACAATCTCTATTTTGCCCTTCCAGGATCATTGCTTGTACCATGGTACTGTGAGAGGGATGGAAGACTCAACTGTGGCACTCAGCATATGCAATGGTCTACGGTAAGGTGCATGCTAATCCTTACAGAATCTCAAATTAGATTAATTCTCTGGATTCATAAAGACATTCTCATAATTCACTGTCACAAGAAGTAACAATGGACTATTTTTTCAACCATTCATGGAGAAATGGTGATAGATATTAATGGACAATAACCATAATAATTGATGGGTAGTATCCATGACAGCTTTTGCCATCACCTTTGTGTTCCAGTTTGTGAAGTTCCAGAAGCATCTGTGTGGCTGTTCTTGCTACAAGAATGGTAGATTAGATTTATTTATGTATTTTCTTGCATCTATATCCCACCTTTCATCTGTCATGGAATCCAGTGTGTCAAACATGAGGTTTCTAGGTGGTCACCCATTCAGGCAAAGACCAAACCCAGACCTGCTTAGCTTCAGCACGGTGGTGGCCTTGTGTACCTTCAAGACCATACCATGATCTAAGCCAAAGGAACAGTTCTTATGTTCTCCCAGCCGAGACATATCAAATGGCATAAGTGAGGAATCCCCATATATGTACATCTGATAGGATGTTGTCTGCATTCTTTTTTATTTCTGATCATCATAAAAAGAAATGTTCATTAAGTACTCAGGAATATTATTTCTCTGGATATTTCTTTATATAAAAGATGTTGTTTGTATTAATGTGCTGCCAAAGCTTTCTGTGGCTGTATGGGGAGGATTGTTGTATTATTTTGTTTTTATGGTATGTTTTCTCTTGTTTTTAACAATGTTGTAAGTTGCCTGAAGACCTTGATTGCAACAGAATATTCTGACTTTTCCCTGCCATCTTTGGTGTCAACATTTTATAGCCAACTTGACAAATGTGTTTCTTCTGAAAATCTGTTCTCTACCATTTACCCCTCACAAGAACAGAATTTCATAACTTTCCTGGTTAGCTATGAGTCTGCAGTGTAGATATACACATACTTACTCCTCCTGAGAGATTTTGACCTCCCCCAATGATAAATTAAAGATACTGTTTTTATAAACAGGACGTGGTTTGCTTTTGGTCACCTTCATTCAAAGCCATTTGAAAGCTGGGCTTCCATCCAGTCAGGAAACAGTTTTGGCCAATTTTTTTTTAATTCCTCAATGACCTCAAGACACTTTAATGTAAACCAACTGTCTGGTGGTGTAAACAAAGCAAACCCTGGCCATTTATGGCTGACATAATACACACAACCCACACAAAATAGGAAGCATTACAGGTGCAACTTGGCCCACTTTCATCCCTCCCCCCCTTTTATTTTCAAGCACACAGTTACCATCCGAAAGCTCACTTTTCATTCACAATAGAGTTGCTCCCTGTGCTGGCCAGTATCCTTCCTGTTGTTCCAAGTAGTCTTAGGATTACTGGAAGTATACAGAAGCTAAACACTTGAGTATGTTTGTACTGCTGAAGGGGGGGGGCATGAGCAGGTGGAGAAGGGTGTGACTCTATCCCTAAGGCCAGATGCTTTTCCCTCTGTACAATGTACTCAAAACAAACCCATTTGAGGAAATTTTCCTGATCTTTCTGCATAAAAAATAACTCTCTGTCTGTGTGTGTGTGTGTGTGTGTGTGTGCGCATGTGCGCGTGCAATGATTGATTTCATATATGCCAGTTCTCATGAAACGATACTGTATTATTTTCCTGTGTGGAAAACAGGCCTTTCTGTAACTGGTAATTACTGTGATATGGAGTAGGGCCCCTTTGATACGTACTGAAAATACATACCTGGACTAGGGCTAGAAGGATCTGTCAATTTTAGTTCTCTGGGTTTCTCATTTTTCAAGTGTTAAATTCAGTTCTCCACATTTCTGCAACAATTTGCAATTTTGGAGGGAAAAAATCACAAAAATTATTCAGCATTTTAATGTGAATTTCTTCTGCTAAAGACATTTTTGTATGCAGTTTTGACTAATCTAGACATTTTTGCAAGCAAGTTCTAATATAAAGCATCTTTGTATGTGATTTACATGAATATATTCATATATTGCACATTTCCCCCTAATATATGCATTTTTGGAAACATTGATTGATTGGAGAATTGCATTGCAAAATTCAGATGTGCAAATTTCAATGGATGGCTGCGTTTCAGTTCTTATATTGTTTCTGAAAGGGGGGATTTGATAAATTCTGTGTTAAATGTGAACGGATTGAATTTTCCCCCCATCCCTGGCGTCAACAGAGTATTATTAATCACAGCCCAACAAAAAAAAGTTTTTTTAGTTGCCAAGGATGTTTGAATGACTTTAGGGTATTTTGGGGGTGCTAAATCCAAAAATGACATTAGTTTTGGCGAATTGGCTCTAGTTTTTGAGATAATGGATACCCCTCAAATGACGATTGTACCCCAATACAACCTGTAGCTGCTGACATATGCAGCAGTGGAAAAATGGAGAAAGGAAACGTTTAAACTTTGGTGTGCCTATGGTGTGGAGAGAGCCGCAAAACCATCACGATGATTGTTATTTTTGTGTTGTGAATGTGAAAGGCTTCAATCGCTACAAGAAACATAAGTGGGAGTATCCTGATTTGGACTCAGCAAGGCGACCTGTGCCACACAGCGAAGATGTTCCCATACCAGTGTTTACCTCACTGCCTGACCTTCCATTGTCAGATGTTGAAGAAATGCTGGACGTGGAGTGTAGCACAGGTGGTAGCCCTGGAAGTGGATACGAAGAAAGCTTTTCAACACCTGAGCAGTTCTCCCAAAAGGAACTCAATGATCTGATACGAGACCTCAGTCTGTCAAAGCAAGCATCTGAACTTTTAGCATCCAGGCTAATGGAAAAGAACTGTCTACAGCCGGAAGCTAACATAACAGCTTATCGGACAAGAGAGGAGGGACTTCTTCCATACTTCAGCCAAGATGAAGAACTTGTATACTGCAATAACATTCCTGGACTTCTTCTTCAAATGGGACTACCGGAATATTGACCAGAAGATTGGCGGCTTTTTATAGACAGCTCCACCAGAAGCTTGAAATGTGTTTTATTGCACAATGGTAACCGCTATGCATCTCTTTCAATTGCTCACTCAACAAAACTTAAAGAAGAATATGAAAATATCAAAATGGTCTTGCAGAAGCTCTGCTATCATGAGCACCCGTGGTCTATTTGTGTTGATCTAAAGATGGTGAACTTCTTGCTTGGGCAGCAAAGTGGATACACGAAGTACCCTTGTTTCATCTGCTTGTGGGATAGTAGGGCAAAGCGAGATCATTGGGAAAAAGTGACATGGCCTTCAAGGGAACATGACTGTAGGTGCAGCGAACATCATTAACAAGCCATTGGTTGACAGAGAAAAAATCATTCTCCCACCACTCCATATCAAGCTTGGACCGATGAAGCAATTTGTTAAGGCCTTGGACAAAGATGGTGATTGCTTTAAATACATTTGTAGATCGTTCCTTGGACTGACTATGGAAAAACTAAAAGCAGGAATCTTTGATGGTCCTAAAATTCGTAAACTCATCAATGATTTGAATTTCACTAAATTGATGAATGATGTTGAAGCTTCTGCCTGGTGCAGTTATGTCTCAGTTGTCAAGAACTTCTTGGGTAACCACAAAGCAGACAATTATGAAGAATTGGTGCAAAACATGCTCGCTAACTTTAAACATTTGGGTACTAATATGAGCATAAAGGTACACTATCTCCATAGCCACTTAGACAGATTTCCGGATAATCTTGGTGATTTTAGTGAGGAACAAGGGGAGAGGTTCCATCAGGATATAAAGGTGATGGAGGAAAGGTATCAAGGCAGATGGGACAGACACATGATGGCAGACTACTGCTGGAGCCTCCAACGTGATTGTCCTGATGCCCCACATAAAAGAAAATCGTACACACAGCGTTTTTCTATGCATTAATTGTGATTCTCTGAATCAGCTTACTTTGTTTTAATGTTATTGTACTGAATACAACGCCATTAGGTATTTCATGTGTTTACTTTTGTATGATTTGAGACAGTTTCCATGTCATTTGTGGGTAGGCTATGCCTGACCACCAAATTTTTTGAATTTGTTATGTTTTTCAATGGGGGCATCCATTATCTCAAAAATTAGAGCCAATCTAGCAAAACCGATGCCATATTCGGAATCAGTGACACAAAGTTACCCTAAAATCAATCAAACATCATTGGCAATAAAATTAGTGTTGACTGAATTCCCTGGGATCCCCTTTCTTTGGAATTAGGATATATATTGAATGCTTCCAGTCTGTGGGCCATTGTTTAGTTTTCCATATTTCTTGACAAATTTTTGTCAACATTCGGACAGATTCAGTCTCAGTAGCTTGAAGCAACTATTGGTATGCCATCTGTTCCTGGTGATTTGTTTCTTCCAAGTATTTTAAGAGCGGCTTTTACCTCACATGCTAAAATTTCTGGTTCTTCATCATATGGTTCCACCATGAATGAATCTGTCATCCTTGCATCTTTTTTTATAGAGTTCTTCAGTGTATTGCTTCCATCTTCCTTTTATTTCATCTTGGTCAGTCAGTGTGTTCCCCTGTTGATTATTCAACATCCCTACTCGTGGTTTAAATTTCCCTTTAATTTCTCTAATCTTTTGGAATAGGGCTCTTGTTCTTCCCTTTTTGTTGTCCTCTTCTATTTCTATACAGTAACTATTGTAATAGTTTTATTTGTCCCTACGCACTAGTCACTGCATTGTTGCATTTAGGGTTCTGATTGTGTTTCTATCTCCTTTTGCTTTTGCTTTCCTTCTCTCTTTAACCATTTTGAGTTTCTTCAGTCATCCATTGAGGTCTTTCTCTCTTTTTCAACAGAGGTATCGTCTTTTTGCATTCTTCCCTGATCATGTCTCTGACTTCATTCCATAGTTCTTCTGGTTCTCTGTCAACTAAGTTTAAAGCCTCAAATCTGTTCCTTATTTGATCTTTATATTCTTCTGGGATGTTATTTAAAATAGAAAGCATTAAAGCATTCTAATTTGTCCACCCCATCATGCACAAGGGTTTTAGACTGAAAGTAAAGCCTATTACGTTGAGGTAAGGCCAAAAGTGTTACAAAGAGAAATGGTGCAAGATGAGAGGGTTTTAACTAAGGGAGATATTCAAGATACAACAGAATTTGGCTATTGTTTTTCCAGGAAATTGAGATTGCAACTACAGGAAGACTCCACATGTTGTCTAAAATAAATTCTTAAGCCATTGTTAGATGCAGAAAAAGTGTGAAACCCAACAGAGCTATAAATATGAGATTACCCAGAAGATGTCTAAGAAGGTTGGTAAATTTTAGAAGACTATTAATTTGCTAAGCCACTGAGTCATCTCAACTGAAATCAGGGACTGTATGCCCTTTTCTGGAGTCTGATAAGACCCAGATATACTGTAACTTTGCCTGACTATAAGGTGTGATCTTAAATTTAGGTTATGAGGTTACCAGTTCATACTGATGTAAGCCAAAAGAGTAACCAATAACATAAGTGAACTTATCTTTATAAGGGGGAAAACTAGTCGAAATCTATGGATCCTACACCATTTCTACCTGCTGCTTTCTCAGTATATATGAAACAGAGTTCATTTCAGACCTTGAGATAATCTCTTTCCAATGGGCCCATCATTTACTTATGGGTCTAGGTTGTTGTTGGGGTTTTTTAAAAAAGGAAAGATCAGGGGCTGAGCAGATTCCAAGAATCAACCTCAGTTACAATAATCCTACAGGTAATAGAGAAGCTAAGAAGTGTGCTTCCTCTGTGAACGATTTTGTCCTTCCAATGTACACTCCAGATTTTTGCCCTCAGTTTTAGTCTGAATTGATAAAAATATGGTTCTTCAAAATGCTGGGAATAAAGGGCCATACCTCACATCCATGAAGTTTAGCTCAAACTCACTGGAGGAAGGGAGGCATTTGAACATGATTCATTATCGAACTATTGCCTTAATATCCCATGCAAGTAAAGCAATGCTCAAGATTCTACAACAAAGGCTATTACCATATATGGAGTGAGGATGTCCAAGCTGGATTTAGAAAGGGAAGAGGCACCAGAGATCATATCACAAACATACGTGGGATAATGGAACGGAGCAAGGAATTTCAGAAGAAAATCACCCTGTGTTTTATAGATTACAGCAAAGCCTTTGACTGTGCAGATCATGAAAAATTATGGAATGCTTTAAAAGAAATGGGGGTGCCACAGCATCTGATTGTCCTGATGCGCAACCTATACTCTGAACAAGAGGCTACTGTAAGGACAGAATATGGAGAAACCGATTGGTTCCCAATCAGAAAAGGTGTGAGACAGGGGTGTATTTTATCACTCTGTTTGTTTAATCTGTACGCAGAACATATCATACGGAAAGCGGGATTGGACCAAGATGAAGGAAGTGTGAAAATTGGAGGGAGAAATATCAATAATTTAAGGTATGCAGATACCATATTATTAGCAGAAACCAATAATGATTTGAAAAGAATGCTGATGGAGGAAAGAGGAAAGCACAAAAGCAGGACCACAGATGAACATCAAGAACACTAAAGTAATGAGAACAGAAGATTTATGTAACTTTAAAGTTGACAATGAGGACATTGAACTTGTCAAAGATTATCAATACCTTGGCCCAGTCATTAACCAAAATGAAGACAATAGTCAAGAAATCAGAAGAAGGCTAGGATTGGGGAGGGCAGCTATGAGAGAACTAGAAAAGGTCCTCAAATGCAAATATGTATCACTGAATCATAGAATCATAGAGTTGGAAGGGGCCTTGTAGGCCATCGAGTCCAACCCCCTGCTCACAGCAGGAAATTCACAGCTAGAGCATCTCCCACAGATAGCTGTCCAGCCTCTGCTTGAAGACATCCAGCGAAGGGGATCCCACCACCTCCCTAGGCAGTCAGTTCCATTGCTGAACTGCCCTTACTGTCAAGAAGTTCCTTCTAACGTCCAATCTGAATCTACGCTCCTGCAACTTAAAACCATTTGACCTAGTCCTACCCTCTGGGGCAGCAGAGAACAAATCTGTACTCTCCTCTATGTGACAGCCCTTCAGGTACTTAAAGAGTGCAATCATGTCACCCCTCAGCCTTCTCTTCACCAGACTGAACATGACAAGTTCCTTCAACCTTTCCTCATAAGACTTGTTCTCCATACCGGCTATCATCCTTGTCGCCGTCTTCTGAACCAGCTCTAACTTGTCTATATCTTTCTTAAAATGAGGCACCCAGAACTGAACGCAGTATTCCAGATGAGGCCTGACTAATGCAGAATATAGTGGGACTATTACTTCCCTCGACCTGGAAACTATAGCTCTGTTTATGCAGCCCAAAACCGCGTTTGCCTTTTTTGCCGCAGCATCACACTACTGGGTCATGTTCAACTTGCGATCCACTACAATTCCAAGGTCCTTCTCACACGCACTACTGCTAAGCCGGGTATTTCCCATCCTGTACCCATGCATTTTGTTTTTGTGGCCTAAATGCAGAATCTTGCATTTGTCTTTATTGAATTTCATTTTATTAATTTCAGCCCAATTTTCTAGTCTATCCAGGTCCCTTTGGATTTTATTCCTGTCTTCCATTGTGTTAGCTATCCCTCCCAGTTTCTTATCATCCGCAAACTTCATAAGGCTTCCCTCCACCCCGTCATCTAAGTCATTGATAAAAATATTGAAGAGAGACTTCCGGGAAGGGTGACTTAGCCTGTGCCTGCTTTTGAGACGGGCTCCTGCCTCAAAAGAAGCTTATTCAGATATATCAGTCAGTTTTTTCTTTTTTTTTTGACTGATTAAACTTCTCCCGGGTAGGGAGAAACGAAGAGATTAACCTCAAAGCCTATTTTTGTTGGGACGACCAGATCTCATTAATTTATGGGACGAGGTCCAGCCGACGAAGGTGGGACGGATTTTCAACAGCAAGCTCTATCTGTTAAAGCGAACGTTCATCTTATCTTCTAAGAGAGAACGCACTAACAGGCAAGCACCCTTCTTTCTATATTTTTCTTTTACTTGACTTAAATTGTTGCTGTTTAAAAGAGATTTGCCAGATTGATCGGTTTTTGACATCTCACTGGGGAGCCGTAACTTCTCTCTGCTACGCACTAATTAATAGCTTATCTCTGTTTTTGTTGCAAAAAGCTGTCCTGGATTTGCATTCTAAAGATACACACAGAAGAGGGATTTCTATTCCAGATTTTTATTTTGAAAAATATTATACTGTTTTGAGACTACTCTCTTTTTGGTCTATTTTATTTTGACGAATCTGTTTCTTGACGATTGCCATTAATTGCTTCGATCCTGGGAACTGCATTTTGTTTACTTAACTATTGGAGAGATAAGGCTGTCTGCTCTGTTTATACTGTGATGTCACCAAGTTTGGAGTATTAACCCAATTGTTGCTGAAATAAGAAGTGGTTTTCCTATATTTTTCTTTTAAAATGGCAATTAAGAAAGTGGCTGAGAATCTGGAAATAACTATGTTTCAGAGAATAATGAACGAGATTGAGATAACGAAAATTGAATTGAGTAAAATGAAGCAGGAGATTAAAGATATAAGGGTCCCTGTGAGAGAGGTGACCCTGGAAGGGGTCCCTGTGAGAGAGGAGACCCCGGAGATTGGAATAGGGGTCCCTGTGAGAGAGGAGACCCTGGAGACTGGAATAGGGGTCCCTGTGAGAGAGGAGATCCCGGAGATTGGAACAAACGTGGAACAGGAACAAGATTTGGAGTCTATGGACTTTAGAAATAAAATCTATTGTTTGGAACTCAATGTTATCTCTGAAGAAATTAATGAAGATTCTAGAGATAAAGTTATCAATGGCATGGATTATCTTCTGGACTGGAATGATGTGATGGAGCCCAATATAGAGAAAATCTATGGAATTAACTGCAGCCATGTGACAATGGAAAAACTTTTAAGAGATGACCCAGTGTATTTTGAAAAAAAGAACAGAGATATGATTTTACAGCAGTATTTCAGCAACTTATTCAGAATGGATGGCAAGAAAATATTTGGGATAGAGGTAATTCCCATCAGACTCTTATTATATGACTATGGCTTTGACAGCAAGATTATTATGGAATACTGATAATGGAAGATTGGATATTGAAATTACTGGACTTAACAAGACTACTGAAGATGGAAGATGGAAAATGGAACTAATAGAGATAATAGAACAATGGCTACTGAAATTACTGAACCTAACAGATTCTGATGTGATGGATTAATTGAAATGTTTATTTTGACTATGGTTATGACAATAAGATTATCATAATTAGTAATGAGATGGATTAATCGATATGCTTATCTGGAAAAAAAAAATTGATAGATATATTTCTTAAAGAATTGAAACCTCTCTTTGACTTTTTGTGGAAAGAATAAAGTAATGTTTATGAGATTTGATGATTAAGTAAGATAACTACTGGAGGAAAGTGATTTTATAATATGACTTAAGAGACAGGATTGCTATATATTATAGACTTATAACTGATTTGATCTTTGACAAATGGGAAGTCAATATTTTACTCTTTATTTTTTTTTTTTTTTTTTCTTCTTTTCTTTTTTTCTTTTTGTTTAACTATTTTTGATTTTGTTTTTTGTCTTTGAATGTTTTATGATTTTGTCTTGTATGTTTTATGAAAATCTGAATAAAAATTATTGAAAAAAAAAAAAAGATAAAAATATTGAAGAGTATCGACCCCAGGACAGAACCCTGTGGCACTCCACTCAAAACCTCCTTCCAGTCCGAAGCAGAGCCACTAACGACCACTCTTTGAGTACGGTTTTCCAACCAGTTGTGAATCCACCTGACAGTATTTCCATGTAGTCCGCATTTGACGAATTTGCTAATCAAAAGGTCGTGGGGGACTTTGTCAAACGCTTTGCTGAAATCTAGATAGATGACATCTACAGCATTTCCACCATCTACTAAGCTAGTGACCTGATCAAAAAAAGAGATGAGATTAGTTTGACAGGATTTTTTCTTGACAAACCATGCTGGCTCCTACTAATCACAGCATTGTCATCTAGATAGTTGCCAATGGACTCTTTTATTATCTGTTCTAATATCTTTCCCGGTATTGAAGTCAGACTGACTGGCCTGTAATTCCCCGGATCTTCTCTTTTACCCTTTTTAAAGAGAGGGACGACGTTTGCCCGTCTCCAATCCTCCGGCACCTCTCCCGTTCTCCAGGATTTCTCAAAGATGATGGCAAGAGGTTCCGAGAGTACATCAGCAAGTTCCTTCAATACTCGGGGCTGCAGTTCATCAGGCCCTGGAGATTTGAACTCATTTAGGTTAACTAGGTATTCCCTGATTATCTCCTTATCAATCTTGAACTGCAATCCCGACCCCTTACTGAGATGGCTACTGATGGAAGGTTGCACACTGTTCCCTTTTTGGGAGAAAACGGAGGCAAAATAGGCATTGAGCAGTTCTGCCTTTTCCTTGTTATCTGTCAACATTTTGCCATCCTCGTTGAGCAGCAGTCCCACTGTTTGCTTGGTCTTTCTCTTGCTTCAAACATATCTGAAAAACCCCTTTTTGTTGTTCCTCGCTTCCCTCGCCAGCCTCAGCTCATTCTGGGTTTTAGCTTTCCTTACGCTATTCCTGCAAGCCCCAGCTGCTCGTCGGTACTCTTCCTTGGTGATGCGTCCTTCCTTCCATTCTTTATACATGCTCTTTTTTATTTTTACTTCCTCCACCAGTCTTCTGTGTAGCCACATTGGCTTTTTCCGATGTCTTCCATTTTTCTTCCTCTTTGGAATTGTTTGCGATTGCGCTTTTTGTAATACGTTCTTCATGAACTCCCACGCCTCTTGGGCTCCTTTTTTCTTTAGGCTATCTAGCCACGGGATCCTACCCATTATTTCCCTGAACTTGCTAAAATCGGCTTTCCTGAAATCCAAGGTCCATGTTTGACTATATTCTTCTTTGGCTTTCCCCAGAATCACAAATTCCAGCATTACGTGGTCACTTTCCCCCAAGGTACTGACCGCTTTAATTCCCGTGACCAATTCATCCCTGTTAGTTAAGATCAGGTCCAGGATTGCCGATCCCCTTGTTCCTTCTTCTACTTTTTGAAAGAGGAAATTATCAGGAAGGCCCATCAGGAATTTGTTGGAGGCTTTGTGCTTCGCAGAGTTTGTCTCCCAGCAGATATCCGGGTAGTTGAAGTCCCCCATCACTACTACTTCTTGCCTCCTTGAGATTTTAGAGATTTGTTTGAGAAAGGCCTCATCTATCACCTCTTCTTGGCCAGGGGGTCTGTAGTAGACACCTACTACCATGTCGGTTTTATTTGTTTCTCCATTTATTTTTACCCAAATGGTCTCTACCGGACCACTTTGTTCACTCTCTTGGATTTCCATAGAGGTGTATTTGATTTCCATAGAGGTGAATACCAAAGTCAGGATCATTCAGACCATGGTATTCCCGATTTCTATGTATGAATGTGAAAGTTGGACAGTAAAAAAAGCGGATAAGAGAAAAATCAACTCATTTGAAATGTGGTGTTGGAGGAGAGCTGTGCGCATACCATGGACTGCCAAAAAGACAAATAATTGGGTGTTAGAGCAAATTAAACCAGAACTATAATTAGAAGCTAAAATGATGAAACTGCAGTTATCATCGTTTGGACACATCATGAGAAGGCATGATTCCCTAGAAAAGACCATAATGCTGGGAAAAACAGAAGGAAGGAGAAAAAGAGGAAGTCCAAACAAGAGATGGATTGATTCCATAAAGGAAGCCACAGACCTGAACTTACAAGATCTTAACAGAGTAGTTCATGACAGATGCTCTTGGAGGTCGCTAACTCATAGGGTCACCATGAGTCGTGGTCGACTTGAAGGCACATAACAAAACGCTTTCTAAATCCTCTTGGAATGCTCAAATATCTCAAGTCTTAGTTTTGATGAGAAAACGGGAAAGCACTTTTTATAGCCACAAAGCATCTACTGGGGACCCTCTGGGAGCAGTCTGGTGAGCAATCCAACAAAGAGGTCTATGTAATAGAACTCTCATGGAACCCTTATTTGTTATTTAAAATGCAAAGAAGTGTCTGAGTAAAGAGACAGTTTGCATTTTCAAGGGGCAGCCTTTTCAAACAGTCATGAAAGTCTTCATAATAATTGTCAGTCTGCTTGAAGTTGTGCCACATTAGTAGCTTGTAGTCTTACTCCAATGAAAGACCACTGAACTAAAATAGCACACTTATTATCTAGAAAATTTTGACAGCTTGCCAAACTCAACCTTTCGTAAAGTATTCCAAGTATTACCATGATCCTTCTGTGTATTATTCATGTTCCTTTACAGTTCTTTTTGATTACTCTCTGTAACATAAGATACTTCATTTCTCATCCCGCATAATATTCTAGGAAAAAATGGTCTAAATGGTTAAGAGAACTAATGTTAGATACAGTATGTGTCACAACTAGTCATCTCTTTCCCTTTTTACTTCTAAATTTAATATTTTAATATCAAATTCTTACTGTTGAGATTATTCTTTGAGGGTCCTCAGCTATCTGAAAACTTTGCATTGTGTATATTAAACAGCCATAAGAGTGGCTATATATTATAGGCAACATGTATTTTTCGCATTCTGCCATGTTAAATTTAAAATACCCCATGCCATTCTGATGCTTCCCATAAGCTCATTTCAAAACAAAATCTTACAAAACATATAGTCCTGAACTCAAAAACGCTTGCTTAACAACCCTCTGAGTTTTCATGGTGACACACAAAATGTGCAGAGAGAATCTAGAGTTCAAAGTGTAAAAGAACAGAAAGAAAATCCAGACCCCTGTTGGACTTTTTTTCTGTCAGTGGTCTCATAATTTGTTGAAATGAATAAAAAATCAGCCATGTTCACAGAGTACCTGTAATCCTATTACTGACCTTGCCCCATACTCTGACATTCATCTTCTGCAGTTTAAAAGTTAAAAAAATGCATGCCTGATTTTTAATTAAGAAATGTCACAATGGAGTCTATAATAGCACAGGCATGCTCAGTAAGAACAAACTGCCAATGTTCTAAGAACCAAACTAACAGCTGTTTGGCTTGGCTAATCAGAGGGCCACACCCACGCCAGACATTTATTCCACTTTAAACAGTCATGGCTTCCCCCAAAGAATCCTGGGAAGTGTAGATTGTGAAGGGTGCTGAGAGGAGACTCCTATTCGCCTGACAGAGCTCCAGTGGCCAGAGTGGTTTAACAGTCAGCCCATCTTCTGGTGATTGTAGCTCTGTGAGGGGAATGGGTATTTTAATGTTGCCCTTTAATAATATTCCCAGGGTGGCTTACAAAACCATATTGGAATCGAACAGTTTGCCATTACTGCTGATCCAGCTAAGCTGCTCCTTAACAGAAACTTTAGGGATAGAATCCTCAATACAATCAGGAGCAGAAAAGGAAAAATTACCTGTTTCAGATTTAGATCTATGCAGGTTTTATGTGTCAACTTAGTATAGAAATTATACATTCTTGCTCCCCTTCTCCTGCATCTGTATTTGGCTGTTATGATTTAGAAATTCCTCTTTCTTTAAAGGAGCAATGACATGATGGGCATAGCTGACTTGTGGCCAGGGGCGTCACTACCAGGGTGCGGAGGGTGCGGAGGGTGCGGCCCGCACCTGGGTGTCACCATGAGGGGGGTGACACCCAGAGCCGCCCCGCCCTGCACCGTTGCCCGGCAAGGCTGCTCCAACTCCTCGGAGGTGGGTGGGCGGGCGAGACCGGGAGCAGCGTCGGCGGGGCGAGGGAGGTGCGCCGGTGTTCCCAGGCCTTCTCCAGCTGGGTGCCCCTCCGGCACGCGCCCTCCCAGGGGCATGGCCTTGAGTGTGCACGCGCGCGCAAGCCCAGCCACCTCGTCCATGCCCCTGGGAGGGTGCGCACCGGAAGTCCGCACCCTCCCGCACTCCTGCTAGTGATGCCGCTGCTTGTGGCGATGGTGCTAGTTGCAGAGCCTGACCCTTTCACAGGCATTCTCTCCTACCCATGTCTAGGCATTCCCCGCCTCTGAAAGGAGCTTGGCATTAACTGGTATTACTGACCATTGCTACTAGCAGTAGCCCTGATAGCCCAGTCAAATCTTTCCTGGAGGAAGGGCACCCTCCACTGACAGCCAGCTTAACATTTTTAACAGAAGCTTTTAAAAAGCTGAAATAATTATACCCCCCTCCAAAAAAACCCACAAAGTATTTCCCCATCTGGCAAAAATGAAAAGTTTTACATTTTAAAATAATGCTTTTCTTAAAATCCCAAATGCAGTATATTCAGTTTACAACTCCATATGTTCTCTTATCCTTCCATGATCTCAGGCCTTAGCAAAATGTGTTCAGTATTTTAGAAAAAAATTGCTAAAATGTTCATCTGAGTCATAGCATTAGTCACTATTTCTTTGCAAGGAGAAAAGCCTTGTGTGTTTCATACCTAGATACATATGTAGGGATTTCCTGGAAACCATGGCTTCCTGGGAACTGTACCTAAGTAATACTGGGCCCACCCATGTAGCCGGTCATGCTCTCGACCTAGTATTTGTCCTGGGAGAGGAGAGAAGTAGTCTGAAGTTGGGAGTGATTCATGCCACTCCTGTGTCATGGTCAGACCACTACCTGGTAAATATGGACTTCTCGTTGCCATGCCCCCTCCGCAGGGGTGAAGGACCTATTAAAATGGTCCGCCCCAGACGCCTGATGGATCCGGATGGATTCCTGACTGCGCTTGGGGAATTGGAACCTGCTGAAGGTCGCCCGGTCGAAACCCTGGTGAAGGAGTGGAATGTGGGGATCACCAGGGCATTAGACCAGGTGGCTCCGAAACGTCCTCTCCCCCTGAATAGAACTCAGCTAGCTCCATGGTATACACCGCGGTTGCGTAGCTTGAGACAGGAGGTGAGACGACTAGAGCGCCGGTGGCGGAAATCCCGCTCCGAAGATGTCCGGACACAGGTTAGAGCAGCAGTAGCTGCCTACCAAGTGGCAATAAAGGTAGGAAAGAAGGCTTTCTTTGCTGCCTCTATTGCGTCTGCGGAGTGTTGTCCCAGGAGGCTGTTCCAGGTGGTCCGAAGCCTGGTCGGTCCAGTTGCTCAGGAACCCTTGGAACAGTCAAAGGCCTCCTGTGACCTATTAGCAAAACACTTCGCTGATAAAATCGAACACTTACGGAGCTCGATCCCACGCGCCGTGGACACAGTCGATGAACCAGAGTTGGCCAGTTGCAAGCCGGTAAATTGGGATCGGTTTCGGCTTCTCCCTTCTGAGGAAGTGGACAAGGTGCTTTCATCTGTGAAGCCAACCACTTGTCTTACTGATCCTTGCCCTTCGTGGCTCCTTGTGAGCTGCAGAGAGAAATTGGGCGAGGGGATCAAAGCGGTGGTAAACGCATCCTTGAAAAAGGGTGTGATGCCATCAGCCTTCAAGGAGGCAATTGTAAAGCCCATCTTAAAGAAGCCCTCCTTGGATCCCCAAGTGTTCGATAACTTCCGCCCAATTTCGAATCTACCATTTCTGGGCAAGGTCATTGAGCGAGTGGTGGCCAACCAGTTGTCAGCACACTTGGATGAAACGGATTATTTGGATCCATACCAATCGGGTTTCAGGACTGGTCACGGAACTGAAACAGCCTTGGTTGCTCTGGTTGATGATTTGAGGAGGGCATTAGATAGGGGAGAATCCACCTTTCTTGTCCTCCTTGATCTCTCAGCGGCTTTTGATACTGTCGACCACAGTATCCTTCTGCTTCGCCTGGAGGGATTGGGAATTGGAGGCACTGTATTACAGTGGTTCCATTCCTTTCTCTCCGACAGGTACCAACAGGTAGCGTTGGGGGAGGAGGTATCAGACCCTTGGCCTCTCAATTGTGGTGTGCCACAGGGCTCTATCCTCTCTCCCATGCTATTTAACATCTATATGAAGCCGCTGGGAGCAATCATCAGGAGATTTGGGCTGCAGTGTCATCAATATGCGGATGACACTCAGCTCTATCTCTCGTTTAAATCTTCACCAGAGTTGGCTGTGGAGACCTTGTCCAACTGCCTGGAATCCGTGAGTGGATGGATGGGAAGGAACAGGCTGAAGTTGAACCCCGATAAAACCGAGGTACTACTTGTGGGGGACAAGAGAAGGTTGGGTGACATTGACCTGAAGTTCAATGGGGTGAGTTTACCCCTAAAGGACCAGGTCTGCAGCCTTGGGGTTGTGCTTGATTCCAGGCTGTCCATGGAGGCTCAGATTTCGGCAGTGAGCCGGGCAGCCTGGTACCAACTACACCTCATACGAAGGCTGCAACCCTACCTTCCTGTTCATCAGCTCCCACTGGTGGTACACGCCCTGATCACCTCTCGTTTGGACTACTGTAATGTGCTCTACGTGGGGTTACCCTTGAAAACAGTCCGGAAATTACAACTGATACAAAATGCGGCGGCTCGACTACTTACGGATAGTCACCGCCGAGATCACATCACACCAGTGTTGTTCGACCTACACTGGCTTCCAGTTGTTTTCCGAGCCCAATTCAAGGTGTTGGTATTGACCTTTAAATCCCTATACAGTTTCGGCCCAGTTTATCTCACGGAGCGCCTTCAACGCCACCAATTATGCCGCCCGACAAGATCGGCCACACAGGGCCTTCTCTCAATCCCGCCAACAAAAACAGCCAGATTGGCGGGTACAAGAGAGAGGGCATACTCAGTGGCGGCCCCCACTCTTTGGAACTCCCTCCCACAAGATCTCCGGCATGCCTCTTCCCTAAATGTATTTCGGAAAGCCTTAAAGACCTGGCTTTTTCAGCAGGCCTTCGGGGTATCCGGGGAGGGTTAATTGATATAATTGTAATGCCTCCTACCCAGTTTTAATATTGTTGTTGCAGATCTATTGTTTTTATTGTATTACTGTATTTTATTAATTGTATTTTAATAATTTTGTAAGTCGCCTAGAGTGGCCATTGGCCAGATAGGCGACGAAGAAATTAAATTTATTATTATTATTATTATTATATGTAGGAAAGAGGTAGTGAAATCAACACAACACGCAAAATATACACAGAGTAGTATTCAATGCTAGTCCTACTCAGAGGAGACCCATTAAAATTAATGGACACAACTCATTTAGGTTAATTAATTTCAGTGGGTCTACTCTAAGTAGAATTTAGTTGAATACAACCCATAGCAAGGTGATTATTGGTTAGTATTCAAAAAACTAATTTTAATTCTGGAATAATCAAGAAAAAATACTTGCCTTCCACAACTTCTACTTTATTGATGTTGTTTTCCAGCGGCCTTATAGTACTGAGCAACAACCTCAGTTATATCTTGGAACCACTGCGTCATAGTCAGGAACATCACTTGATCTACAGGTCTGAACATCTCAAGGTTGCCTGGGGTACCTGTGGAAACCAGCATTCAGGGTCAAAAACCATGGATTGGCTTACAGAATTGACAGGCCAAGCTGGATCTGGTTATCACAGGGTAAGTACTTCTAAATTACTCTGTTATATCCTGTAAGACATCTAGTTTGGGAGTTTTAAGAAAGAAGAGTATTTATAGGATGCTTAAGTGTTTAAAGAGATAATCTTTACAACAGGAAAAAATAGGCTGGTTCATTATTAACAGATTTCAGATGAAGCTCTGAGGCTAAGAATAGTGACTTGCCTTAGGACACCCAGAAAATTCCATGTCTGAGTTGAAAATTGAACCGTGGGTGTCTACTTCAACCACATACGGTTTTATCCAACTAAATCATTGTGTGTGTGGAATGACTTCCACGACTCCAACAGAACTTCCCCACCCCCTTCTCCCTTTATGTGCCACCTGCCCTGCCCCCAAATCTGCTCTGGAGGGTTGGGGCTTTCTTGAAGTCATGGCAACTAGAAACACTTTCTAATAATGCTGCACTGAGGTAAGCCAACGTTTGGCTTAGCATGTGGTCTGAACTGGGACTCAAGGTTAATCTCTCTCCTCACTAACGATGAGCTCTAGCCAAGAACAAGCCTTGGCTACTACAGCTCATAATGATCTATGAGTCTCCGTTTGAGCAGCCCAGCAGTGAAAAGGGCCAGGGAGGAGCAAAGTGGTTTCATTAAGCCATAGTATGGCATACTGTGCCATGAGAACATGTCTTTTTTTGTACCTGACAATAAATAAATGTGTGCCTTGCATTTTAAAGAGCTTTATGAAACAGCTGGAGATGTATATGTTTCTTTTTCTGCCATAGGTGAAGAGGGATGATCAGCAGTCTATGAAATATGTAGAGCTTCTACTAGTGGCTGATTATGCAGAGGTAAGAGAGGCATGTATTTATACCAGATCCAGAATCAAACCCAGGATAGACAGTTCAGTGCCAAACGGCTAATTACATGGAAGGTCATGGAAGACCTCCCAGTGATTTGATTTTCGCTGAAAGTAGCTGTAGGGTAATCTTATACCTATATTTATAACTTCGGTTGGTGGCCCAACTATGTCCCTATCTGGACAGGGATAACCTGGCTTCAGTTGTCCATGCTCTGGTAACCTCCAAATTAGATTACTGCAATGCACTCTACGTGGGGCTGCCTTTGAAGACGCTTTGGAAACTGCAGCTTGTGCAAAATGCAGCGGACAGATTGGTAACAGGGACCAGATCGTCCGAACATATAAAACCGATTCTGGCCTGCTTGCATTGGCTGCCTGTATGTTTCCGAGCTCAATTCAAGGTGCTGGTTTTGACCTATAAAGCCTTACACGGCTTGGGACCACAATACCTGATGGAACGCCTCTCCCGATACGAACCCACCCGTACACTACGTTCAAGATCAAAGGCCCTCCTCCGGGTGCCTACTCCAAGGGAAGCTCGGAGGGTGGCAACAATGGAGAGGCCCTTCTCAGTGGTGGCCCCCAAATTATGGAACAATGCTTGTGACGAGGTGCGCCTGGCGCCAACTCTGTTGTCTTTTTGGCACCAGGTCAAGACTTTCCTCTTCTCCTAGGCATTTTAGCATGTGTTTTAAATTGTTTTTATATTGTTTTAAATTTTAAAATTGTGTTTTAAATTGTTTTTAAAATATGTGTTTTAAATTGTATATTTGTTTTAATGTTTTTGATTGCTGTAAACTGCCCAGAGAGCTTCAGCTGTGGGGCAGTATACAAGTGCAATAAATAAATAAATAAATTTTCTCCCAGCAGGGCTAATAGTAACTTTGGGGGCCAATTTTAAAGTAAAAATAAAAAATGACAAGATCTAATCAAGATCTATTGCATAATGTGTTATTTGGCCCTGGTGAGCTACCAAAAATAGCAATACTATGTGGTTGCGTGCATTTTTCAAACCCAGCCAACCTAAAGATGCTCCTCAGCCCAGATCTCCAGTCATACTTATCTTTTCCTGTTCTCTTAGCTGCGGGCCCTCCTACTGAGATGTTTAATAAAGGATCAAGCTGTATTGGGACCACTCATTTATTTCATGTTGTGCATGTTACCAACTGACAGAGATGTGAAAACATCCTGTCTGGAATCTGTTTCTAATCAGTGACCTGGAGCTAGTTGGGTCTATGTCTCATTAACTATTCCCAGGAGCATTAGGTCATTCATGCATTTTTTATTTTAATGGCTTTTTCCCTGGCACACTCTTCTCCTAAGATGTGACTGCTGCTCATATAATTTATGTGGGGTAACTTGATCCACTATGCATAACTGGATCTCTGCATAACTTCTGTTTTCTCATTTGTAATTTTGCAATTGATGTAAAGTACATATTCCCACCACCATGACATAGGTGTGTATGTATATGCACGCACACACGCATGCACACACACACACACACCAGGCTTCAGTTATGCTAGAGTTTGTGTCTCTGAATCCCTGATGCATAATGTTTTTAATATCGTACATAACCCTTGTGGTAATTTAATTATCACAGAATGAATAACCCAACTAATGTTATTCATATTTTACAGCAAAAACTCTGCAGTCCCATCTTGGCCACTGGTTACAAATTATTCTGAATGAAACAAGAGCAGATACAACATTGCATTTTTCTCACTCTGAGACACCAGTGGGGAATCTCTGGTGCATGGGTCTAATTAGACCTGGCAAGCTTCCCTATGTGTACAAAGCCCTATACAACCTGGGACCAGGATACCTGAAAGACTGTCTTACCCCTTATATACCCAGTCGATCACTGCGCTCTGCAGGTGAGGGCCTCCTGCAGATACCATCTTAGCAGGAGGTCTGTTCTGCCCAACATAGGAAGAGGACCTTTGTGACACCTACCATTTGGAATTCCCTCCCCTTACATATTAGAGAGGTGACATATCTGTTTTCTTTTCAGCACCTTCTGAAGACCTTTCTCTTTCAACAAGCCTTTTAAATAGAGACCTTATCCCAGTCTATGTCTGTGTTGGAATTGCTTTTTAAGATTTTTTAAAGCTTTTTTTTTAAAAAAGATGTTTTTAAAGATGTTTTGTTTTAATACATTTTAATGTCTGTTTTTAAGATGTTTTATAGTGTTTTCTGTGTTTTTGTTTGCCACCTTGGGCTCCTGCTGGGAGGAGGGGTGGGATATTAATCCATCCATCCATCCATCCATCCATCTATGATGATAAAGATAATGATAATGATAATAATGTGACCCATGAGGCTGTTTTGGCCAAACCATGTCCACCTGCCCTACATATATAATGTCAGGTGTGGGGTAGGTAAAGACATGGCTCCCCGCCAAAAGCAGGGTTTATAGGCACCACCAGTCAGCTGATCACTAGCATCTGCAGAACTCTCTGCCTTTGCTGGCATGATTTGATTTCAAATTGTGCAGACAAAGGAGTTCACTTCTCTTGCTGTCATTGTAATGTCAGGTGATTGACAGGTGGGCACTGAGAAGCTGAACAGATGGTGTGACAAAAATAACAGATTCTGGGCATTCAAGTTGTTTGTGTATTGTCCTTGTAGAAATTCATATGGGGATCTCAGAAACAGAAATGGGCAACCTTATTTCCCCCATCTCACCCTAGAAGAGGAAAAGTACCTCACTTTGTTTTCAAAAAGGCCCACTAATAGTAGTTCCTTGGATCAAGCTATATATGCTCAGTTAACAGACACTTAAAGTATAGAGACCCACATTTTTGCAGTGTTTCTGTTGCTGAGGCCTCAGAGCAGAAGCTACATCTACACTTGTTATAATCATGAGTTCTGGAGGTTGCTGTGCAAACATCTGGACAGGATAAGTTGCCCAAGCTAAGGTGGGGTGATGCAACCAGCTGAGCCCGAGGGAGAGGGATTAAAACATTGATGACTATCTCATGCTGTATAGCAAGAGAATCCAAATAATCGTGCCAAAAACTTCCAGATGACATGTTCAGGATAAAGTTACAACTGTGTTCTGTCTTGTAGGATAGAGAGATTGTCCTATTTTTATAATTGTGTGCAGCCTGATGCAGAGGGATAATCAGCACTGGTTAGTGGGCAATCAGCTGCAGCCAGAAATATTGAGAATCTAAGACATTTGGACTATACGTTCTTGCGTCCCCACAATCTGTTAGGGTTGAACAGTGAAACTAATTTTGCTAGGACAGGCAAGGTGGCTATGAGGGTTTATAGAATTTTCTGTGCTAAGAGTTGGTTTAGATTTGGGTGCCATTCTGATGCCTCTGTGCAAGCCCACTCTGCCTGTGCTTGCTGCTGTTCCTCCAGTGGCTGCAGTGACTGCTCAGCTTGTCCATTTGTAGATAAAGAGATTACTGCAAAGGTGCCTTAAATTTTCATTGTTCCATTCTCCAAAAACCAGATCTATTCTCAACTTCCTATTGTTTAGGAAATTAGGATCAGGAAATAATATAATCAGCAGATCAAGAAAAGTATGCCTGTGATTACTTTCAAAAATGTATTCTACTTTATTTTTTTATCTAAAGAATTCAGCATTTTAATTAAGTACAGGCTGGAAGGGTGGACAGCAAGGAAATGATTAAACCCAAACCTTAACTTACAGATGTTCACAGCATGCAATGCAAATCCTAATAGCTGTCCAGGAATACATTTCATAGAATTAGGAATGGCATTGATGTTTTGTAGAATAATTCTGAAATCATTTTTTTCAGTTTCAAAAGCATAATTATGATCTTCAAGCAACCAAGAATAAATTACTGGAGGCTGCCAATTATGTAGATAAGGTGAGACCAGTAATCTAAGGTTTGCAAGAAAACTGACAACTTTTAAAAAACAAAGCCTAAGGACTTAACCTATATGTTAGCATGCAAATATCACCTTTTTTAAAAAATGAGAAAACAGGTTGAGGAGTTTCATTTGGCTTCAGGGGGAGGAGTGCTGAATCTTTATCCTTTACATGATTCTAACTTTCCCCCCAAGTCACTTTCCTCCTGTGGAGTTCTGAAAGTATGTTTCGGAGGACAAATCTATCACGTGGAAGAACGGTACTGCAGGGGGCATTTGAAGGAGAAAAGTGATAGGCAGCATCCATATGCTGTTTCTCTGCTTCACACTCCTTCCCTCCCCTTCCCTGCCAGCTGCTTTTCCAAATATAAGAGCAAGCAGTGACAAATTCTAAGTATTTACAGGGAATTCTAATATAGCCCTAAGTATCACAAATAATTCAACCTTTTGCTACTGATTATGTAAATTTCCTTCCCAGGGTGAAATGGGTAAGGAAGAATGTGGTGCACTGTGTTCTTCCTAGAAATGCAGCCCACATTATAGCTAAATTTGGTGAAAACAGAAGCATTTGAGTAACCCAAGCTCTTCTTTTCTCCAATCCCTTAGTTTTACAAATCCCTGAACATACGCGTTGCTCTGGTTGGACTTGAGGTCTGGAACGACCACAATAAGTGTGACATCTCTGAGAACCCACATTCAACCCTGTGGTCTTTTCTTGCTTGGAGGCGCAAGTTACTTATGTACAAAAAGCATGACAATGCCCAGCTAATCACGTAAGTTGCTTTTACAGGAATAATATGAACCCTGCTCCCAGTTTTCTAGTTATAAAATGTGAACCACATTATTCTGTGAAAATGTGTTAATACTTATCACACTTCAGATGTCTCAGTAGAATAGGCTGCAGTTATGACTCTAAACCAAGAAGCACATTTTGCAGCAAATATTCATGAATCTGATGCCAGCAAGGCTGGCCCCCTTCTTGTGAACGCACAGAGTTGAGGGTTCTTGCTTTCTTCCTTTACCCGTAACTACTCAGAGTCCTTATATGTTGAACTTTAGTTGACCTAAGCTTGCAGGTTTCCCATAGCAGTTGCCTGGAGTAGGCAGATTATAGTTGGAGACCCCACCCAAGGATTCTTGGGTCTTGGGAGGTACCAGAAATATTTGAATTGGGAGTCAGACTTAAGTCAGCAGAATATCCTTATGATATGCTTTTTATTCATATCTTGCATATTACAGCTATTAAATGCACTCTAAGTGGCTTTAGCCATAATAGCAGAAACAGAAAATTAGAATACACATCAGCAGGAAAGAAGTTACTGTATATACTCATTTAACATCAAAGTATAAAACCTTGAAGGTACAAACTTACTTGTTACAATAGATAAAAGGACTAAGTTAGAACTCAAAGTCTTGTTACAGAGCCAAAAGTACAGAGTACATGGAAATACATGTCAAAATACATTTCACCCATCAGATGACATAGATGGCATGCACTATTCCTGCAGACCTTAGACCACATCTCGATGGAGATGGGTTCTGAGCATAATGTGGCCTGGCTTTTTATATGCTTTCTTATCTGCAAGTATGCCTCTCTGGTAACTTGTCGCCACATCTCTGTCTGATAGTTCTGGTCGTTATATCTCTCGAGGAACACCACCAAACAGATTGCCTTAAATGGTATTCCAGCAGCTGTCTGAAATGATATCGGGTGTTTACAAATATAACAGAGCATTGGCTGCTTTCTCAGACATTTTATCTCTCCCTACTCTGTTAAAGAACTTTTGTAGAGAACTTACTGCTTTGCACAGGAGGGGGGGCGAAGAAACAATCTATGCATGCTATAAAATGAGCAGTCTATGAAAGCAATAACAGCAATAATAAGCACTTTTAAAGCCTATATGGGGCCAGGCCTATGACAAACCAATGCTCATGTAGACAGATTACCCCCGAAAGGAAGGTGGCTCTTGACTTGACAGAAAAAAAAGGTACCCTACTCCCTGGTAGAAAGAGCAATGCACTCTTACTTGAAAAATACCTGCAGCAACGTTCATGTCCTTCCACCCACTTCTAAATAAAATTCTCATTGATTCTCATTGACTTGCAGTTTTTGGAAAAAGCAATGCAAGCCATAAACTTAGGCTTAATTTACAAATTTACCTCAAATATGTGTATGCATGGATCACTACAAAATGTATCTGTATTATTAGTTCTCTACAAAAGGTTCTGGTCTGTGTGAATCCTTTAATGTTTGCAGTAGCGGCCTGTGTGGTAGGGCAGGGCCGCTTTCCCTACAGTGGTGGTGGTGCTGCTTATCTGAAGAGGGCTGGGGTGGAACAGGGTGGTGCCAAGATCAGGGCAGTGTGGATGCTCTGACAGAGCCAATGCAGTTCTCCTACCAGAGTGCCACACAGGTCCAACCTCGCTGCTGCCTTGCCCTACCCAGCCCCATCCAGGTATGCTACAGTGTCAAGTGGGCAGTTCCACCATGCCACATCACACCATATGGACTGTGACAGAACATTTGACACTTTGTAAAATGAGTCTTCTCTGCAATGTCATTGTCTCTCCAAATCTGTTTCAGTGGGATGTCCTTCCATGGTACTATAATTGGCTTAGCCCCTTTGATGGCCATGTGCTCTGTCTATCAGTCTGGAGGTGTGAATATGGTAAGCTATTCTTAATAAACCATTAAGGAGCATAACCCTTCTGGAAGGTGCTGTGTGTGAGATCCAGCAAAAATGAATAGCAGCAAGGCATTCCACATTTCCATTGGATAGTTCCTTTCTTGTTTTGTGTCTGTAATTAAGCTCAATCAGCAGAATGCAAGAGCACAAGTAACACTGGTTTGTAGTAGAAAGAAAGAGAAAGCACTATTTCACACAAAACCACACTGAGATGACATGTGACCATATCACAGACCCCTGCGATGATTATGGAGTTCTTTGCACAATAAATGATAGCTGCAATTTTATATACACTCATTTGGGAATGTTGCACAAATGGGGGAGATGAGATCATTTTGTATCTATGCTACATCACTACACTTGGCATTCTGATTGATAGGCCCATCTTCTAAGCTGGATAATACATGCTTCCCTTCACACCTTGATGCATGATATGCTGACTCTCACCCTTGTCTGTGCCTGGACAGGATCACTCTGAAAATGCCATTGGAGTTGCTGCCACCATGGCCCATGAGATGGGGCATAACTTTGGCATGAGCCACGATTCAGCTGGCTGCTGTACTGCCAGTGCTAGAGATGGAGGCTGCATCATGGCTGCTGCAACAGGGTGAGATGGCTCTCCAGATGGTTTGCTAAACAGTCCTAAAAGCTGGGAGGCACTACAGCATTTTACTTAGTTTAAGACTGACTTGAGGAAAGAGCTTTTATCTAATTATAACTTGGTCCCTTACCAGTATGAATCTATCCACCATTGTTTCACTTTCTCAAAGGTCAGGAATGGTCTAACAATCTAGCACTTAAATGCTAACATGTATCTAACAGAGCCAAGGTAGATCCTGCTTTAACACAAAAGACGGCAATCCTGCTGTGGCTGCCTTTTACTTGACACAGTAATGGCATGGGAAAAGGAAGCTCTGTTCTCTGGAAGTTTCTAGTAACAAAGTAAATTTTTGTGTCACTGTAATATGTTACTTGACAATCTGTTCAAAATGGTGTGTCCTCCTTGTGTACAGGGACCCATTCCCCAGGGTATTCAACAAATGCAATATGAAGGAGTTGGACAGGTACCTGCAGTCTGGTGGAGGGATGTGTCTTTACAATATGCCAGATACAAAGACTTTATATGGAGGACAGAGATGTGGAAATGGTTATCTGGAAGAAGGGGAAGAGTGTGATTGTGGAGAAGAAGAGGTAACTTGTTGGGTTTATTTCATCTTCAAAGGGATTGCTAGCATGACCTTCTCCTATCCATATAGTACAACTTTAGTGTAATTAAAAACTAAATCATAGGCTGTAGCACAGGCAGAGAAAGTGGCAAAGTGAAAAATGGAACTATGTTACTGTGGCACATCAGTAACACAAACATTCTTCCTTTAGGACAATGAGCCTCATGTTCTTTCTGCAGACCTACAACAGATCTGCTTCTATGTCTCCCCCTCACCCCTCGGCATGGTCACTGAGGTGTTTGTAACTAGCATATCCCTTTTGCAACAAAACAACCAAGAGTCTTGTGGCATCTTAAAGACAAGCCGTTTTGTTGTGACATAGGCATTTGTTTAACTAGACTAGATGCATAATGAATTGGGTTCCTGTCCACAAAGGCTTATGTCAGGATATATATGTTTGTCTTTAAGGTGCCACAAGATACTTGGTTGTTCTTTGCTGAAACAGACTAACACAGTTACCCCTCTAGAAATAGTGTATCCACTGTTGCCCTCAAAAGTCTGTTCTTTGACTCTGTCACATTCTTTTTGTATAGTTGTATGGCCAGGCCCACAGCGGTTAGTCATGTGGACTATAGAGAGGTAAGGGGATTTTACTTGCCTTGTCAGAGCCTTCATCCCACATTTTTTCATCAGTGTTTAGATTGCCATTTCTATATCAATTGCTTTATGGGAAACTAAAGCTCCTTGATATTCCTTCAGTCAAAATCCACACCATTCTGGGTTGCTTAACAAGGCCAATGAAATTAAGCTGTGTCACAAGGGTATGTGATATGTCCAGATTTTAAGTTTTCAGCAAGTAAGGTACCTATGTGGAAGTGAATGAACTATAATGACAAGAGGAACACAAGTAGCTGTCTTATAAATCAGACCAGACTATTTGCCCATCAAGCCCAGTATTTACTCTAGCAGCTCCCCAAGGTCTCAGGCAGAGGTTTTAACTTCAGAAGGTTGTAAAACTGGGACTTTCTCCATGCAAAGCATGTGCTCTCCAACTGAGCTAGGGTACCTCTCCAACTGAATTCCCAACCTCTGAAAATGTATGTGAAATGTTCATTCCACCCACCTAGTGGAGCTTTTCCAGGATTAACACCCCAGCATTCTGCAACTTTATATTATTTATTTATTTATTGCAATTGTATACTGCCCCATAGCCGAAGCTCTCTGGGCGGTTTACAGATACAGAAGACCTCTTGGAAGCTGGGCCTGGCAAACAAGAGGTCTTCTGTATCTTTAAAAGTTGTGCAGGGGGAAGGGAGAATTTCACCTTGTGGTTTTTCCCATTGCAGTGTTGCAAGAAAACGTGCACTTCGCTGAATTTTCTCTTCTCTTAAAGATACAGAATCATTCTCAGGCCTTGAGCCTGGCAACCCTATTTTAAACACTCTGTGTGTGTGTGTGTGTGTGTGTGTGTATTTGTTCTAAAAAGGGTTTTATTGATTGATTGCATTTGTATACCGCCCCATAGCCAAACCTCTCTGGGCAGTTTACAACAATTAAAAACATTAAAAACAAATATACAAATTTAAAAACACATTTTAAAAAAGCAATTTAAGAACAAGATATGCAATTGTTTAAACTGTTTTTACATATGCGACTGTATTATATATGTGATATTATATTGTAAATTGCTTCAGCACATCTCTATTATTATTATTATTAGTAGTAGTAGTAGTAGTAGTAGTAGTAGTAGGGTAATTTTGGCAGCCCACAAGCACACTGTGGTAGGAGTGATATGATTAGAAAGTGTGCTTGGGGCTTGTTCCAGATTCTTTGTTATGTTTGGTTTGAAGTCTAAGAGCTTGTGCAGCTGCAACCTCATAAGCCACCCTGAAAAGCAGGCAAATGCTTTCCGATGTTTTTCCATCTACCCAATAAACAGTGTGTCTTGTTTCTCCCATCTCTCCCCCAGGAATGTAATAATCCTTGTTGCAATGCTTCTAATTGCTCTCTGAAGCCTGGTGCTGAGTGTGCTCATGGCACTTGCTGTCACCTCTGCAAGGTGGGGTCACTTGGTTTCTCTCTGTACAACACTACAAATAAAGGATTGCTTTTCTGTTTATTGGACAATAACTAAGAAGTAGAGGCAGGGGGCATATTCAATCTGGGATCGGTTTGCATGTTAGGTTCTGTGAATGTGAGAGTGGATTCACAATTCTCTTTGGAAACTCAGGTATAAAAGGCAGGCATCTTTAAATGGAAGAATACATACATGAGACAGTGATCATACATGCAAACTATATTGCATACATAGCCATAGACCATCAAAATACAAAATACAAATTCAAATACCTGGCTTTCCTTCTAAGAAATACACAGATAGCAAACATAAGGTATTCAAGCCCTCTCTTCTGCATTCATTGCAGGGAAACCTGGCCATTTAAACATGCACACACCATTCATATTTGGCAGTGTCACATTTGTGTTTTGCTCTCATCTGGCCAGAGTTTTCTTGAAATGCCTTCTGTTACCATTGGACTGAAACCTACAGGTGTTTGTATGCCTGGGGAAGACTGTGAAAGAGCCACCGAGTTTCTCCTCTTCTGTATCCTCTGGGAAACCCTCCCTGCCTCGCTGTTTTGGTTTATGCTGGGGCTGCCTTGTGATTGTGCTAGTTAGCAACTGCAAGTGGAAAGCTTGCCTTTCAAAGCAGGCAACTGGCCTGGCTGGGACTGGAGTGAAGCCTTCCTGCCTGGTTGTATTACCAGTTACTGGTATCTCTTTTTGGTGTGTGCAGTGTGTGCCTCAGCTCTAGAAAGACCAGACATGCACTTAGGATAGAGCACAGAGGCTGTTCTTCTAAGGAGAATTAAACTGTCTCGTGTCTCAGTTAATAGCTTTCTATTCTGCATTATACTGCACACAGCTGAATTCCTTTACCAGCCAACTGACTGATCAAACGTCAAATGTGGGGCGAGGTAGGGTGGGGTGGAGATGCCTGGGTCTCACTTTACATCTCAGCTTTCCTAGTAAAATGTGGTTAAAATAGTCTTGGTATGTGTACTGCTTCCATGCTCCTCTCTGAGGGTCAACTCTCAGGATAATCAGGTGCCTGGTGGTTGCTTGAAGGTGCTGTCCATGTTGGCTCTGTGGTTTGTGGCCAGCTCACCATGTGCAGTCATTTATGTGCAAGGTCCACCTTTTTACATACAAGTGCAACATTTTAATCCTGCACATGGTGGCAGCTACATACATCTGTCGGGGTGCAGGCATGGAGCCAGCAAACACAGCCATGTCAAGCAGTCACCATATCACATCTCCAACGATGGTGAGAAGCAGCTGTTAGGCTGCTTCATTGTGATTTTTGTGAACAGAAATTCTTCTTTTCAGTCCTGTCATTGTGTTGAAACTAGTGGCCTTCATGTTTTGCCAGCACAGCAGTATATTCCAGGCACTCTACAGACTGCAGAAATTGACTGCTTGCTGCCCTCTCCGTCTAACCTGGAACTGTCTCCTCTGGCTTGGCTTGTATCCTTCCCCAGCAGGACTGCAAGGTCTGCTGGTTTGGGGGAGTGCCCTGGGCAGCTGCAGCCACTCATGCAGATGGACTATAGTCTCAGCGGGGCCTAATCCTGATGTTACTATTTCCAACAGCCTCTTGGAGACAGCTGTTTCTGCAAAGGGATTGGGGGCCTGATGTCAAGCTCTGTACCTCTCCCCACGCTCCCTCTCTCATCAATCTGCCTCCCTGTAGTAGAGTCTGGACTCGGAGATGACACAGAGAGCAAGGGAGATGAGGAAAGGTGGGAAAGGGGGCATGGCTGTGAGGGGGCATGGTGTGACTATCATGAAGGGATCCTGCACTTCTCAATTTGCCACAACACTACTGGTAGCAGAAGCTCCTCAGTGTCTCAGGCAGAGGACTTCACCAGCCCTACTGTCTTAGTGAGATCATGTTTTAAAAACTGGAGATATTGGGGATTGAACATAGGAAGATATGGGCCATGAGGACCAAGGATATAGTATCAGGCACAGTGGGACAGTGCTATGGAGCCACCATCCTGACACTGGCACTGCTTCCACTTACCGGGATGATGCAGCAACAAGGTTGCAGAAATATCAGATTTACAGAATAGGTGCCCTAGGCATACTTGTTCAAACTTGTACTCTAAAGAATCATTCACATCAACATTTTAGCAGATGGGGTGACCAATAGGTCAAAAGATTAACCTGTACACTCAGGTCATCAGATGGGCTTTCCTGAGCTCTAACCCTGACACAACTCTTTTTAATTTCTTCTCTTTGCTTTAGTTGATTTCACCAGGAACACTTTGCCGGGAACAAGCTAGACCATGTGACCTTCCAGAATATTGTACAGGCAAATCTCCATTCTGCCCTGCAAACTTCTACCAATTGGATGGTACTCCATGTGCAAGCGGCAAAGCATATTGCTACAGTGGAATGTGCCTCACATATGAACAGCAGTGCTTGCAGCTCTGGGGACATGGTAAGGGAGGCTATTTTCTGAGAAGGTAATGTGATTAAATTGTGGGGAGGGGGGCTTGGAAATTTGTAGGGTCTAGGGGAGTAAAGGAGTAAATTGTTCCTGTGCTGATACCCTGGGCTTGAGGGATCTAGCTCAAGGAGCAGGGAAAAGGATACTTGGGACATGGACTTCAGTCTCCACCAAGTGAGTCAGCTGTGGCCAGATACTGTGACCAGATGCAATAGACAACAGGATTTGTGAGCTATTAATAGTTGAATAGAGGGAATTTTAGCATGAGCAGATTCGCATATCACAGTGCTATAGGTCTGAGAAAAATGCATCTGCTGAAATTCCATCTACTTCACAGTCCTATCCTCAGTTACATACGATCACCCTAATAGGGCCTTACCCTCCTTGTGGCAGGTTGCCAAGCAACCAGGTAGAATGATGAAAACCATTTATCTTACTCTACCAGTGATTTTCTGTCCAAATTGTCAAATATTGAACTTCTTGGTCTCTGAAAATTATAAAAGAAATTGCCTTTAAAATGCGTGTGGTTTTAGCAGACAATATTATCTAGGAGGTTTTTTTTCTTCCATGTTCTTGTCTATGACATGTTTAATATGGGGAGTAACCTTTCAAGTTTTCTTCATAACTCTAAGGACTAGAACACCTCTTTTTAAAAGTAGTATGACATTCTTGTGATTTTATCACAAGTCCACAAGAAAAGTAAGCTGTACGTGGGCCACATGATATATATTTTACAATTCTGCTTTTTCCATCAGTTTGCTGACCGCCACACTAGTCTATGTCACAGGAAGTTTGATATTGGTGACTTATCTCAGATGGCTAAGGCTGCAATCCAATACACACTTACCTGGGAGTAAGTTCCATTGAACCCAATGGAGCTTACTTCTGAGTAGAGGTATATTGGATTGCAGCCCTAGTCTCTAGAGAAAGATTTTCTCTCTCTTTTTTTTCTTTTTGCTCTTTTCACCTGGAAAAAAAAGATAGTGATGGGTTCACATCCAATGTCATGGTTGAAAGTAAGTGGGTGGCAGATTTGGGTAAGCTACTCTCTCCCACAGAAATCAGTAGCAATGAATCTCTTCCATACAGGAGCAAGGCCAGCACCTGACCTCTGCTTTGAGAGGGTTAATGTTGCAGGAGATTCCTATGGGAACTGTGGGAAGGATAACAGTGGCCGATACAGGAAGTGCGATACAAGGTAGAAAGCAGATCCAACTATTCTGTGTGGGATGGGATACTTCTGAGTCCTCACCAGTTAAAGGCTGAATGATTAATCAGTTAAATTAATCAGTTCTGTACCCTGACTGGCAAAAGATGACTTTTGGTCCCCTGGCAATTTTGTTAGGTTATTTAAATAAAATTCCTTATTTTAAGTATTTTAGTGAAAGTCCACATCACTGTTGGCTCCCAGTCAGTGTGGCAGTGGAATCTTTGGACAGCTCCTTGAAAGTTTAGACTAAAACTTGGAGCAGAATCCACTGTTCCACTGACATGCAGTCACCAGCTGCCACGGCTTCATACTATATGCCTCTGCTGCTTTTTGTGGGTGTGTGGTTCACATCTGGGTAGAACTGCAGTATAACTAGTGGGTAAGCACCCCACCTGCTGTGTGACATGGAAGTGGAGGTACTTATTCGTGAGTAAATCTGACACCTGGAAAAGAGCCCCTTGCCAGCCATCATAGGTGCCACCTGAGGAAAGTTTGCAACAGAGCTGCTAAGGAGGACACAGCAGGCTTGGGTGCTTACTCAGGAGAAACTCTAATGAGAAACCTATTTTCTCACAATGAAGCTTGAGCGCGTAATGGCAATCAGTGACTTCTTCTAGGTGGTCCCAAGACATATCAGGGGAAAAACTGATGCAAACACACCATCAGTTGCTGCTGAGGCTCAAACTTAGATGTGACTTTAAGTACATTTCTAAATCCCGTGCTTGGGACTGGCTCCATAGTTTTCTCTTCAAAAAGCAGCCATGAAGAGTCCCTGAACTGGAGCAGGAGAGAAGAATTTATGTATTTGAGGCCTAAAGCAGTTTGGGGGTGATTTTTGTGGGGAATCATCAAAGGTGGAAAGGATCGAATCCATCTACACTGTGATCCCGGTCTGAATTGGGATCTCACACTCAAAGAAAGAGGCATGGCTAATTCCAAACACAGGATATAAAAATGCACATCATCATTTTCAGTTTGACTTGCAGTCCTAAACATGCTTACCTGCAAGTGAATCAATAGTCTCTGAGATACACAGGGGCCACACCTGTAAGGGCTTTATAGGTCAAAACTAGCACCTGGGATAGTTCCAGAAAATATTGGGAAGTTGCTTTGAGCGCATATATAATGTGCTCCTAAAGATATCTGTCTGCCAAGAAATGGGTCACCACATTCTGCGTGAACTGAACTTCCCTCATTGGCAGCCTCACATACAGCACATGATAATAATCTAGCCTTGAGTTTAATAAGCATGAATTATGGTCATCAGCTCCTGATCACACAGAAAGTTCTGAGTCCCAAATCTGCGCGCTTTGTAGGATGGAAATGATGGATTGTTTCATGTGAGGAAAATCTGAAAGTTTGGCCAGAAGGCTTAGATTAACATGCACTCTCTTCTCTTCCCAGAGATGCTAAGTGTGGCAAGATACAATGCCAGAGTTCTGCTTCCAAGCCTCTAGAGTCCAGCGCTGTTGCTATTGACACAACTATTGTATTCAACGGAAGGAAAATACACTGTCGTGGAACTCACGTATACCGAAATGAAAAGGATGAAGGGGATATGTTAGACCCAGGCCTTGTGATGGCAGGAACAAAGTGTGGCGACAGTCATGTAAGTGCAGGTTGCCTACAGCACTCTTGCATCTTTTTCATCTGTATACTTTGAAGACAGCTCAGTTGGTTTGTATTCAAAGTGGTTGAATGCCACAATTTTTTCAGAGGTTTGATACTGGCTTGAAAAAGCAAAAATAAGTGGAGCTCTTTTCAGAATGATTGAGCAGATGTGCTTGTTGGAAAGCAGCTTAGTATGAGAGGGAATGCCCCAACCCCCAAATCATTCCCTTGTACCATTCTGCTCTGGGGCTAAAACTGTCCTCCCATACCCAATACAAGGGAGTGCTGTGAGGCTTGAAGCTGCTTGCATTTCACCACCATGTCAAAAATTGGGTGCATCACCACAGACCTATGAAAGGCAAAGAATTCTCGTTTGTCCTCATACCACCAACATGCCAGAAGGGGAAATTCCCCCCTCCCAACAATAATACTCAGTTCTTGCAATTCCTGCACCACCTATTGACTTCTGTTAGTCCCACTACTACTGCCTCAGCAGCTATCAAGAGCAGCAGTATTGCCTATGGGGTGGCTACTGGAGTTAGCAACAGACTTTGGGACTTCTCAGGCAAGGTCTAAGCAATGGCATGCAGCTTTGACTATTCCCCAGCCTATATTTTTTGTACCCCAAGCATTTCATAGTATTCCTTCAGTATTAGTTTGAACACCTGTCTTTCTCCTACAGGTTTGCTTTGAGGGACGCTGTAGGAATACGTCCTTCTTTGATACAGGAGACTGTGGGAAGAAGTGCAATGGCCATGGGGTAGGTACCTTGGTTTCTGGCTTCTTAATCAGACACTGTGTGGTTTTATCTTTGTTGCTTGCCCATTCACTTAGCAATTTTTTATTTTATTTTTTGGTATGCAGAAAACTACACAAATAGCAGTTAAAGCAGAAAGATTATGGGTGATGTATATGAGTCATATTCAGAGTAGACCCATTGCAATAAATGGATTTTCCTATGATAGCGGCAGCCAACATGGTGCCCTCCAGATGTTGTGGACTACAACTCCCATCAGCACCAGCCAGTCTGGCCCACAGACAGATATGATGGGAGCTGTAGTGCCTAATGCAGTAGAGGTCAGTGGGGCAGGGTGGGCTGGGGCTGTGCTGCTTACCTGGCTTTCCAATGTGGAGGAATGCTGCCAGTTACCGAGAGGGAGATGAGGCGGCAGCAAGGCCACTGCAGTGTGGACACAGCAGTGGACGCATCAGATTGGCTCCACCACTGTGCCCGCATCACCCTCCTTACTGTCTCACCCCTATCCCTCTCAGTAATTGGCAACGACTCTGGCATTGGGAAGCCAGGTAAATGGCACAAGCTCGCCCTGCCCTGCTCTGCTGACTGCCACTGACCGAATGGTAGAGCTGGCCCTAGATGTGCTTCCAGGGGGACTTAACAGGAGGTTGCTGGAGCTCCCCTCCCAAATTACAATAGATGTTGAATTGAAGTCTTTCTGGATTTGCTAGATGTAGAAGGAAGGGCTGTTGAGTGTTATGTTGAACTCAAAAACCACAAGTTGTGTGTTTGCTTTTCTTAAGCTGCAGTGCAGCATAAGAGAAGATGCTATCCCCATCCATCACGGCCAGACAATGTCACAGAGAACATCTGCTGGGAAGTTAAAAATAGTGGGGAGTCATTTTGGTCCCACTTCAGGAATGTGCATATATCCCGGTATACTTTTGAAGGGTGGAAATATATCCTTTGGAACTTGGCTGGTAGAAATGAAAAGAATTTTCAAACACACTGCATTTCTTGGGAAGGCTGGTTGGTATTAGCACTGATTATCGAGGAGAATATTCTTCATATAGATCTAGAGTTTTATAAATGCTGAGTTCCAACAGTTGTCAATGGAAGATGCAAGTGCTTTTTACAGATTAACCTCCCCCCCTCCATGTTTTTACATTGGAATGATCATGGTATTTCATGTTTATGCTAACTAGGAAAGGGTGATGGTACATTTCCTAATTGTTATCTCTACAGATTTGCAACAACAACCAGAACTGTCATTGTTTCAGTGGATGGGCACCTCCATTTTGCAATAAACCTGGGAATGGAGGAAGCCTGGACAGTGGGCCCATGCCTCAAGAAAGTGAGCATGACTCCTGTTATATGGAGAAATTAAGGAAATCTGAATGGAGGGAGGGACTTGGGACAAGGGAATTAGGGTGACCAGGTGCAATGGAGGACAAGAGCATCTGTACTTGTATAGTTGAATGGAAAGGGGAATTTGCCAGATGAAGTTTTTGTCATGGCCCCAGAATCCAGCAGCAATCAAGACACTGAGTCGGAGGCTGCAGAATCTCCAACCAGGGAGCTAGACCAGGTTCAAGGTTCTGAATCTGCTGCTGGAGATTGGGAGACCATTGAGTCTGAGTCAGATAGATAGGAGCCCACAGAACAACCTCCCATTATTGCCAGGGCCTGAGCCTGAGGAACCAAATGCCTCCCATAGGGCCTCATCTATCCAGCGGTTGTCTTCAGGCATTGCCCTTTAAGAATCTAAGTTATCCACAAGGGTGCAGAGGCTGAAAGGCTCTGTCTGCTGGACCAAGTTGCTCACTTGGAGCTGTCTGTGGTCCTGCAACTCCTGACCTGTGGAATTTGGCATCAGCGCAAACAGGACAGTTTTTCCGATCTGTGCAATGTTGTGATGAAACAAGAAGCACTTACTGAAATTCCCTCTTCCACTCAACTACTAAAAATATTAGAAGCCTGTCCTCTAGGTTGCTGCATCTGATCACCTTGGAATGGGGAAGAATTATGTGAAAGGAGGACTTCAATGACATCATTGATTTGGCTCTTTTCCCTGTCAGGTCCTGTTCCAGTCATAATAGGAGTCCTTTCCATCTTGCTTCTGACTGTAATTGGAATTGCTTTTTGCTGTTATAAATGGAGAGCCAGGCTTGTGCCACTAAAGCAGGCTTTCATTCCTCCAAAGAAACTGCATCAGTTCAGGTGAGTATTTATAGTATGGCAGTAATGGATGTATTTCCATTTCTGATGCTAAATAAGCCTGGTATTGGTTATAAGGACACCTACAACTGCCATGCACACCACTCAAGTGTCTGGGAGGAAGGGAAGGACACATATTTAGGGTTGCATTCCATTGGCGCAAGGGTTTCTGCTTGCGCAACAGAATGCTCTTCCCCTGCATACCCCCTCAATCAGATCTAGGGGTGCCCGCAACCCTTTGGAGCAGATTTGGTGAGGATGTGGGGCACATGCAGGGGGAGGAGGGGGAAGTCCTGTTACGCAAGTGGAAATCCTTGAGCTGACGGGATGCATTAGTTGAATATTGCCCATACTGATAAACAAATATATCTCTTGCATCTGCAACCATGAGCATATAGATACTGAAAAGGCAAGATACTTATTTCTTTCTCTTTTGTGAAATTCCAATTACTTTCCCCCTTGACCATTCAGTGCTCATCATGTAGAGACTACCTGTTGGAAAATTTAGTCAGTGGACTCAATGTCCATAAATGAGCCTGGAAAATTGCAGTTCAGTTAAGCAGTATGTTGGCCTCTTGCAAAAATCTTATTGACTCATGTGATGTGCTCCTTAAATAATTTAGATTGCTTGGGTTGGTTGGTTTTTTAAAATGATTTTGACTCTGCTATCTGTAATCACTAAATATATACCATGAGAAGCAGCTTCTTTGTAATTCTCATTTCCTGCTGTTGTTTCCAAACAGTAGTACCTCTCCTCCCATTCAGAGTGATGTGACTGGTCATGCCAACCCAGCTTTCAAGCTGAAAACCCCACAGGAACAAAGAAAGGTACCTGAAAATTGGAACTACTTGCAGCTGCGGGATTGAATAATGCCTTACCTTCTCCGTATTGCTAACCCAGTACTGATCTATGCTGATAATTCCCTATGGTTGTAAAACATGTGATACAAAGAAATGCCATAGTTATATAACAACTTCTGCTGTTATATTCTAAAGACACAAGATGAAAGAGATTGTTTGGGGGACCATGTTGGGTTTTCAAGAACACCTTTTTCTCATTGTAAATGTTTGCTTGCAAGCATTTGATCCAGCATAATTATGTTAATATTAGTGTTTTTAAAAATGAATTTGTATTGCTTATAATAGACGTAAGCCACCCTAAGGGTGGAGCCAAGTGGTGGGGCAGAAATTACAAAAATCAATTAGCACAAGGAGTGCACAGAGAATAAAATGTGTATGGGACTAGTGCTGACTTGGTCAGTAAATAATATTGGCAGCATTCATACTGGGCCATTTAGAGTGTCTGAGAAAGGAACCTAGACAATGCACGTGCAGCGATGGTTTTAGAAACATCACCTGCTCTTTATGTGATTTGCAAGCAGGCTACTGGTATACAGAATATCCCTCCAAAACCTGAAGTGCTCTACTGTGAGCCACCTCCAGAATTCAAAATTCACGTACAGCCCCCACCGCCGCCGCCGCCGCCACCTGCTCTCCCAGCTAACCACACAAAGGAGCTTCCCGTTCTGGGGTATCAGAGCAAAGTAAAGAATTTTCCAAAACGAACTCCTCCAAGCAGGCCAGCACCACCAGCTCCAAAGGTCATTGTTCCTCAGGTGAGAATTTCTATGTAGACAGAGATCTTTGCACTGGTGGCAATAGAGTGACTAAATGAATTCATGGTGCCTCAGAGCTGCTTAGGGGAAGGACCAGAGACCCATGGTGGAGCATCTGATTGCATGCAGGAGGTCCCAGGTTCAATCCAGGCATCTCCAGGTAGGGCTAGAGAGAACTTTGCCAGAAACCCCAGACAGCTGCTGCTAGTCAGTGCAGACGAAGCTGAGCTACATGGGCCAATGGTCTGACAATATAAGGCAGCTGCCTATATTCTTGTGTTTTTGGCATCACCAGTGGCAGGCCCGCCCTTAGCATGTGCGTGGCCCGGGGCAAAAGCATAGTTGGGGGCCCCCCACATTCTTGTTCTCTCTATATTATATATATATATAGTAAAATTTATTAATATTTTACTGTTCTTATATTTGTGTGTACATCACCTTGTAATACTATATGAAAGGAGATATAATAAAGCACTTTGAAGTGAACACCAAAGTGACACCACAATATATATTTTCCATAGAATAGAATAGTAGAGTTGGAAGGGGTCTATAAGGCCATCAAGTCCAACCCCCTGCTCAATGCACTTTTTATCATTATTAACATGTCTTAAACACCTTCTCAGCCAAATGGTGCTCAAGGCTAGGTATAATCTTTCTAAAGACATAGTAAACTGCCCAAAACAACATAGTAGTGAAGGAGGAAGAGGTCACTCTAGCACAATCAGAAGAATCTGGCAAATGCCTTTATTATTATTTATTTAACCTTTTGGGTAGTTCTAGTGCTAGCTCAGATTGGATCCAATATATTTTTGTTTGGAGTATCAATAGTATTTATATAATTTATATCCCACTTTTTCAGATGAATGTGCAAAAGCAGCTCATAAATTTCTAAAGTAAGACATTAAACTGAAACATTTTTTCAGAATTGAAACAGATTTAAAAGCAGTTGTAGGGTAAAAACGCATCACCGATGCAGTTCTAAACACACATACGACCCCTGAGGTAAATGGGACTTACAGCTGAGTCAAACCTGCTTTAGGTTTCTACTATTTCCATCCATGTTAGTCTGCTTACACCAAGTCAGACTATTGGTCCATCTTCTTCTGTATCATCCACACTGATCAGCGACAGCTGTCCAGGATTCAGGCAGGAAGTCTCCCCAGCCCTACCCAGAAATGGGAAGGATTGCACCAAAGACCTTCTGCATGCAAAGCAGGTGCTTGATCACTGCACTACATTTTTATTTCTTTACACTGCATTTCACAATGATGATTTATTTCATTATTCATCTCTTTATTATTTATACTTATAACCCACCTTTCACAGAATGGTCCCAGGGTGTGCTACATAAAATGATTAAGTATCATGATAAAATCACCACCACCACACATGAACATGCTACAGTCTAGCTCTGCCTTCCTCAGTCTGGTGCCCTCCTGATTTTTTTGGGACTCCAGCTCTCATCGCCATGCTATATATGGAAAGCATTTATTTTATTTTACAGCACTATTCATGTCATGATATTTCTGCTCTTTTACAGATATGTTTTCATAGCACATTTTGACCTTCTACACCCAGGGCAGATATCCTGGACACTCTATGTATTAAATGTTTTTATATGGTTTCTTAGATGTTTTTAATTGTTTTAAGACATTTTAGATGGTTTTAATTGTTTTAAATAGGGTTTGTTTTATTTTAAATGTATTGTTTTACCAATTTGATGTTTGCCATCCTAGGCTCCTTTGGGGGGAAAGGTGGGGTGCAAATTTAATGAATGCATTAGTCATAACAAATTTAAGCCCCATTCCTTTCCAAGTGCCTCAGCAAGCAGTCATTCACTTTAGCTGGATGATTGCAACTGGCTATACTGGGATACAGAAAATCTCCCTTTACCTTTGTTTTTTTGTAAGATAGCTAAAGCAACTCTAACCAGTGTTTTCCATCCCTATATTTTTCATATAGCATTTTTTGAAGCAGCCCACCTGCTCGCTCGCCCGCCCGCATGCACACACAACTTAAAATTATTTTCACCAAGCGCAGGGCCCCTCAAAGTGCGGGGCCTGGGGCAACTGCCCCGCTTCCCGGTGCCTAGGGGCGCCGCTGACCAGTGGTACATATTAGTGAATGGGTGCGGGTGAAACTTTGGTATGGTTATATCTGTTTCAGTGCAGTTGGTAGAAGCAGGGCAGGCCTTCCCCTCCTGCACAAGTCATGGGTTCCTCGTTGCTCATCTGCTGTGCCCACTGGCCTGTGCGTGTTGTTGTTTAATGCCAGATCGGTACATAATAAGACCACTCTCATCCATGACTTGATTGTGGATGAAGGTGCCAATTTGGTGTGCATTTCCAAGACCTGGGTGGGTGAGCTTGGAGGAGTTTCTGACCCAACTTTGCCCACCTGGATACTTGGTGCAGCACCAGCACAGGGACGGTGGGGGGGAGGAGTTGCTGTGGTCTACAGAACTTCCATCTCTTTCACCAGGAAACTGTCTTGGAGCTGGCTGTGAAGGCCTGCACCTGGTGTTTGGCTGAGGAGACAGTAAACTAGGGTTGCTGCTGGTGTACCATCCACCCTGCTGCCCGGCAGCTTCTCTGACCGAGCTGGTGGAGGTCATCTCGGCTGTGGCATTGGAGGAGCCCAGAATGATAGTGCTGGATGATTTCAATGTCCATGCTGAGGCTGCCTCTAGTGTTCCGGCTCGGGACTTCATGGTCTCCATAACAACCATGGGGCTGTCTCAAGTTGTTATTGGCCCAACACGTAGGGCAGGGCACACCCTTGACTTGGTTTTTGCTCCAGATGGAGGAAGGGATGATCTGGAGATGGGGGTGTGTGGATGTCACCCCATTGTCATGGTCAGATCACTTCCTGGTGAAATTTAGACTTATGGCTCCGATCCTTCCCTGCAGGGGCGGTGGACAGATTAAGATGGTCGGCCCCTGGGGCCTAATGGAATCCACTGGATTCCTGAATGCCCTGGGGGAGTTCCCAGTAGATAGAGCAGGTGACCCTGTTGAAGCCCTTGTCATGCTGTGGAACAGCGAGGAGCATCGGGCTCTTGGCATGGTTGCCCCCAAGCGCCCTCTCTGGCACTGTGGAGCCCGGCTTGCACCTTGGTACACCAGTGAGCTAAGGGCAATGAAACAGGCTGGATGACTGCTAGAGCGCAAGTGGAGAAAGACGTGCTGTGAGGCTGATCGGGCATGAGTAAAACATCACAACCATGCCTACTGTGTGGTGGTGAGGTGGCAAAGAAGGCCCACTTCTCTGCCTCCATCACATCCTCAAGTAGCCGTCCAGTGGAGCTTTTCCATATTGTCAGGGGTCTGTTGACATCAACTCCAGGAAATGGAGTTTTAGACCCTTTGGAGGCCCACTGTGAATTGTTTGCAAGGCACTTTGAAGGTAAAGTTGCTCGCCTCCGTAGCAGTCTTGATGCCCCCTCTACATCTACTGTAGCCCCAATGAGGTGTCTGGTGCAACGTCTGCTGAAACTTCTTGGGAATGGTTTCAGTTGATGTGGCCTGATGACGTGGACAAGGTGCTTGCAATGATGTGGTCAGCAACATGTCCTCTTGACCCTTGCCCTTCTTGGCTTATTAAAGCTTGCCGAGGGGGTTTGACCGAGTGGATCCAGAGTGTGGTCAACGCATCATTGCAAGAGGGAGTGGTTCCAGCCACCTTGAAAGAGACAGTGATCCAACCACTCCTGAAAAAGCCCACCCGGGACCCATTGGTTTGTGACAACTACCGACTGGTTGCAAATACCCCCTTTTTAGGGAAGGTGATTGAGAGGGTTGTGGCGCAGCAACTGCAAGTACTCTTGGATGAAACAGATTATCTTGACCCATCCCAGTCTGGGTTCAGGCCTGGTTATGGGACTGAATTGGCCTTGGTTGCCCTGATGGATGACCTTTATCGGAGAAGGACAGGGGGAGTGCGACCCTGTTATTCTTACTTGATCTCTCAGCAGCTTTTGACACCATTCACCATGGTATCCTTCTGGGCTGACTTGGTGAGCTGGGTATTGGAGGAACTGTTTTACATCTATCTCCAAGGTCACTCTCAGAGAAGAACATTGGGTGACTTTCTTTCGGCCCCCTGGCAGCTGTGCTGTGGGGTGCTGCAGGTTACCATCTTGTCCCCCATGCTGTTTAACATCTATATGAAGCCCTTGGAAGCAGTCATCAGGAGCTTTGGGGTGAGGTGTCAGCAGTATGCTGATGATACCCAGCTCTATTTCTCTGTAACATCTAAATCAGGCTGTGCAAGCCCTGGACCACTGCCTGGACTCGGTGGTGGGCTGGAGGAGGGCCAATAAACTGAATCCTAGTAAGACGGAGGCACTGTGGGTTGGTGGTTCCCGACTTTGGATAATTGGTCAGTTGCCTGCTTTGGACGGAGTCATACTCCCTCTGAAAGAGCAGGTCCATAGCCTGGGGGTGCTCCTGGAACCATCTTTGTTGCTAGAGGCCCAGGTGACCTCATTGGCTAGGAGTGCCTTTTACCAGCTTTGGCTGGTGAGACAGCTTCTGTTTCTGGACCGGGATAGCCTGACCACTGTTGTCCATGCACTGGTAACCTCCAGGCTGGATTACTCTAATGCGCTCTATGTGGGGCTGCCTTTGAGGTTGGTCTGGAAGCTTCAGTTGGTGCAAAATGCAGCAGCAAGACTGTTCACTGGGGCAGGGTATCGCCAACATGTCACCCTGCTGCTGAAATAATTGCACTGGCTGCCCATTTGCTACAGGGCGAAGTTCAAGGTTCTAGTTTTGGTTTACGAAGCCCTATACAGCTCAGGACCAGGATACCTGAAAGACCATCCTACCCCTTATATGCCCAGTTGATCACTGCGCTCTGCAGGTGAGGGCCTCTTGCAGATACCATCTTATCAGGAGGTTTGTTCTGCACAATATAGGAAACGGACCTTAGTGTGGCAGCACCTACCCTGTGGAATTCCCTCCCCTTGAATATTAGGCAGACGCCATCTCTGCTATATTTTCGGCGCCTTTTGAAGACTTTCCTCTTTCAACAAGCCTTTTAGGTTGAGACCTATCCCAGTCTGCATCTGTGTTAGAATTGTTTAATATGTTTTTTAATAATGTTTTAAAACCTTTTTTGAAGTAGTTTTTTAAAAATGTTTTTAACGCTGTTTTGTTTTAATGTATTTTAAGATCTGTTTTTATGATGTTTTAAAGTGTTTTTAGTGCTTTGTTTGCCGCCCTGGGCTCCTGCTGGGAGGAAGGATGGGATACAAATAAAATAAATAAATAAATAAATTTAATAATAATAATAATAATAACATATGCAAGCACTGAAAGAGACAGATGTATAGTTATGTTGACATAATTCTGATTTCTTGTCATTGCTGGTGCAAGGTCACCCAGGGCCGGTTCTAAAGGGCGGCCAGGTGGGGCACTGGCCCAAGGGCCCCTGGAGCTATAGGGGGCACTCCACTCTCCTTCTGCGATCAGCGGAAGCATACGTGGACCGCCATCCCCCCCCCTTTACCTACCATTCTGTTTTTTTTTGCGGTGCACAGATTTGCCATCAATCAAGATGGCGGCTGAGGTTTCCTTAAGGGGCTGAAGCCTCTGTTGCCATCTTGGCTGATGGCATGCATGCGTGCTACACTCGCGGATTGCTGCCATCAACAAAGATGGCGGCAGAGGCTTCAGCCCCTTAGGGAAACCTCGGCCGCCATCTTCATTGATGGCAAACCTGCACAAGCCGCAAAAAACAATGGAAAGGTAGGTGAAGCGGGGGAATAGCGGGGGGATGGTGGGCGGTGCAGAAGCTCCTGTCTTGTGGTCTGTGGATGCTTAAGTTCTGCAAATTGCAGAGGGGCCCAGGGCAGGCTGGTACCCAAGGGCCCCGGCATGCCTGGGGCTGGCCCTGAGGTCACCCTTCACTGGGGTTGATTTCCTTGGAGGGGGAATAGTTTCCTTTCTCAAATATTGGCTTCTGCTCTGTATAAAGAGCTGACTGTACTAGTCAGGAAGGTTCCAGACTTGATCAGAAGCATTTTCCCTTCAAGCCAGCTTCACTCAGAATTCCAAACTGGTCAATCAGCTTGTGATGTTTCCAAGGTGTGTCCAACGGAAATGCTTTGCTATGGGCAGTCCGACAAGGTGTATTCCAATCAAACAATAAAGATGCGTACAGTTGGGTGCAAATTCGTTTGAAACTACACCCAGACAAAATGGTCTTGCTGCTTTTGAAGGCACTAGTGTTAATGTAGCTGTAGACTCTGCAAGAAAGTGAATTGCTTCAAGCCACCATATGAGCTTCATGGTTCCCCCCACTCCAGCTGGCATGCATTGCTCTGCCCAAACAGCATTTTCATTCTCATGTCCTCTGTCTCTCTGTCTCATGAATTAGGCCCAAGCCTAGTTATATGCACTTGCATGTAACAGTAGCCCTATATGGGCCACTTAGGTAAGGAAAAGTCATTTCTGCTGGAGGCAATTAGGAGTGAAGATGTGGCAAGGGAAGGACACTTAAACCTTTTGTTTGTCTGCTGTTAACCACTCCAAATCACCCTCTCACCTTAGCATCAGCCCCTTAGGGAAACCTCCACTCCATCTTGGTTGATGGCAGGCATGCACACATAGTGCGCACATCATTTACAAAAGCAATCGAGGTAGATGGGGCATGTGTGGCCTGCACTAACTGTATTGGGGGGAGGTGCCTGGGAGCTCCCTCTCCACAATCCGCAGCAGGGTCGGGAGCTAATACTGATGCGGATCGCAAAACGGGAGCACTACCCTCCCACTTTAAGGAGCGGCCCCTCTGGGCTGAGGGCCTGGCTGCTCCCAAGGGCACTGGCCGCTCCCAAGAGGCCCCTCCCTAGATCTACAGGCTGGGGCTGGGGGGGGGTGGAGCTCTGCTATCCACAATGGGATCAGATTGCAAAGCGTTATTTGCAACCGCAAATCATGCCCTGCAACCCAACGCTTATCGCGGATCACTCCCAAGGGACCCCTGCCTAGGTCTACAGGCTGGAGAGGGATATGTGGAACTCCCCAATCCATGATGGTGGGAATTACACCCTGCAGCATGATGCAGGTGGCCATGGGGAGATGTGTTGGTGCCTGAGGGCCCACCCCGGCCTGCCCTCTTCTCCTTTGACAACTGAGATATATATACCTTATATACAGTATATATCCACCCTATTCTTCTGATGTAAATTGTTTTAATTGATTTTGAGATTTCATATTCTCTTGTAAATTGTTTTAACTGAATTTTAATATAGGATTTTTATATTGCTATAACTTGCCCTAGGGCCTTATGGTGAAGGGTAAAAAATCCAATTAATCAATAAGGGCCATAACATCATGCAGTGAAGAATCAGTCTGTTGATGTATTCATTTTTTTAAATTGTACCTACACAGTCATCTGTGAAAGATCCAGGTGCATGTGGGAATTATGGCAACACTGGGATATTAAAGTGAGCATCAAACATAGAATTTGTCTGTAGGCCCTAACTTTATCTAACTGGGCCAATGTTCAGTACATGTCACAAACGTGAGCAGATGGTCAGTGTTTCTCTGCCAGAAAGTATCTTCCTGTGTTTGGCATAACAAGAAGAAAAAGTTTGGTCTGTGTCAGATGGAAGCCATATTTGGGACACTATTTGGGTGCAGTTCATAAGAAAATAAAGTTACAATAGTCACCCTTCACCCTGCTTAGAATTGCTAGTGGACTGTGCTTTATATGAACTCAGTCCAAAATGTTAGGCAAATAGCAATTTTAATTTTTGCATATGTTTTCATGGCTAGATTTTTCTTTATACACACATGGCTCTCATTTCCTGTTGCTTAACATTTGTCACTCATATAACAGGAAACAGAGGGGTGCTATAGAAAGAAGTACCATAAATTATGGTCAATAATTTCTGGGGTCCTCAGATGCTCTTCAGTGGTGGGATTTTGAGTTTTGTCCAGCTTGGCCATTGGATTATTACAGCTTTTATAGATTTGTGATCATCATCATTATTATTTATTAATTAGTCATTTTTCTTCACAAAGTGAACCCAAAGCAACTTACAATCAATAAAAAGATTAAAGCCAAATTAAAAAATTAAAACCAATATAAAAAACTAAAACAGTTAAAAAATAAAAAGCACAGTACATGAAGGCAGTGGAACAACCCACCCCCTAAAGGAGGCTACAACATCAATAGCCCTCCAAAAGCCCTCCAAAGTTATGAGACGAATGCCTGGGAGAAAAGAAATGTTTTTGCCTAGCACCTAAAGATAGATAATGATGGCTCCAGGCATGTGTCCCTGGGGAGAGGGTTCCATAAATGGGCGACCACCACCAAGAAGACCTGATTTCATGTTGCCACTCTTCGCCTCCCTTGGAGGGGGCACATGAAGAAGGTCCTCAGATGCTGAACACAGGGTCTGGGTTGGTTCATATGGGGAGAGATAGTCCTTGAGCTATTCAGGTCCTGAGCTGTATAAGGCTTTATACACTGTAACTGACACTTTGAATTGAGCTGGGAAACTAATTAGTAGCTGTGTAGATATGCCAGAATTGATAACGTAAAGCAGAGCCCTGCCTAGATCATACTTTTCTGTTACAGGATACTTCCAGACCTCAAGCACCTCAGAAAGCTCTTCCTGCTAATCCAGTTCCTGCAAGCAACAGAGTTGGGCTGCCCAAGTTGACTACAGCACCAGTACCACTGCCACACGGTGTTGCAAGGAACAGAGGAGTGCATCGGGTGCTGACAGAGGTGAGGCACATAGGACAATAAAAGACAGAGACTCATGAAGCAAAACACTTCTGACTGGAAGTCTATCTAGTTGAATATCTAATCTTCAAGCTGTGGCCTCTTCTGCTGAGGTGGGAAATATGGAAGAAACAATGTACTAAAATGTACCTCTACAGCAATGGTGTTTTTAGTTCATGAAGCTGTGGATAAATGGGGGGGGGAATCCCATTGAGCTTTGGCTAGCTGCTAGTGGAAACAGCATGCTGAACTAAGACTGATGTTGGGTTGATCTAGCAAAATAATTCTTATATTCTTAGGATCCTAGTTCATCTGCTGTTGATGCCACAGTGTTGTTGCTTTCAGATATCACATCTTAGTCAACCCTGGGCAGCTCTGTATTTCATTATGGAGCAGGGAGTAGCTACACTGGATTGCTTCAGTAATATATAAAGGTGGTTCCAATGAATTAGGTTTTTTGGGTATATATTTTAAAAAGATGGTGTGAAAATTGGAGGGAGAAATTTCAATAATTTAAGATATGCAGACGATACCATACTGCTAGCAGAAACCAGTAATGATTTGAAACGAATGCTGATGAAAGTTCAAGAGGAAAGCACAAAAGCAGGACCACAGATGAATGTCAAAAACTCTAAAGTAATGACAACAGAAGATTTATGTAACTTTAAAGTTGACAATGAGCACATTGAACTTGTCAAGGATTATCAATACCTTGGCACATTCATTAACCAAAATGGAGACAATAGTCAAGAAATCAGAAGGCTAGGACTGGGGAGGGCAGCTGTGAGAGAACTAGAAAAGGTCCTCAAATGTAAAGATGTATCATTGAACACTAAAGTCAGGATCATTCAGACCATGGTATTCCCAATCTCTATGTATGGATGTGAAAGTTGGACAGTGAAAAAAGCAGGTAAGAGAAAAATCAACTCATTTGAAATGTGGTGTTGGAGGAGAGCTTTGCAGATACCATGGACTGAGAAAAAGACAAATAACTGGGTGTTATCGTACTTGGGGCACATAATGAGAAGACCTGATTCACTAGAAAAGACAATCGTGCTGTGAAAAACAGAAGGGAGTAGAAAAAGAGGAAGGCCAAACAAGAGATGGATTGATTCCATAAAGGAAGCCACAGACCTGAACTTACAAGATCTGAACAGGGTTGTTCATGACAGATGCTATTGGAGATCGCTGATTCATAGGGTTGCCATAAGTCATAATCGACTTGAAGGCACATAACAACAACAATTTTAAAAAGTCTTGGGCAGAATCTAAAGTTATGTGAATGGATTTCCATCTTCCACTCCTTCTCCTACTGCCCCCACAAAAAACAAATCTGCCCTGAAGAGTCTCACCAACTCCTTGGAGCGGATTTTGAGGGTGTACAAAGGGCTGCAGGAGGGAAGAGTGGAAAGTGAAGTCCTATTGGGTGAGCAGAAGCCCTCTCCACTGGTATAAGGACAGTATTTAGTACAACTAACAGTCTTTGAATTTAAATTAGAGATTAATAATAAAATCAGTGTTATGTGTTCTTTCCTCATGACTTGGTTTGTCCACATGTACAATCAAGACAAATAGTACATACACTCTGTTTTCATAAACTTCATAGTTGACTGAAGGTGTTAAACTGAGGGTTTTTTGGCAGAATTTTTCTTCATGTTGTTTTGATGCATCTTTTGCTTTCAACTGACTTGGTAGAGGCAGTAGTTATCATGCTGGTTCCAGGGTTAACATCTTATGAATCTGCATTATCAGCAGCATGAACACCAGTATAGAAGTGTGCCAGCCTGTGAGTTAACACAGAACTCATATGAAGCATAATTTTTTTTTAAAAAACAACCACCTTTGGCTGAGATCCTATAGTTAGGAGCAAGTCTTTTTATATTCAGTGGGCCTTATTTCTGAATAAACGCATATAGGATCAGGCTATAACTGTGAAGTGAAAACAGTTACAAGAAAATGAAATATTTGCGTTTAAGATATATTATTCCTATCTACTGACTCACCTAAACTCTTTTGCTCCTCTTATCTGGGTTAGCATCCATTGCTTAAATACTCCTAATCATTTCCTTTTCCCTAGAATTCAATGATGAAGAATGCTGAAGCTGTGAATACCCTGAAGTTTAGATATTAAAGGTCACCTTGCAGCTCTAACGTCCACACCAGTTCCTCATGGTTTGACCTGGGATTTCCCACGGGCTTTGTTTCCAGGAAGAAGCCATGTTGGTTGTGTGCAACTCTCAAATTCCTCTCCCAGTCTCACACGACTAGCTGAGACCAATTTCAGGACTGGCTTTAGCAAACATTTCTACCATCCTTGGCACAAGTAGATGCAATTCCCTTGGAAATGAGTGGCGACTCTGTGTATGCCAAGGTTAATGTGACCTGCTTTGCCTTTTGGATATTTGTTCCTTACAGGATTTACTTCTTTAAAATGGCACTGGTGTGTTATAGTGCAATATGCTGAAATGAGTGAGGGAAAATCTTTGATTCTCTGTCAATAATTCATAATTGTCTCAACAGAAGACAAACTATTTTAATCAACATCGAGACACTGATTCCTCCTCAGACCACCTATATGCTTTGTTACAACCATAGACTGTCCTATGGAGAAGATAATGTTGTGACTGCTCCCCCCCCCCTTGATATTACCTCATCTCCAAAATACTTTACATCACATGGAGAAGTTTTCTGATCCTGTGGAATTTTGCTATATACTGATTGTATTTCTTTCCCTCTGTTAAGGAATCTTCCAGAGTTCAGTGGCTAAAATTTTGCTGTTCTTATATGGGACTAACAGTCAGCTTCGCAGTCCCAAATATTTCTGGTTATCACTTTAAGCACTTGAAAGCATTGGCGGTATAAGTGTAATGAGTTCTTACTCTGCGTTCAACTTCCATCAGCCTCTGAAGTCTACACAGTCCTGTTTGCATGTGGTATCTTAACTTTAGCTTCTGTCTAGCTGCACACAATGCTGCGAGGACTTTGTGTTCCTATGACAACCTCCATGGTCCTGGCCTTTTTTGCCCTCCCCCCTCAACAGTGATGCCCAGTTGCCCCCCCCTGCCATTTCAGTGACACTGTACATATCCCTCTGCCCTACCCTCTCTGGCAGGTGACAGATGAGGTGTATACCATCAGAAATACTAAGATGAGGAGGACCATACCATCATAGATTCAGACTATTGACAGATACTTCTTAGATGATTTCTTTTCCTACTCTGAGATAAGTTTCATGTAGGGAAAAGCCCATAAACCATAATATATGGCAAGTGGTGCAAGAGTTTTTCTTTTGCTCCACGTATATAGTCTGATCCATACATGGAACTCTTCTGCCACACTTGATGCTTTTTCCCACATGGAAATTATCTCCACACAGAAAAATGTCACGTATTAAGCAGCCTCCATTTTTAGATTCTGGAATATTGAGCCTCAAGGCAGATGAGCAGAATTATTTGGGTGCCAAATACCTTTAGTTCTAGGGTTGTTCTATTTTGGAAGAACTAAAATAAATTCCCTGCCAATCAACCAAATATTAGCAAGACATTTTTGGATTTCCTATAATTAATTGCATTTAATGATCAATTCTATCATGCACAATCTGCACAGGTTCACTCAGTTTTTGTCGATCTGGAATGGGCTTGTTCACTCAGGAAATTATAAATCTTGGTTTATAATTTACACATGGCACTATCAAGGTTTTGGCTTATAGCTGATGCACAGGGTTGAATAATCCAATCCAGTCTTCCCCAAACTGGTGCCCTCCAGATGTTTTGGCCTACAACTCCCAACAACCCAAACTAGCACAGCTGTGCTGGATGGGGCTCTTGGGAGTTGTAATCCAAAACATCTGGAGGCTATCAGGTAGGGGAAGATTACTTTGGATCAATGTTGAATAATCTGGAAATAACCCTTGATTAAATCTCAGTGTAATTGAAATTCCCTTTGCATCTTTCTGATTTGGGGCTAGCGTAAAATGGATTAGCTATGGCAAATTTATGTTGTGAACAGCCCTCAAACAAGATACTGCTAATATAGAGGGGGAACTATATGTTGTTGCCCTGTTACCACAGTGGTTTGCTGTACCTTACAAGATTCAACAAAAATCCATAGGCTCTGTGCCTCTTTTTTGGGCTCTGCATTCCAATTCATCCATACTTACCTAATCATCTGTCTAATTAGGCATCCAGCACAGTTTATTCAGCTCAACAGAAAGTTTAACTTAACTCATGGTGCTTTTACCATTGGGCAGCTGATTGAAATCCAACTTTTCTATAACCGGAGACCATAGTGCATAAGTAACCCGAACTTCCAGTTATGTAGCTGCAACACTACCAATCTGAAGCTTTATAGATATTATCTCAGGTTTTATAGTGTTCGTGGTATTTCATTTGCCCTGTGGGATTTTTTTTTTTTTTGCAGATATGCTGGTGCTAAAAATGAAGAGGAACTGTTTTGTTTCTTACTATGAATGGATAGGAGACTTGAATCAAAACTGCCATGGCCAGCCTTAGAAAGCTATCTAGGTGCTGTTCATGCAGAGACATTCTGTTTTGTTGGCTGCAGTTCAAATTCTGCTTAAAAAAGAAAAAAAGCCTAAGCTTTCACTTTATGTTTGGTTGGCGTCTGTCAAGATGGGCCAGAGCAATCATAACCCAGCGGCTCACAATACTACTCCAAAGCTCAGCTGAGTACCCAACGTTCCTAGAATCTGCCTCCCCCCCTAATTGTGCATTAGCTCATGGGTAAATTAACTATGCAATTATCAAGTGGCATCTTAACTATGTATGTACCTACATTGGTCTCATATTACTGAATATTTATAACCATGGTCAAGTGCATTGGAGGTTCTTACCCAGATCCTCAGGTTATGTTGATAACTTTCTTCCAGTTCTAGCACAAAACTAGAGCCAGTCACTGGAAATATGATCGACACTTTTAAGTGTTTTCTAGCCTAGTTTAAAATATGTCAGAGGGTTGTGTGCATGTGTGTGGTTTTTTTTTTAAAAAAATCTCACACCAGCAGCCATTTATTTGAAGACAGAAAGCATGCATCTTAGAAAATATAGTGGCGCCTATCCCAGTCTCTGTCCTTTCAGGTTAAGTCTCCAGAGCTGTTAGCATAATATGATCAGTAATCGTCCATTCAGAACTGTGACAGGTGAAGACACAACAAATTTGTTCTGTAAATTTAGTACCTCCTTGAGTAAATTCTGAGCTTTGCCATTGGTTACAAGTTTTGGCTTAGATTGTCTCAGAATAAGAATAAGAAAAAATATTTAAAGCTGAAAAGTTCTCTTCCTTAAGGCGTGGCCAGCTGTCAAACAGGGCTTACTTAGAAGGTCCACAATAAAGAGATCAGCACCTGCTTTTCTCTCCATAATGGTGCAGAAATATGGCTGTGGGTTCTCCATCTTCACCTACCATGGTGTGAATATAAAATTTTGGCTACAGGAGATGGAGAGAGGAGGGAGGGTGGGTCACAGCTGCTGCAACGTGGAGGGAGTCCAGATTGGCCAAACTTTTTCTTTCCAGGGAGCTTCTAAAAGGGGCACATTCAGGTTTAGGAATTGCACCCTTGCCAATAACAAGGTCAGTAAGGGCTTCAGATAAATAGTTTTGTATTTTCATGTGTATGCTGAAATGATGGATTGGGAGAAAAACATTGTCGCTGCAATCCTGTGCTCACTTACCTAGGAGTAAGGCCTCTTGAATACAGTAGGATCTACTTCCAAGTAAGCACACACAGGACTGCATGCTGTGATTTTCATTTTCATTATCTTGGGAGGGCCTATGCACCATATGTCACCATTTTGTGTCTCACAGGTTTACAATATGATCTCTGTGCATCTATGCAAATACTTGAATAATGCAGTTTGTTGTGCCTTTTGCCTAGGTATGTTTAATAAATTTTGTGGTTATTTACTGTATCAAATCACTGAATGGAGGGCTGGCTTTGTTCTTGAGAGGTGGGGGGAGGACAGTGTTTGCACCACTTCGAGATGTTTACCTGTGCTACACATTAGGCAGATAGTCCTCCCATGTTGCACATTTCTGCCCCAAAGTAATTGAAATAGAATAAACCCAATAATTATTTCCCATGACCAGCGGAGGGCGCTGCAGTCCTAGTATCTAATTAGAAGCACTTTCCTTTCTTCCTCGCTGGTCACTGAGAACACATATAAAGCAATACAAAGAAGCAAACAAAATGAAAACAGAGGACCCTCACCTTTTAAAAGTTTATATAGCAAGATCTTTATTTTCCCTTTCCAAGTACAAATGAGTAGTGTTGAAATGTCATACACTCAAACTTGGGGGACACATACCAGTTGACCATCATAACTATTCATAAAGCTACATTGACCTTATTGAATTGTAAAATACATTCATTAGGAACAAAGATCTCAGGAGTTTAAAAATACCTTTGTAGATAATGAAGAGCACAGGCTTGTGCCACACAATTGTAGACTACTGTAGAGTTTTGGAGGATGCTCTCTCAACAAAGCTGATAACCTTCCTTGGTCTCAGATCTGTGGTGTGTGCTAATTTGAGATCGATTTCCTCCCTTTTCCAGATATTACTTGTAACACAGAAGACAGCATCAGTATCAAATCTAAATTCTCCAGTTGATACTGAAATGGTTCAGAGTTTCGTTCTAATGAGATGAACTTGGATGTACTTCAATCTCCATAGAGCTCTACTCATCAATCTTCCCACCAAATCTTACAAGATTTCATTATGCTGTAGAGCTAAACATCCAGGAGGCTTCAAATGCCATATTTTTCCATCCCCCAAGAGAACAAAGGGCCTCAAATTTAGAAGTAACTAGAAGTGCATCAACTTTTCATACCTAGTATCAAACGCACATACCACCGTAAATATGAAAGCCAATTAAATGTAGAGATCATTTTGTATTGGAAATGAAGCTGCAAAGGGAAAGGCAAGCAGAATGACAGCTAATCTAAGAGTGACATTGGGAAGGGGAGGGGAAATAATTCCTTTATGAAATTGCATAAGCCCAGCCAGGTGCACCCAAATAGATGCTGTCTGAGCTCTACAATACAGCCTTCGTTCTGGAATAAAAACCCACCAATTTCAATGATAAGGAAGGAAGCTTGTATCCATGTGGTACTAAGTAATTCGCTCCATAAAAACTATCCCCCTTTTCCTCCCCCTCCAAGCACACCACCTAAATCTGTTTGGAAATTCTCCCAATCCTCTGGAGCAGATTTGGGGATGGTGTGTTGCACATACAAGAAATGTGCAATTATTAGCATGCAAGAAGCAAGGAAGCACAGTTATTTTTGCCTCCAAAAATTTCTCTCTCTACGGCTTTCACACCAGCTCTCAGTTGATGGGGCCACCCCCAAAAAATCTTAGGATGTGTTCTCATAGATACTGCTATAGAAACTGAGGCTGCCCCTCCCAATAGCAAATGAATACATTTCTCCATGAATTGAGCTTGCACCCAAAGCTATGATTTACTGTTTCACAACAGTAGGGCACAGGATCAGGATGGGAGCCCTTTTTGATAATTTTATGATGGTCAATATTTGCCATTTGCTCCTGAGCCCCATTCATTTAGAGCAGCCTTCTCCAGCCTTGTGCCATCTAGATGTTTTAGACTATGACTCTCGTCAGCCTCTGGCAGCATAGCCAACAGTCAGGGATGATGAGGGTTGTAGAACAAAACATCTGGATGGTACCAGGTTGGGAAAAGTTGATTTAGAGGAATTTGGGGGGTGGGGGATAGAGCTCAAGAATAGGCTCAACTCTTTTTCTAAAGACGTGAACTAGAAAACTTTAAAAACAAAATAAGAAATTCAACATTTCTTGCTTGGTTTAACAGTCTAATGATTTCAAAACATCTGCCCCATAACCCTGACTAATTTGGTTTCCCACAAGAAAAGGCATATGCCTGTTACAGAACGTTTTACAACTTCTTGGTGATTGAGGATAAGCAAAAAGACTTTCATTGACCAAAGGAAAGATAATAAGCATTTTGGAAAATAGTAACAACCATAGGACCCAAACCTCATTCACCTGTTATCACATCATAAATCTGAAGACTTTGACAGCCTTGACCCCAATTTACACTGCTGTGATCATAACTGGGATCTGAGCTGTACAGAAAAGTTTTTGGGTCTACTGCATACACGTAGAACTTAACATTACGAAGCATTCTTCCTCCTCTGTTTAAATAAGGCATTTGAAAATAAACACACATGGTCCCAACCACTTACAGATCTAGACTTCTAGCATATTATTTTTCACTTATGGTATAACATGGCACCCCAAACAGAACTCATGGGACACCACTGCCATTCTGGTACTCCATTAAGGCACTTTGAGTGAACACAGAGGACTATTTACTAAGAATATTCACATCACTTTACTCTGGTGATACTGGAGCCACAGCATCACTCTCCTATTTATCAAGGTTAAAGCCCAGGCCCATGTGAAAAACAGCCTTACTGCAACTTTAATCCAGTTTCCACAGGTTTGATGCTATTTGTCATGGGAAGGAGCTACAGCATTGGCTCCTTGGGTATGATCCAGGGCTTCTCATGTTCTCCTGGCAGCTCCCAGTTCACTAGAGGAAAATAAACACTGGACCCGAGTACACACAAGTGTGTAATCAACCATGCTGAAGGAGGAGGAGGAGGATGCAGCACTGGCATGTGCAGTGATAAGAATTTCATCATCTCTCTGCAACCGCAAATGTGGAAGAAGTGCAAGTATGGCAAAATTCTTACTAATGCATGAGCGAACACTGCAGGCAACTGTCTCTCCCTATGGCTGCATGACCACTGCATGGTAAGTAGTCGTCAAACACCCTAGGTAGACTGCCAGCTCTTTGGTATAATGGTAGAGGCTAACAGAAATGCAAGCAGCATTTGGTCTCATCAGAAGCTTACTAGGGATGGAATGTATTTCATAACTTTGTATAGGGACAGTTACATCTTTTCAAGATATATTTTTACTTAGGCATTCTGGTACAAGGAATCAGACCAATATCACAATTATCCTCTTGATATTCATTGGCACTGTAAGATAGTTGCTGCAATATCGGAGCAACAATCACAAGTATAATTAATGAGGTAACACCACCAATTTTTAGTCAGACCTACTTACAATAGTGGAAAGCCAAAAAGACACTAAAGGCTAATATGCATATACAGAAAAAACTGGCAAAGTCCTATTTGCACTGTACTCCTTAAGTGTCCAGAGGAGGCAATCACATGATTGACTACCCTACCCCTTCATCAGGAATTGTCAGACAACAATAGAAAGCTAGTGTGTCTGAGAAATGAGGCCTAGTATAGCCTGATCTCTAGTGTAATTAGCTCCTCAGAAAAAGAAATATTAATTTATTTTCCATACCACTTCCAGCATAGGATTGTGTAATCAGGCCAAAAAAAGGCCACAATAGCTTTTCTTGAAGCTTCACATGTCAAATTTTAATGCTCTCCTTGGCCTAACAGTACCTTGGTATAGCTTGGTAAAGCTTTTGTATAAAAAGTTGTCAGAGGTGATGATGTCTTACAAAGGGGCCTAGAAACAACTTCAGCCATTGGGATGCAACTAAACTTCAGATGATTAGTGAAAACCTTCTTGTTTGAGACAGGCACAATCATACCAGTCAAGGCAATTCCATGGAGTCCAGGATGTGCAGTGGCATTTCAAAGGAAGAAAAGAAAGGATTACTAAGACAAAATGTGGGGGAGCTAGTTCATTGTGCTCAAGTTGGTTGCCATTTTTCAGAAGATGCATACGATGAAAGTCTGGTATATGCGTGCACACCTACGTACAGTCCCTGAAATTGCAGGACTGTTGCTATTAGGTTTCAACTGTAGATCATGAATACCTTGGGTTTGCCTTCAGCCTTGGCGTCTGGATTATCCAACTCTATTAGGATATTCTTGTCGTCTTTGATTACTGGGGCCTTGTCAGTATTCTGAAGTGTTTGTGGCAAGTTCCTCAAACTTATGTCCATATCTTTGAAAGCATGGAGTAAAAACACCCCTAAAATAATGGTGAGGAATCCACATACAGTCCCAATGATGTCCACTACAGACATGGTGACCCACTCCTTAAAGAGGATGACCGAAGTGGTGATGACAATGGTTGTAAATAGCACATAATAGATGGGGAAAACCATTGAGGTGTTGAAAATGTCCAGAGCTTTATTGAGGTAGTTGATTTGAGTGGTGATAGAGGCCACTAATGTGAGGACAAGAATCCAGGTGAGTGGGTCCTTCAGAACAGGCCGGTGAGCAAAAAAGCCCTTGATAGCGATGCCTAATCCTTTTACCGAAGATACCGAGAAAGCCCCAATCACAGAGCAGATGGTGAGGTAGATGAGAATGTTGGTCTGGCCATAACGTGGTGCTAGAAAAAAAATAAGAACCAGGCAGGCCACCAAGAGAATGCTAGCATAAGCGAGAAAACCTGGAAGAATGAAAAACAGGAAGCAACAATTAGGTTGTGGCTGTTTTATGAAGCACAGAATGCAATTCACAACTGTGCAATTAATACTAAATGTGTTGGTTGGAGCCAGGCAGTAATGCCATTAAAAGAGAGATTTAAAGACTTCATTCAAAATCAATCAATTCTAATTGTAAAAAACTGGCACAATTCCACCCAAATGAAAGGAACTATGTGGATCTAGCCTGCCAGGAGGACTGGCAAAAAGATCAGAAAATAAGCACACATATTTAAGGGCAGAGAAAGACATGTATGCAAGCTCAATAGATGTACAGTAGGGCCCCACTCATACGGCGGGTTACATTCCAGACCGCCTAAAAGTGAAATCTGCCTAAAAGCGGAACTTGGTCAATAAAATGGTGCCCGATGCCCGAAAAACACCATAAAAGCGGAACAAGCGCCGTATGAGTGGGGCCTTACTCTAATTGAAAGCTGCCATACTAGCAGAAAGCTGAAAAGCAGGCCACCGAAAAGCGGGGCCCTACTGTATCTGCATTTCCAGAGCTTGGAAAAGTTACTTTTTTGAACTACAACTCCCATCAGCCCCAGCCAGTATGGCCACTGGATTGGGCTGATGGGAGTTGTAGTTCAAAAAAGTAACTTTTCCAAGCTCTGATTTGTCCTCAGAAACCCTCTTTAGGTATCATTTGCCTTAACACGCAAGGGCTTAGAGTAGAGGTGGCTAAACGGTGGCCCTCCTGATGCTGTTGGGCTGCAGCTCCCATAATCCCTGACCATTGCCACTGCTGGTTGAGGCTGATGGGAGCTGGAGCCCAACAACACTTGATGGGCCACAGGTTAACCACTCCTGTCTTAAAATGTGGAGGGGATGGGGAATGCACACAAGCTCCCAACATCACTGGGCATGCAGGCTCCCCCTTTAGACCTTGGTGTGTTTTGGTGCAAAGCTTCGAGGAGGCTTTCAAACTGTGTTTGCTTGAATGTGCTTATAAACCTCACCCCACTGGAAACCCAGACAGGACATGTTTTAAGCTCTCACATGTTAAGCCCTCGTGTATTCAAGGGAATTCCTGAACATGGCTAGAGATTGCATATCGGAAGCTGCCTCCACCCAGAATCCCCAAACCTAGTTTTAGATTGCCTGAAGTTCAAAAAGGAATTTAGCAATGGGGCATGAGAGATTTCGGAAGAGGGCAACATCTCCAAGGAAGAGCAGCAGCAGCATGAAGATGTTCCATGGGACAGCTCCAAACCACATACTGGAAACTACAGACTGAAGCTCCATACCACTACCATCACACTTGAATTGAGCCTCAGACAAGAAGTTACACTGGTGATAACTTTACATATTTGCTCTCCTGCCTTGTGGTTACCTGGCTCTTTCAGTTTAGAGAACATTTCATCCAGTGTGGTGACTTCCTCTTCTTCTGGAGCATGAATCACAAGAACTGTGCTACCTACAATGCTCAGCATGCACCCTAGTTTGCCCAGGAGATTGAGATGCTCTCCAAGCAGGTAGGAGGACAAAATGGCACTGTGTGTGTAAGAAAAAATAAATGAAGAAAATTGTTTTGAAGGAATTGATTTGCAGAAAAGTAACTAGAAGCCAGAATGCAAAATTGTCTTATTAATAACAGCTTTTTACAGAGCTTTGGAAACTTCTTTCAGAGACAAAGGGAGAGGTGCATGCAATATTTGGAAGTAGACAGAAATAGGAATCAATCACCTAACTGAAAATGTGCATGCTCAGATGCTCATGTATCAGCTTATTAAAGTGAGATATTTATGAGCCTAATCCACTCACAAGCAACCGCTTTCCTCCTCCCATCATGTGAGGAAGCTGTGTGTTTTAGCTGGTAAGGAGCACAGAGATGGGGGAGGCCAGCAAGCCCACATGCACATCCCTTCCCTAGCATCCCTGCTGACCTTGAAAACCATGAGTCTTGTCAGAACTGGGAAGAGGAGAAAAACACTAGCTGTGGCTTAATGACTGACTTTCAGATCTGAGATTACTTTTTAAGGAGCACTGCTGCAATGTGGCTGGCTGCCACCACCAGTCTGTTCCAAAGGGGGAAGTCACCCCTTTGGGGTCACTACTTTGGTGCCTCCACAAGGGTCTCCATGAGGGTCCCACTCTCTCTCTCTGTTATGTCTGTTTTTTGCTCTGTTTCTATTGTGGAAAAGGAGTGGGAGGTTTTAGCTGTGGATGCTTGTGGGCAACAATTCACGACACTCAGAGTGAAAGCCTGGGTGGGTTGGACAGCAGGGTGAAAGGTATGAAGTTGCTCAAAAGGTGCAGAGTAAGATTCTGTGGGCCCAGAGTGGGGTCCTTTTTGTGTGAGAGATGGGGGGGGAGTGGACTGCCCCATGTGCAAGATGGAGCAGGAACTGTGGCTACAACCACCATCTGATTGTTTCAGGCAACTGGATGTCCTGTTTTCTTTATGCAGGTATTTGGTTAAACAGGAAATTGTTGTTCTTACTGTAGTTTAGCTTTGCTTGTTTCATAATGGAGCTGTTAATTTGTTTATTGGACTTATTCTGTGATTTTTGTATCTTATTATTTTATTTCATTGTTTCCCACTCTGAGACTGAAATATCCAATGAAGAACAGGTTATAAATACTAAAAAATTAATAGTAATTTATAATAAATAAATAAGTGGGGACATGAGCCAGGAAACTGCAGTTATCTATGGTTTCCTAGTATGTCGAAACTGAGAACGATGGTTCCTGGCTTGTTAACTGGAAATAGTAGTTAACTGCAGCTTCCTGGGTTGCTTCTCTGTGCATACGAAGGGTGGAGCAAAACTGCTCTGTGTGGGTGCACAAAGCCCATTTCTATCTCAGCTATTTATTAACCCAGGATATGACTGCCTGCATGTGGCCATTTTGTCTTCTTGGACAAATGTAGCCTTCAATTCCCAAATAAATAAATGACAATAATTACAATCTAGCACAGTTTGATCATAGTTCTTGTTTCCTTGGAATATACTATAGTTACTTGAAAATGAAACATAATACAAAATTTTTGCTTTTAAATCAGCTCTTCCCAATCTGGTGTCCTCCAGATGTTTTGGACTGCAACTCCCATCAGCCCCAGTCAGAATGGCCAACAGTCAGGGATGATGAGAGTTTCAGTCTAAAACATTGAAAGGGCACCAGATTGGGAAAGGCTGTTGAAAATGTAATATGCAAGCTCTGCTTTGTGAAAAAATACCAGGCCGACACAAATGTCTGGCTATCTGTGTACTAGGAGAGTGTTACCAATCTATTTTTCTATTTGCATGGCCAGTCACGTTACTACCACCATGACATTTACAGATCTAGAATAAATATGGGAGGACAAAGTAGAAATAAGAAGAAATCACCTTATGAGCACACTCAGGGCTCCGAGCGGAGTAACAATTGTTGCAGGAGCAAAGGCATAGGCGGCAAAGTTGGCAGCTTCTCCTCCACCCACTGAGCAAACAGCCAAAGGATAAATAGAGAACAAGTGAATTATAATAAGTATTATTCCTGCTGAAGTCTTTCTGCTGGTCTTGTTTGTGTTCAGTGCCATAGTTTTGCCCATTGGAAAAGAGCACTGAAGCTCAGGGGAGTTAACCAAGAGAAAGATTGTTTTGAGTTCATGAATCTTTGTATAAGAGAAGGCATCTTAGAGTCATGTTGCAGAATAAGAAAGGGAATGACAAAATATCTCTTGAGTTTTTAATGGATCAGAATCCAAATCCAATCTAGCGAGAAAGATGTGCATATCTGATTTTAGAAAATGGACCTAATCTACAAAGTCAGATAATACTAAAATAGCCAATCACCACCTTTGTTTAGCAGCTACCAGAGAAGTAGCTGTGGCGTTTGTGGCATCAAAAACTATCAAAGAGTGTGGAACATCTTTTGGACTGGCATAAGAACTAGAATCCACTTCAACGGCCTTCAGAAGTGGACTCTAGTTCATAAAAGCTTATGGCAGGGGTAGGTACCCAGGTGGCCTCTAGATATTCTGGACTACATCTCCCATCATCCCTGATGACTGGACATGCTGGGACTGATGGGAGTTATAATTCAGAACATCTGGAGGGCACCAGATTGCCTACTGTTGGCTTATTCCATTATATTTTTGTTAGCTTTTAAGGTGTGTCGAGGCTATTTTTTGTTTTTAATCAGCAAATATCTCTACTGAAGGTGAATAATTTACTGTGACAAACTCTCCCTTAGGAGGACTGCTCCAAACATTCCAGTCCCCACAGGAAGCCGCAGAAAACTGATTCTGTGCTTCTTGAAATAGCGGTAACATCTGAAAGGTGATTTCCATATGGTTCAACTTGTTTACCTACACATTTCCTATGCCATTGTTAAAAAAGGCTCTCAGATATCACAGTTAGCAGGTGGGGCATTACTAAATGGAGGCGGCCTCCACATGGTAGCTATAGTACATGAAACAGTCCTCAGAAGAGAAGGAACCAGATAAGGATCCAGTCGTCATTGATCTAAGTGAAACATTTGAGCAAATAGAAATCCAGGCTAGTGTGAATAATAATACTTACTGGTGAGCAAACCAGCCCACCACAGCCAGTCCTTCAGGTAGCCATGACCTCCATCCCCTGGGAAAACAAAAGGCATACATACTTAGATAATAATAATAAAATAATAAAATTTTATTTTTGAGTCGCCTATCTGGCCGGATGAACGGCCACTCTAGGCGACGTACATAATACAGTAAAATACAATATAAAAACCAAGAAAAGACCATAATCAATAATTAATTAAACACCAGTTAATAACAACAGTTAAAAGACTAACCCACCCCAGAAGTCCCATAGGCCTGCCTGAACAGCCAGGTTTTCAAGGTCCGGCGGAAACTTGACAGGGAGGGGGCATGGCAAAGATCGAATGGGAGGGAATTCCAGAGGGTGGGAGCCACGATCGAAAATGCCCTCTCTCTGGTCCGCACCAGCCTAGCCACTTTAACTGGTGGGACCGAGAGAAGGTCTTGTGTGGCTGATCTTGTCAGGCGGCATGATTGGTGATGCTGGAGGCGTTCCTTCAGATAAACTGGGCCGAAACCGTATAGGGTTTTAAAGGTCAACACCAACACCTTGAATTGGGCTCGGTAAACAACTGGTAGCCAGTGTAGATCTATTAACACCGGAGTAATATGATCACGGCGACGGCTGTTTTTACTCAAATGTGCCGCCGCATTCTGTACCAACTATAGTTTCCGGACCGTTTTCAAGGGTAACCCCACGTAAAGCGCATTACAGTAGTCTAAGTGGGAGGAAACCAGGGCATGTATCACCCGTGGGAGCAAATGAGCAGGAAGGTAGGGTTGCAGCCTTCGTATCAGATGTAATTGATACCAAGCTGCCCGGCTCACTGCCGAAACCTGAGGCTCCATGGACAGCTGGGAGTCAAGGATGACCCCGAGGCTGCAGACCTGGTCTTTCAGGGGTAATCTTACTCCATTGAACACCAGGTCTATATCTCCCAACCTTCCCTTGTCTCCCATGAGCAACACCTCGGTCTTATCGGGGTTTAGTTTCAGCCTATTCCTTCCCATCCATCCACTTACGGATTCCAGGCACTTGGACATGGTCTCCACAGCCAACTCTGGTGAGGACTTAAACGAGAGATAGAGCTGAGTGTCATCCGCATATTGGTGACATTTCAGCCCAAATCTCCTGATGATGGCCCCCAGCGGCTTTACGTAGATGTTGAATAGCATGGGGGAGAAGATAGAACCCTGTGGCACTCCACAATTGAGAGGCGAAGGGTCTGACACCTCATCCCCCAATGCTACCCGTTGACGCCTGTCTGAGAGATAGGAACAGAGCCACTGTAAAACAGTGCCCCCTATTCCCAATCCCTCCAGGCGATTTAAAAGGATACCGTGGTCGACGGTATCAAAAGCCGCTGAGAGATCCAGGAGGACGAGGAAGGTATATTCTCCCCTATCCAATGCCCTCCTCATATCATCTACCAGAGCGACCAAGGCCGTTTCAGTTCCATGTCCCGTCCTGAAGCCCGATTGGAATGGATCTAAATAATCTGCTTCATCCAAGTGTGTCTGTAGCTGTTTGGCCACCACTCGCTCAATCACCTTGCCCAAGAATGGTAGGTTAGAGACTGGGCGGAAGTTAGTCAGCTCTTGAGGATCCAAGGAGGACTTTTTCAAGATGGGCTTTATTATTGCCTCCTTAAGGGCTAATGGCATTGCACCCTCTTCCAAGGATGCATTTACCATTGCCTGGATCCATACGCTCAGCCTCTCTTTGCAGCTCATAATGACCCATGAAGGGCAAGGATCCAGCAAACAGGTGGTTGGCTTCACAGTAGAGAGCACCTTGTCCACTTCCTCAGAAGGAAGAGGCTGAAACCGATCCCACCGGACCAGAGTGCTACTGGCCGCCTCCGGCTCACTTCCTGTGTCCACGGCGTACGGAATCGTGCTCTTCAGGTGCTCGATTTTATCAGCAAAGTGTTTAGCAAATGTGTCACAGGAGGCTTTCCTGAGCCACTGGACCGACCAGGCTTCGGACCACTTGGAACAACCTCCTGGGACAACACTCCGCCGATGCAATAGAGGCAGCAAAGAAGTCCCTCTTAGCACTGAGGGCTCAGTTAGCAAATCCATGCAGACACTTAGAGACTTAAAAAAGAAAAACACACATGCCACCATGTAAAATTAAATACAAACAAAAATAGCAAACAGATAACTAGACTGTATGACTGATTGAGGGTGGAAATCCTCAAAATATGAAGGAAAATAATAGTTTAACTTAAGGTATTTGTGGTCTGGGTGGGTTCTACAGAGGCTGCGTTGTTTACATTCCTTCCCCAAATGAAAAGGAAGTATTTCCTGTTCAAGATAATCATAGGGCACATTTCTGTCACACATTATCATATGTAATCCTTTTGGACTGAGTCTGAAACACTTTGGGCCTTTTGAGACTCAATGCTAAGCCACAGTTTAGCACTTCACACTCCCTCTCCTCCTCTGGCTCAGCCACAATGAGAAGACTGGGAAATTTCAATTCCGCTTAAGCCAGGGTGGCAAACCTTTGTCCCATGGATCTAATTAGCTGATCAGACGGTTGTCATGGCTTGCCTAGCTCCATGGCACTTTAACGTATGCATATACGAGCCCGCTAGATCAGGCCAGTGGCCCTAGAGTTCCCTACATTGATGGGTAACAGGAAGCCTTGATTAAAAGCAGAAATACTTCTGATCTCCTCCTTGTGGCCACCCCAAAGGAGACAGGAGGGCACAATCCTGAGGCTCATTCCCATATCTCCAAACCAGCAGTGGGGAACCTGTAGCCCTCCCAATGTTGTTGCAACTTCCATCAGCCCAAGCCACCACAGCCAGTTGTTAGGGATGATGGGAGCTGTAGTCCAGTAATATTTACTTCATTCCTACTGATGGGTAGAAGCTAAATTGTAGCTTTTACCCATCATCTGCATGGATTTGCTAACTGAGCCCTCAGTGCTAAGAACTGTTAATTTCCCACCTTCCCCTTGCCCCCTACAATCAGGAAATGTGGAGCCATGTGGCATAACAGATGTATCCAGAAGACACATTAATATTAATAAATCCAGAAACATTACAGATCCCTAACCCAGCTTATTAAGACATAACGGAATAATCATTCCATATATAAACATGAATCAAAGCTGAATAACCATTCATCCTTTCTGCTACAATGTGCCAAGTAACAAGTTGTATAAAGAAAATCAATGGCATCTAGAGTGGAAGCAACAGGGATAACTGGTGTTGTGTTTGCTGTCTAGGTACTTTGTTTATTGTGTGGTATATATACATCTATAAAAAAAACAAAACCAAGTTTCTTAGCAAAGTTGCCACTATTCAGCTACTGTACTTCAACTAGCCATGGCAAACATATTTCAGACAAAATGCAGCAAATCTGTTTTGACAGTCCAGTGTGAAAAAATTCAGCGCCTCATATTGTTGTTGACTATCTTCTGACTGGGGTAAATGATGGCGTAAAAGTGCTGAAAGTTATGTTGAAAAGACTGGAACAGTTCTCCCTTTGGGAAGTACATGTTTGGTTTGTTGCTATTGTATGAAATCATGTGGAACCCTTGTGCTGAGTGTAATATGTGACAATTGCAGAAATGAGATTTTGCTCCCCCCATACGTAATGTCCACAATGCCAATCCCAGCATGGGATGTATTCAGCTAAGTCCTACTCACAATAGACCCACTGAAATTAATGAACCTAAGTGAATCATGTCTATTAAATTCCATGAGTCTACTATGAGTAGGACTAGCACTGAATGCCACCCCATATGTACATGCATAATGATGTCATCTAACCCAACAACCCAAGTATGTTCTACCGCCTGTCAGAGGCAGTATGACTCTGAATACCAGTTGCTTGGAATCACAAGTGGGGAAAGTACTGCTCTGCTCAGGTCCTGCTTCCCACAGGCATCTGGTTGACCACTGTGAGATTTTTCAGCCTGATCCAGCAGGGCTCTTCTTATATTGTTAAATGTGTGATGGTGACACTGCCCTAACCAAGTGTTCCCCCCTCACAGGGTTTCTAATGCATGAGGTGGGGGGAGAGCAAGGATGCACTTAAAAGACCCCAGCCTCCATCAAAATCCCAATGCCCCTCTTTGTTCTTTCATGCTTTGGGGCTCAGGGTCTACAATGGGGAGCCTCCCCTGCTGGTGGAGCCTCCCTGCACTTTTAAGAATCCTGATCTAAAGCTAAACCATGTTTATTTGTCAACTCATATCAGCACAGCAACCCTTTCCATAGCTAATTGAAGACTGCTCAGTTATTATTCAATATAATAGAAAAACATCCTAGTTTTACAACTAGACATTTCACAACACCAAAAAACAAGATGAGAAAAATTGCGATGTGGAAATACAGAGTGAGATTATCAACTTCGACACACAAAAGACCCAATCCCAGTATTTTATTGGAAGCAAAAGCAGTTGAAGACTGCAAATATATAGTAGTACAACAGGAAGTGCCACCTATCAATGTATGTCTGACTTCTAGGAATGTTACAATGCAGAAAAAAGGGAGGTACCAAAATACCATGGCAACAAATATAGTCTGAATGCCCAGATGGAGAGATTAGATGGGCAGATACGAGGTAAGAAAGTAGAACAGCCTGGTTTAGAAACTCCATGGCTCTGTAAATGCTACAGAACCTGCATATGTGCTAGAGGTTTCCTTCCTTTCAGCCTGGATTGCAAATATTTCTCTAAGGCAAAGGGTTAATCAGTTATCTTCATCCTTTCCAAACCCAAGACCCACCATTAGTGGACATTAAGATCTTCAGTGGAGGGCCTCCCTGCAGGTGCCTCTCCCACCACCACCATCAGAGGCCAGATGGATTTGCTTCCAGATTTCTCGGTGGTGTCACCCCAGTTGTGGAATGCTCCAGAAGGGTTTGGCTGATGCCTATTTCAGTGTCAAGCAGAGACCTTTTATTTTCTCAAGCTTTTTAGATCCAATTTTAATCTTTCTGACTTTTATGCTGCTTTTGTAATTTTATAGCTTTTATGTAATTTTATTGATTTGTTTCTACATTTTGTTTTATTCTTTTTGCAAACTGTCAAATACATTTGGTGACCCTCTTCTTAATTTTTAACCATATCTGTATGGTGATAGTGCTGCTGTTTGGACTCACCTTAGGTCAGGCTACAACTAAGTAGTGAAGGGTTAGGTAGCCAATGTGGGGCCCTGTAGATGTTCAACTGAAACTCCCATCAGCCTCCACCCAGCATGGCCAATGGTCAGGAATGAGGAGAGTTGTAGTCCAACTACAGCTGTGGCTACCCCTGCATGCAGTAGTGGGTTCTAATCCACGAGTGGAAGGTCAACAGGTTACATAACATATTCCCACAGTGCTGAGCTAGTTTGCATACGCATTTTCATCACCTATCTGCAGCATCAAATGATGCCTTGGTTGAATGAGCCCTTACAGCTTAAACACTAGGTATAGAACTTTCATATCACAATGCTTTTCAATGGAGTCAATAATTATATGTCATCAAGTACATACAGTTTTGGTACTGAAAACATTGTAAGGGAAATATGACATTTATACCTTCAAACTTCCATCCACTGATATTTGATCAATTTTTCTCCAAAAGATTGGACCACATCACACATTATATTTTTAAGTGTACACTATCAGTGGTTAAGGTGTTGGACTATGACCTGGGAGACCAGGGTTCGAATCCCCACACAGCCATGAAGCTTCCTGGGTGACCTTGGGCCAGTCACTGCCTCTCAGCCTCAGAGGAAGACAATGGTAAACCCCCTCTGAATACCGCTTACCATGAAAACCCTATTCATAGGGTCACCATAAGTCGGGATCGACTTGAAGGCAGTCCATTTCCATTTTCACTTATCATATTTTAAGTGTATACCTTGAAATGGAGGTGTGGATGTGGTTTCAGCCCAAAGGCCCATCTAGGCCATCATTCCCAGAATGGCCAACCAGATGGGGCAAACACATGCATCATATAGGCACACTCATAAATGGAACCATGATTGACTTCCGTTCCCTGTTCAACGTACAAGGACTGACCTCTGTATAATGTATGAAAACGCCCTCAGGTTCAAGGTCAGGTTTCTCAGGGTTAACCAATGTGGTAACCTCCAGATGTAAACTACGATTCCCATCAGCCAGTTTGGCCAATGGTCAGAAACAATGGGACTTGTAGTCCCAAACCTCTGGAAAACACCGTGTTGGTTACCTCTCTCTTAGACACTGCTAAAGCTCATTCAGAAATTATTTCCTATCCCACCTCCGAAGCCAATGAAATCATACCCGCCCTGGTGCCTCCTTTCTCCACAAGCCGGCGCAGTCCTTTCTTCTTAAGGATGACACTGCTGCCAATCAAGAAGCTGGAGAAGATGGCCAAGGCCAAGCCAATATAGAAGCCATATTTGTCTTCTATCCGTACCATCCAGTTGGTGTGTAAAGTGAAATTCTTGTGGGATGAGACTGTTGAGCTGACATCCCCAACAACCTGGCAGACAGTCTGACCAGAGAGGCAAGCCAGAGCAATCAATGAACCTGGGAAGACAAGAAGATGGGGGTGAAAATTACAGTCTTAACTGGATAGTAACTTTCCTGTCTCTATGTTATATACTACCCCTCAAAACATGTCATTTCTAAGGTACTTTGCTTCTTCCTAAAAGCATTAAGAAAACCCTGCTGGATAAGGCCAACAACCCATCACAGTACAGTATTCTGTTCTCAATGGCCTACCAGATACCTGTGGAGAGCAGGAACTGAGCACAACAGCACTCTTTCCAGTTGCAATTCCCAACAGTGGAGGTACAACATAGACGTCATGGCTAGCGCCATTAATGACTTTATTTGTCAATCCTCCATTTATTTTTATTTCTGCATCTTCAGATATTTCTTTACAACCTCGCGTGATTAAAACCTCTTGTGTTTTGAACAATTGCAAAGTTAGGAATGTGAAAAATGATGGCATCCAGAATACGGCTTCAGAAAATGCAACAATCATCCCAGTGTTTCTCCTTTCTGCCTCGTGTTCTAAAATTCCACTCATCATTTTATTTTAGTTTCCTGGCTGGGCTTTAAATATATTTTAATGAAGTACCATTTGCACATTGTCCAATCATATAATAAACAGTGCATGCTTTAGGCATTGGTTGTGATATAACGTCAAGCATCTTAACACACACACTAGAGTTGGCACCTTTGTGGTGGAAAAGCTCCTGCGGTACAAATTCAACAGGTAAAAGCTTTCTCATCATTATCTCTCTCTTGGGGAAACTGTGACCTGTTGACTTCCTGACTGTTAGGAGGCTCTTATTTATTTATTTATAAAAGTATTTATATACCACCCTCTTGCAAAACATCAGGGTGGTGTACAGCACATAAAAACATTTAAAAGCAATACAAAACAATCATTAACATGACCGGCTACTCAAATGATATTTAAAATATCACTTTCCTCTTTCAACAAACCTTTTAAGTTGAGACCTATCCCAGTCTGCATCCGTGTTAGAATTGCTTAACATGTTTTTTTAATAATGTTTTTAACCCTTTTTAAAAATACTTTTTGAAAGGATTTTTTAAAAATGTTTTTAACGGTTTGTTTTAATGTATTTTAAGGTCTGTTTTTATGATGTTTTAAAGTGTTTTTAGTGCTTCTGTTTGCTGCCCTGGGTTCCTGCTCGAAGGAAGGGCAAGATGTAAATCAAATAATAAATAAATAAATAAATAAAACAGCTGCACAGGCCTGTTCGCACAAAAAAGTCTTCAAGAGACACCTAAAAGTGAGAAGCAAGGAAGCGGCCTGACTCTCTGCTGGAAGTGTGTTCCACAGTATGGGACCAGTGACACTAAATGCACAACTTCAGGTTGAGGCTAGTTGGGTGTCTGTAACACAGGGGGCAACTAACAGCACTCCTCCATCTGATCTCAGTGACTAGGCTGGGATCATAGAATAGTAGAGTTGGAAGGGGCCGATAAGGCCATCACATCCAACCGTCTGCTCAGTGCAAGAATCCAAGGGATCAGGTGGTTCTAGAGGTATCCTGCACCCAAGTTAGGGTTTTGTATATCAATACAAGAGACTTGAACCTGGACCAGCAGGACATGGGCAGCCAGTGTAGATGTTTAAGGAAAGGTGTCACCTGCTGTCAGAATTCTGCACCAGCTGGAGCTTCTGGACCAGACGCAAGGACAGCCCCACACAGCACACTGCAGTAATCCAGTCTCAAGGTTACCAATGCATGGACTACAGCTGCCATGTTACCCCAATCCAGATACAGCCATAGCTGGCATACCAGGAACACTCTCACACACATGCACTGTAAAGGCAGCATCCTCATCCAATCATTTAGCAAGTTTTGGTCTGTACTCCTCAGTTACTCAAGAATAATTCTATTGACTCAGACAGCAATTTGACTACTTATTCCAAATGTATGCATTAACACAACTGGAAGCATCATTTTGAAAAAGCTTACACAATCACATTAAAAGCTGTAGCAGATAATCAGACCAAAGCCTCATCTTTAGTGTTGCAACCTCTTTTTCTAACAGAACTTTGAAGGTAGGTGCCATTAGAAGAGCATGGAGATAGAAAATTCAATAGGCATAGATTTTCTGTCATGGAGATGAAAAAAAGGAATTGGCGTCTGTTACATTTCTAACCATCGAGGCAAAGACAGCTTTCTCAGAAGAGAAGGCAACCTTGTCCTTCCTGTAGAGGCAGATGAGCAGGATTACAATCTCTTGTCACAATTCAGATACTGCGCTTTCAGCCTTTGCACAGCAGTAGGAAATTCAACCAGACAAGCTGGGAAAGAGGAACCTGCTGGGTTTCCCTCTGTCATACAAGTGTTAAAAGGTACAGAGACTCTGTTAGAAATAAAGAACAAGCTCAACAGAACCTCACTGAGAGCTGACTGCAGAAGTATACAGTTGGGATAGCTCATTTGGGGCCCTCGAGATGTTGCTAGACTCCAACTCCTATCAGCCCCTGCCAGCATGGCCTGTGTGAGTGATGTGAGTAGTTGGATGGGAGGAAAGGAGTGTGAAGTGGAGGGTTGAGCCATCATGTGCTGGGGTGCAGCATCAGCACAGATGGGAGGGTCACAGTAATCCATTCTTTTCCATCTCCCTCGCCTGGAGAACTTTCTGCTCTGGAATAGACTCTAAGGGCTTGCTCCTGGTGTTGGACTGCAGAGACAGATCAGGGATGCTTCTTATCTAATGCCCACCCTACTGCCCTGACTGAGGTGGTCTCAAGGATGGTACTAAAAAATTCCAACACTGGAGGATTCCAACATCCATACTGAGGTCCCAGTGAATGGACCAGCTTGGGACTTCACAGCCTCCATGACATCCATGGGCTGTCTCAGTATGTCATCAGCCCAATACCTAAGATAGGGAATTCCCCTAGATTTAGTCTTTGCCTCAGGGCATGAGTAGGCAACCTTTTCTGTCTGGCTTCTCTCTCCACCCCTTGGTGGGCCCTGCCCACCTGTCAAACTGTGCTTTAAAGCCCCAACTGGACTGTTTGACAGCCCTTTGAAAGCAGTTGTGCCCCTCATTCAAGGAGGTTTCCATTGAACAATAAGCTCTTCCCCCTCTTTGTGCAAGGTATGGTTGGGAGTGTGCCTTGCTCCAACAAAGGAACAATCGGGAGCCCTCTTTAAACTCCTGATTTTCATTTGAAGCCACGCCCTGACCCACCCCACACCTGACATCAGATGTACGGCGGGTGAGCATGGCTTCCCCAAAATAGTGTGACGAGCCAAATAGGAAGGCCTGGTAGGCCAAGTTTGGTTTCTCACTCCTGTTTAGGACATGAGAAGGATGGCATCGGAAGTGGTGAGGGTTTGCAAATAACAGGCATGGTTGGACCACCTCTGTTGAGGTTTGGGGAACTGGTCATCCCCTGGAGTTGTATGGAATCTGGGAGATTCTTGAATGCTCTGGGGCAGCATTTCCCAACCTTTGGGTCCCCAGATGTTGCTTCTGTAATCCCTGCCTCTTGCTGCCCTGACTGAAAGGAATGGTAGGAGTTGTAGGGAGTGTACCTTCTCAAACCACGCTTGTCTTCCTGCTTTGTGGTTGCCAGGTACAGCTTCCTTTTTTCCTTGGACAAGACCTCCTTCAGGGTCTTGTTGCTAAACAGCTTACCTCCAGCGAATGGTTTGGTTGTGAGGTTGGCCTCTGCTGTGTTGTCTGCATCCCAGTGTTTTAGCCAGAGTGTGTGGCGTGCCACGATGCTGGCAGCCATGGATATGGCTGTGAATTGAGAGGCATCTAATGTGGTGTCAGCAATGAAGGCGGCTGTCTTACGGAGTTTTAGAAGTGACTTTCTGACCCACTCTGGGTCCTGGTTGGGATTATCCAGTAGCTCGTCCAGCCAGACCAGAGTGGCCCTGGCAAAGGCTGAGGTGGTGTTGGCAGCTCTAAAGGAAATGGCATTTGCCTTGTGAGCCCTCTGCAGGGCGTAGTCCAGCTGGCACTCCATGGGGTCCCTGAGGTGTGTTTCTTGACACAAGGCTAAGGACTGGACTGTCCACAGTTGGGACTTGTAGAAGCTCCATGAAGTCTGTTTCAATGGAGTAGAAACCTGTTGTCCTGTGCCATTCTACTATGAGAATGTAGAGGTGCGCTCCATTCTGCTAGAACATTCTTGCAAACTGGGCCTAGCATTGGTGCTGTAGTGCTGGGTAAGGGCTGTTCCTTCTCCACTTCCACTGAGGCACCTTTGTCTGTCCCTGGGTTCTCTGCTCCTATGGCGACCCAAACTCTTTTCAGGAGAAGGTAATTGGAGACCTGAAATAGTCGCTGTGGGGGCAGCCCCGGCATCTCTACCTCTGAGTCTGTGCTCCAATCCACCCTCAGAGAAATCCTGATCCGACGAGGGATATGCATCCTCGTAGGGCTCCCCTCACGGTCTGCCTCTCAACGTGTTGAAAGGACTTGGAAGTAACTCCTCTGAGGAGTGTGGGGGCTCCACTATATGGTTAGTCTTGTGCTTGGCCTTTCATCCCCTAATGGTGCTAGTGCTGGTAGGGTGGTTGGCTGTGCAGAGCTGGTGCCCCCGGCTAATGACCCAAATACAGCCCCCTTGAGTCTTTCTATCACTGATCCCAGAACTCCAACAGGGCTTCCTGGCTCAAAGTTGACTGGCTTGATGATTGTGTTGAGCAGGCTGTTTGATGGGATATTCCACTGGACTCATCATCTGAAGCCTCTGAGATTGCTGGGTTGGCTGCTTTCTGCCCTGCTGAACCCGGGTCCTCAAGAAGCTGCTCCCTCTCAGACATGGGTCCTTACACCTGCTCCTCAAGGCTCATGTACCTGGCCCTACATGCGGCCTGGCTGGATGGTCCCTTCTCTCGTATCTTCCTGGCCTTCTTGGCCTTGGGAGTCTGCCCACATCCTGTTGGTTGGCAGGTCTGAGGGGTGCCCTGTTTGATTTAGGGAAGGCTATGGGCCACATTATTATGCTTAGCTTGACCAACTGGCAAGAAGAGCTGCTCAGGGTTGTCTTGCTTTGTTGCCATATGTGTTGGCTATGAAGGCTTGCTCTGCCTGCTGCCGCGTTTGGTGAGAGAGGAGAGCATAAAGGTCCGGGTTGTAGCCAGATAACTGTCCTCTATGGGACTCTGTCTTCTCTGCAGCCTCTCCAAGTAGGAGGGTGAGAAGGGCAGAAGGGCAAGGTGGTAGGGAGTATAGAATCCCCCCTAAAGGAGAGTAGTGCGAGTATCAGCAATGATAGTGGTAGCTTGGAAAAGTTACTTTTTTGAACTACAACTCCCATCAGCCCCAGCCAGCACTGGCTGGGGCTGATGGGAGTTGTAGTTCAAAAAAGTAACTTTTCCAAGCTCTGGGTAGTAGTAGCAGTAATAATAATAATAATAATATTTATGGTGGGCCAGGAAGGAGCACTGTGGCCACTGGCTCTCTAGATGACCTGGGAGAGAGGTCCCTGTGCCAGGAAAAAATCCCCTCCCACAAGAAGAGCCAGGACAAAAGGAGGGGATGGGTAGACCTGCTACCTGAGTCACGCAGGTAAGAGGAAAAAAGAACCAGCAAATATATATATATATATATATATATATATATATATAAACATAATTCTGATTAACCAAACAGAGGTTTTTATTGTATTAACAAAACGTTTCAGCTTCCGCCTTCATCAACTGCTAACATACAAATGCTGTTACCAAGGTGGCAGTTATAGAGCTCTGAGGATGGAATGCTCAGAGGGGCTTCATTTGCAGAAGCTAAGTAGTGGTGGTACTGTCCTCCAGGTTCAGGCCATGTGGTGCCAATGTGTCCAGAGAGTATATCCAAAAGTTCTCCATTTTAGTCAGTGCTGCTGGATCTGCTGGCATCTCTATCGCTTCATTCTGTTTGGTTAATCACAATTATGTTCAAATATATTTTTAGGTGATTAATGGAATCCTTACAGGGATCCAGAGCAAGCTTGAGTGAAGTTCTGTTTGTTGTTTTCAAAACTGTCTCTATATATATAAAGCTGATTATTGCCCCTGATGGGGGTGCATGATACCCATGTGCCTGCTAATGCTATGCCCAGAGAATAATCCTGTGTGGGCTTGCTCCTTACTGCAGGAGCAACAACGCTGGTGAGGTTGAGGGGAGGAAGCAGTCAGGGGGCAGCCAGCAGCGGGAATGAAGCGTGGCCGGCTAAGGTAGGATGGGGAGGAAGTAAAAAACTGCCCAGCAAAGAAGGAAAAAACTGCCCTGCTAAGGGGGAAGGTAAAAGTGGCAGCTATTTCACACCACAGGAAGTCCTCCCGGGGACAGAGGGAGGCAGACGACCTGGTCAGACTAAAATGGAGGTCACGCCTCCATGCCCCTGCTCTGTGCTGTGGAAAAAGGGACAACGAGCTAAGAAGGGGGCAAGATTCCCTGAAAGGGAAGAAGCGTTGAAGGGACCCAATGGTGTCCAGAAGTGAGGAAAGTGGAAGTTGAGGGAGCTCCCCAATCCCACCACAAGCGATAGACTAGAAGGGAAAGGATCCCCCCTCCTTTTAAGTCTATAAAGCTATTGCAGTAAAGCTAGGAGAAAACAAGGTAAGAGAAAAACAGAAAGGGTAATTAACTCACACAGTCTAGGAAAGTGGGAGTAAGGACTGAGACATCTGCCTTGAACCAGGACAGGAAATGAACTGGGCTCTGCAAGCCAGCAACGCCTAACTACTTCCTCAAAGCTGCAAGCTTCAGTGCATTTCCTGTCCTTGGACAGCAGACTAATACCCAGGTGATGTACTGGCAGCCAGGGAAAATGGAATTTACTGCACAAGATCAGCAGTGAAGAAACTCAGTTCCATGGGCCGAACGTGGCCCTCCAGGGCTCTCTATCTGGCCTTCAGAATGCTTCCCAGGCCGCAGCCCTTCCCAGGAGACACCCTTCAAGAGCCCTGCTCTGTGCCCTCCTTAAGTGCGTTTGCTTGGCTGGAATGTGCCCTTGAACTGTGACATGTCTCTCGCTGGCCTGGATAAAGGACAGAGTGATGTGTGGCCGGTGACGCTGGATGCAGAAACCCCTGATAAAGGGATGGTGTAAAAGCCGGAATGGGCCCTTTATAAAAGAAATTGATGCCAAAAACGCTGGGATGTGTTAGAGACACTTGAGAACAACATTTAGGAACAAAAACCATTCCAGTAGGATTTTTATTAACCCTTTAACAACCAAAATGTCCCCCGGAACGGAATGAAACAGCCTGGAACGGCGACTTCCCAGTGAGCCAGACCTCCCAAATTCACCAGTCTCACATGACTACATGGGATTCATGCAATAAGACACAAAACTTCCACGAAAACCACATTCCGATACCCATTCCGGGCTATAATACGCTTTTACGTAAAACAGCCCGGAACGGCAACTTCCCGGTCAGCCAGACCCACCAAATTCACCAGTCCCACATGACTACATGGGATTCATGCAATAAGACACAAAACTTCCACATAAGCCACGTTCCATGCAATAATACATCTTTCTGAACAGAGCCCAGAACAACATCTGAACCAGCCAAGTCAATCAAATGCACCAGTCATGCATAACTGTATGAGTCAATGCTCTGGGCCACAAGCTTTCACAGCAACCACTTTCACTTGGTGAAAATGTGCTCCAATTGTTTTCAATGGTATATAGCCAAATATAACTTCAGTTAATTTAACAACAGAGACAAATTTCATTTGATGTCAAATTTAAATTGGTACTGCTGAAAGTTAAGGGCACACTTCTGTATTTTTGTGAATACTTTGATTCTCTTATGTTACTGTAATATATATTAAAGATGACCTTTCATTCCAATGAGCAGTAGCGTTTATTTATAAATTATACAGTCATCTACACAAAACATCCTGAATAAAATGTTGATAGTATGCAAATTTAACTGCAAAACAAATTGTTCCAATAAATATTATTACTTAGTTGGCAGCTCTAGTAATGATTAATGAAATATGTATGTGAAAACAATATAGTACATTGTTGTTTTTCTTTCCTAGCAAGGTTTTTGTAGTAAGCTATACTAGTATTGAATGCAACTACAGATAGCTTTTGGTGCTAGAGAATAGCTGTTTACTCTTCTTCCCACTAGGAGCACTATAAGATCTGTTGGTCTCTGCAGAGACAGGATGATCCCTTCTTTTTTCAGACCAAAAAGGCAGCAGCCCAGGTATGCTATATTTATACTGTGGAGGTGGCTCAGTGGCAGCAAGTAGTGTCTTCTCTCATTACCTACAGAATGGGTATCGGAATGTGGTTTTCGTGGAAGTTTTATGTCTTATTGCATGAATCCCATGTAGTCATGTGGGACTGGTGAATTTGGGAAGTCTGGCTCACTGGGAAGTTGCCGTTCCGGGCTGTTTCACGTAAAGCGTATTATAGCCCGGAACAGGTATTGGAACGTGGTTTTCATGGAAGTTTTGTGTCTTATTGCATGAATCCCATGTAGTCATGTGGGACTGGTGAATTTGGTGGGTCTGGCTCACTGGGATGTCGCCGTTCCGGGCTGCTTTACGTAAAAGTGTATTATAGCCTGGAACGGGTATCGGAACGTGGTTTTCATGGAAGTTTTGTGTCTTATTGCATGAATCCCATGTAGTCATGTGGGACTGGTGAATTTGGGAGGTCTGGCTCACTGGGAAGTCGCTGTTCCAGGCTGTTTCATTCCGTTCCGGAGGGCATTTTGGTTGTTAAAGGGTTAATAAAATCCTATCGGAATGGTTTTTGTTCCTAAATGTTGTTCTCAAGTGTCTCTAACACATCCCAGTGTTTTTGGCATCAATTTCTTTTATAAAGGGCCCGTTCCGGCCTGTTCCGTTCCAGCTTTTACACCGTCCCGACTTTTCTTCTACAAAGGTAGGACTCACACCTGTTCCTCCACACCCGTTTGCCTCTGGGCCTGCCCACTGCTGACTTGTGACTCCCAGAAGGTTGCACACGAGGAAATGCTGCCCTTGGGCTCCAAAAGGTTCGCCACCCCACCCCTGGCTAGATATATTACCAGGAAAAAGAGAAATATTTGGATCGCTGAATTGAAACACACGCAGTCCACCCACCCACCCCAGCACATATATACAGACTGTTGTGCAAATGAAACATGTAGTTTGTTTTTAACTATAATCAACACAGACACAAATCAAGTTTCATCAGTTAAAATACCTATCAACAGCCACATCTACGGTGTCAGCCAGTGTAGGCAGGGAAACTGATGAGCCTCCGTGGTTCCCAGACTCCCGACACACCTAAGACACTAATCTATTTACATCAGGTGTTACAAGGCAGGGGAGACAGTTCTACCTGCTGCATTTTTTAAAAATCTCTTGGTTACTATCAACACTCTACTTTGATGAGTGGCTAAATATGGGATTGCTGAAGGCTGAGGCGCAGAGTGCAAGCCTCACAACTCAAATAAGAATTAGGAGAGGCTAGATAAAGATTTCTAAAGGTAAACAGTGGCCAAAGTGCTTGACAGCATTGATCTCCATGCAGTGCACAAACGGGTTGTGCTCTGCCCTCTTGCACAAGGGAGAAAGAAGAAGAGGGGGGCGCTATTAAAACTTGTCCAGATTTTTTTGGTTGAACTATGCAAAGCACATGACTGGAATACTTTGTGGATGACCCAACTCTGGATTCGGACAGTCTGATACATGAACCATCACAAGTAAATCAGGAGGCAAAATGTTTTATAAGGTTACCAGCTGATCCTTCTCCCCCAAATGAAATAGCCTGCCCTGCTCTTGTGCTTTTAACAAGAGTATGAAATCAGCAGGTGACACTTTTAATGGCACAGAGATAAGCGCATCACCTGCTAACAGCTGCCCCCACCATCAGAAATAGTGGGTGGCTACAAGAAAGGTTCATAAAGGTTGCATCTCTGCTATGGAAATAATGGACCTGGGAGGTTCACTTGGTATCCTATCCTCTGACTTTCAGGATATACGTGATAACCTGCTTATTTCAAAATAATTTAATAATTTCAAACAACAACAACTGGAATCCTTTGTCTTTAACTCCTTCCTCTTATTCTTTGTTTTCTACATGGTACTTTGTTGCAAATTACTCAAAGAAATTTGCTATGGAGTTGTACATATGTTTATTAAATAGATACAACAATTCTTCAAAAGCACCAGGAGCTCTAACCAAAAACAAAATGTTGGCAACCCTAACCCTAGACTTTAGAGTTAAAGGAAATGGTGTGTACCCATTTGTTAGAGGTGTTTATGCATAGAATGAGTAGGAAATATCAAATACCTATCGTCAGATACAACAGGGTAAAAATGTAACTATGCTACAAATACAATAATGCATATATGGGGTGGCATTTAGACACTGGCACCTTGCCTGGCACAGACTGGTCTTTGTGAGCCTGAAAACAAACAGTGAATTCTTATCTCCATCATACACACAATGCCCTAATGTCATGTAGACTTTTCCTTCCTCGCTGATTGACAAGAATACCAACATCCTTAAAAGCACACGAAAGGAGAAGGGTAAGGATGGAGGCCGGATACAAGCACACTGATTTATTTGCTCAGATTCCTCCTATGTTCTCTGAGAGGAAATTCTTAGAGCACCACTACATTTCATAGGCCTTTACAACATGAGTGAAAAGGGATCTGGGACACATCTTAGGTCTGGTCTATACATGATGCAGAAGGAGGTGGTGATGGGGGTAGAAGACTCTGTAGAATAGACTGTATAATTTAAGATTGTGGGTACGGGAATCAGAATGTTTCAGTATTCCCCTAAGTAAAAAGAACTCTAGTCCAAAAACTAGCATAGCAGGGAATCTGCTGGGATACCATTTTCCTCCCTGTTGTGTTACTTTTTAAGTTGAGTACATTAAAAAGGTAAAGGTGTCCCCACACTTGTAGTGTGAGTTTTTTCCGACTCTTAGGGTGACGTCTTGCGACGTTTACTAGGCAGACCATATATATGGGGTGGGATTGCCAGCTCCGTCCCCGGCCTTTCTTTACCCCCCCCCCCAGCATATGCCGGGTACTCATTTTACCGACCACGGATGGATGGAAGGCTGAGTGGTCCTCGACCCCTTTTACCGGAGATTCTACTTCCTCCTTTCGTTGGAATCGAACTCTGGCCATGAGCGGAGCTTCGGCTGCGTTACCACCGCTTACCACTCTGCGCCACGGAGGAGTACATTGGAAAGCACTAAAAAAAGGACACCCCACCTACAGCATGAAGTGGTATAGTCTGCTCTTGCACCATGGGATTCTACCACCTGAATCTACAATATACGTAGATCAGGTAAAGGTAAACATACAAATGTGTAGTTTAGGCCACATTCACACTACATATTTATTCCACTATTATTCCACTTTAAACAGTCACGGCTTAAGATGCTGCGAATGGTAATAAGACTCCTATTCTCCTCACAGAGTTATAATTTCCAGAGTGGTTTACCTATCAGTCCCTCTTCCGAGAACTCTGGGAATTGTAATTCTGCAAGGGGAATACGGGTCCCCTAATGACTCTCAGCATCCTTCACAAACTACCCTTCCCAGGAATCTTTGGGGGAAGCCAGGACTGTTTAAAGTGGAATAATAGTGGAATAAATGTATGGTGTGAATGTAGCCTAGGAAGTACAACTTTCAGCACAATCCACAACACATTTAGTCACAAGTAAATATCATTTTCAATAGGACTTACTCCCTTTTAGGTTTGTTGACACTGATTGATTTATCTGAAGCATTTTAAACTGTTCTTCAGCCAAAAAAGGTTCCTAGCACACCTTACAAATATCAATAATTCAAACAAAAATCACTCATCTCTTTACACCTCTGTCATGTTTAGGAAGGCATCCCTGCAGAATACTTCAATGCCTGTGCCACATAAGAGCAAACATCTGGAACAATTCCCAGTCAAAAATGCATGGAGTGAATTCTGGTCTTGAAAAGTGATGTCTTTACTAGAGAAGCCAATGACAGAATTTTAACAAAGGTCCATGAGATCCATTCCTGCCTCACTTTGTGGCCTTGCAATACAGACTCTTATCATTATAAAAAGTTATCAAAGCTGTTGCTAGTCTGGTCTGCCTTGCTGCATGGGAAAAATGACAACATTTGGAATGATAGATACAAAGAAATCTACTTCTGGATCTTTTGATCCCATTTCTGTAATGCCTGAGGGCCAAGAGTCACAAGCCAATTAAACCACATTCATCAGAACAGGAGCCAAGCTCATCTGTAGAAGGCTAATTTGGAGACTATTGAGTCATGTGCTACTATATTCTACAGCCTATTTCATTAGAAGCCTATGACAAAGTAGACTCTGGCTTATGAAAGCAAGTATTGTTTCTGATCCTACAAGGCTTTGTTCAAATATACTTAGGAAATTAAACAGCAGCTGGATTGCAGGAAAAGGCATTTCTATTACATTTACTTGTGAGTGAGTCAGTATTTCCTGCCTTTAAAAAAGGTTATTAGGGATTAGAAAGCCCTAATCTAAGCAGAAGCACATTAGTCGTAGGATTCACAAGACACTGGCATGGAATGGCCTTTCATCATCTCCACCACACCTTAATGCTCTTCCACTGCTCTCTTAACCCCATTCTGGAGTACTCAGACATAATTCCCAGCAGAGCTGGAATAACTTTGGACAAGGAAGCTATTATAGCTGAGCATGGTTGCGGGATGGCTTCAGGGGATCACCCCACTGGGCTTTTTCTGGTTTGTTAAAAACTTTCAGTTTATGGACATGATAACACTGGAGTAACTGCCCTTGGGGCTATAATGTTCCCTGGCTCCCATACCTTAATCTTTCCTTTGCCCCTTTACCTCCGGAATGGGGGAACCTTTGGCCCTCCAGATTCTACTAGACTGTAGCCCCCATCATCCCTGACCATTGGTCATGCTGGCTGGCCCAACTTCTTTAGTATTTCAGGGCACCACAGTCCACATGCCACCAGAGTTCTTGTTTTGTCTCTGGGCAATCTGGGGGGAAAGGACTCACAGGAGACACTCAGGTTGACAATTAAGAGAGATATGCCAGGGGTGGGGAACTTTTGCCCCTCCAGATTTTACTGAACTACAACTCCCATCATCCCTGGCCTGATGGGAGTTGTAGTACAGCAACATCTGGAGGGGCAAAGGTTTCCCATTCCTGAGACACACCATTAGTTCTAATTCGTTCTCACAATCCCCTAATAGTTACGTAATGTTCCTACCCTCAAATCTACTTGTAATACAGATCTGAGCGAAGTAGAAAACTGGAGTGATCTTGAGAAGGAGCCCTCTTGCAAAATGAATTTCTCCCTTTTGATCTCAGCATCGGCCTCTTCAGGCATACTTTGCACTATCGTGTGTTGTTTTGCGACACACAGGCAACCTGGGGGACAGGAGGACGTGGAGAAGGACAAGGCGCAGACTCCTGGGGAAAGGAAGGAAAAGAAAACGCCTCCTTCCGACCCCCCTCACCCCCCCCAACACACTCCTGGTTATGCAAAGCAGATCGCTCTCCGGACGGACAGACCCAAAGGGGGAAGTGGGGCAAGAGGTTCTGGGGGCCTTGCATATCTTCTGATCGTCCCTTTAAAAAAACAACAAGCGTGTCTCCCAGCAAAAGGGCCAAAGAGATTATTAATAGGACAGGTGGTTATAATTTGTCCGCCAGGCTGGGTTCTCTGGTTTGTTTCTTGAACGAGGCGGTACCGCGCCTGGTGGGCTTCTTTCCAGCCGCGGGGAATAGGAGGGAATGGAAAAGTCGCCCTACTCCTGGGAAGTGGAAACTGGCGAAGAGGAGTCACTCCCTCACAGTCACTCCGCATAAGCCCCCCCCCCCGGCTCTTCCTTCCAAGCCGATTTGGCGGCAAAGCGAGCGCGTTCACTCACCGTTGGCACAGCTCCTGTTCACCCACAGGGGCTCCAGTCGCTCCATGTACGCCTTCCTACCGAGGCTCCGCGGAGATCAGCGCATCCCCGGGCAGCAGACTGCAAAGACGACGCAGCTGTCGGAGCCGGGAGCGAAGGAGTGTGGTGGTGGTGTGTGTGACACCCGGATCGCCTCGTCCGCTGTGTTGCCGCCGATCTTCCCTACTGCTAGCGAAACCAACGAAATATTGTGTGGCAGCAGCACCTTCGAAGACTTTAACACATTTTTATTATGGCTTAATGCTCTGTTGGCTCTTCCCTTGGCGACGGAACGAAGACCAGTCTGGCCTCGCCCCAACCTGTGGGGAAATTGCCCTCGGCAAACAAAAACGGAGAAGCTGAAATCACACCTGCCCGAGCCGGATCCACCACTCCTCCTCTCCTCGTTTTCTCAATCTAGCGCTCAACCTACACAGCTAACTCGACCTACCGCCTCTAGCGAGAGGGGAGCGATGCAAGGCGAACCATGGCGCACGCCAGCTCGCTAGCTTGTACGTCCATAGAGGCCTATAAGTTTCGAAAGCGCGCCGTTTCTTCCCCTTGTGCTTGCACAAATCTGGCATGTGACTATAAATCCCTTAGCTAGGTGCCATATGTCGGATTTCCTTGTTTTATGGGGGCAACTTTTAATGTGGAAAAAGTGGTTCCAAAATGTGGGGTGCCAGACCAGAGTTCAACCCTGCCTGGAAATCACACTTCGTAACCTCACGCGTGTGTATGTATGTATGTTTTTGTGTGTGCTGTTAGAAGTTTGTTTAACTTGTAAGGCTTGCCTGGTACCTAAAGTGGAAAATCCTCAGAGCAAAAGCAGCAAATTAAAATGGGACGTTGATCTACAGGGCTTTGATGAAGAACCACTTTACACATATTTTCACTACAAGGATATAAGCTCAGAGCTGATTCACACATCCACGTTTATTCCTTGCCAGCTGCAATCTGACATGATGACTTGCAGGTGTGAATGGGCCATGATGACAAATATGATCAGCACAAAAAAAACTTTTGTATCACCTGAAGTCAATTCAAAGTTATTTCAGTTGATAAAGTTCACACTTGTGTCTAAGTGTAATGATTCGTAAGTCATCATATTTGGATGTGAATCAAATGCCATCAAATGTGAATCACACTTCAGTATAGAGGAAAGATGTGTTACATGCATGTGAAGAAGACTGTGCAAATGCCTCTTTGAATGTGTACTCATGGCCAAATAGACACTCACATGGGTGCCATTAATCTCAAATAGCGTCCACATATGATGTGGAATTAAGGAGTATGGACTTTCAGGAAGGAAGTATGATTTCTTGCATTGGGGAATATTTGTACCGAATATAAGGACTATGCTCATTGAAATCAGTGTGGCAAGTTAGCCATGACGATTTAATTTATTTTAGTTTGGATACATTGAAAGTAAGTTTAAGAAGTGTTCAGCAAGGAGATTTCCAGTTGGGCAAAATACTGCCAAATAGTCCAGGAGCATATTTATAAAAATCATGCCCCTTGGTAGAATTAGTGAAAAGAATGTGCAGTTGGGTTTATTTGATCAGAAGCTACCTGTAGGTACATAATTTCCATGGGGTAACTCTACAGTGTGTGATGTATAGTTTTGATGACATCAAGATGGCCACTGTATAAATTCACGAAATCATGAATATCTCTGTAAACAGTGGACATATTTTAATTTAAAATGTCTCATTTTAAAGATAAATCAGAACTACAGAATAACAATAATTTCCATGGTGTAATTGGTGTGTGAAGCATAATATTGATGTTGTCATCAAGATGATCGCCATTAAAGTTCACTAAATCATCAATATCTCCATAAGCTCCATAAGCAAGAAGTTCCTAAACAAATAATATGTATATGTATTCTGCTAATCATACCCACTACCCTGACACATTGTTTAATACATTCTTGAACCAACTGGAAAATTTAACCACACACATTTGTGGACCAAAATAAAAATGTGTTCTTACATTATACAGCCACAATAGTGGCTGTATACTATAGTCAGCATGGATTTTTCACATTCCGCAATGTTAAATTGAAAATAGCCCCCATGCCATTCTGATGCTTCCCATAAATGGAAATGGACTGCCTTCAAGTCGATCAAGACTTATGGCTACCCTTGGACTTCCGGGAAGGGTGACTTAGCCTGTGCCTGCTTTTGAGACGGGCTCCTGCCTCAAAAGAAGCTTATTCAGATATATCAGTCAGATTTTTTTTTTTTTTTTGACTGATTAAACTTCTCCCGGGTAGGGAGAAACGAAGAGATTAACCTCAAAGCCTATTTTTGTTGGGACGACCAGATCTCATTAAATTGTGGGACGAGGTCCAGCCGACGAAGGTGGGACGGATTTTCAACAATCAAGCTCTATCTGATAAAGCGAACGTTCATCTTTTCTTCAAAGAGAGAACGCACTAACAGGCAAGCACCCTTCTTTCTATATTTTTCTTTTACTTGACTTAAATTGTTGCTGTTTAAAAGAGATTTGTCAGATTGATCAGTTTTTGACATCTCACCGGGGAGCCATAACTTCTCTCTGCTATTCACTAATTAATAGCTTATCTCTGTTTTTGTTGCAAAAAGCTGTCCTGGATTTGCACCCTAAAGATATACACGGAAGAGGGATTTCTATTCCTGATTTTTATTCTGAAGAATATTATATTGTCTGAGATTACTTTTTTCCTAGTTCATTTTATTTTGACGAATCTGTTTTCTCACAACGCCATTAATTGTTTCGATCCTGGGAACTGCATTTTGTTTACTTAAGCATGGAGAGATAAGGCTGTCTGTTCTGTTTACGCTGTGATGTCACCAAGTTTGGAGTATTAACCCAATTGTTGCTGAAATAAGAAGTGGTTCTTTTATATTTTTCTTTTAAAATGGCAATTAAGAAAGTGGCTGAGAACCTGGAAGTATCTATGTTTCAGAAAATAATGGATGAAATTGAGATAACGAAACGAACCCTGCGACAGGGTTGTAAGGAGCTGAAAATTGAAATGAGCAAAATGATAGGGGTCCCTGTGAGAGAGGAGACTCTGGAGACTGGAACAAACGTGGAACAGGAAAAAGACCTGCGACAGGGTTGTAAGGAGCCGAAAATTGAATTGAGTAAAATGACACAGGAGCTTAAAGAAATAGGGGTCCCTGTGAGAGAGGAGACCCTGGAGACTGGAATAATTGAATTGAGCAAAATGTCACAGGAGCTTAAAGAAATAGGGGTCCCTGTGAGAGAGGAGACCCTGGAGACTGGAATAATTGAATTGAGCAAAATGTCACAGGAGCTTAAAGAAATAGGGGTCCCTGTGAGAGAGGAGACCCTGGAGACTGGAACAAACGTGGAACAGGAAAAAGATTTGAAGCTTATGGATTTTAGAAATAAAATCTATTGTTTGGAATTTAATGTTATCTCTGAAGAAACTAAGGAAGATTCTAGAGAGAAAGTTATCAATGGCATGGATAATCTTCTGGACTGGAATGATGTGATGGATGGAATTAACTGCAGCCATGTGACAATGGAAAAACTTTCAAGAGATGAGCCAGTGCATTTTGAAAAAAAGAACAGAGATATGATCTTACAGCAGTATTTCAGCAACCTATTCAGAATGGTTGGCAAGATAATATCTGGGATAGAGGTAATTCCCATCAGACTCTTATTGTATGACTATGGTTATGACAGCAAGATTATTATGGAATACTGATAATGGAAGATTGGACACTGAAATTACTGGATTTAACAGGACTATCGGAAGATTGGACACTGAAATTACTGGATTTAACAGGACTATCGAAGATGGAAGATGGAAGATGGAACTAATAGGGATAATAGAATAATGGCTATTGAAATTATTGAACCTAACAGATTCTGATGAGACGGATTGTTTGAAATGTTTATTTTGACTATGGTTATGACAATAAGATTATTATAATTAGTAATGAGATGGATTAATTAATATGCTTATTTGGAAAAAAATTGATAGATATATTTCTTAAAGAACTGAAACCTCTCTTTGACTTTTTGTGGAAAGAACAAAGTAATGTTTATGAGATTTGATGATTAAGTAAGATAACTATTGGAGGAAAGTGATTTTATAATATGATTTAAGAGACAGGATTGTTATATATTATAGACTTATAACTGATTTGATATGTGACAAATGGGAAGTCAATATTTTATTCTTTATTTTTTTTTCTTTTTGTTCAATTATTTTTGATTTTGTTTTTTGTCTTTGAATGTTTAGTTTTGTATGTTGTATGAAAATTTGAATAAAAAAATTATTAAAAAAAAAAAAAAAGACTTATGGCTACCCTTGTCATGCCCCCCTCAGAGGACTCATCCGAGGAGGAAAAGGAATGGGAGACCGCAGACCCAGGAGGGGGGACAAGCAGGGAGACAGCCCAGAACCCTTCACCAGACCAGAGACAAGTGCCTGAGGGAGCCTGCCTGCCTGCCAGAATCAGGAAGTGACCAGAAGGCTGCCCCTTCCCCAGAAGAGAAAAGACACCAACAGGTGTTGCAGCAACAAAGGCAATCAGTGCAATTATGGAGCAGGAGAGCTTGCAAGAACACAGGCTGATTGGAAGCACCTGGGCCAGCATGCACTCCTTGATAGAGTGAAAGTCAAGCCTTGCTGCAGACATTACTCCAGCTCTCCTGTTAAACCCGTGCCTTGAACCCTGCCCTACCTGATCGGACCTCTTGGTTTCTGCACATTTGGACTCCCTTAAGGACTTCTCTATCTCCTCCTTTGGCACTTCCCAAATGGTAAAACATGCTGGCTGAGCCCTGGTTTCTCCTGCCTGGCAGATTTATGGTCTGGTCTTATATGTTCATTAGCTGCATGCCTCTGTGAACCCCCACGTTTGACAACCTTATGAATAGGGTTTTCATGGTAAGCAGTATTTAGAAGGGATTTACCATTGCCTCCTTCTGAGGCTAGTCCTCCTCAGCTGGCTAAGGCCTGCTCAGCTTGCCACAGCTGCACAAGGCATCCCCTTCCTTGTCTGCAACTGCCAGCTGGGGTGCAACTGGGCTCCCCAGCTGCACAGGTGGCAGGGCACGTAACCCCTGAGCCACTCACTGTGGGGGTAATCTTTAGCTGGCCCTTTACAACCAGGAGACACGAGCAGGGCTTTGAACTCACAGACTCTGGATTGCCAGCCAGGCTCTTCTCCCCACTGCATTATACCAGCTTCCCATAAGCTCATTTCAAAACAAAACCTTACAGAATTTATAGTCCTGAACTCAAAAACACTTGTTTAACAACCCTCTAAATTTTCATGGTGATAAACAAAACAGAGAAAATCAAGAGTTCAAAGTGTAAAAAGAGAGAGAGAGAAACCAGACCCCCTTTTGGACATTTTTTCTGTCAGAGTTCTCATAATCTGTTGAAATTAGTTAAAAATCAGCCATGTTCACAGATTACCTGTAATCCTATTACTGACCTTGCCCCATACTCTGACCTTCATCTTCTGCTGTTTAAAAGTTTAAAAAATGCCTGGCTGACTTTTAATTAACTTAAGAAATTTAGCATTGAACTCAATGATAAGGCCTGGCATGCTCAGTAAGAACCAACTGTAAGTGTTCTAAAAGCCAGACTCACAGCTGCTGGGCTTGCCTAATCAGGGGGCCACATCCACATCAGACCTTTATTTGAAACAGTCATGGCTTCCCCCAAAGAATCCTGGGAAGTGTAGTTTGTGAAGGGTTCAGACAGGAGACTCCTATTCCCCTGAAAGAGCTCCAGGTGCCAGAGTGGTTTAACAGTCAGCCGCTCTGATTGAAGCTCTGTGAGAGAAATGGGGCACCTCCTAACAACTCTCAGCACCCTTCACTAACTACACTTCCCAGGATTCTTTGAGAGAAGCCATGACTCTCCAAAGTGAAATAAAGGTCTGGTGTAGATGTGGCCAGTGACAGCTTTGGTTTAAATTTTGGTGGGAGTCTACATATGCCTGCTGTAGAATAAAAAGATAGGGGAAATGTTGTAAAATAATGTTACTGTTCACAATGTTTTCCTTTTGGAAAGAAAAGGGGCTTCCCCTCTGCCCAGTGCCCACCCATCCAATCTCTTCCCCTCCCCCTTCCTGCCCTCCTCTCCCTTCCCTGTCCCTCCCCCAGGTCAGTTTCACCTATCCTAAGCATGATTGCACAGGAGTAAATCCCACTGAACTAAAAAATGCAAATGATCAAATCTGCCCTCCCCTCCTCCTCCCTCCTATCCCCTCCCTCTTGCCTCTTCCCTCCCTCTCCCTTCCCTCCTCCCTTCCCCTCCATCCACTTCCAATCCCCTCCTCCCCCTCCCCCATGTTCAGTTTTACCTATCCTAAGCATGATTGCACCAGAGTAAATCCCATTGAACTCAATAAGCATGCAAATGATCAAACCTGCCCTCTTCTCCTCCTCCCTCCCATCAACTCCTACCCCTTCCCTCCCTCTTCCTTCATCCCACCACCTCCTCTTTCAATCCTCGCCTCCCCTTTCCCCCTCCTGTTTCCCTCTCCCCCCTTCCTCCTTCCCTCTACTCTCCCCTCCCCCTCAGTCAGTTTTACCTATCCTAGCCATGGTTGCATGGGAGTAAACTCCGCTGAACTCAGTAAGCATGCAAATGATCAATCCATTCTTAGCAAACTTGCACAGGATCCCTTTTCTTACATCCCGGATTAAAAAGCAGAAAAATTCACTAATAGGTAAAAAAAAACCTTGCGGTTTAAGAACGTACCTATAGTCAACAGTTATTTCTATCAAACTTTAAAAAGCATGGAGATTGGGCAGCTATAGTGAATGCACCAGAAGAGCAGGAGACCTGACCTCCTCTCTGGGATATTGTACTGCTCTACCATTTTTTAAAAATGCAAACACAATTTGGAGTGGTCTTTCACAGTCCAATCCACTTCCTGTGTAGCTTGGAAGAATTTAGTAACATTAATTAAATGTGGGTCTCTATATGCCTGTACAGCAACTAATAATGTCTCAACACTGTCTTTATGAGCAATTTGTTTTATGGCTGGTGAACTGCACATATGCATGGCATTACTTTGTACAATTGGCACTTACATTGATGGCTCTGGTATTCCTGAAATGTGGGAAGTCTGGTATAGTGAAAGCATTTGTGCATCACAAAGGGAAACACTTTTGATGTGCTGTAGAAGCTCACACATATACCCTCGTTGCACTGTACAACTGCTACCCAGAAACACTCTTTAAGAAGCATGCATGCAAAGAAATTCAGGAGAAGGCTGAAAACCTACAAGGTAAATCAGTTTTTACCGAAGGTAGTAATATTGAAGATGTGTTAGCCACATCTAACAAAATGCAATCTCTCTGGACAAACAAGGGAATTTGATGAGATTCAAGGATAATCAAACCCAACGTTTAAAATTATTTGAGAGTACATGGCAATGGTGGAGTTTGTTGCAAGTAATTAGTTCTATTAGGAGTTGTGACTGGAATGCATATATTTCATCTCTAGAAGCAGTCATTGGGTATTTCTTTGTATTAGATCTACATAATTACTCTGGGATGATGGCATATTGCCTTGCTGAAGTACTGCTTTGAAAGAGTCTGATCCTGAAATATGGAAGGAGTTTGAAAAAGGTAACTGAGTTGTTATTAAAACTGCTGTTCCATTCTGCGCCCTTGGGACTGATGAAGCACTTAAGACCTGAATAGAGCTTTGAAGTTTGCAGGAGGCTTGGTAGGTATTACACAGCATCCTAAGCCCCTAGCCCGTTGTTTTTTAACAGCACTAATACTTGACCAAATATCTGAAGAGATGTCAGGCATGGCAGGGATACCATTAGAACAAGCAACATTGCACAAGCTTAATCAAACTCAAAAGAAGCAGTCACTAAACAAGATATGGCAATAAATAAACTGCATGTTGAACTGAAATGGATTGGAAATCCATTTTCATTTGATGGGCCTGAACTCATTAACATTGCAACCAAGACAGTTTTCAGTGAAAAAAATTGCAAAGGATGTTAGTGCGTTCTTGGTACCAGATTGTATGAAGATTTCAAAACACAGATACTCATCTCAGAAACTAGTACCATTAATCTATGGGATCTGATGATGAAGAACAAACTACATTTGTGTTCAAGTGCCAAGAAGAAAATAAAAAATGTGGCCAATGTTGTTAAAGAGTTAAGTGCAGACAGATCACTGTTTTCCCAACTTACCAATTGTAGTTAGATCACAGTGCGAAGTTGATTTATGTGAGACATTGGGACACTATGAATTCTTTGCCATACGATCACTGTTTAATACTGAAGGGACTATGCATCCATGTCAGCAAAAAAGTAAATTAATTGAAATTTTGAAGTCACTTCCACCAACAACACAAAGTACTAGCACAACCAGCAAAACACCTAAAATAGTTAGCATCACATCTGAAAGCATATTTTCTGTTGCAATTATTGATGGTATGGCAGAGCTACAAGCTATAGAGAAATTAAAATATATTCACACATGTAAAGATTTGGCTGATGTGTTCATAAAAAGATCCAGAGCATGTATTGGGAGCATGGTGAAATACACCTGGTGCTTCACAATTCTATTAAGAGTATGACACAACAAAAGAGACTCCAGGGATATCACCCACCAGTACAAAATCATGAACAGCAAGAACATAGCAAATGTTACTTATGAGTAAGCTACGTTTGTACATTAGCACCAAAGTTGAATTAACTGTGTATCTAGCTCATAAGATACTGTACTTCAGCATGCAAAAGTGACTAGAAAGGACTTTATAGCTGCATGGTGTACAGACGTGGCTGCCTCACATTGTTCTTTGGAGTTTCTTACCCAGGAAGAAGCAAATATCAAGATAATTCTACATGTATCTATATAAAAACTATTGACTTGAGTTAAAGTTCTGAGGATCATATTTATAGTTCTATGAAATGCCTACAAAATGAGACCTTATAAATTAAAATCCGTCCATTATTTATAGAGATTTTCATGATTTTGTGAATTTTGATGGTGGCCATCTTGACGACATCATTAAAATTATACGCCACACACGGTAGAGTTACATCATGGAAATTATGTACCTTTAGATACATAAGTTTTTGATCCAATAAAACCAACCGGACATTCTTTTCACTAATTCTGCCACAAAATTACAATTGCTCCCCTATTAAAAATAGTCTGTCTACAATGAAATGAAAGGCTCAGAAAACACAGTGTTGAACTTTATTCCTACAGAGTACCTCGAGCAAAAATCAAAAGCAAACAAGATCCTATATAAATAGAATTCTTAGATAATAAAACATGTGCTTCTGTGCATATGCCATTGAAACATCAGTTTCCACACAGAAGGCGAGCAAAAGATTGGGACTGGTTGCCCAGTGGCAGAGCAAATACTTTGCATGCAGGTCTCAATTTCAGTCCCTGACATCTTCAATAGGCCATTGTTGCTGCACTATTTGAGAGAGATTTCTAATCAGGAGTACACTGTGCTAAGGCTGCTTTCCATCCGCCTGAGTGGCTGCAGCTGGCCAGGACATTCCCCAAACCTGCACACCTTCTGCTGATGCTGGGAAGGGGAAAATAAAAGCCAGACCTTGCAGGGCAATAGGTGATACTGTCAATGGGGCTGGGGGTGCAAGGAGAATGAAGGCTCCTCCCCCTTTAATGAGTTTTATAGGGCATGGTTGCATGACTGATATCCCCACCTCCACTCCTATGGTGCATTGTTGTGATTTTCTCTTGATCTTCTCCAAGGCGGGAGGCAGTGATGGCTGCCCAGTTGAAATGCTTAAAAAGAGGTTTAGACAAAATTGTGAGCGGTAAGGCTATCAATGGTTACTAACCACAATGGCTCAGTCTCAGTTCTACCACCCATCAGAGGCAGTATGCTTCTGAATACCAGTTTCTGGAAACTGCAGGAGGGCGTACTCTTGCACTCAGGTTCTGCTTGTGGGCTTCCCACAGGTATTTGGTTGGCCACTGCGAGAACAGGATGCTGGACTAGTTGGCCACTGGCCTGATCCAGGGGGCTTTTTAATGTTCTTATGGCATAGCCCCTGCTAAATTCTTCTTTCTACAGGTAAAACCTGGTAATAAATACTCCATATTTACATGTCTAGCAAGGGGTGTGGGAAAATGCACTGGTGTCCTTCCTTTTCCATATTAGATTATTTTCCTGGGCTAATTGTTATTTGGAGTCCAGGCAATTTGAATTTCAACCAATTAAAACAAAATCATGACAAGAATTGCCCTTCTATCTGATGCAATCATAAATGGAAAGGGATTCGAATACTGTCCATCCAGGTGAAATGGGGCCATTTGTCAAATGACTCCTTTTTTACGAGAACCACCAACCCCTGCTCCAATGAAACTGCTCTACAGAACATTGGTCACGTAGCAATGCAGCCGCACCTGAAATACTGGTTTACAGTGCATTGTGAGTCTGAGGCAACTGCAAGTATTTGGAGTCTAGGTTAACACAGGGTTTTGTCCAAAGAATGTTTTCTGGTGTGTTCTTTGGTTGCATGGGAGACATAATGGAGCAATGCGCGGTACGGATAATCTGTTTAGCACTAATATGGAGCCTCCATGCTACACTCTTTGCCATTGATTTGGAAACTCAGGGATTGTTGCTGAAATTTCCAACAGGTAGATGTAACCAGAGGATTCCAGGAACAGAAATGACTACTTTAGTTAAAGCAGAAATGTTTCCCTGGTGGATATTATTCACCTGCTCTGGAAAAATGAGATGGATATCCCTGTTTTTAAGAGGGAATACACTTAGCATGCTAGTAAAAGTGCTGTAAAGGAGAGTGGATTTAATAACTATGCTTATCAAGACTAAAAAAAAAACCTATGAATTTTTGTATATATGTGAGAATGATTGTCTGAGACAAACCACTCTTAACCTCAGCAACCCAACCCCCACATCTGCTACAGGAAAATGACAGTACTAGCCTGTGTTGAAAAGATTGCTGAGATACTGTAACTGAAATTCTCTGAACACATATATATTTTCTCAGTAATTTTTACCACTGCTCTTGAACTTATATTTACAACAGTCCTTGAAGGTAGATCGTGTGTGTGTGTGTGTACTGTTTTATCACATTATAACAACAGTCTGAACTGTAGGGGGCACAAGAGGCACACGGACTGAGCCGAGACTTGGAAGCCAATCCTTGTAGGAATCTCCTCAGAGCCCGGATGGGCCATCTTGGGAGGAGAAGGGAGGGAGGAGGAGGTGCCACCATTATTTATGGTGGGGATTCTCCTCTCTCCCTCTCTTTCTTCCTGGCACAGACGGAGACTTTTTCAGCTGTGAGAGAAAGGGAAGCAAGGGAGGGAAATGGGGGGGAGGGTAAGAGAGATATCGTCTTTTTGGAGGGAAGCTGTGGATGGAAGAGAGGGTGGTCAGGGGAGCAGATATTGTAACCATTTTGTGGGTTCAGAAGATGAGGAAGAAAAAACACATTTTGGTCTTGCGGAGGGAAAGGCATGGAGATGGACGATGTGGTTGTGGAGAGGGAAACTCTGGGGAAGGAAACAGGCAGGGAGAGGGGGGTCAGTGAGCAGGGGAGCACCCTCTAATTACTACTATATCCATACTGCTAATATGGGGTCTGAGAGTGGCTTCTCTAGGGCACTAAGTGCAGTTGTGTGTGAGATGAGATTTGAAAGGGGGATTCATTTCATCTCACACACTTTCTGCAAGATCTGGTCAGAGCTTGGAAGATTACTTTTAAAAAGTAATAAATTACAGTTACAATTACTTGGCCCAAAAAGTAGTAATTACCGTTACAATTACAATTGCTCTGAAAGTAACTGATTACTTTACTTTTTCTCAAAAGTAATCACTACAATTACATTTCAGTTACTTTTTAAAAAAACTCCTACAAGGTGCTGGCCTTGGCTGCTGCACATCTAAGAAGCCTAAAACAATATTAAAAATAAACACACACACACAGGGGGTAGTAGAATAAAAAAATTTATCCATAAGATTAACATAATGGCATAACAGAATCTCACATCCCCCCAAGCAATGAAGATACCCCAACTCTTGAAATCAAATTTTACACTTGAAATTAGGGTTGCCAGGTCGGAGCCATCCAAAAACCTGAGAAAATGGGGGCGGGCCCTGGTGATGTCACGGGGCAGGCCCTGGTGACGTCACGGGGTGGGCCCTGGTGACATCATTAAACATGATACATTGTATCAACCGCAGTTGCTTGGAGCATACCATTCAAAAAAAATTTATCTGATCGGAGATTAAAATAGAAATCTTACCTAAAATAGGGTGTTCCTAGGTCCATCTGAAGTGACAAGGTCATTCTTTCTCACAAGCTTAGGGTGATGTAAAATGGAAATGGACTGCCTTCAAGTTGATCCCAAATAGGGTCTTCAATAAGCAGTATTCAGACAGAGGTGGTTTACTATTGCCTTCCTCTGAGTCTGAGGCAGTGACTGGCCCAAGGTCACCCAGTGAGCTTCATGGCTGTGTGTAGATTCAAACCCTGGTCTCCTAGGTCACAGTTCAACGCCTTTAGGGAACATTTAATCTAGCTTACTTGCTTCTGGCAAGAAGGGTTTACATGCCCTCAGGCTAGGCCATTATGTTGCTTAGTGTTGCAGAGATGTTAGATGGGAGCACAGATGGATGCCCCTGAAGGCAGCAACTGTAAACATGCTTATTAAGGAACTAAGCCCCATAGAACTCAATAGGACTTACTTCTGAGTAGATATGGTTGCAGCCATGTTAAACAAATTAAACCAGAACTATCACTAGAAGCTAAAGTGATGAAACTGGTTATCATACTTTGGGCACGTAATGAGAAGACATGATTCACTAGAAAAGACAGTAATGCTGGGAAAAACAGAAGGGCATAGAAAAAAAGGAAGGTCATACAAGAGATGGATTGATTCCATAAAGGAAGCCACAGACCTGAACTTACGAGATCTGGACAGGGTGGTTCATGACAGATGCTCTTGGAGGTCACTGATTCATAGGGTCGCTATAAGTCGTAATCGACTTGAAGGCAGATAATGCCTTCTTGCTTGCACTATCTAAAAGTAACGTTTGTAGGGATGAGAGAGCTGTTTTATGGCACCAACTATCCCAAATAAAAGGCACAATTCGAACCATGTCTGCTGCTACATACATGCTTTAATCTGCTAGCCCATAAGAGACTCCCATGAAAGCACTATAGTCCAGGAGGCCTCCACCTTAGAAAGTGCCCCTACTACATTCCAGATCAGTTCCAGCCTTGGGAGGGGACAACTATATTAATAGGTTGCTCATTGCTATTGTTGAGTGGCAGATGCCTACACAAAAGGCATCAATGTGCCAATTTTACAGTAGCATTAAGTTACTACAAACAAATAATGCAGCAGAGTTACAACACCAGGACTGCACACTGCACCCATGTTACTGCTCCCCATATTGGTGTCTCCAATAATCCCTTTAGCTGTTTAGCAGGCAGGTGAGTGTTCTCACTTGTAATCTGCATTTCAGAAGATCATTAGATCCAGAAGTGTAAGCTCCGAATCTTGCATTAAGATCCACAGACTACAAAAAAAATTCATTCTATACCACGATTCAATCCACAGCCTAATCAATTTGGACTGATACTGAGATGGAAGGGGTATTTAAAAGCCTAAGTCTGTGGGAAAATTCTGCTAACGTCTATATGCTGTAGTCCTTTAATCCAAATACTCTCTTAGTGTCATGGATATTAACTGAACTTGCTAAGCAAGTTACAGCATGAAGTCTTTTCCCCTGCAAGAATGAGATTTTGTAGGAGGGGAGAAAAAATGACAGGAATTAAGAGATTTCGAGGGGCATGAAAAAAACTGTCATCTCCTACTGTGGCCAGGCTTATCTGTGCACTGATGAACACTCTTCTAGTTGACAGGGCCTTAAATGTAAAAGCTGCTCAAAGCAGCTGTGGCCTAATGAGCAGTTTTAGCAAACAGCAAGGAACCTGCTGGTTAAAATATTACGAAGAATTTTAATATGGGAAAGGCTTACAGGGAGCCATTATCTAATATCTACATTTCTTAAATTTGGTTAAACTACTTGACTCTACCTTTCCATTTTGATTTTTGCTTTGTGAAACCCAGCGAGGTTTAAAAGCTTGCTGTTACCAAATGGAATTTCTGCCTGCCAAGGTTGAACAAATTTTAAGAATGGAGATGAGTGCATTACAAAAACAAAGTAAAATACAAGAACCAGTCATCATCATATTAAAAAAATACAACATTATACATTAAAAGGCCTGGGAAAATAAGAAAATGTAATATTGGCTACCAAGCAAACTTATCTGGAGAGGAAGATCTATAAAGAGGGTGTCACAACTAAGAAGGCACCCTCTCTGGTCACCACTTGCTTCACCTTGTCATTTCGTAGTAATATTGTGAATTTACAGTGTAGCTTTTTAAAACTTAGAATTCTGAACCCAGGAATAGATGTTGCAGTAGGTCAGTTTGAACAGTCATTTGAGACTTCATAAACCCATGTTTTATGAACCTGGGAATGAGCATCCATTTTTTAAAAAATGTTAATCTTTATTAAGTAAAAATCAGTACAATGCCCAATTCGTTTTTACCTTCATTTATCATAGCAGGGGAACTGGCTCTGAGGCTGCCATGCCGCATGGGCGCCGTCTCGGCAGCGGTTGCTAGCCTCAGCCGGTTCCCCTGCTCCGGAAAGGAGCAGCGTGGCGCCGATGGGCGGGAGCGGCCGTGATGGGGCTGAGGAGTCTGTGCGTGCGGTCGTTCTGAATCTGGTTGCGGGAAGAAGGCCGCTGGTGGAAGGAGCCGGTGGTTTGAGGCCGGGTCGTTTGTAGGCTGTCGCGCAGAGGGAGAGAGAGAGAGAGGGAGAGAGAGATTTGTCTTGAGTCTGCTATATTTAGTGAAGCTTGAGTCTGCTGTATTTAGTGAGTGGCCTGCCAGCCTCAGCCAGTTCCCCTGCTCCGGAAAGTACGGCCGGCCGCTTCACTAAATACAGCAGACTCAAGCTTCACTAAATACAGCAGACTCAAGACAAATCTCTCTCTCTCCCCCCCTCTCCCTCTGCGTGACGGCCTACAAACGACCCAGCCTCAAACCGGCTCCTTCTACCGGCGCCGCGGCCTTCTTCCCCCAACCGGAATTGGAACGACCGCACGCACAGACTCCTCAGCCCCATCGCAGCCGCTCCCGCCCATCGGCGCCACGCTGCTCCTTTCCGGAGTAGGGGAACCGGCTGAGGCTGGCAGGCCGCTCACTAAATACAGCAGACTCAAGCTTCACTAAATATAGCAGACTCAAGACAAATCTCTCTCCCCCCCTCTCTCTCCCTCTGCGCGACGGCCTACAAACGACCCGGCCTCAAACCGGCTCCTTCCACCAGCGGCCTTCTTCCCCCAACCGGATTCAGAACGACCGCACGCACAGACTCCTCAGCTCCATCGCGGCCACTCCCGCCCATCGGCGCCACGCGGCTACGGCCTCCACTCACCACCCTCACTTCTGTGGCCGGCGGGAGCGTCCAGGCTCTGCTGCACAGGGGGGGGCCGCGGCGGTAACTCAACTCCTCCTCCTCTCTCTCTGCAGTCCCTCCCTCAATTACAAAGGGCGGGGCGGGAAGGTGGCCAGCCACAGCCTTCACGCATGCGTGTATCAATCACGCATGCGTGGCTGAGCGGCACGCTCCAAAGCCGGAGATTAGCCTCTTTAAAGGAACTATGGCCGGAGGCCGGAGACGGCCCCCTTTTGCCGGAGACTCCGGCAGAAAACCGGAGACCTGGCAACCCTACTTGAAATGCTTGTATAATATGTTTCTGTTATGTCTCAAAAGAACAAGATGCTCAAAGAGCATGTCAGACAAGGAATGTCTTTTTACAGTCATTACATTGCCACCAGTACTGAATAGGCGTTCTACTGCGGCGCTTGAAGGCATGCCTGTGTTGTGCTGCAAAAAACACCGCAGCACACGTGGAAAGCCATGGAGTGATGACACTTCCCTGCTGGGAGACCTCAGGTACCTCACCAGTTCCTCCTCAGCAGTGTCCACTGCTGACTTCTTGCCCTGGGGCAGAAAGTTAAAGAAGTCATCTTCTAAGTCATCTCCTTCCTGGTCTTTATCTGAAGACTGATCACTGTCCTCATTAAGTACACCCATCTTTATTTCAGCTTTCAACAAGGCTTCCATTGTGTATCTAAGAAAGAGAGAGGATATGTTAACACATATATGTTAGGAAACCATCATCTGCTCTTCATTTCCTGATGCTTGTCATGTCCCCTGGTTCAGGGTCCAGTCTGAGCCTGTGGATGATGACATGGAAGGTAGGAAGGTGACCAAGTCACCACACTCATGGGGCAGCACAGCAGTCCCTTAAGGATTACCTGCAGCAACCCAAGGTTGTGATGAGGAGCCCCAGGAAGAAAAGGCCCAGCCCCTGCCTACCACCTTAAGCCCTCTGATGCCTCCCTTGAGACAACATTTCCCTTGGAGTAATCCACCCAAAGGGCTTCCCTGATGTTCTTACTTGTTGGTATGGGTGGTGGCCTGACACGATTCCAGCCAATCTAGTTTGAAGCAAGGGTGTAGGCAGGCTGCCAGAAGAAGCCTCTTGTCCTCCCAGATAGCTGCAAACCGCTTTCTTAGGGCTTTGCGCACACCTCTCAGCAGCTGAAAACAGTATGTGTACCTCTCAGGTTTGTTTTCCAGTCCTTCTAACTTGCGGTCCAGATTGCAGAGCGTTGGTAGCAAATACCCCATGAACATGCCGTTCTCCCGTTGCAGGATATCTAGGGGCTGGGCTAGTGGCTCCATAATCTCTGTGTATTCCTGTACCACTTCAATCTCAGCAGCTGTGATCCTGGACAAGGAGCAGCGGTCCATTATGGCATGCATTTTTAGTGGCACAGTTGACAGGAGCTCATGTAGTTGCTTCAACGCATCAAAGGTGGAATTCCACCTGGTCTTATTCGGTACCTTCAGATACACACCACATTGTGCATGGATATACTCAGCAATCTGGGCTGACTGGTTCTGCTTGGACCACAACTTGCTGCACTTTCCCATCAAGGAACGAAACTGTTTCTTGAAAGGACCAAGAAGACTACTTTTGGAGGAGTCAGAAAGCATGGCCTCTATGTCTTGTGTTGCCACAAGGTTGAGGGTGTGGCTAGCACATCTCTGGTGTGGTGGTAAAACAAAATCCTCTCCTGAGTCAGCAGCTTCTTCCTCTGCCTCAGGTCCTGTGTCCAGGATCTCACAGATAGGCACAAACTCCACCTCAGCCTCCTCCTCCTCCTGGTTATCACCATCATTGTCACTGGTGCCTGCAGCTTCCACTGGTTCTTTGGCCATGAAAACTCTGAACGTTTTCACAAAGTTGGAGCCATTGTCTGTAGTAGTGCACATAACTTTGTTGTGGATCCTGTACTGCACATGTACATCATGCAGTGCTTTTGAAAGGACATCGTATGTATGGCGCCCCTTCAGACGCTTACAAGCCAAGGCCCCGACCTCACGTTTCAGGGTAGTTGGGTTGATCCAGTGGGCTGTTACCCCAAAGTAACTCTTCTTGCCATTGGTCCAACAATCTGCAGTGGTTGCTATATATGCCACAGCACCCATTCGGTTTGCAAGAGTTTCTCTCATGTGGCATGCTCTCTTCTCAATTCTGTCTCTCAGAGTCTTGGCACATATGATGGTGAGATCTTTGGGGAGTCCAATGCGAACCAGATTAATGAATGATGGTTTGTCCACAGTCTGAAGTGGTAATGTCTCCTCTACAATGAAATCAATGATTCTCCTGTCGAGATTGCTCTGGGTGACAGGCTCCCTGCCAGATCCCCACCTCTCAAGGGTTGTCTGCTGCTGCTTCAGCATTTGGGGAGGAGGGGTGTCATGCATTGGTTCAGGAAGGCCACGTCTCCTTGCCTTTATTGCTTCTTCAATTGCTCTCAGCTTCTCAGGGTGTGCCCTCTGAGGAAGAAGAACAAAGCATGAATCCAAGAAAAAATGGAAGAGGAACTTCACAATTTAAACATAAATAGACAATGGACACTCTTTGAGGACCAGCATGACAAAGGCTTACCTCAAAATGTTTCTTCACATTGGATGAGGAGGAAACAGCTGATCTCAGATTTTTGATCCTTGGAAGGCAGTAATTGCATCGTACAACAACATTTTTCCCACTCTGGCTCACAAATGTACAAGCTTTCTCAAAGCCAAACCATGGTACTTGCTGTTCTGCAGATGTGGCTGTGGGCAACTGGCACTGCTTCATGCCCTCCTCCTCCTCGTGCACAGGGCCTCCTTTCTGAACCTCACTTCCTAGTTTTGCCTCCTCAGGATCAACAAGCTGTGACTCAAGTGGCCGCACTAACTGATTGCTGCTCTCAGCAGCAAAACCTGCAACAGGCGTCTCTGTAATAAACAAGAGATAATGCTCCTATATGGGTGAACTTCAGCTGTGATGTGCCCCCATCTCTTCCCCATGCTGCAAGATCCCCCAGTCAGAGTGGAAGTAAGCAGGTCGATAGCACAATTAAAAGAGATCCTATTTGCATCATTTTTGCTCACTGAATAACCCTGCCTGGGCCAGTCTAACCTACTATCTCACAGGGTTGTTGTGAGAACAAAATGAGACTAGGGTTCAAATCCCCACATAGCCATGAAGCTCACTGGGCGACCTTGGGCCAGTCACTGCCTCTCAGCCTCATGAAAACCCTATTCATAGGGTCACCATAAGTTGGAATCAACTTGAAGGCGGTACATATATTTTTTATTTTGAATATGATGATTATGATAATAAATATGCAGCATTTCAAATTAATTCTGTATGAGAAGCATTCCATGCCAAGCTTGGAAAACCAAGGATGAGGTATAAAATGTAGACAAAAATACTTTTGACAAAATGCCGTTTATCTTTTATATTTTATATATATGAGCCTGGGTAGGGAACATTTAATCTAGCCTACTTGCTTTCAGCAAGAAGGGTTAAGTGCCTTCAGGCTAGGGCAGTCACCAGAAGGCCACAGCAGAGACAAAGGAGCCTAGTGTTGTGGAGATGTTAGATGGGAGCTTTGGGGAGTAAAGATGGAGGCTCCTGAAGGCTGCAGTTCTAAACACACTTACTAAGGTATTAAGCCCCATAAGACTCAACAGGACTGACTTCTAAGTAGATATAGTTTGGACTGTGCTGTTGGTAAACCTTGACTAGGGTTCTTCTGCAAAGACATCCATATCCAAGCAGGGTTGGCAACCCCCTGCCTGGAATACCCTGCCCTTATCTTTTAATGTGGCTGCTCCAAATGTTTTTACAGATTTGACCCTTTACTTCAGAAAGAGGTCTGAAAAATGAGTAAGAGTAAGAAGTATCTTTTAAAATTGTTCTTTTCAATTCACTCTTGAATGAACATCATACCTAGGGCAGATCCACACCATTCCTTTAAAGCACATTCAACACCCATTTGAAGCACATGAATCCCACCACAGAATCATGGGAACTGCAGTTTGTTAAGAGTGGGGAGAACTATAACTGTGAGGGGGAAATGACACTTCCCAGAATTCTTTAGGGGAAGTCATGCGCTTTAAATGCGAGTTGGATGTGCTTTACACATATTGTGTGAATCCGCTTAATAAATTTTGCCTGCATGTAAATTGTTTTAATTAATTTTTCAAAATGGAAATAAGCTATAAAGTGTAGTGGGTGACCATGGGCTACTCACCATTTCTCAGCCTATCTGCCCCTCAGGGTGAAAACAATGGAGAACCATGACTACCCCAAGGCATACTTAAAATGTAAAGGAAGTATTGTACAACCATAGTATGCAATTGGATACTTATAGGGACACAGCATGACAAAACTGGGTGGAAGTAATGAGTGGGGTACCACAGGGCTCGGTCCTGGGCCCAGTGCTCTTCAACATTTTTATTAACTGCTTGGATGAGGAGGTACAGAGCATGCTTATCAAATTTGCAGATGATACAAAATTGGGGGGCATAGCTAATACCGTGGAAGACAGAAAGAAAATTCAAAGGGACCTTGATAGGCTGGAGCATTGGGCTGAAAACAACAGAATGAAATTCAACAGGGATAAATGCAAAGTTCTACACTTAGGAAAAAGAAACCAAATGCACAGTTATAAGATGGGGGATACTTGGCTCAGCAGTACAACATGCAAGAAGGATCTTGGAATTGTTGTTGATCACAAGCTGAATATGAGCCAACAGTGTGATGTGGCTGCAAAAAAGGCAAATGCTATATCAGGCTGCATTAACAGAAATATAGTTTCCAAATCATGTGAAGTATTAGTTCCCCTCTATTCAGCACTGGTTAGGCCTCATCTTGTGTGCTGTGTCCAGTTCTGGTCTGTGCACTTCAAGAAGGATGCAGACAAACTGGAACAGGTTCAGAGGAGGGCAACAAGGATGGTCAGGGGACTGGAAACAAAGCCCTATGAGGAGAGACTGAAGGAACTGGGCATATTTAACCTGGAGAAGAGAAGACTGAGGGGAGATATGATAGCACTCTTCAAGTACTTGAAAGGTTGCCACACAGAGGAGGGCCGGGATCTCTTCTTGATGATCCCAGAGTGCAGGACACAGAATAATGGGCTCAAGTTGCAAGAAGCCAGATTTCGACTGGACACCAGGAAAAGCTTCCTAACTGTTAGAGCCATACAACAATGGAACTAATTACTAGAGAGGTAGTGTGATCTCTGACACTGGAGGCACTCAAGAGGCAGCTGGACAGCCGTCTGTCGGGAATGCTTTGATTTGGATTCCTGCATTGAGCAGGGGGTTGGACTTGATGGCCTTATAGGCCCCTTCCAACTCTACTATTCTATGATTCTATGAAAATATTTATATAAGCATGACTATCAAATATGTTTATTTACATAACCTGTAAAGATATTTATAGTGCAATCCTATGTTTGTTTACTCAGAAGCAAGTCCCAATGTATTCAATGGGGCTTACTCAACCAGGGAAAACTGCAGCCTCAAGTGATAAGGAACTTGTTCTTTTAACAAGTCCTTTAAGTTGAGAGCTTATCCCAGTCTGTGTCTGTGTTGAAATTGCTTTTTAATATGTTTTTAAACTTTTTCTTAAAAAAAATGTTTTTAAAGCTTTTAAAAATGTTTTTAAAGATGTTTTGTTTTAATATATTTTAAAGTCTGTTTTTATGATTTTTAAAGTGTTTTTAGTGCTTTTGTTTGCTGCCCTGGGCTCCTACTGGGAGGAAGGGTGGGATATAAATAAAATAATAAAAATAAATAAATAAATAAACTTCATTTTTTAAAAAAATGAGTATTCGTTTCCTACATAATAAAAACTGTGATAAACCCTGCCTAATTTCTTTAAAAATAGGGTTGGAGGGAGAGAGTTTTTAGTTTAGTTTAGTTTATAGTTTATTTATATACCACTTTTTGGCCAAAAGGCCCTGAAAGTGGTGAACAACATATTAAAACATATTACAAAAAAAAAAATTACATAAGAAATGACCAGTAAAAAATATACAGTAAAATTACAATGTAACAAGAACAATGCAAATACAATGCAACAAGAACAAAGTAAAAAAAAATTGCAACAAAAATGTTTTCTTTGTTTTCAAATGATGCACACAGTTACCACAGCAGACACGGTTTTAGGAGAGACATTCCTTCTCATGCCACAGCAATCTCCAGGCAGAGGGAGTTATTTCCCATCACCTGCCACCTTATCCTTTTGACCAGAGATGTCAGGGACTGAAAGTGGGACCTTCTGCATGCAAAACACATGCTCTACCAATGAGCTACATGGGATGAATTAATCCTTCAGGTATCCTGGCCTCAAATAGTTTAGGGCAAGGGTTCCCAAAGTGTGGTCTAGAGCAGACCACCAGTAGTCCATGAGCTTCATTCAGGTAGTCTACACTGATGACTCTGCATAGCAGTGTAGCTACATGTCTGTGAAGAACAATGTGTGTGTATCTGTGTTAAATAAGTTTTAAATAAGTATATGAGAGAAACAGATGGGTTGGATCAGCAGCTGCCTGCAAAGGTGCAAAGGGAGAAATGACTGAGGTGTACGGAGTGCTAGACGATCCCGCTGCATGCTGTTTTTTGACAGCTGATCCTCAGAGACTATCCCTGGCACCTTCATTCATTCATACATTGTTTCCTGAAGCTCAAATTTACAACACAAACACAAGTCTGCACTATGTTTACTCACAAGTCCCATTAATTTACAGCACAATCCTAACCATGTCTACTCAAAAGCAAGTCAAATGGCTTTACTCCCAGAAAAGCAGATATTGGATTAAATACTTTCATATTTCATAGCCCAGGGTCTGACTCTTGGACAGAAGAGGAAAAAAAACATTAAGCCATATTACTTACGCAAACTGCAAAAAACTCAAAGCCACCATATTCTGATGTTCAGCCTAGGCATGCCTGGATCAACAAGTCACAACTCTGGCGTCATTGGCTACAATCATGAAAGGGCGGGGTTACAGCCAGAGCTTTGAAAAGTTACTTTTTTAAACTACAACTCCCATCAGCCCCAGCCAGCATGGCCACTGGATTGGGCTGATGGGAGTTGTAGCTAGAGCATGGATCTGTTTAAAAAAAAGTTGTGCGGGGGAGTTGACGTTTTGGTGTATATCTCGGGAATTAGACCACCTAGAAACTTACTTTTTTTAAAAATTGAAGCTGAGAGTCCAGAGAGTAAGGGGTGGTAGCCAGAGAGCCGGAGCCCCCCCCCAAAACCAGAGACTCCAGCCGAAAACACACACACCGGGGCACACACACACACAAATCATCGTCACTCACCTCCACAGCTCTTTGCCATTCTGCTGCTGCCTTCCTTGCCCTGGCTTTTTCCTCTGGCGTCCATTTTTTCCTCTCAGATGCTAGCAGGCCCTGCCTATTCACCTCTTCCCTTGTGCCTCCTAACACAGATCACGAGGGAAGAGAGAGTCTGCGCAGAGGTCCAATCAGTGTGAGGCACATGTCTTGTGTTAACCAATCACAGCCAGGAGCTGACTTCCCCTTGTTCCCGCCCCCAAGTAACATCCAACCTAATGTGGAAACGTTAAAGTTGCAGCTGAAAAGTAGGGAAATTACTAGTCGTTCCTTTACTTGCCAAATGTAATGGAATTACCCACTCATTATTTAAAATTGTAACTAATTACAAGTAACTCGTTAAAAATAACGAGTTACTTCCAAGCTCTGGATCTGGTGGCTATTTTATCCTATGTATCCTCACCTATATACACCAAATGTGTAAATTTGTAATGTATTAAAGAACTGGGAGAGGTGCTTGTAGATGGGGAAAAGACCAATCCAGGAATAAAAGGTCAGCCAGATTTGTATGGATTCCCCTTGAAAATCCTGCCTTATAGGTTGGGAGTACTCCTGGACCTGGCTTTGCTTCTGGATGTCCAGATATTGGCTGCAGCCAGACTGATACGTTGACTATGCCATTCCCAGGGAGGTTGGACCAGGCCATGGTGACACATCCCTTACTTACATTCACATTGGATGACTGCCATGTGCTCTACATGAGCTACCTCCAAAGAATCTCCAGTAACCTCAGTTGGTGCATAATACAACAGTAAGGTTGTCAACTGGTGCTTATACTTAGGATCATTTTACAATACCTCCACTGGCTTCCAGTGTGTTTCAGGACACAATTCAAAATGATAGTGGCTTGACCCCAAGACACCTAAGGAGCTTCCCATACAATCCTGCCCATTCCTGTGGTGGAGTGGCTCTTCTGTGCACCTTGATGGTGGCCAAGATACAAGCAGTTGGGATACAGGAGAAGGCCGTCTCAGTGGCTGGACCGAGGTTGTGGATCTACCTTCCTTAGGGAGGTCTGTTTGTCTTCCCTCTTGCTTACCATCACCTAAGACATGTTTGGTTTGGCAGGCATTTGCCCTGCCGGTCAAAGGAGTTTAAGGGATGGCCTCTTCTTAAAGCTGTTTGTATTTGTTTCCTTTGTATTGCTTGTTTTGTAGCAGTAAGTCAATTTTATGACTTATTTTGTACTTTTAAAATTCTTGTATGCTGTCTTGAGTAAACACACATTTTAATAAATCAGTACATGCTTAGTGTGAAACCAGTGCAAGAACTTTTAAGCTGCTAATATATCGTTGTATATTGCTACGTGTTTTGGAGAATCTCCCCAAATCGAGAAACCAAGACATACAATGACATACTATGAATTTTAATTCAAAGACCTCTTTAAGTAGATGCTCATTCAAAATGTGGCTAATCAAGAAATCTTAGCAATAGGACAGTGCAGATGATATAAGGTGTATACAAATGGCACCACAATCCAGTGTTCCTTCAAATGAATACTTCCTTGGCTGCTGTGAGAACAGGATGCTGGATTAGATGGACCACTGGCCTGATCCAGTAGGCCTCTTCTTATGTAATGAAAGGGATCCTTCCATTCAGATTCCATTCCATCCTGAATCCCCCTTCATTCTCCAATACCCCTGTACTGTTCCAGAGGGTCACCCAACCCTCCAGAGCACCTTTTTAAGGGAAAGGGGGACTTGATAAACATCTGCTCCTCTTCTTCTCCTGAGTGTGTCCTGTGCGTAGAGTCCCACTCACAGAAACTGTGAATCCAGTCTATTGATTTAGTACGCTTGACAGCACCTAATTCTGTATTGGCTCATGGTTTCTTTTTTTATTGGAAGCAAAAGTATCTAAGTGATATATACATTCTCCCTATCTTTATAGACATTTATAGCATAGCCATGTTTCATGGTATAACAGTTACGTGCTAAAGAATTGTACATAGTACCTTTTTTCAATTTAGTTTCCTTCCTGGACTATGGGTTCTATTGTCATTGTGCCAACACATGACTGACTTTTAAAAGTTACTTTTGTAGACAGTTATGCAGAAAGGAGCTGTGAGATGCTTAATATCCTTCAGAGGAAAATTTATGATTTGCACCATACATTCTGTGAGTTGCACATATTAATGTGTGTGTGTTCTAACATTTCAGGGGATTCAAGCTGGAGAACTAAGGAAGCATGTGTTTACATACTATATAGTGTTACTATTGCACCAATCAGAACTGCCACCCTACAGGAGTGTTAACTACAATCTGGTATCCCCTCAAAACACAAAACTGGTGAATATTTTTTTTGGCTAGGATCCACAACTAGGTTATTCCCTTGGTTTTGGGGGCACAAGACTTGGGGTTTGTGGCACAGGCTTGGAGAGGATATATCCATGTTGGTTTTTGGATGTTCACAAGGACTCTTATCTGGGTGTATCAGTTACACACGGGGTGGTGGCACAAACCTCAGGACTTGTAGCTCAAAACTTTTACATAATTTTTGAAGGGATAACAGATTAAGGGGCTTGTTATTAACACCTCCCTACTTTAGTTAATCTTTGTTCCTCTTGCTACTACTTATTTGAATATTATTTCCTTATTACTGAGTCCTATGACAGATGCTATTGGAGGTCACTGATTCATAGGGTTGCCATAAGTCATATGGCACATAACAAACAAAAAATTACTGCATCCAGTATACCTGAAGGTAGATTCTTGTTTGATCCTAACAAGATAAGTGCCTGTTCTGCACAGGTTTTTCCTTTGCCTGGAAGTATCAGGTTCTTAAAGACATCCAGTCCAACTCTGCTTGTGATTAGTAATGTGCGAGTATTTTTGTAAATTACATGCAATATGACCATTGTACTGCTTCCTGGAAAACAGGGATCTACCAGCTGTAATTCATTCTTTTGTCAGTTTGCAGACTGAGTAGTGCAATGAGCAGTTTGTGGGGCTGTTCTTGAAGACAATTCAAAAATTGTCTCTGTTCCTAACAGGTACAAATCAGAGGGAGCATATCCTTCACAATCTACCAGTTAGTTTCCAAATTGAATTTAAGGTGCTTGTTCGAAGGGTCCCCCCGCCCCCACAAGTGTTGACAATCAGTAGTACAGGGATAATTTTAGGATTTTGAAGATTTTTGGGCTTCTTGTTATTTATTATATTTGATTATTTTTATTGTCTTTTATGGTTTGTTGTACAGTATCTTGAGATCCCTGCATAACAGCCAGTATATAAATATTTTAATGAATAAAAATAAAATGATGGCATTTCCTGATGAATGCTCAGTTGCCTCCGGACTTCTTATTTTGTGGGAGATATTTGACTGCATCGAACTTACAAGATATGAAGAGGGTGGTTCATTACAGATGCTATTTGAGGCCACTGATTCATAGGGTCACCATAAGTTGTAATGGACTCGAAGGTAACAAATTTGATTGCATACTGGAAATTCAGGTTTGCCCACTTAAAGTGAATTAAAGTATGCTGTTGCTCTGATGCAACAAATTGACTTTTTAAATAACGTTTTGCAGTTAGGAAAGTGACAGAGAAATGCACTATAAAGTATTGGATAGATGATTAATGGGAAGACATATAACCTCCGTGCCATTAGGATGAAATCAGGATGGATGCTCACTGTTGTATAACCTGTCTTCAAACAAAACAGACCAAGTGCTCAATAAAGACTAGACATAGTATAACCTCGACACAAGCTTTGTGCAAATAAATCAGGATGATTGCTCAGTTAAACAGGTTGTGTGGACAAGCCTTTGATCTCTGAAATTCATAATTACAATACACATCTAGAGGAGTCAGAAGATCTCTGTTGGACACAGAGCAATAAGATCATTATTGGTGGGCCTCCACCACTGACTACCAGAGACACTCATCATGGATGCCTTACTTTTCAACAGCTGATATCAATGGTGAGTTTAAAATTCAACAGCCATTCTTGTTGAATTATAAGTTTCAGTAAGAACATGGCGGTGGTAAGTACTGTGGCAACTGTATGGGCATGGAAATTGCAGCTGGGAAGATATGAATTTCTAAATCTAATTGCAGCACCAATGACATATGGATAACCCCAATTCAGGTTGATCCAGCTTTTAACCGAAACCACTTGTATGCAACCATTTATGACTTAACTTTTATTTTTCCCTTGTTAACAGCATTCATCCCAGCTTTGCTGTACATAATGTTGGAAGTTGCAGTACAGGTCATCATGTCACCACACACAAGGTGCCTTATCAATACATAAGCATTTTGAATGCAAATGAAAAACTTCTGTTGACCAATGATGAACAAAAAGAAAATACAAAACAGGATATCATTTCCCACTGCATAGCAAATATGATTCAGGAATTCAAACACCATAGTTGATCACTACTGTAAATATACCGCACCATAAATAAATGTAAATTCGTTGTACAAAAAAGTCCTGGACAAGTCTTCATACAAATATGATACATTTGAAAGAATTATGCAAAGTTTTTTTCTTTTTAAACATTTGTTTTTAAAAACAAATACCTTGCTCATGTTCTGAAAGACAAATATCAATTAAAACCAGAATAATACAGAAGAGCATAGGAATTAATATGACCACTGACATTTCTGACAAGTGCTGTTGGGAAAGGAAACATGGCTGAAGTGCTGAGGGTTTGTTCTTTCTTTGTCAAAATCACAAAAATCAACCTGATACGAGACTTTTTATGAGCCAGAAACAGCCACAGCTGTTTGTTAAAGTTGCTGAGGAAGTCTGGACTCTTTGTTCACAAGGCTTGGATTATCCAGGCCTTCTCTTGGAATCCACAGCTTTGTGGTTTCCTATTTCCCATCAGAAATATTTAAAGCCATGCTATCACATGTGTCTCTCCCCACCCCTATGCCCCACCAGCTGTTTGCTTTTATTTTTTACTTAAAAGCAGCCTCAGAGGCTGCAATCAAGAATGGAGAAACACTGGTGGGGATGGGGTGAGGACTCCTAACCTAACCCAGGGATGGGGAACCTCTGGCCTGTGGGCCAAATTTGGTCTTCCAGGGGTCCTAATTTGGCCTGCAAGGTCATTTCCCCCCACCTATACCCACTTGCTCCATAACCAGGTTGGGTGTATAGCAGGCAAAGCCTTAGCTGCAAAGGAACCATTAGAAATCTTAAAGTGTGCTCCAAATTGTTTCACTTCTAGCAGGGCTTGCTTTCGGTGCCTTTTAAACTTGGCACCAAATGCAAGCCCTGCTGGGATTGCCACCCAGCCAAGTGCAAGCCCTGTTTTCCATGGGAACCTTTGCAGCTATAGCTTCAATTGAAGCTGTAGCTATGCAGGAAGAATCGCGAGGTCAGAGCGCTCCCAATTTTTCCTTTGAAGTGTGAATTACCTGATGTCAGGGGAATGACAGATGGGCATCCCCGCCCACCTGTCAAAAGTTACACAATTCTGTTCATGCAGTGTCTCCTGGCTCCTATTTTCCAGTGCAGCAACCTGTGTTTCCCCATCCCAAGCTCCTCCTGAATGCTGAAAGATCGTCTGGCATTGCATGGGTTGGAACATTCAGGGCTGAAGAATCAGCAGAATTCAAGGAGGTTACCTTGTATGAGTACAAGCACCTTTGTGCTGGTGCAGGATGCCTTTGGGTCTAAGCCGCTGGCCTTCTCCACGATGCTGTTGCGTTCACAGGGAAAAGAGATGGATCACTGATCTAGATTTTGTACTTCTGATAGGTGGGGAACACCGTTTTTATTTTTAAAAAATCAAATAGGAGGTACACGTGGTTCTTACACTCCCATAATGTATGCTTTTATAGTAAGAACTATCTATTCTCAGAGGAGTTCCACCCTGTGCCTCTGCATGACTCACTGTTCTGGAAAATCTTGGAAAGCAGGTTATTGCTCTGTAGGGACTGACATCATGGTCCAAACACATTCAATGCAGAGATGTGGCAGAATTATCCTCTTGCGGTGGATGCTGACCAGAAGGCTAGGGCAGAACAGTAGATTTCCAAAGAGATGCATTCACAGCCTCCTCTGTGGGACACTCATGCAGGCATCTTCAGTTTTTACATTTATTTGTTTCTTGTGGCACACAGTGTACTTGGGGGATGGTGTTTCTTGGCACATACTTTGGGAATAGCAGACTTTGATGTTACAATTTTTTGGAATGGGGGAAACCTGGTTCACTCGGTTAACTCCTTGATAACAACTTCAGTATATAGCTTGTAGCTTGGAGGGGCCAGAACTATCCCATGGACAGTATCCTATGAAGGCCACTGGGATGCATTGCAAGGAATTCAAAGGACAGAAATCTCAAGCAAAAAATTCTTGGTAAGGGAATTGATGTTGGACAGATATTTTAAAAACTCTTTTAAGAAATACTTTAAACTTACCCTGAGTTTTCTCCACACTCAATGACTTCTAGGTCAACCCTGTCTTCTTTCTCACTTCTGTACATATAGCTTTTAGGATTTCCCCCTAAATATCACTGATCTCACTAGGGAGTAACTGGCAACCACTGTGTGAATAACAATGTGAAAATGTGATGCATGAGCATACCTCAACAAATACATTTCATAGAATTGAAAATGATTATTAGAGTTATGATCATCTAGTTGATTCTTCTATTGAATGCCAGCTGTAAAATGTAACATATTGCAGCTTATCCTATAGCATACGCCTCTGAATAGCATTTGTTCTGGACTGTAATTGCTTTTCCAAATGAAGTGAAAGTTTACACCTGTGGTATCATGCTCTGATGAGTAACCACCACCAAAATTTTTGATTTTAGTTCATTAATGTTGATTTATTTCACTGTAAGAATAAAAAGAAATGAAGAGCAGTGGACTGGTCTACCTCATCAGATAGGCTCAGAATCTAACTCTGGGATGCTTATATAATGTTTGATTCAGTTTTGCAAATCTGAAGCCAAGGGTTGCTAAGGTGCATAAAAAGAATGAACTACACTAACAATACTTGCTCCCCAAAAGCCCTGAAGCACTTGAATTGTTGCAACAGATATTTTGGATAGGATATGTTAGGAGATTATTCTTTCCTTTTAGACTCCAAACCCCTTTGTTCATTGTTCCTGCCTGAGTTAAGAGTCTTCAGATATCTTTTCTGAGCCTTGCCTTAATTCCACATTACATTGTACAAGAAGCATCTTGCAGTTTGAAATGCAGCAAACATGCTCACCAAGATCTGAGGAGGAAACTTTGGAAACAGAAGCAAGTCTTTCAAGGAACAAAGGCATTTGTCAAAAGAAATACACCTCACACATATAATTCTATCCCTGCTGCTGTTCCTCGAGACTGAATGTTCTTCCTGTACTCAACGCAGAACATTAAGATGTTTCTACTTTATGTGCTCTCAAGGGTAAAAAAAAATGTACAAAGTCTCTGTCTTCTTAACATCTGTTACTGTGCTGGCATGATGAACCAAACGTCAGTAATTAAAATCAGCTTTATGGTGAGATGAAGGAGGAAAAACACAGACTTAAAACATCTGAAATTTAAAGAAGTGGATTTGTCTTCACCAAGGTTAGACTAAGGAACTAAATGTCTGGAGCAAGATGGAATTATTACTGGATGTCTCAAGTTCTGTCCTGACAGAGCCTGACAGGGTAAAAATTAGGATAACATACCAACAAAACACGAACGTATGTTGCTTTAACAACCTACCAAGAAGTTCTGCTGAGCAAGTCTCACCGAAATGAATATGGTCATGCTCTTATGCTATGCCCATTAATTGTATTGGGTATTACACAGGAGAACTTCATGGTGTATTGTGTGCCCTTTGTCTTTAGCATCTAAAAGGAATGATGGTTGTGTTTGAAATACTTCCTTAATGCTTAATTTTGTAATCTGTAGAGCAAATCAGGAGGGAGACAGAACACTGCGTTTTCCTTGTAGGAAATTAAATCAGAACAACCTAAATATTAAAGAATTGCAGTTCTAAAATCCCTCTCCCTAAATAGTCATGATAGGTAGAGGAAGAGAGGGAATGGGCGTCTTCTACTCTGAATTTTACTCTGATGCCTTATGGTGTCCTAACAGACTCAGAAATTCTTTCAAGATTTTAAAGCTCTTCATTTTTATTTCATGATATGATACAGGATTATATTTTGGTATCTGTCTCGGTAGATTCGTTCTAAACTGGGTGACTGGTCTAAACTTTCTCATTAGACTGGAGAGACTGGTGGCTAGTTTATTAGTCCCATTTCTCTGCAGCAATGTTGCATGGCTTCATGTCTCTCCAAACTTGCTCCTCCTACATACATCTCTTGCTTATTTCTACCTCTTATGGTTAGTACACTCTTATCTGAACTATGTGGGCTGAATTCTTGGGTGCACAGGTGATAGGAAGTCTGCTTTGGTGTGGAGAGCTGTAGAAACATGACCGTTGAGTCCCATACAGATCTACAATTCTGTGAATTGTTCACAAATATATTCTAATGTTTACCTGTTTGTTCTGCAGGGAGATTTTTAACTTCTATTGGAATTCTATACATCTGTGGAACCATACATATTAATGGAATAAAAGCTATTGCCTATTACAAAAAAAAAAAAAAAGCCCGAAAGTCATGTTGGATGTATTTTAGTGTTGTTTCCATTTCATCACTAAAGTTTGGATATGTTATCCTGAAATAATTAACAAATGCCATATATTTTCCCAGAACAGGGAAATTTATTTCTTGATCTCATTCTTCTATTGAATATATTCCAAAAGAATGCATTAATCACATTTCTACAAGAACTTACTGGTGTCTTGACCTGATAACTTCATCAAGAGCCTGGGCCATGACAATCGGTGCCTCTTCTCCTGGCTGTCTAAAATGCTAAAAAGCTCAAGTGAAACTATTGCTAACAGTATTTGGTCAAAGAGAAGGTATTATCCTATTTAAATTTTGCGGGGCCACCACGACAATATTAGTCAACACAACATCTGAGAAGACTTAGCTGTCAGTACTCCACTGCTTAACTAAAGATGCGTCATAAAATTGACTTAGCAAGGCTAGCGGTGTAGTCCTATGCATGCCTACTCAGAAGTGAGCCTCAGAGAGTTCAATAGGCTTAGTCCCAGATAAGTGTGTAGAGGATTGTGCCCTAAATAATTTTAGAAGGGCGGAAGGAGACAAGGCAATGACAAAACCCCTCTAATTTTAGGCAGGCAATGGAACTCTATTTAGACTCTATTTAGAACCTGGTTTTGTTTGGGTAAGTCACACAGCTCCTCATCACCTATTGCAGGTATTTCTGAGTGTTTTAAACACTTATGCCATTGTTTTCTACCAAGCAGGAATGTTCTTCAGTCTCACTGTGCATCAAGTGGAAGACTTGCACCACTTTGAAACATCTGCTGCTTTAATCCCCAAACAACGACTATTTTAAACACCATAGAGTTTGTGCTTGATTGGGTGGTTCTGGGCCATCATGAAAGTTGATGATACCACAGGAGAAAAACCACATTTTGCTCTTTCTCACCACATTTTCAAAGCTATGGGTAAAACCAACCAGAAAGATACTATAGAAGAACATGCATTCAAAACAAGCCTTCTAGGAAAATATTTCCTTGTATTCTGGGTCCATCCAAGTCTGTGTTGCTAACAGATCTGTGTTCTCAGCTTTTCCCTTCCAGGCCTCCATTGGGGCCCAGCTGCTTCTTCATCACTGACTTCACATATAGACATGAATATTCACATTTCATTTCCAGCACAGATTATTTAGCAGGTGGTGGCCAAGGACTGGTGGATGGGGGGCTGGAAGCAACGCACATGCTCAACAGTAGAACTGTCTGTTTCCACTGACTTCATGTACTTGTTCAGGATGGCAAAAATCTCATTGTTCAAAATCTGGTACTTCCTGATCCTGTCAGCCATTTTCTTAAGGGGCTAGAGAAGAAATGAAAAGACAAGCAAGGCAAACAGGAATGAAGTGATTGACCTCCATTTCTATAGCTAGCCTGCTGCTGAAAGAAGACATCAAGACAGGTGGAGAAATTAATGTCTGGTACAGTTGTTCCCTTTGCACAGGGAGAAATATTTCAATCACCTGCTGAGGTCAGCAACCTGACATACAGTATTTGATCTACTTCTTACTATCTACCTATCTGTTGGCAACACAAATATAATAAACGTAATAAAAGCATGACTATAGCCTCAGGAAGTCTACAGGCATCACTTTGACTTGACCAATTAATAAGAGTCAAATATTTAGGCAAAGTGAATGCTACCTCTGCAGACAGCAAGACTCATTTTAAGCACAGGCAATGATATACCCGTTGAGTTACTATATCAGAATGCATGCCCTTTCCTTTTGGTAGCTAAGGTGTTGGGGACAGGGTGGCCTTGTGTCCCCTCCTTTTTCTTTTACCGTCTGCCAGGGACTGCTCCCCTCCCTTTGCTCCCTGTCAAAGCAAGAGTGAGGGCTTACTGCCTCACTCAAAATCCTTCTTTTCCTCTTCCTGGCCACATTCCTCCTGAACACCCAGAGACACAATGATTCTTTCTAACCTGAGCCCTCCCAGCACACCCAGGGCTGATAATAAAGGTCAGCAAATCTTGAATATACGTTGTATGTATAGGGAAACTTCAAATCAGGCATGATCCTGCTGTCTATGGCCACAAAGGAACCACTGTTCATAGCTTTGCCAGCTGATTAACTTCTCCCACCTACTTAAATCCTCACGCACAAAAGTGTGAAATCCCAGGTACGAATTTCTGATCACTAAGAAAACCTGCTGTCTTGAGTGAAAATAAGGAATGGCTTTAAAGGTGGCACTACAGCTCAACAGTAAAGCACATACTTTGTATACAGAACAGCTCAGGTTGAATCTCTGGCATCTCCAGATAGGAGTGGGAAAGACCTCAGTCTAAAACCCTGGAGAGCTGCTTCCAGTCAATGAAGACAATACTAAGTCAGATGGGTCCATGGTCTAACTCGATATAAAGTAGTTTCATGTGTCCCACTCCAGGTAGCAGCTGATCTCTGCCTAAGACAACAGAAAGCCTCTGCTAATCAGAGTAGACAATACTGAGCTAAATGGACTACCAATCTGATCTGGTAAGGCAGCTTCCTATGTTCACCCCTAAGACTTACCACATTCTTTATGATTTCATCTTTCCCATCCTGCCTCTGCACCTTTAACAGATGGTAGCAGAAGTCAAAAAGATCAAAGCGACGCTGCTGCCCCAGGAGAACAATGACTGAACAGCCAGCCCAGTTCAAACCATCTCCAAAACATTGCCTAGAGGGGAAAGGGACATGGAAGAAATCATTCTGAGAACTATTGACTGACATAATATTATTGAGTTGCTTGTTCTCTGAATTCCTATTTGCTTGATTCTATGTTAAAGGAACAGCAGACATGAGTGCATGAGGACATGAACTCAGAAGCCATTATAATGAAAGTCAGTGTAGTCTTGGGCCAAATAGGCTAGAGTCATTCAGAAGACAAACCACTTGACTACAGCTAGGAAATCCTGAACCTCATTCCTTGTACAAAACCTAGCCCCAAGACACAGGGTTGGCACCAGAAACAGGAATGTCCAGTCATGAGTAAAATTGTCCACATTTATGCATGTAGGACCAAATCTCAAGTAAGGAGGTATTTGAAGATCTGCTATAACTTTCACGTATGTGGGAAAGATCCTCTAAAACATGCTAATTAGAATTCAGCGCAATCCATTGCAGGCCTACTCACTCTGCGGTGAATTCATTTGTTCCTACAGGAATGCAGTACACAAACTGCATGGCACTCCAGAGCCGATGGAACTCAACACACTCATCAACATGCATGACGCCATTGGTTGGGGGAGGCCCACGCCAGATAGGGTCCTGGAGGTAGCTCCGAATGCGAGTCAGGATAACCTCAAACATGGACAGGCCACAGCACAACCTCTCCTTGGTCAGCAAGTCTCCTTCACGTGCTATGGCTATTTGCTGAGGAGGAAGAGAAGCCCCAAAATAAAATAAGGCATAAAAGGTTACTTTCTTCTAGACTGTTCATATTGACCTCCCACCTACCGACCCCACACACAGTGTTTTGCACTTGGAAAAACATTTCATGTAGTTTACCTTGCCCTTTATTTGTGCCTAAGAACATTGAACTACTTTATTATTTAAATTAAGGAGATAGTTGTACAAAGTATCTTTCCTTTTATCCAAATGTTCATTACTTTAAGGATATCCATGGAAAGCAATAATAAAGAGGAAGAGGGAAGCTGAAATTTGCTTCTCTACCAGTTTTTTCTTTTAAATCTTCAAGATTTCCTGCACATTGTATTGTTGTTGCATACTTAATGCCTGCCTGAAAGTACTGCTTTGCAATGGTGCTTTGTTATTGCAGAGTTTGTAGTGTAGGTTATGTATTGATCATGTCTTTTGCACGCCTGTGTGTTAGTGTGTTGTTAATAATAGTCAGTTATTGCAAATTATTAATCAAAAACTACACATCCACACTAATTATTTGATACCTGCTATTTAGGATGACTTTAGGATGATTAAATGTGCAAGTTTAACTTTGATAATCAGGATTGCAAAATTCTATGAAAACATTAAAACCAGACAGATACCAAAGGGAGATACAGGGAAATTACAGAAGTGCTCCACTCATTTTTTAAAGGCATTTTGGTTATATTGACTAAAAATTTAGGGCTGATAAGAAATACAATAAATGAGTAAATGGATTTTCTTTAATTTGCTATAGTCTCCAAAGCTGGTCTTAATGAAGAACATTAAAATATTAGATTCATCCACTCACCCAGTTATGTAACACCTGTTGCTGGGGGTGGCGGTGGGGAATGACTCCATATTTTACAATATAAATAAGGCAATGTGTTTGCACACTGAAATGAATGAGGGTCACACAGGACCATTGTCTGGAGAATTGTAAGTTGTAAGCTTTCATTTCATGTAGAACAATAAGATGAGTAGAATACAAATACGCAGCACAGAAATGGGAGGCAGGATGGCAGGATGAGATGTGGCAGCACAGGGAACAACTAAAGGCATTGCAGCCATCATACAGTTATGTCATCTCAACCCTACGTAGCTGGTATATAGCGGTAACTATTGATAATGTAGTTGCAACCAACAGAGAGCACAGCAGGATGGATCTGACCCATTCACTTTGCAGAGGATGCCGCAGCACCACAATCAGCGCAAGCCACTTGTCATGTTACTCCAGCTTCACACATCTTTATTTATCATAACATCAATATCCATTAAGGCCTCATCCGTCATGCCCTAAGTGACAGTGAGCTAAATCTGAATGTTTAGTATTTTCATTTCTTGGCATGGCTAATTTTAAGTAAACTGATCCATTAGAGAAAACTACAACCAGGAGACTTTTTCCTCAGGAGTAAGGCAAGTCACATATTGGAAGGCATTTATAGGCCTGAAAACGTATTGTCAGCTCCATACACCTATTGCTTCTTGCATACCAAGAATTCTTAAGTGGGAATCATAGAGTAAATCCTCTTGAACCTTTGAATAACTATGCATATGACCAAGCAGCTAGTGTCTTTAATAGTGGTGCTCATATGTAGCTAGAATTCTTCATTAAGGTAAAAATACGTGGTATCTTTACTTATTTACTTTGAAAAGTCCTACCAAATCAGGTTTTGAGCAAGAGGCAATTTCTAGAGTTGATATTTCTAGTACTTATGCAAACCATCAATCTCTAAATAAGAGTTTTCCTTTCTAATATTAGCACCTGCCCCAGATGAGAATGAAACATTTCCTTTTAAAAAAACACAACTATGTTAAACATCATTCCCAAAAGCCAGATCAGGGAAAGTGGGGGGGAAAACCCTGTGAACTCCTAGCTTGATCTGATGCAGCCCTTCTTGTCTAATGACAACCTTGTGATGGCACGTTTTTCAACAAGTTAATGGTGTAAAAGGGAGTGGAAAAATTCAGAACTAAAGAAGCTTCACTGATTATTTACTCAGGATTTCCTTAAGATTTTTATCTAAACTTTTCTTAATCCTGTCCTCAGGTGTCTGTGCTCCTATTCTGGCTAAACTGTGTAGTAAACTCCCTTATCCACACATGAGAGACATGATGAAGCTCTTTTTCCCAATGGGCCTCCATGTGCACCCAGATCAAAGCGCCTTAGTGATTTTGGCCGACTGTGCATGTTATGGACTTCATTGTCAATCATACCAAGCTCCCATGTAAGCAGGGGCTTCTCCATTTACTATTAGAGGTAGCTGTGCACATGTGTAGTTTCAATGTATGCACAAAGCTGTTTCCAACACTGAAGTCAACAGGGGAGCCACTGCCTGGTGATGAATCCCATAGGTGTAGCAGAGCCCCTGGATTACGTGTCTTTCTTTACATCAAGGCCTTCTCCCCCTCACAATTAATGTAGGAAGCCTGCCCTGAATTGAACAGATATACACAGCACAACCAATGCTATTTTATATTTTATATACATTGTGAGATTAAACAATGTTTTCTTTCAACTGAAATGTCATGTCCATAAATTTGACTTTACTAACTAATTTTAGCCTTTTTCCTGCAGCAACTTTCATCTAGTAAATCCAGGCTCCATTACTGTATAGCAAGGATGGAAAACCTGTTGCCCTCCAGATGATGTTACACTCCCAACTTCCATCAGCCCCAGAAGCTCGGCCAGAGGTCAGGGATGACGGGAGTTGTAGTTCAACACCACCCGCAGGGCCGCAGGTTCCCCTTCTGTGCTGTAGAGTATCAACAACCTCACAAAGCTTCTAGAAAGCTTCAAAGACCTGATACTGGCTTAACCATAACCTACTTCAGTTGGTAAACACTGAGATTAGGAGTTCTACAGTTGTTATGAAGGTACAGTAACAAGGGCATTCTGATGGAGAAGAAAATAATATTCAATTGAGGATAAGTGCAAAGGGAAGAAAGTCAAACTATTGTACAGAAACTTAGAGGCTTGGGATCCTAAGAAGCACCAGTGGAAGGGACTTAATGGAAGGTGACTCTCCCAACCCTCCTTCCCCCCCAAAGGCCTTTCTTCAGATTTGGGGGTTGTGGCTCTGTTACAACCACACTACTTCACTCTGTACATGGGACCCATGTATTACTGGTGTTCTACTGGCATTTCACACAGTAAACATGTAAAATGTAAAGATACATGTGGCTGCCCATCGTGTATATGCCTGAGCATTGCGAGATACATGCCTGCCTTTCGTACTGACGTCTGTCCTATCATGGGAAGCACTGGTAGAATACAGTTCTCAGACAGACCAATTAACCTAGAAAATGCCAGCCCTCCTTTCACAAAGTGAATGGGATGTTCTCCCCTCCCCCACATTTTGATAGTTGCTCTAGAGCAGCCTTTCCCAACCAGTGTGCCTCCAGATGATGTTGGACCACAACTCCCATCAGCCTCAGCTAGCATTGCCAACGGTCAGGAAAGATGGGAGTTGTGGTCCAACAACATCTGGAGGCACACTGGTTGGGAAAGGCTGCTCTAGAGCAACTAATTCCTCTTATTAATCAGGTGTAAATGGATCCAGAGCAAGAAGGACTGAGGCACCTGTGCCTAGAAACAAGCAGACAGCATTGGTGTGCATCTTGCCCTTGATTGTTTTATGTGCTCATCCAGCCCAGCAATACCCTTCCCGTGATGGAGGAATAGGGGCTGCCAATGCACATAACATGTGAGGCAAGTGCTCCATGTGAAAGTTCAGTTTGTACAATATTTCCACCCACTTCGAGAGAGAGAGAGAGAGAAAACTGTACATGATGAGCTTTTGAATGGAGTGCCTGCTTCACACATTACATTAAGTGCATGGTAGAGGGAAATGTACTTCTTCAGAACAGAATGAGGATTGTTGATACAATACATGTAAACTGATACTCAGCAAATGTACATATGTTGGCCTGAAAAGAAAAGAAAAAGTACTATACAGATTATTACTTTCTATGCAATTCCACTTCCTTGTAATAACATAATATTCAAATCTCACAATATGGAACAATAATTGGAATGTTGTCAGTCACAAGGCTTGACTTCCTAAACAGACTGGTAGTCATCCTTATACAGTACTGGCATCTTGTCTTTTGAATGAACTACCACCAATCTGCTGGTTGGAAAGGCAAGAAAGACTATCCAATTCAGCCACTGCAGCAAGCCAGGCTATCTATTCAAAATCTAGACCACAGGCAGAGAGCAGGTATGCTGCAGAAAGGGCTTTGCACAGCAAAGAGCTTCAGATGACTCATGCAAGTGAGTCAAGCCACAGGCTGTAGAGCAGGGATGGGGAACCCATGACCCTCTAGAGGTTCTTGGACTCCAAATCCTATGAACCTCAGCCAACCTGGCAAATGGACAGGAATTGTAGGAGATGTAATCCAACAGCCTCTAGAGGGCCACAGGTTAACCACCTCTGCTGCAGAAGAAAGAACAGAATTTAAAAAACCTCCCAGGATCATGGCCAATCTGACTTGGAGAAAATTCAAACAGAGCTTGTTTATGTGAACAAGAATTTTGGCTCAACTTCTTTGAGTAAAAACCCAGATCAAATAGTCCAAACTGATCCTTTTTATCTTTACTTTAGTTAGCTAGTGAGTGATATCAGAGGCTACCATAACAAACATAGCACAGTGAGCCTCACTAAAGACAATCTAATTTTGCTTGGCCACCATGAAATATCTCTGGACAAACGACACCATGTGGAACTACTGAAACCCGGGCAAAAACTGGAAACACTTCCTGTGGCTGAGGGACAATCTGGGCGGCAAGTGGGGTGTGTGTGTGAAATTTTGGGTCATCCACTCCATGTGGGTTTCAATGTCATCCTTACCTGCGGTGTTCCCAGCCTCTCTATTAAGGGAACCAGGTGAAGTGGGGCATATTTGGCTTCGAGACGCTTCATGCGTACCTCCAAGCGTTCTCCTTCTGTTAAGCGAGCAGCAAACAGTGAAATGAGAAAGCAAAAAGGGGAAAAAAATCCAGCATTTCAGAGTCACCTCCCAACCATTATCCAATTCTGGGACCAGTGTGACAGAACAGAAACAGGGTAGTGCATTGTGAAGAAGGGACTCTGTAATTACAGCTGCAACACCGGCAGACTTGTACAAGGATCTTGTCATAAAGTAAACATCTTGCTTATGCTGATAGGGTTGTGACATGTGACCTTTCATGTGGATTGCTCAGCAGGTCAACTAGTAAACTCAAGTCAATGAATGGCTGGCTAGTCCTAAGACTCTAAGCAAGTTTCTTTGAAACTTATTGATTGCAACTATGTCTCTGCAACTTTATAGGTGTTACACATCTCTGGGAATAATGACTGACATCTGACCACCTCTTCACTCCTTACCTTTGATGTAGACCCTGGGCAAAATATTTTGGAAGGGAGCAGCATGCAGCAAATCACACACTTCTTCCTGGGACTGAGGCAGGAGGAAGAAAGATAAAAGGTGTTAAAAACTCCCTATGGGACCGGTTGTTCAGCTTTCTGAGGGCTGGGGGGGGGAGGCTGTACTAATCTGTTTGCCTCAAAAGGGCTTATTCAAATACATCCCAAGTTCAGGGATGACAGAACTTGGAGGAAAATGACTTTTGAATCCAAAATAATCTCATGCAATCGTATATGAGATAATATTTGTAAAAACTGGATTTTTGCAGTGGTGCTTTAACGCACCTAGTTACAGAATCTAAGGCAAGGATGGATAACTTGTTTAACTGGCTGTCTAAACCCTGGTGATGAACAGTGTGACAATCTGCCATGGTTCTAGGCAAGTGCTGCACAGTAGTAACACAAGCTCCTCCTACTTTGTGTGACACAGTGATATCAAGTACTGCAAAGGAACAGGGGAGTGTCTGCACCAGCATACCTTGGGTGGTGGTTACAAACATTTACATATGGCCTCCACTTGCAAACTTATGAAAACCCAGTGTTGTAATCCAGCTCCAAGTATTTCTATTAATAGCTCCTTGGCCAGATCCTTCTGTCCAGTAAGTCTCGTGTCCCAAGAATCCACCAGGTCTGATGTGGAATTATACAAAGGCTGAAGAGGATGAGTTAGAAATCTCATAACCTCAGAAGGCCAGCTTTCAGAGGCAAAACTGGGCCACCTAACACTCAAAGCAGTTCTCCCCTGTGATGGCTCAAGAAAGAGTAGGCACAATCTAAAGTCATTCCATGTGGCACTACTATAAAAACCTCAAGCCCTTTTAATTTTTACAGAACTCAGGCTGAGTTAGTAGTGGGCCTCCTGGTGAATCTGGCCCTACTGAGGGACATAAGGGGTGGTATTCAACTGCCATGTCCAGTCAGCACAAGGATTTCTGCTTGCGCAATGGGACTTCCCCTCCACCACAGTCCTTGTGACCTCCCCAGAGGGTTGGGGAGAGTCCCTAGAACAGATTTAGAGGTGAGGAGAGGGGGACAACATTCCATTGTGCAAGGAGAAACCCTTGCACTGATGAAACGAGAGATTTAACATCTTGTTGGATTTCAACCAAAGGCTCTATTTAGCTCTATTGCATTTACATCTGCCTTCCTTAGTCACTCCAGCTGGGAATGATCCTAGATCCTCAGATTCTGATGGTTAGATTGGAGATAGTGGTGGGACGTCCTGGTCACAGACCTCCCAGTTTTCAAAATGCAAATGCTACCAAAGGGCGAGGGATCTGAATAGTGCCTGTGATACTGCGAGGAAGGTGCTGACCCTGCCACCACAGTTTTTCTTATTAAAAATCACTCCCCTCAAAACTGCTATTTACTTTATGGAGGAAAACAAAGAAGTATCAGGTTACCCCATTGCACTAATCCAAATTAAGGTTGTCAATAATATTAATACTAATACTAATAATATCCTGCTTTAGATATGTCCCCAAGACAACCCTGCTTTTGTTAGCTGGGAACATAACTGCACAGAATTTTAATGAGAACTGACTTTCTCAGTACAAAGCCCAGAAAAGGAATCCTCAGGGATGCTACCTTGTATGAAGAGCAAAAAGAAATGTTCCCAATATGTTCTGGCCCTTTCCTGGAGGCTGGGGGGGGGGTAGGCAGGGAAAAACAGATGCTGCAGACACTCCTAATGCCTTGCCATGGCAAGCGGATGGAATTTCTGAATTGCCTTTACAGGCCATACCTAAAGTAAGTTTGGGGGAAAAAACCTCTAAGACTCACAAAAAGGTCTGTCTTGTAGTCATTCAATGGAACATGCACATCAGAGGGAATGTAAATGACTGTTTGGCACCTCCTTCATAAATAGACTTAGAAGCGAGTCTAGTGGATGTAAACTGGAGGCTCACAGCATTATTGCAATTGTCTCTACTTTAGATAACACTATCTCTTGGGACAGACTCTGTAGCTTTGTAGCTGTAAGGCATATGTTGATGAATGAAAAATCTTACACAATGTCATATGTTTGGTTTTATGACGCTCTACATAAGACATTTACTGTTGATGCTAGCAGATAGGAAGACCTACAAATGTCAATGAGGAGAGAGAAATAAATAGTATCAACATTTCAATCCTTAGCACACCTTTTTGGGAGTAAGCCCTACTGACCTCAGGAGGGACTTAATTCCAAGTAGCCATGCTTAAGACTAGGCTAGAAGAGGTCAAGAGAGAACCACAGAATGAGAAGCAACTTGAAAACACATACAGATATCCAAAGTTATTCCAAACCACAGACACACAAAAAGGCAAGACCTGAGAAGCAATAATGCTGGAGGAGATTTGAGTAATGGCTGGCAGCAAATTCTGCATGAGTCTACAGGGCAGTACAGCAACAAAGTAAACCATGATGGCTACAGGCTTCATGCAAAGAGGCAAGACACTGCAAAACGGGGAGGTGTCACTATATATGTGAGTACACATCTGGAATGGTGTGATCAATTCTCCAATCTCCAGCCATGCCTTAGAGCAGCCTTTCCCAATCAGTGTGCCTCCAGATGTTGTTGGACCACAACTCTCATCAGCCTCAGCCAACATTGCCAATGGTCAGGAAAGATGGGAGTTGTGGTCCAACAACATCTGGAGGCACACTGGTTGGGAAAGACTGTCTTAGAGTGTCAAAAATATGTGCACAGTCCCCTCATCCAAGCCTCAGTTTACAAAAAATAACCTGATGAATGATTTAGAAGATGGGTTTCAGCCTCTACTGCAATATTTTATAAATAGTTAACCGTATAGTGAGATGTGACTGCTTCCTGCTAGAATTAGGACATCTGTCCTATCTTGTCTTGCCCTACAATGTCAAACACAGAGGGGAGGCTTTCATTGCTGGCTATGACAGAAAGAATTCCACGAGCACATGAGGCTCTTTCTTCTCCCATAAGGGTCAATGAGGAAGGCTTCCTTCTGCCCATGTGCCTTATGTTTATCACAGGATTAAGTTAGAGGAAAACTATCTGTACTCTGTTGCACATCCCAAGCACTGGATCAAGTTAATAGATTAGTAAATCATAGATTATTTTGTCCTTGGAAAAGGAAGTGGTTGGACTTTTTATAATCATACTAAAGACTGAATGGCATTATGATGTTCAGGAAATCATGAATTCAGAAGGTCTTTGTCAAAAGACCATTCTACTAGGAGTTAACTTCTACTGGGAAAACAACTAGTACTCTGGTACTTTGATCCAGAATAATATGTTTTCTGTTTCAGAACAGTGAAATTAAGAAAGAAAGAAAAAAAGCAATCTTGTGTCAAAATGTTCTCTCTTCAGTCACAAGCAAGAGATAGAGTTTCATAGAGGAAAAATTAATAAATCAATCCATAGTAAAACTATACATGGTAACTGGATTTGTATCAGATTGAGTTCTGTATGCCTTTATGGCCATCAGAAAGTCCAAAGGAATCATTCATTTTACTTTATTATCCAAAATCTTCACTAAAGAGCTGAGAACAGAGAGGCAGATTGGTTAGGTTTATTACACAGACAACACATATAATTGTTGCTAATTGTCCTTCCCAGAATTCCTTTCCTTGGTTTATGACAATGTGCTTACCTCCATGCTGCCATTGGCATCTTGCTCCTATGGCAAGATAATATTGGCTGCCTAATACGCTAACAATGTGTCACTAATATGCGAAGTAACTTGGTGAATTAAGTATCCAGTAAAAGGGAAAAGAAGGTGTTGTACACATTCAAGCACAGGTGTTACATTATGTAGATCTGAAGGACCAACATAACCGATGGGAGAAGGCACTATTCAAGAGAGCTATGATACAGTCAAGTATCTTAAGCAGATATATTCTTCATGTTAACACATGGTGAGAAGAACCAGGAGGATTAAGTTGGGCACTAAGGTATTTCAAAAGAGCAGTTATCTACACTCCTGGTTTAGTGCTATTCTAAATCAGATGTGCAGTGCAGTGCAGGTACCTTGAAAAACCAGGCACTATTTTTGCAGAATCAACCATCAATGTCATGCAAGTATGCAATCTGCACAGACACCACTATTGCTGCCAAATCTGAAGTGGGGAAGATAAAAACAGGCAAGAGACCAGCAAGGGATGAAGTTACCGGGATACAGACTGTTGGGATTGCCTTCAAACAGGATCTACCCCACATAAAAATGCCACGTAAATGAGCCCCAAACCTCTCCTTATCACTATAGCTCCATGCCATGTGTGTGTAACACACTTAGGCTGCAATCCAATACATGTCTACTCAGAAGTAAACTCCCTTGGGTTTAATGGGAGTTACTCCCAGGTGAGTGTGTATTGGATTGCAGCCTTAATCCACAATGAAGCCTCATGGTGATCTGTTGTGATTTCTTCCAAACACAGAGCCCTTCTGGGTTTGGAACCAACCCATAATCCACACCACTTTCACATTAAATTAATTCCCAGATGCCACAGTTTGTAGATTCTGATTTCAATGACTTATCTCCTAAAGTCTATTCTCTTTTACATAGCTTTACAATTTATGCCAAACCTTTTTTAATCATACATATTTAAATGGTACCACCCTCATTAATTCACATCTATGTTAACACAAGTAAATTTTGAGTTAGCCCATCTGGTTGGTTGTGCTTTATTTATTTATTTTTTTAAACCCTGCCAATTCTTTAAAGAATTCATTTTAACTCACCAAGGCCTGCTCTATGAGAAGGCAGAAAAGAATGGCATTACCCACTTCCCTCAGACTCTGGAATACATCAGTCTTGAGCTCTGCGTACTCAATGATGTCCTTCAGCTGGTGATGGAAAAACTCCAGGATTCCTTGCGAGAAGCAAGAGAAAAAGAAAGGAATTAACTAGGGATGGATATGCAGGAAAGAAAGATACCAGCTATGAAGAGCAAGTTGCCATTCCCTTTGGAGCTAGCTGTGATCCTCAGTGTCTGCCTTATGTGCTCTCCTTTTCATTTCAGCCTTTCATGAAGTCTACAGCCATGTCTGTCCCGCTGGGCTGCTGTAGTCCTGCTTCAGCACAACAAATACTTACATATCAAATTTGGAATGATGTGGCATGAAACTACTGACAAACAACCACAAAACTGGGATAGGACCACTACCAGCCCTTCCCTCCAAAGACAATAGCATTTATTATAATGCGTTTCAGAAACATTCCTTTCTCAAAAGCCTTGTAAATGTACAAATAGCCTAAATACACAGCAGCGGCTAACCCTGTGGGGCAGAGACACAACACTAGATTCCTGGCAAGTGTGTAGCTGCTTACCAGGAGGGGCAAGGCCATGGGGAGGCTGGCACAGTATGGGTGCACCAGAGGAGACAATCTGGTGATCCCACTGGTACATTTCCACCCCGTCAACCTGTTTGCCATTTTGCCTCTCCCAGTATGTGGCAGCGACACCTGCCACATCGTGTGAGATCTTTTTAGAAATATCATAATACCCAATCTAAAAAGCAAACATAAAAAAGAGAAACTAACCATATTTTTAGCAACAATTCTGATACACCAGGGACACTACAGTAATTCCTGTTGCAAGGAATTGTTTTCTAGTGCATTCACATAATTCCCAAACCCAACAGCAGCACAGATGGTTTATTTCCTCTTCGAAATGGGCCCACAGGGCAGCTTACACAGTACAAATGCAGTACATATATATATATCTCTCTCCCCTCTACATTGATTTTTTTCTGCAGCAGATGAAGAAGGGTGTACATTAAGCAGGGAGTAGTATCCCTGACTCTGATGGCAGTAACCAGCAAGAGAACAAGGGGTTTGGTGGCAATCACAGGGCCAGTTTGTTCAGTGCAGGCTGGCCTTATCAAGCAGCACAGGCTTCCTCCACACTGAACAAAGTAAGAGTGCTACTGCCTACCTCATCAGTTTACCTCCCAGTCGTGGCTGCTGTCAAGTAAACAGATCCTCTCCACTGTGCTCCTTAGAGGTGACCCAAGCACAGATGTTGTTCTTTGGCATGGCTTACTGTTGGCTGCTATTCAGTCCATGTCCAACCTTCCCATGCCACACTGGAGGCCTTATCTGGTCACCATTCTACACTGGTCTGTGCCCTCATCCAGAATAAAGAGGTGGGGCACATGTCACTGAGTTAACTTGAGCCCTTCATTTAACTTTAATACAAGCAAGATCTAACTTGGAAGTGATAAATGCCTCTTTACGAGAGGGAGTGGTCCCGGGCTGTCTGAAAGAGGCAGTGGTGAGACCACTCCTGAAAAAGCCTTCCTTGGACCCACACATTTTTAACAGCTACAGGCCAGTGGCCAATGTTCCGTTCCTGGGCAAGGTCTTAGAACGAGTGGTTGCTGGCCAGCTTCAGGCGCTATTGGATGAAACCGATTATCTAGATCCATTTCAATCGGGTTTTAGGCCCGGTTTTGGCACTGAGACAGCCTTGGTCGCCCTGTACGATGACCTATGTCGGGAGAGAGACAGAGGGAGTGTAACTCTGTTGATTCTCCTTGATCTCTCAGCGGCTTTTGATACCATCGACCATGGTATCCTTCTGGAGAGGCTCGCGGAGTTGGGAGTTGGAGGTACTGCTTGGCAGTGGTTCTGCTCCTACTTGGCGGGTCGTCTCCAGAAGGTAGTGCTTGGTGAACATTGCTCGACACCGCGGGTTCTCCAATATGGGGTCCCGCAGGGATCAGTCTTGTTCCCCTTGCTTTTCAATATCTACATAAAGCCCTTGGGAGAGGTCATCAGGAGTTTTGGAGTGCGTTGTCATCAGTATGCTGATGACATGCAGCTCTACTTCTCCTTTTCATCTTCTTCAGGTGAGGCTGTTGATGTGCTGAACCGTTGCCTGGCCGCGACAATGGACTGGATGAGAGTTAACAAACTGAAGCTCAATCCAGACAAGACTGAGATGCTGTTGGTGGACGGGTTCTCTGATCGGATGGTGGATATATACCCTGTCCTGGACAGGGTTACACTCCCCCTAAAGGACCGGGTTCGTAGTCTGGGAGTCTCTTTAGACTCTTCCCTCTCACTTGAGGCTCAAGTAGCCTCGGTGGTTAGGAATGCGTTCTACCAACTTCGGTTGGTGGCCCAGCTACGTCCCTATTTGAGTAGAGAGGACCTTACAGCAGTGGTACATGCTCTGGTAACCTCACGTTTGGATTACTGTAATGCGCTTTACGTAGGGCTACCTTTGAAGACAGTTCGGAAGCTACAGCTAGTGCAAAATGCGGCGGCCAGATTGCTGATAAGGACCAAGCGGTCCGAGCATATAACACCTGTTCTGGCCCGCTTGCACTGGTTGCCAATATGTTTCCAGGCCAGATTCAAAGTGTTGGTATTGACCTATAAAGCCTTATACAGTGCGGGACCAAGATAACTTGCGGAATGCCTCTTCCGATATGAACCGGCCCGTACATTACGTTCTGCTACGAAGGCCCTCCTCCGGGTTCCAACTCACAGGGAGGCCCTGAGGGTGATGACAAGATCTAGGGCCTTCTCAGTGGTGGCCCCTGAACTATGGAACAGTCTCCCCGAGGAAGTACGCCTGGCGCCGACTCTGCTCTCTTTTCGGCACCAGGTCAAAACCTTCCTATTCTCTGAAGCATTTTAAATTAAATTGATTTACTTTTAAAAATGTTATTGTATTGGATTTTTGATTGTATTATTTAGTATTATTTTGTTATTTATTGTATTTTTATGCTATTTTATGTTCACCGCCCAAAGAGCTATTGCTAGTCGGGCAGTATATAAATCTAATAAATAAAATAAATAAATAAAAATATAAATAAATAAATAACTGCATCTGTGTGGGATACTAACAACTGCAGCAGCCAACAGGTAAACTATACCTGCCAGAAATGAGGGTAAGCATGTCCCGGCCCTGGGTTGGAGGTCATAAATTTCCTACTCTCCTCTCACTGGCCACACCTCTTCAGGTGTTGAGGAAGGCTTTTGTGAGTCATCCCTCACATGAGCCCCTTGACTCTTAGTGGGTAAGAGAAGTTAGCCCTAAAGAACATCATAGCCCTGAGTGTCAAGTCTCAGGAATCCCCCATTACCTTAGAGGGGCCTTGGAATGCTCACATATGTTCTTCCCTATCTGTGTTAACTTTTCCTCACAGACCTGCTATTGTGACCAACTAATATTTCCTATTTATCAAGGATGCCGCACAACAAGATCAGCCTCAAAGGGCCTCCTCTCTATCCCACTAGTTAAAACAGCCAGACTGGTGAGGACTAGGGAGAGGGCTTTTTCTATTGTGGCTCCCACTCTGTGGAATTCCCTCCCAAACTATCTCCATCACACCCCCACTATGATGAGCTTCCGCTGGGCCTTAAAGACCTGGCTCTTCAGACAGGCTTTTGGGGTGGGTTAGGTTTATTATATTGTTGAGATTTTAATGTTTTAATGTATTTGTATGTTTTTATTCTGTACGTTGCCCAGAGTGGCTGGACAGCCAGCCAGATGGGCAACTAATAAATCTAATAAATAAATAAATAACATAGTTAACCTGGTGCCTCCAGCACTAATTGCAATGCCCTACCAAGAACACAGTGCAGAGTAGGTGAAAATAGAAATCCTGCAAAACGGAGGATATCTGCTATACAGGCTAAACATTCTCATAGCAGCTAGTCCCACACAGGGACCCAAGGGTGAGCTGGTAGGAGAACAGCAAAGACAGCTGGACTGGGCTGCAGCAACCTTATATAGTAGTCCTAGTTCTGCCCAGGCCACTATTGATGTAGTGTGTGTCCACATGCTGACTCCACATGTGCCCAACTCCCATCCAGGACAAACACAACTCTTTCCCCACCTGAAACCTCTTGGGGCAGATGGGCAGAAGAGATTTCTTGCACAATAACCAGGCTGTCTGCTTTTGGTGTGATGTCGGCATGGGCTCTCCATAATCTTCACTTTTTCAGGAGATATCTCCACACATCTAATTCAGTGGTTAATCAACAAAATGACTCCACAGGAAGTTCCACATAAAGGCACTCTAATTATGTCAGTGTGGTGAGTTGAACAGAATACTGGAAATAAGCCAAGGGCACTTGGGTTCAAAATCCATGTTCACTACCTCTTAGGCAAGTCACTGTCTCTTGGCTTAACTTATTTTACAGCAGGATGACTCCACATAAGCCATCCTGAGCAGCTTGGTGAAAGCAGAGAATACAAAATGTCTTCATAGGGAAGAATTCACATTTATAGACGTCTAATGACATGTTCTAAGCACCAACCTGGAGAGCCGTACTCATGTCTTGGCAGGCGGCAGATCTTCGGCATCACCTCTATCAAGGTTTTGACATACTGAAGGATGGTCCCTTGCAACTATCGGAAGCAGCAGAACATAAGAGTCAGCTAAAAGATCACCTTGAAGTCAAAAGGTTATTCTCTTTTACAAAGTTGGCCAGGGGTTCTCAAAGTCTGGCTGGCTTTGATAGTCACCCAAAATTTATGGTTTCCAATAACTGTGGCTCTCATCTCTGACGAGCTTCGGAGGCACTCAGATGCAGCAATTCCCCATTCTTCTCCTGAGTTCAAGTCTTGAGGGAGAAGCTAGGCCTTCTTATTGCTTCTCTGTGTGCCTTCAAAACTGAGTGAGGTGGGGGCTCATTCCATAAGTTGTGCTGCTCTTTGGAGACAATCGGAAGCAGTAAGGCTTCTTGCAGCTTTCACCAGATTAGAATTTATGGTCACAATTTGTGGTCCCTGAACATGGCCCCATTCAGTTTGTGATCTGGGCTCAGATCCAAAGAACTACTTCATTGTTGCGAGCTGTCCTGCAAATATCTGTATCACAGGGCAGCACACAAAAAATTAATACAATATTTAGGCAGACTCAAAGTATGTCCAATCAGATTGCTAAAACTTCTCTCTCTTTGGAGGGCAAGACCCATGCCATATCACAAAGTACATTAGAAAGTCCCCTTTCAAAAATGGCTATCTATCTGGCATCGGGGTAAGGGCTGCTTCTGTTTAGGTCTCGTAGTGTTGAGCAAACAATGTAAAAGGTACACACCAGCCCTGTTAACAGCTTTACTCAGAACATCTGCACATTTCAAAAAGGGAAAATATTTTTGCTTTCTTACTATTAACAAGTGGATACATTCCACCCATCAATGTGTTTATCAAAATGATTTTCAACAGTGGCATTCTGTGTTTTTTTAAAAGGTACCTGAGGTTCTGAACAAAGCTTCAGGTGACCCTGGGAAGGACCGTAGTTCAGTGGGAGAGCATTTGGCTAAAATGGCTAGGTTGCGCCACCATGTGGCACAGTATCTGCTATGCATGCAGAATGTCTCAGGTTCAATCCTCAGCATTTCCAGGTAGGGCTGGCCCCCAAACCTGTCTGAAATCCTGGAGAGCCGCTGCCAGTATTGTAGACAATATTGAACTAGAGGGACCGTTGGTTTGACTCAGGATAAGGCAGCTTCCTAGGTTCCTAATTGTGAAGTGAGGATATTGGGTGTAAATTCAGGAACTGATATAAATGTGTACCATGGATAGACATAGGAACTTCTTGCATTTCCCAAATTCTTGATGCTTAATTGTGCTCCCACATGCAGTAGCAAGACAACACAATAAGAGTCCAGAATATAATATTTTCAGTGGAGATACTCTGCCAACCAAAAACAGGCATTTCAGTGTAACTGAAATCATATTCTAAATGCATGTTCTAAAATATAAAATCATGTTTCAGACACAGAGGTGTTTGACTTCCTGGCTTGAACCTCATTCCCCAACTTTAACATTACCAGGCTCTTGACGATCTTCAGCAGTTCCTCCATCACTACAGCAATCCCTTGGTATCCTAGGAGCCGGCAGACTGTCTTGAAATGAGGAGGCCCCACAAAGTTTCGGTAGGAGCTATAGATGTGACTATAGGCAATGTTGAGTGGCTGGGAAAAAACAGGAACAAAATGGTTATTGGGATCCTCAAAATATATTGAGCAGCTATAGAAATGGTTTGAAGGTTGAGGATTACTAAGTAAACATGTTCCAATTTCACCAATTTGAAGCCTATTTCAGAAATTAGGGGTGGGAGGGTATTGGCTGATAGAATCTGGAATTCTCTGTGAAAAGTTGTAGAGCCACTGTTCACAAGCAAAAGTGCCTTTCATGCTCCATTCTTTTCCCTGTTATTATCAGTTTCCTTTTTGGGTATTATCTGGAAAACAAGCATATCCTTGCCAACTTTAGACATATTCTTCTAAGGCTGCCCTCCTGTACACACTTATCCAGAAGTAAGGTCCACTGAACTCAATGTGTCTGCCTTCTGAGTAAACATGCATAGGCTTGTGCTGTGAATCACCATTTACAAGCAATATTGAAACTGAAACATTGCAGGCTGCTTACTTGGTTCCCCAGCAGTGCCCTCCACATGAAACGATGCTCAAATGCACTGGGGCATATACAGATTGTTAAAGACAAAGATATATGTCAGACAGCTTTTAAATGAGGAGCCAATATGTAGCTGAGTGCATAAAGTAAACTGACAAACATGATTTGATAGATGACCAAAAGTCTCTGCTGAACTAGCAGACCCATTAAATAACTAAGGCTTTCCCCCCCATTACATCTCACATCACCCTGAGAACAGCAAAGATGGCGAATGCATGCTGTCTCCATGTGAACTGCTCGAAGTAGGCTTTGGGGGAAGGAGGAGGAAGAACACATTTACACTTTTCCCAACCCTGGTGCTAGAACAAGGCTGAACATAAATTCAACCTGGGAGGGAGAGTTCCAAACAGCATTGCAGATAAACAAATGCATTGCAGTACCAATAGAATAGACTATTTAGAACTGCACGGCTCACCACCTGTTGCTTTTGTCTTATTTATTTAATTTATGTATTATTTGATTTCTATCTAGCAGGAGCCCAGGGCAGCAAACAAAAGCACTAAAAACACTTTAAAACATCCTAAAAACAGACCTTAAAATACATTAAAACAAAACAACTTTAAAAACATTTTTTAAAAAGCTTTGAAGACATCTTTAAAAAAAGGTTAAAAAACATATTGTTTTTTTAAAAAAAGATTTAAAAACATATTAAAAGCAATTCCAACACAGACACAGACTGGGATAGGTCTCAACTTAAAAGGCTTGTTGAAAGAGGAAAATCTTGACAGTGGGTTGGGCACAGTTGTATTTAATTCCCACTAAAATAAGTGGAACTTAGTTTAAGTCATAAACTTAATCAGTGGGATCTAAGGGCAACAAATGTAATCTGGATCCAACTCAGTGTTAAATTCCATAAATGTATAGGTTGGGTATTGGAACAAAACATTACAACTGCTGCTCAGGAAATCTGAAATCTTGTTTGGCTCTCAGGTTCCAGTTGTCTCTTCAGATATGCTTTACAAATGTGCAGACTGTTAACAGTACTCATCTCTGGAATCTTCATTGGAGAGGAACATTCATTTTGGTTCACACTTGAAATGAACTGTCAATCAGTTTTAAATGAGACACTGAAATCTTTGATATTTTCAGTGCCTGGTGTGAATTACTAGTTCCAGGAGACAGGGTGCATACATCACTCTCCTTTCTACAATAACACTAAAATCAGTACGACATCAATTAGCATCAGAAAGACATTGATCCTGGGAAGCTATCTACCAGAAAGCATCATTCCCCAAACAACTCCCATAAAGCACAAATCATCTTAAAGTATCCCCCTCCTGTTATTGAACCATGATAAGGAACCTGTAGCCTTCCAGATGTTGCTGGACTCTAACTACCATTATCTCCAGCCAACATGGCTAATAATTAGGGATGATGAGCACTGTAGTAGTTCAATATCTGAAGAGCCAAAGGTTCCCCACCCCTGCTGTAAATGCAATGTGTAGTGCCTGTCACGCTGCCTACATTATACCAACAATGCACACTAAAGAAATCTTATATGAATGAAGTGCAATTACAGCAAGATTATTAAAACAAGAGGGTTGCATTCAACTACGTCCTACTCAGAGTAGACCCATTTACATCAATGGACCTAAGCTAGTCATGTTTATTAATTTTAATGGATCTACACTGAATAGGACTAGTACTGAATACCACCCAGAGTCCTTGGATGGTCTTTCCTGTTTACCATGTCCAACAAGTACCCTTTGGCCTTCTTCTGGCTTTCTTTGTATTATCCTAATATCATGTCTACAGCTCCTACAAATCATTATCTTGTTCATCAACAAGGGACCATATCTTGATATCAATGACTACGGCAGTTACTTGAATAAATATAAGTACCACTGGTGATGCCTAGCCACAGTAAATTGATGCACAACATATCTATGATGCACTGTAAGCCAAGGACTCTTTGCTTTGTATGGCACTTCATTTTCATTAAGGATTCCTGGTACGTTGGAGCAACTGGCAGGTCTGAACATCAGATCAGCACTCCAATGAATGGGAGTGTCTTGGTGAATTTTGAATAAGCAATAAATTTGCTAGAGTCCTGTTTCCCAACACTATACTTGTTTAGACAACTACAGTCAACATATGGAGTAGGTGAGGAGCAGGACTGTGCCTCCTAGACCATTCCCTTTACACGTTGATCAGGTCTGCTGCTCAGAGCCTATACATATACCAGCTGTACTCACAATCTAATTATACAACCACAAGAGTGGCTGTATACTATAGCCAGCATGGATTTTTCGCATTCTGCAATGTTAAATTGAAAATACCCCCATGCCATTCTGATGCTTCCCATAAGCTCATTTCAACACAAAACCTATAGTCCTGAACTCAGAAACACTTGCTTAACAACCTTCTCAATTTTCATGGCGATACACAAAACAGTCACAGAGAATCCAGAGTTCAAACCGTAAAACGAGAGAAAAAAAACCCCAGACCCCTGTTGGACTTTTTTCTGTCAGAGTTCTCATAATCTGTTGAAATTCATTAAAAATCAGCCATGTTCACAGAGTACCTGTAATCCTATTACTGACCTTGCCCCATACTTCTTCATCTTCTGCAGTTTAAAAGTTTAAAAAATGTCTGGCTGATGTTTAATTAATTTAAGGGATTTTGGCTTGAAATCAATGAAAATGTCGGGCATGCTCAGTAAGAACCAACTGTCAGTGTTCTAAAAGCCAGACTCACAGCTGCTGGGCTTGCCTAATCAAGGGGCCACACCCACGCCAGACTTTTATTTCACTTGAGACAGTCACGGCTTCCCCCAAAGAATCCTGGGAAGTGTAGTTTGTGAAGTTTGTGAAGCTGAGTAGAGACTGCTATTTTCCTGACAGCTCCAGTGGCCAGAGTGGTTTAATAGACAGCCACTCTGATTGAAGCTCTGTGAGGGGAACATGGCGTCTCCTAGCAGCTCTCAGCACCCTTCACTAACTACACTTTCCAGGATTCTTTGAGAGAAGCCATGACTGTCTAAAGTGAAATAAAGGTCTGGCGTGGATGTGGCCAGTGACAGCTTTGGTTTAAATTTTGGTGGGAGCCTACATGTGCCTGCTGAAGAATAAAAACACTGTCTTTATAACGTTGCTTCCTCCCTGATCAGCATAGCACATGTCTTCTTTCTATTATTTGGGCTGGTTGCAGGTATTGCCACCACTCACCATATGCTCAGAGGCATGTTACCAAATTCTTCCAAGCTACACAGGAAGTGGATTGGACTGTGAAAGACCAACCCAAATTGTGTTTGCATTTTGACCAATTTGTAAGGCAGTCCAATATCTCAGAGAGGAGGTCAGGTCTCCTGCTTTCCTGGTGCATTCACTATTATGCGACAACTGCAGTCATAGCATTTGAGAAATAAGACAATATAAATTTGTTATCCACCTTTTGACTGTTGGACTATTCCTGTCCTGTGAAGTAAACATTGCCGGTGAATATCTGTGAGAAAATATCTGTGAGAAACTTTTCTGTAAGCCTATATTTTATCATCTATGACTCAGCAACTTTGAGTGGAAGAGGAAGCCAACTTAATATCACCCAACAAGAGAACCGACACAGGACAGCTGCGTTGCTTTACTGTGGCCATTGCTTGGCTGGATTATATCAATGAGATTCTGTGGAAAACCTGCTCTTCTTCTGCTTCAGGTGATACTGGGTAACCATTACAGATTCAGGCCTCAAGAGATATAACCATCTACAGATATTTGAGAACATCTGTAAGGAGAGATACCCATCTAATAACATCTATAAGAAGAACATAAGAGAGAAAATGGCGGCAGCGTAGCAGCTCGCTCCAGCTAGAGCTCCGCCACCTCCTTTTTGTTAACATCTCTTACGGGGTTTTTTGGAGCATTTCCCCCCCCTCTTTCGGTCCAGCTGGTTTTCCCCTTCGCAACGGGTGAGGTGGATCAGGAGGTATTGGCACAAGGAGATATTGGCTGGAAGAACGCCAACAATAAGAACTTCTCTGAACGGGCGTGAGCTTACCATCGACTGCTGAGCCAGGTGCTGTGAGGTCGGGTGAGAGACGTCCCTCTTGGCGCTTTGAGGTTGAGTGAGAGACGTTCCTCTTCGGCTCGTGCTTTTTTTGTTGCTGCTCTCTTCGCCTGTTGCTGTGACTTGTGCCTCCTGTTGTCGCCGTTGTGGCCTGGCTTTCTCTTTTTGCGTTGTTGGGCTGCTTGGCGCCCCCGTCGATGGTGGTGCAGTACAGTGTGCCCTCTACTGGCCGCAGCAGTAGTCCAAGAAGGAAGATCAGAACACCTGAAGGGGACTGTGTTTGTGTGTGTGTTGTTGAATGACTGTTGGTGTGCATGCTTGATTGTGTTAGACGTGTGTGTGTTGTGTGTCCATTTGTAAGTTTTTAATATGTGCTTGGGAAAGAGGTCTTCTCATCAATCGGGGGGACTTGAGGGGGCCCCAATTACCGTAGTGACAGGCAGAGGGAGGTATGGCGTTGTGAGAGGGATGGGCCAGGTTAGGGGAACGCAGCCTAGACATGTAGTGGCTGTGCCATGTTCCGGTCCCTCTCACACCCGCAGGGTTGTTGGTTGTCCTCTCAGCCAACTCTCGGATCTCCAGTTGCTGCTTTTAAATGCCAGATCGGTATATAATAAAACTGCCCTCGTCCACAATTTGATCGTGGATGAGGCAGCCGATCTGGCATGCATAACCGAGACCTGGGTGGGTGAGCAGGGAGGAGTTAGTCTCTCCCAGCTCTGCCCACCGGGGTACTTGGTTCAGCACCATGGTAGATCTGAGGGTCGGGGAGGTGGGGTTGCTGTGGTCTATAAGAGTTCCATCTCACTCACCAAGCACCATGCCCATACAGTCACTGGCCTGGAGTGCTTGCACCTTGTGTTGGGCCAGAGGGACAGGCTGGGACTCCTTTTGGTGTACCGTCCACCTTGCTGCCCAATGGCTTCCCTAACTGAGCTGACGGAAGTGGTCTCGGAGGTATTGCTGAGATCCCCCAGACTATTAGTACTGGGGGATGTCAACATCCATGCCGAGGCAACTTTGTCTGGGGCAGCTCAGGACTTCATGGCATCCATGACAACCATGGGGCTGTCTCAATATGTTAGTGGTCCAACACATGTGTCGGGGCATACTCTAGACCTTATTTTTGCGACTGGACATGGGGATAGTGATCTGGATGTGGGGAGTTTTACATCTCTCCCTTTGTCATGGACAGATCACTGCTTGCTGAAGTTTAGACTTTCAGTAGCCTCTTCCCTCTGCAAGGGTGGGGGACCTATTAAATTGGTCCACCCCCGGAGACTAATGAATCCTGAAGGTTTTCAAAGGGCTCTGGGGGGGTTTCCGGCTGACAGGACTGGCGCTCCTGTTGAAGCTCTGGTTGATCTGTGGAATGCAGAGATGACCCGGGCTGTTGACATGATCGCTCCTATGCGCCCTCTCCTGTGCAGAGCTCATACAGCTCCTTGGTACATTCCAGAGCTGAGAGCGATGAAGCAAGATAGGAGGCGGCTTGAGCGGAGATGGAGGCGAACTCCTGATGGATGCAATTATGCGCTGGTTAGTGCTTCTACCAAGCTATATGTAAGAGTGGTGAGGGCGGCTAAAAAACAACATTTTGCTGCCACCATCAATTCATCTGTCTGCCGCCCAGCGGAGCTTTTCAGAGTTGTCCGCGGGCTACTTCAGTTACGCCCGCAGGACACAGTAGAACCATCGGTGGCTCGCTGTAATGAGTTTGCTGAGCACTTCCAGCATAAGATCTCATGCATCTGCCGGGACTTAGACTCTCAATTTATAGCAGCTGATCCTAGCGAGGTGTCCGGAACACAGTCTTGTCATGTTTTATTGGATGAGTTTCAGTTGGTTCATCTCGAGGACATGGACAAGGTGCTTGGACTGGTGCGTGCAACCACTTCGATACTCGATCTGTGCCCCTCTTGGCTAATAAAAACTAGCAGGGAAGGAACAATTGGCTGGGCCAAGGAAGTGATAAATGCCTCTTTACGAGAGGGAGTGGTCCCTGACTGTCTGAAAGAGGCGGTGGTGAGACCACTCCTGAAAAAACCTTCCTTGGACCCAGAAAGTTTCAACAGCTACAGACCAGTAGCAAATGTTCCGTTCCTGGGCAAGATCTTGGAACGAGTGGTTGCCGGCCAGCTCCAGGCGCTATTGGATGAAACCGATTATCTAGATCCATTTCAATCGGGTTTTGGCACTGAGACGGCCTTGGTCGCCCTGTATGATGACCTATGTCGGGAGAGGGACAGAGGGAGTGTAACTCTGTTGATTCTCCTTGATCTCTCAGCGGCTTTTGATACCATCGACCATGGTATCCTTCTGGGGATGCTCGCGGAGTTGGGAGTTGGCGGTACTGCTTGGCTGTGGTTCCACTCCTACTTGGCGGGTCGTCTCCAGAAGATAGTGCTTGGGGAACACTGCTCGGCTCTGTGGGCTCTCGAATGTGGGGTCCCGCAGGGGTTGGTTCTGTCTCTCATGCTTTTTAACATCTACATGAAGCCGTTGGGTGCGGTCATCAGGAGTTTTGGAGTGCGTTGTCATCAGTATGCTGATGACAAGCAGCTCTACTTCTCCTTTTCATCCTCCTCAGGTGAGGCTGTCGATGTACTGAACCGTTGCCTGGCCGCGACAATGGACTGGATGAGAGCTAACAAACTGAGGCTCAATCCTGACAAGGCTGAGATGCTGCTGGTGGACGGTTTCTCTGATCGGATGGTGGATACATACCCTATCCTGGATGGGGTTACACTCCCCCTAAAGGACCGGGTTCGGAGCTTGGGAGTTGTTCTAGACTCTTCCCTTTCACTTGAGGCTCAAGTACCCTCGGTGGCACGGAATGCGTTCTACCAACTTCGGTTGGTAGCCCAGCTACGTCCCTATCTGAGTAAGGAGGACCTTACATCGGTGATACATGCTCTGATAACCTCGCGTTTGGACTACTGCAATGCGCTCTACGTTGGGCTGCCTTTGAAGACAGTTTGGAAGCTGCAGCTAGTGCAAAATGCGGCTGCCAGATTGTTGACAGGGACCAAGCGGTCCGATCATATAACACCTGTTCTGGCACGCTTGCACTGGCTGCCAATATGCTTCCGGGCCAGATTCAAAGTGTTGGTACTAACCTATAAAGCCCTATACGGCATGGGACCACAATATCTGTTGGAACGCCTCTCCCGATATGAACCCGCCTGTTCACTGCGTTCTGCTTCGAAGGCCCTCCTCCGGGTTCCAACTCATAGGGAGGCCCGGAGGGTGGTGACAAGATCTAGGGCCTTCTCAGTGGTGGCCCCCAAACTGTGGAACAGTCTCCCCGAGGAGGTATGCTTGGCGCCGACACTGCTATCTTTCCGGCGCCAAGTTAAAACCTTCCTCTTTCCCAATGCATTTTAACTTAAGCTATTGATTGTTCATTTGTTGTATTGTTTTTAGAGTGTTTTATTGTTATACGTTTTTATTGTATTATATTGTTTATTTTAGTATTTTTGTTGTTCACCGCCCAGAGAGCTTCGGCTAGTCGGGCGGTATAAACGTTTAATAAATAAATAAAAATAAATAAATTATTTATTTATTTATTTATACATACCCCACCTTTCGGCCAAAGGCCCTCACTATAGCTGCCCAATTTCCCTGCTTTTTAAAGTTTGATAGAAATATCTGTGGACTATAGGTATGTTCTTAAACCGCAAGGTTTTTTGCCTATAAGTGAATATGCACAATTTTCTAGTGCTGACAGGTGAAAGTAAAACAATAAATTTATAAAATTAAAAATAAATAGTAGTTCAAAAACACACACATAAGCATCACTTATGTGGGACAGTAGTGGAGTTATCCTTAAATGGACTAAAGAAAATAATTTCTTAAAATTTAAAACTTAACCTGTAGAAATAGTTATAAAAAGAGGGCATGGATGAACACAAGAAGTGTAGATAAATCACTTCCTATATTAGCACATACAGTATAATGTCAAAAGGAGGAACACATATTTCTCCTGTAAGGAAATGCACCTAACTTACAGGGGAGGTATACAAGTTCCTGCTGTGATGGTTGATGAGATGCTTGAACACAGGAAATGCAACTCATGTGCTTCCTGTATTAGTTCCAACACTAATATACAATGCAGCTCAAAACCACACAGAGACTGACTGTGTTGATCATCATCAGTAAAGTCCCAAAACCACTATTTTTAAAGTCCCAATATTACCACTATTACGACTGAAAACAGAAGACAGGCCTAAGGCTATGAACTGCTCCAAAGAGACCTTGGGTTGGAAACTGAGTCTTCAACATCATAACAGAAGAGGTAAAATGTCAGGAAAGAACATATATAATAATAATAATATAATAATAATAAAATTTTATTTTGAGGCCGCCTATCTGGCCGAATGAACGGCCACTCTACAGGAGAGAAAGTGACCAAAGGCATTTAAAAAAGAGGCTCATATAAAGTCAATGTGATACATTTGCCCCATAGCAAAATGGTGGGAAAAGATTACTGCCACAATTAGAAACAAGATCCATTGGTCAGTGCCAGTTTGAATGGATTCCCTCAATTTAACAGGCCAGTACTGATTTGAGTTCGTTCTTTGTCTGCTAGCTGCTGCTTTTACTGATCCACCTCTTTCCTTCTCAAAAAATATTGAAGTTAATACTTATAATTTTAAAAGAAATATCAATATTTTGAAAGAAAATACCGCTAAGTGAAAGGAAATAGCAATAAAATAATCATGTTTAATATTGATATATTAAAGGCAGATTGTTTTTTTTTTAAATCCATTTTCAAAAATAGCTGCAGAAAATCAGTACATAAACATCCAACCCACAATGATAGAGAATAAGTGAATTAATGAAAAATTCGGTACCAAGTCCAAATTGGGTGAAATTCTAGCACAATTCATTTATTTGTGGGATGTTGTTAGGGTGCACCTCATCAATTCCTGGATAAGAGACCAATGAGAGTCCCATGTAAGATTCCCCTAGCATTCTAAAGCAATAATGGAATATAAGCTTTAAAAAATAAAGTAAACATTATTACATTTATATCCCACCTTTCTTCTATGATGTAACCCAAGAAGTATTCTCAGGCAGTCTCCCATCCAGATACTGATGAAACCCAAATTTGCTTAGCTTCAGCAAGGTTGCTGCATCATGTCATTTTAGCCCATGCCATAGTACTGTTACTATCATACAGTAGTAGCTATCATGAATATGAAAAGAACAGCTGATGAATGCTAACAGCTGATGCATTTTCAGAAGTAGATTCACACATACACATAAAAAATAAGGCTGCAGTTAATGAGAAGAAAGGGATGGGATGGCTGTGAATCAACATGCTCTGTGTGGGAGTTTTGGCAGCTCTCTGTTGCTGCCTGAATTCATATGTAGCAATAAGCAGTGGGACAGTAAGGAATAATTCAGTTGCTAATGGATACATGTGCTTACTTCATAGTCCTGGAGGATAAATATGATGCCATCTTTTCAAAAAGAACCCCAAAGTACTTGCCGTTCTGAATTTTCAGACACTTTTCAAACATGGAAGGTGTTGAGGCTGGAACATTGAGCACTCTTTCCTAAGAACCTATTTCTGAGTAAACATGCATGCAAAGGGTTGCACTGTAAGACTAGTTAATAAAAGAAACCCATTGCCATTCTTAAATTTGCTACCCAAATCCCATTTAGTCACCATGACAAGATAAACCATGGGTTAGAGCAAATGTGTGAGCTCCCAGAGAGACGCTCACAGCCACTTTGCTTCCTCCTGGTCCTTTTTGGTGCAGCACTAAGCTAAGCCAAGGTTTGACTTAGCATGTCGTCCAAACCAAGGCTTATGGTTTGGCTCTCTTCAGAAGAACCATGAGCTACAAGCAAGCTTACTGACTAGAATATCATTCTTATAACTTTTAATAGCAAACTCAGGTAGCGAGTGCTCTCAGCCAAAACAGGGCCAATGAGAAACAAGGTGGAGGTATCATTGTACTCAAAGGAACTCTAAGAACCATAGAGTATGATATATCTTTAAGGGAGGGGAAATAGCCCTATAAGGACTGAGCATTCTCAGTAGTCACAAAATACATAGTGACATGGTGGAGGGGAGGGAGGACAGAATGGAAATTGGGGTTGGAGGACAGTGGAATGCCCTGCTTGGAGGGAATGGATGGATAGATCCCTGAGCAGGTCCACTACTTTTCGGAGAGAGGATACACTACAACATTTTGTTGCAGGCACAACAGATACTTTTAACAGGTACTTATAATACCTATTTGAAACGTTATTTTGGTGCGCAGTTAGTAGCAAAGGCTATCTATGCAGAAGGTGGTACAAAAGGCAGCCCTGATCAAGTTCCCAAGAGGTATCTGAGAAGGCTGGGAAAACCCTATTCCTCCATGGTGGGTATAACGATACATGCCCAAAGCAAAAAGTGAGTTAACCACCCCCTCCTCTGATCTCTTTTAAATGACCTTTGAAGATGCTGTACATCTTATTAGAATTGCCTTTGGAGTTTAAATTGTGATGTCAGGCAATGAGGACAACCTGCTCAGGGCTGATTTTAGTCAGTTTTTACTACTACGAATATGTAACAAGATTTTGTTGTTTTATTGTTGAATTAACTGTTCTGATGTATTTTATTGATTGTACACTAAATTGATTGTGCTAAAAAGAGGTATAGATAAATAAATTTAAATATATTTCCTGTTTCTCATAAATAAATAAACAAACTAATACATTTAAACCTTCCCTGTTTTGCAATCACAGTGTCTTTTGGGAAACTAACAGTGTGCCAATGTGCCACATTGGACTATTGCAGCATCTTCCTTGAAATACTGTCAGTTCTGGAGGCTTCACATCAGCCACACATAGCAAAGCAGAGTGTAATTTCCCATTATGCCATCAAGACAGGCAGAATCCTTACACTAGAAAATAACAGAGAATACCATCCATTATACTTGTGAAAACTAGAGACTTCTGAAATAAGATTTGCTTACGTTACACCACTACTATCTTTTTTGTGAACAAACTCACAAAACAGGAAATGTGTTGTATGCATACATATTATTTCCTATTTTAAAATAAATTCCTAAAACAGCTCTGATGCAAAAGGTGCTATAAAGGTGCATACCTGTGGATGGTCTGCCATTTTCTCTTAACAGTCATCACTGTTAAGGACATATTTAAGAACCGCTCATCAGTTTGCTCAACGATGCTTGACTACAGTTTCCTATTGTTTGGTAAGGCAAGTGGTGAAAGCAAAGACATGTCTAATGCAATAACTGTGAGGAGGAGATTGATTTAAGCAGCAGGCCATGAGATAATAAGGGGATTCTGGTTGTGGACAGAAGAGAAGAGCATAAAATGGGACTCTTGCCCGATGACTGAATTTTAACTAGACACAGTCCAAGACAAATGCCAACTAAGGTAAACTAATTTTAAATAACTTTCTGTGTCAATTTTATTTTTATAAGCTAACCCTTAATATGCCTACTGCATGAAAGAGACATTTGGTCTTACCGTGAAATCGGTCTTCTCTGTGCATGTCAAAGATGATATCAGATGGGTAACTAGCTCCACCTAGTGGTTGAAGGCAAAAGAGTACTGCTGATGTTTTACTGTAGCTCCGTCCCTGGTCTGCGCCTGCTCCGTGCTCAGTTTCCAATGACAAGCCCACGAAATCAGGCCAATAGACGCCACAAACAAGACAAGACAACAGTACTCATACACTCTCTGCTCCAGGGCTAACCGTGCTTATAAAGGCAGCCCAGCACTCATAGGGAGTGGCCCTGATATCATCTTTGACATGCACAGAGAAGACAGATTTCACGGTAAGACCAAATGTCTCTTCTCCTGTGCATGGAAAGATGATATCAGATGGGACATACCAAAGCTGACCCATGTAGGGTGGGAATACTGCTGGGCTGTGGTCACGAATGATCCTTGAGGATGTGCTGTAGCACCCTCCTCCCAAAGGCTGCCTCCGATGAAGCATAGGAGTCTATTTTATAATGCTTAATGAACGTATTGGGAGTGGACCATGTGGCTGCTCTACAAATCTCCGCTAGAGGGGCATTACGGGAAAAGGCCGCTGATGTGGCCGCTGCTCTGGTAGAGTGAGCTACTACTCCAGTAGGGTGAGGTAATCTTAGAGAGGCATAAGCTAATGATATGCATGCCTTAATCCACCTGGCTAGTGTGGACGTGGACACCTTATTCCCTAGGGAGGTAGGGTGGAAAGAGACAAACAAATTATCTGTTTTCTGAATTGGCTTTGTCTTGGAAATATAAACTTTAAGCGCTCTTCGCACATCAAGAGAGTGCCAGGCTTTCTCTAAAGGGTGGACAGGATTCGGACAAAAGGACGGCAATACCAGCTCTTGCTGGCAATGGAAAGTAGACAACACTTTGGGATGGAAGGAAGGAACATTATGTAGGACTACTCTATTCTTATGAAACATACAAAAATTTTTATGGACGGATAGGGCATTCAACTCAGACACTCTACGGGCTGAAGTGATGGCCACGAGAAACAAGACTTTAAAGGAGAGAAGACGGAGGGAAACCTGACTCAGAGGTTCAAATGGAGGTCTTTGAAGGGCTGATAAAACTTTATGTAAATCCCAAGTTGGGTAGTGGCGCACCGTAGGTGGTGCTGTTACCGTCGCACCCCTGAGGAAACGTTTGATGAAAGGGTGAGATCCGATTGGATTATCCAGAGATCTGGAGAGGATTGCCGACAAGGCCAAAACTTGGCGCTTCAGGGTATTTGGTCTGAGGCCCAAAGATAATCCGTCTTGTAGAAAAGACAAGATCTGGTTGACCCCCGCCTTCCGAGGAAGAATTCCTTTCTTCTGTGACCAGGATGAGAATGCCTTCCATGTGCTCTCATAAATTCTGAGTGTGGAAGGGCGTCTAGAAGCCATCATAGTTTCCAACACTTGGGGAGAGATGCCTTTTTTCAAGAGTCTCCTCCGTTCAAGTTCCATACATGAAGCGCCTACCACTCTGGAGCCGGGTGGCGGAGCTGTCCCTGAGAGAGTAGGTCCCTTCGTACTGGAATCTGCCATGGTGGTTCCACCGACAGGTCGAGAAGGGCTGGAAACCAAGGTCTCTGTGGCCACCATGGAGCCACTAATAGGAGTGCCGATCTCTCGGTCCGAAGCTTTTTGATCACCCTGGGAATAACTGGAATCGGAGGAAAGGCATACAGTCTGCCCGGAGGCCACCGGGAAGTTAAGGCATCCGTCCCTTCCGCGCCTGGTGTCACATACCGGGAGAAGAATCTCTTCACCTGTCGATTGTGCCTGGTGGCAAAGAGGTCCACATGAATGTGGCCAAAACGTTTCACTATCTGATGAAAAGCCTCTGGGTGAAGAGTCCATTCCCCTTGAAGTAGCTTTTCCCGACTGTGCCAGTCCGCTTGGCTGTTGTCCTCTCCCTTGAGATATTCTGCCGCTATCGAGTCGACATTGTTCTCTGCCCACTGGAAGAGCAGAAAGGCCTCCTTCTGAAGAAGGAGGGAGCGTGTGCCCCCCTGACGGTTCAAATAAGATTTGGCCGACACGTTGTCTGTTCTGACCAGCACCGCTCCCAACTGTCTGCAGGTCGCGAAGTGCCTGAGGGCCAGATGAACTGCACGCAGTTCGAGGAAATTGATCGGCAGAGTGGACTCCAGAGGAGACCATGTGCCTTGAACCACCTGCCTGTCGCATATGGCTCCCCAACCTGATAAGCTGGCATCTGATGTTATCAGGGTGTGTGGTGGATCCTGGAAGGGAACGCCTCTCGTTAGATTGAATTCGTGGGTCCACCAAAACAGTGACTGTCGAACCTGTGGTGACAGAGTTATCCTGCGGTGATGTCTGGATGCTATGTCGGATTGAAAGGGCAGAAGTGCCCACTGAAGTGTGCGGGAGTGATGACGTACCCAAGGCGTCGTCTGGAACGTGGACACCATCAAGCCGAGAAGCGTTGCCAATTTCATCAGGTCCGGCGAGGGGGATGATAGGATATCCAATGTTACTTGTCGAATCTTGCTGACTCTGTCTTGGGACAAAGTGAGGAGGCCATGTAGAGAGTCTATAGTCGCTCCCAAATGTGTAATGCGGTTGGACGGAAAGAGATGGCTTTTGGCCTCGTTGATCAGGAAGCCATGGTCCTTTAGACAGGCCAGGGTGACATGGAGGTCTTCCCATGCCTTGTGCAATGATGGTGAGCGAATCAGAAAGTCGTCCAGATAAGGAAATATATGAATCCCCAGAGTCCTGAGGTGTGCCACCAGGACAACCACGACCTTTGTGAATACCCTGGGGGCAGACGACAGGCCAAAGGGCATGGCCTTGAATTGATAATGTTCTTGTCCCACCGTGAAGCGGAGGTACCTTCTGTGAGGGGGAAAGATTGGTATGTGTAGGTATGCCTCCTTCAGGTCGATAGAGGAGAGGAAGTCCCCTATCCTCAGCGCTTCCTTGATTGAAAGCAAGGTGTCCATACGAAACTTGCGGTATTTATGAAGCGGTTTAGACCCTTGAGGTCTAACACAGGCCTGGACGAACCGTCTTTTTTCCCGACGGTGAAGAACAGAGAGTAACTTCCCAGGAACCTCTCTCCTGGAGGAACTTTCTCGATGGCTGCTATGTGCAGAAGATGGGAAACTGACCATCGTTGATAGAGGGGATGGAATGAATCTCGCCAGAGGGGTGGAAGAAAATTCCAGGCGAAGGCCGTATCGAAGAGTGTGTAGGACCCACCGATTGGAGGACAAGTCCTTCCATCGGTGAGTAAACTGTTGGAGACGGCCACCCACCGGCGAGGCGGAGGCGTCAGAACTGACCTCTGTTTCCACGTGACTGGGATGTGAATCCTGTCAGGCTTAGGTGGGCAACACAGCCAGTTCCAGACAAGACTGTTAGGAGTTAAAGACACAGTGAAGCCGGTAATTGACAGCACTTGGCAGAAACGCCCAAGGTCAGGCTGCAGCTGTAACTGATAAGTGAAGCAGCAATAAAAAGGCTTCAATGAGCACACAGAGGTGTGGGGGTAATAGGAAAGCATTATAGAGTTGGTTGGTGAGCAAGAGACGGAACACGGTGTGAAAACAGTAAAGTTTTGTTTTCTTAAAGACTTGGCTGATGGTCTATTATTTCGGTCGGCGACTGGCACTGATAAGCAAGCTAAAACGCTACTGGACTCTACTGGTTATACTGGTAAATTGGTGCTGCACTCTACAAGGGTTATGGGCCCAGTTCCAAACCAGTAACACCCAGTTAAAACCAGTGAGCAAGCTTGTGCTACGCCGGACAACCGAAGGAAGCTGAGCCGGAGAGCTGGTGAGCTGTGGGAGAGCGGCAAAGCAGAGATAGAGAACCGTGTTGCCTGGAAACCAAAGTGATAAGAGGTCTGCAAGAATGACTGGAGTAACTTTGGCTGGCATTCCACTGGAACGTCTCTCTGAACGAAATTACTCATGCTGGCGGCTGCGGATGCAAGCCTATCTAAACAGAGAAGAATTATGGCAGGTAATTGACCAACAACCCCCCTCCGTTCCACCACCTGCTGAATGGCTACGCTTGGATGAAAGAGCGAAGTCATTAATTATCTTGGCTGTTGGAGACTCGCAACTACTGCTTCTAAGAGGTAAAGAGACTGCTAAAGAAATGTGGACTGCTTTAAGAGCATATTATGTTCAAGAAACAGCTAGCAGTAGAATAAGTCTTGCGAGAAAACTATACAGAATGCAGCTAACTGACGAAGTAACTATGTCAGAACACTTAATGAACATTACAAGCCTGTTTGTAGAATTACAAGAAAGGGGAGTGGAACACTCTGAAACGCAGCAGATCTATATCACTCTTTCAACACTTAATGACTCTTGGAATCCTGTTATCAGCGCACTTGAAGCGATGCCCAATGCTGGACTTTCGTTTCGATATGTTGCAGACAAACTAAAGCAAGAGTGGGAGAGAAGAAAAGAAACAAAACAAAGGCAAGAGGGACGGAACGAAAGGAGTGAAATAAAAGAAAAGACTGAGATAAAGGCTTTTGGGACTAAAGCTTGTTACAACTGCGGCTCCTTGCATCATTTAAGGCGGGACTGTGACTTACTGAGAAGGAGGAGGGACGGAAGAAAACCCTCACACGTGCAGTTGGTGAGTGCAAAGACAAAGAATGAAAAAGACTTTGTTAACAGAGACAATAGTTTGTGGGTCCTGGACTCAGGTTCCACCCATTCACTGATAAAAGATAAAAGTCTATTTAAAACAATGGTTCCAGCTAATGAAGACGTGAGTTTAGCTGATGGCACTAAACAACAGGTGATGGGTAAGGGTACTGTACAGTTATGTGCTTTACAAACAATAATGACAAATGTTTTATTCGTGTCTAATTTAACTAACAACATTCTGTCAGTTTCAAAACTATTGCAAATGAATTATAGTGTGTTATTTAGTAACAAGAAATGTGAAATAATGAAAAGGGGAAAGGTGTGCCTAAAAGGATATTGTAAGGAAGGCATGTTCTATGTAAATGTAAACCCTGCAGTACAAGCCTGACTAGTAACGCATAAGAAAACACATGATAGATGTATCCATGAATGGCACCGAAGGCTGGGGCATGTAAATTATGAGACTGTGAAAAAGGCAGAGCAATTCAGTGCTGATGTACAACTAAAAGACTGCAAGCAATACATGCAGTGTGAAGTATGTCAGCAGACAAAGGCCACTGTAGCTCCAATTAACAAAGTAGCTGAAAGAAATACAGACAAGCCTTATCAGACAATACATGTTGATTTAGTGGGACCATTTCCCAAAACAAAAGGTGGTGCTAAATATTTTCTCGTGATTGTTGACGATTTTTCAAGATTTTGTCATGTAAAGTTATTGAAAACAAAAGATGAGGCTGCAGAGCAATTAAAACGTTTTCTAAACAGAGTAGAAGTGCAGCATGGTACACAGGTGCAACAGATTAGATCTGACCAGGACGGGGAGTTCACAGGAAAGTCCCTGGAAGAATATTTTGAAAAGAAAGGAATAAACCTTGCTGTAAATGTGAATCAGAATGGGACAGCTGAAAACAAAACATTGCAGGATGCAATGAGAGCAACGTTAAAGGATTCAGGCCTTGATCAATCTTTCTGGGGAGAAAGTTTAATGTATGCTGCTTATATTCAAAACAGAGTACTGCATAGAACTATTGCCATGTCACCATATGAACTGTTGTACAAAAGAAAGCCCAGACTACTACACATACTGAGATTTGGTTCCCCATGCTGGGTGCATGTTCCCAAAGGAAAGAGAAAGGGAAAATTGGCTCCCAGAGCGGAGAAAGGATATGTGTTGGGGTATCAGAATGTAAATTACCGCGTGTGGGTTCCACAGGATGGTAGTGTAACACTCAGCAGGAGTGTTAGAACACAAGAAAAAGACTCAGAGAACCACAGAACATATGTAAATTTAGAAAGCAGTGACACAAATGGTATAAATGCAACAGAGCCTGCTCAACAAATAAAACAGGAAAGGGAAGAAACAAAACAGGAGATAGAGACAAGCAGCTCTGATTCCAGTAGCAGTGCATCAAGCACAGACATAGATACAGAACAGGAACAAGAAACAGAAACATTAAGGAGGTCAACACGACAAAACAAAGGGAAACCGCCAGAACATTTCCAAATATCAGCCATACAGGGTGAGACAAACAATGAGGAAAACAAACAGTGCAAAGTAATAACAGACAGTGATACTCTGTTCATAAATAGCATAAGAGAACGAATGGCAAAGTATGCTCAAGAAGGTGACAGTGACTGTGCATATATGTGTTAAATGTGTAAAGAAAGTAGAAAAGTGAGAAATTCCATGAAGACTGTACAAAGTAAAAAAAAAGCAAATGTATGTAACAAAGGAAATGTATAATTGTACTGTGAAAAATGTAAAAGTGTAACTTGAAATGTCTGTCTGGAAGGTGGGGGCTGTCAGGCTTAGGTGGGCCACACAGCCAGTTCCAGACAAGACTGTTAGGAGTTAAAGACAGAGTGAAGCCGGTAATTGACAGCACTTGGCAGAAACGCCCAAGGTCAGGCTGCAGCTGTAACTGATAAGTGAAGCAGCAATAAAAAGGCTTCCATGAGCACACAGAGGTGTGGGGGTAATAGGAAAGCATTATAGAGTTGGTTGGTAAGCAAGAGACGGAGCACGGTGTGAAAACAGTAAAGTTTTGTTTTCTTAAAGACTTGGCTGATGGTTTATTATTTCGGTCGGCGACTGGCACTGATACACAAGCTAAAACGCTACTGGACTCTACTGATTATACTGGTTAATAGGTGCTGCACTCTACAAATCCATAGCGACCCGAAAGGTGTTGTTGGGACTTAAGCTGGCTGCGCTGTCTGTTCCAGAAGGGACGGCTGGAGTGGGCGTCCTTCTGTCTTCCAAAGGAACGTGAGCCCCAAAAGGAGTGAGACGGGAAATATGGATGGAATGACCGACGAAAGGCTCTGCCGTCATCCCTTTTCCTGGTGGATGGCATGGACTTTTTCTTTTCCTTAGTTTCCAAGACATGCACGAGGGCGGTGTCCCCGAATAATTTGCCTCCCACATAGGGTTCTGAGGCAAGGTTCGAGCGAGCTACAGGGTCTGCTTCCCAGTGACGAAGCCAAAGGGTTCTTCTCGTGAAGACCCCTGCCGTCAGTGACCTTGCTGCGAACTGCATAGCATCCATGGACGCGTCTGCCATGAAGGTAACCGCCCGAGAGACCTTCAGCAGAGATTTGCGCACTCGGGTTGGATCTTGCTGTGGGTCATCCAGCAGGTCCTCCAACCAGAGAAGGGAAGCTCGAGCAAACACCGAGGAGGCTGCTGCTGCCCTGATGGAAAGTGCACTAGCCTCGTGAACTCTTCTAAGCCCCTGGTCCATCTTACACTCAGTGGCATCCTTGAGGTGAGCATCTGAGTCTTTCGGGTTCAAAGATGGGTTCAGGAGATTGACTATAGGCGCGTCTATGAGCGGGACCTTCAACTGATCCATGAGCAGTTGTTCTAGTGTATAATACTTGTTGGCGATGGAAACTGACTTTTTGAATTGTAAAGGAAGGTCGAATTCTGATTTGAGCACCTTCGGAAGAAGAGAAGGAAGCTTCAACACTCTCGACCTAGGTTTTGGATCCGGACATACTGCTGACACTCTCGAGGTGGATGGAGTAGGAGGATCCTCTGTAGAGGTGAGGGTAAGGGCTTCCATCGCCTTGCACAGCAGAGGAAGAAAATGAGCCTCTTGAAATATCCTGGTAGATAGAATCTCCTCAGATTCCGACTCCCCACTCCATTCCTCCTCATCCAAGACAATCAATTCATTTTCTGCGTCCATAGGCTCCTGGTCAGGGAGCTGTAGATGTCTGCCTTGAGATGCCGCATGGGGATCTGGAGATAAGCGGCCAGGAGGAGGGCGAAGATCTGTCCTCGAGTGATCTGTAAGTGGATACCTCGAGGGGTGGGAGCCTGAAGTATTCTGAGAAGACAAGTCCCTGGCTAGATCCAATAAGAGAGCCTCTCTAAGCTGCTCCTTAAGCTGTTGAATTGAATGTGCTGACAGATGTAACTGAACAGGGCAAGCCTGAGTATGAGAAGAGTAGAGCCTATGCCCTTCAGCAGATTGAACCTGTTGAACAGGGATTGATTCATCCAAAAACCCAGCAAATGCGTCAGGAGAGGAGGTAGTAGAAAAAATAGCATCTAAGGGAGGCTGGAGCTGGCTGCCTTCGTCATCAGAGAGGGGTTCCAGGTCTCTCTGGTCCCTTGTATGGTGTACAGAAGCTTGACCATCTCTACAAGTTCGCTTATGTGGGGCAGATATCCTGCCTTCTGCAGTCACCCTGCCCGCCAGAATCTGAGCCTCAGCCACCTCGTGCCTGACGGTAGAGGGGCGGGCTGCCGCTACTTCAGAATGATCCCCCGAGGAATGAGACTGCTCCAATCCCAGGGTGGGAAGGGGCTCTGATACTGCACCTGTTGATGCCATGCGGGGAGGCAGCTTTAACCCCTTTGAGAGGTGTTTCGTTTTGTGCGTGGCTTTCCCCATCGTGGGCACACACTGCGGGACTTATAGGGTTAATAAATGCTGCTAGTAAACGACCGGGCGAAGCTTGCAATTTAACAGCGGCCGGCGTCTTCCCCTCTATTGCTTCTGCGCGTCTACCTCCTCTCCCGCTACAGAGCGGGTAAAAACGAAAGCCGCTCACAAACAGCGAGAAATAACTGGGTGTAAGCCTGGGTATCGAGCCCTGGGAAGGCTGCTGCCAAGGTTGAAAACCGCCGACGCTGCAGCCTGGTGAACGAGGAGGAACGTCAGTGAAATTAGTTAAAGAGGGAGTCTGAATAGGTCGACGGCTGCCAGAGCCGCGGGGAGGGGCTGGCTGTTCCTCGCCACGGGGGAAGGTCAGAAGGAAAGAGACAGAAGGAACCCCTTTGTTTGTTTGTTTGTTTGTTTAAACTATTACAGAAGGAATAAGAAAACTTGGAGGGAAAAAACAAGAACGAACTCACACAGAAGATCCAAACAACAAAAACGCTACAAGCCTGAATCACGGAGTCAGAGAGAATCCAACCACTTTTCTGTGAGGCAAAAGAGAAACTGAGCACGGAGCTGGCGCAGACCAGGGACGGAGCTACAGTAAAACGTCAGCAGTACTCTTTTGCCTTCAACCACTAGGTGGAGCTAGTTACCCATCTGATATCATCTTTCCATGCACAGGAGAAGGGACACATTTCACCGCACCGGTTTTTCACATTGCAAATGTTTTCAGCCCTCTTCTTCCAGCTGTACTGACTTTTAGAGCTCTGCTTTCAGAGAAAAAAAGTTTTCTAATCACATATTTCCTCTCTCATCACTTTTTCCTCTTTTCTCCTACATTCATTTCCCCTCTTTTTCTTTATATTTACTGTTTGTTTTAAAAGACAACACTTGAATATTTATTTATTTTGGAAAAAGGATACACAATTAAATTTAAAATAGAGATAATCATAAATAAAATAAAATCCAGATAGAACCTGGGTTTTTTGACAGTGCAATCCTTTGCATGTCTACCTAGAAGAAAGCCACCTTGAGTTCAGTGGGGCTTACTCCCAATAAGCATGTTTAAGTTTGCTTGTGTGTGTTTGTGTGTCTTTTAATTTTGCATCAGAAAGTTTACAGAATTAGAGTGATGTAAGTTGTCATCAAGCTAAGCCTTTTGTAACTGTATCTCCAACATATCCCTTGCTCAATCTTTCTTTTTTTAAATCTTCAAGGAAGAAGATTCCATAATCAGTTTTTAAAGACAGCTTATTCTACTGGTGAAAAAGTTGTTCTTAAAGAGGGGATCCCAATGTAATGCTTACAGTTGCCCCATTCAAAAGCTCCAAGAGTACTGTCAAATGCATGCAAGTCTCCTGTGTATGTGGGCTGTTCCCAGGGCCGGCCTCAGACATGCCGGGGCCCTTGGGCACCAGCTTGCCCTGGGCCCTGGCACGCATGTGCGCACGCACACATACACATGTGCGCGTGCCCAGGGACAGCCCCCGACACGCTGCAGCCCTTGGGCAAAAGCCTGCCCCAGCGCTCCCCATCGGCGATTCGCGCATGGCGAGAGCTCCGGGACTCTGCCATTCCCTTGCTTAACTTACCTTGTTCTGCGGCTGTGCACGCAGCGGTGCCCTTAAGACAGACGGTGGCTGAGGTTTCCCTAAGGAGCTGAAGCCTCTGCCACCATCTTGGTTCAAGGTAAGTTAAGCAAGGGAATGGCAGAGTCCTGGAGCTCTCACCATGCGATCCGCTGCAGCGATCCTGCCACGAATCGCAGAGGGGCCCCTCAGGGGCTCCTGTAGCCTCAGGGGCCCTCGGGCCAGTGCCCCACCTGGCCACCCCTTGGAACCGGCCCTGGCTGTTCCTTTATTTCAATATAGGGACTAGATCTAGAACTGCAAAACAACCTACAGTCAGATCTGCTTCATCTATTAGCATCAACAGCAAGACCCTCATGGGAAGTTGAGTTGTGTGTGTGTGGACTGCCACTCTTGAAACCATAAGGACTATAGAGACTGGAGTGAGGGTATATAAAGCAACAAATAACTAAACAAAATGAATTGAGCATTTAAAAGTTAGGAAAATGTAGAAATGGGGTCTCTAATTCTGAAAACTGCAGGGATAATAAAATCACAGGTTTTATTATCTTTGATAATAAAATTATCTTTGATAATAAAACATCTAATTAGGAACCCAAGTCCTCTGTATTTGTAAAACAAAAAGAACTTAGCACAAGAAATGTCTTAGGTTGAACTATTCAGGTTTTGTAAACTAGTCCTTTTCTAGTTTCCTTTATAGTCTCCTGTGGATATATTGGAATGTAAGAAGTCTAAGCCTAAGAATACAGCATGCAGATCTGAATCTGATTCCATTCACCCCCCCTCTCTCTTTCTCCATATATAAATAAACAGTATTTATTAATTTTCATATGACAAGAGTGTTCCTAAACATTAAACACTGAACATTAAAACAACTAAATCAATAACAAGAGTGGTCTGTAATTTATTTAGAAGCTGTTAGTTGACTGCTGCAGTTAGCTATGTCTAAGTTTATTCACCAGCATTCAAGCAAGTAGTACATCACTCCAGACTGTCAAGTGTATCTCTGGAAGTGACACGAGAAGTATTTCTCTACTGACATAGATGAAAAACAGGAACTATTGCAAGTCTCAAGGAAATAGCCGTACTTGACAGCCCCCTCTTACCAATCTGCTTTGGACTGTGAGCTTTACTCCTTGATATACTTGATCCAAAGCCAATGAAAATTTGGTCATAGACTTCTCTTGAGTCAACACTACATCCTACTACAAGTTTTGGTTTGTTACGTGTCCCGAGGAAGCATTAGCTATTGGTTATGAAAGACAGATTATGATCTTCTGGCTGTATGATAGTTTTCTGAACTGGACCTATATAGTGAGTGACACACGAATATTTACCTTATGATTAGATGTTTTTACACATGTGATTCCCCCCATTTTGTTTTTGGAAGTATTGGGTTGTATTCAACTAAGTTATACTCAGAAGAAGACCCATTAAAAATAATGGATTTATGTTAGTCATGTCTATTAATTTCAGTTGGTCTATTCTGAGTATGCCCAACATTGGCTACAGCGCACATACACAAGGCAACCATCAAACACAGCACTGGCCTCTTGAATTTTCCACTTAAGAACATAAGAAGAGCCCTGCTGGATAAGGCCAATGTTCCATCTAGTCAAGCATTCTGTTCTCACAGTGGTCAACCAGATGTCTATGGGAAGCCAGCAAGCAGGACCTGAGCAGGACCTCTCCTGCAGTGATCAGCAATTTCTCTGCATAATTTCCCTTACACTATCTCATGAGGCCATTATGCTTTCCACCACATGTGATGTTCCTGTAAGTTAGCATCTGTAAATATGGTAAGTGCGGGTCTATTAGGTGATGTATGGTAAATGACTGAGAGAGAAAGGGGGAGTACATGGGTTAGAAGCTGAAGTATGCTGGATGATGATTGGCTGAGTGGCTGGCTGGCTGAAGGTATAAATGTGAGGATGAGAGTTGTGTGCGGGGGGGGGAGAAGTGGAGTTGGTTGGAGTGAGGTTGGTTGGTGAGGGTTGGTTGGCAGAGTTCTGAGGGAAGTTTGGATTATATTTGGCTGATATTTAGAAAGTATATAAATGAACAGAAACATAAAGAGTGACACTAAATGAAACCATATGCTTGTTAAACAATCCTAAGTAATCTTGTTATTTCCTGGTATTATTGAATAAATACTTATTTGGTTTACCAAAGGCCTGATCCTTGTCTGGGGAATATACATACCAGAAGGGAGGGCAAGGTAATTACCAAGGCTGAACAGAAACAGTATCTAATGGTGGCAGCGGTGAAGGGAGATATTGTAACAAAGACAAGTATCCAGAGCAACCCAGAGTTGTATGCTTTATAGAGACAGATACAAGGGGGTTGGGAACAGCATAAGTACTCAGTCACAAAGTAACCAGCTATAGAGAGACTCAGGCAAAGTCTCTGGGAGTATTGGTTACAGGACGTGACTGGTGGTGCTGCCTAGCAGTGGGATCTGGTGAGATCTGTGCTAGAGCAGAGTGGAGAAAACATAAAAACGATTATCCTGACTGGCGGTGTCCCTGGCGGTGCCTAGGGAAAGGCAGTAGCCACAAGCAGGTGGGAACCTGACAGGGAGAGCCAGGGAAGGACGCCACACCACCCAACTTCACTGCCTGCTAGCAAGGGTGGGCAAACACACATGACAACATCAATGGATGTAGTAAGTGATACTGTTGGTCAAGAAGGGAGACCAAGGGCACTCCCTGTCATCTATATTGAGGAAATATAGATTGTGAGAGAGGAAATAGAACGTTTGAAATTCTTGATTGCTTTTTAAATTTCAATTATTTTAACAAAGAAGCAGATTTTGGTCACAAACTTCTACATACTTGCTTCAGAATATGTATATTATTTAGAATATGAACATAGAAAAGTCAACAATGTAAAGGATCTGTAGTTGTTTCATGGAATTTTTCAAAGCTGTTACTGTACTTCACATATTCACAGAAATAGAAACAAAAGAAAATGATTTCCTATAGGAAACTTCACTAAAATTGCAAAGTAAATCAGACATATTTAAAGTGACCATCTGAACTATATCAACTGTCTTAATAATGTTGCTTCCTCCCTGCTAAAACAAGATCAGCACAGCACATGTCTTCTTTCTATTATTTGGGTTGATTGCAGGTGTTGCCACCACTCACCATATGCTCAGAGGCACGTTACCAAATTCTTCCAAGCTACATAGCAAGTGGATTGGACTGTGAAAGACCAACCCAAATTGTCTTTGCATTTTGACCAATTTGTAGAGCAGTCCAATATCTCAGAGAGGAGGTCAGGTCCCCTGCTCCCCTGGTGCATTCACTATAGCTGCCCAATTTCCCTGCTTTTTAAAGTTGGATAGAAATATCTGTGGGCTATAGGTATGTTCTTAAACCGCAAGGTTTTTTGCCTGTTAGTGAATTTCCCTGCTTTTTAATCCGGGAGGTATGAAATGGGATCCTGTGCAAGTTTGCTGAGAATGGACTGATCATTTGTATGCTTATTGAGTTCAGTGGGATTTACTCCCGTGCAATCATGCTCAGGATAGGTAAAACTGACCGGGGGGGAGGGACGGAGGGCTGAAGTGGGCAGGGGAGGAGGAAGAAGGAAGACGGGAGGGGAGGAGGAAGGGAGAGGAATGGAGAAGTAGGGGAAAGCTGAGTCTGATCATATGCATGATTATTGAGTTCAATCGGATTTACTCCTATGCAATCATGATTAGGATAGGTAAAACTGACTATGGAGAAAGGGGAGAGGGAGGGGGAAGGGCATATTGGAGGGGGGAAAGGAAGGGGGAGGGGAGGACAGGTTTGATCATTTGCATACTTCCGTGCAATCATGCTTGATAGATAAAACTGACCATGGGGAGGAGGAAGGGAAGGGGTAGGAGTGGGAAGGGGAAGGAGAGGATTGGAAGGGGGAGGAAAGGGGCAAGAGAGAGGGGATAGGAGGGAGGAGAAGGGAGGGTGGGTTTGGTCATTTGCATATTTTTTGAGTTCAATGGGATTTATTTCTGTGCAATCATGTTTGAAAATGGAAATGGACTGCCTTCAAGTAACTGGACTTATGGCAACCCTTTGAATAGGGTTTTCATGGTAAATGGTATTCAGATGTGGTTTTACCATTGCCTTCCTCTGAGGCTGAGAGGCGGTGACTGGCCCAAGGTCACCCAGTGAGCTTCATGGCTATGTGGAGATTTGAAACCTGGTCTCCCAGGTCATAGTCCAACACTTACCTGGGGGAGGGGCAGGGGGGGAGGGAAGGAGATTGTGTGGGTGGGCACTGGGCAGAAGGGAAGCCCCTTTCCTTTCCAAAAGGAAAACATTGTGAACAGTATCATTGCTTTTCAGGGTTTTCCCCACCTTTTTATTCTACAGAAGGCACATGTAGCCTCTCACTAGGGTTGCCAGGTTCAGGGCCTGAGACTGATCCTGTATCTTTAGGAGAAGAGAAGTCAGCCAAGTGCAGGTGTTCTTGCAACACTGTAATGGGAAAAACCACAAGGTGGAATTCTCCCTTCCCTCTGCACAACTTTTAAAGATACAGAACACCTCTTGGAGCACACACGCACACACCCACCGCCCCATAGCCGAAGCTCTCTAGGCAGTTTACAATAACTAAAAACATTAAAAACAAATATACAAATTTAAAAACACATCTTTTAAAAACAATTTAAAACAATTTATCATGGCTTCTCTCAAAGCCATGGCTCAAAGCCAATCATGGCTTCTCTCAAAGAATCCTGGGAAGTGTAGTTAGTGAAAGGTGCTGAGAGTTGCTAGGAGATGCCGTGTTCCTCTCACAGACCTTCAATCAGAGTGGCTGACTGTTAAACCATTCTCTCAGGGGAATAGGGGTCTCCTCTCAGCACCCTTCACAAACTACACTTAATAATAATAATAATAATAAACTTTATTTCTACCCCGCCCTTTTTCCAATAGGACTCAGAGCGGCTTACAACAAAAAACAACACCATTAAAACATACAGAAATATACAATTAAAATAGAATTAAACTATGAGAAAAATTAAAAACCATAAAACATACGTTAAAAACAGCAGACAATTTAAAATAATAAAATCATATACTGTAGTCACCAATCCTATGACATTTAATCTTGGTCGTTCTCTATCCCAAATGCCCGTTGAAATAAAACAGTCTTTACTTGTCGCCGGAAAGACTTCCCAGGATTCTTTGAGGGAAGCCATGACTGTCTCAAGTGAAATCAAGTCTGGTGTGGGTGTGGCCCCAAATAGCCAAGCCAAGCAGCCGTGAGGCTTTTAGAACACTGATAGTTGGTTCTTACTGAGCATGCCCCGCGTTATCATTGGCTTCAAGCCAAACTTTCTTAAATTAATTAAAAATCAGCCAGGCATTATTTTAACTTTTAAACTGCAGTAGATGAAGGTCAGAGTATGGGGCAAGGTCAGTATTAGGATTACAGGTACTCTGTGAACATGGCTGATTTTTAATGAATTTCAAGAGATTATGAGAAAACTCAGAGAAAAAAGTCCAAAAGGGCTCTGGGTTTTTTTTCTCTTTTTAGACTTTGAACTCTCGATTCTCTCCGATTGTTTTGTGTATCGCCATGAAAATTGGGAGGGTTGTTAAGCAAGCATTTCTGAGTTTAGGACTATAAGTTTGGTAAGGTTTTATTTTGCAATGAGCTTATGGGAAGCATCAGAATGGCATGGGGGGTATTTTCAATTTAACATTGCGGAATGTGAAAAATCCACGCTGCTATAGAATACAGCCACTCTCGTGGCTGTATAATGAAACTATTTTCTTACTAATATCAGTGCTCATTGTTCAAAATCATCCCTTATACTTCTCTCTCTTGTTTCTTCTCCAGGCACATCACTTGTGATGTGTGAGCCTTTCATACATTTGACTTTCTCAAACAAATAGCCTATGTATTTCTTAACTCACCTTAGATCCATAAAGATAGTATGGTTGAACATTGGCTGGTTTATCTCTCTGGGGTTCTTGGGTGAATGGAATTGCTGTCCGTACAAACCTGGAATATGAAATCAAAACCTTGTTTTGAGTAGATGTGCCATATTTCCTGAATAAAAATCTTAAGGTACTGCATAATGCACCGAGTTAACTATTTATTTCCTAAATAAACTGTCTATTTTACTAATATTTTCAGTCTAAAACAATATTTTCCTATTTTTTCATTGCCTTCATCCACCAAACATAAAACCTTTTATTTTACTTGCCAAATGAACATTTCTAACAGTCAATACCAATTGCTATCATGTTCAGGTTTTATTCTGTCAAGTGCTATTGAACATATACTGTACATATTCTCTCATAACTGTGTTTTCAAAGAGCTATATCAAATAAGGCTACATGCTTCTATCTGCAGTTTAGTCAATAAGCTCATTATAATACAATACCACAGAGCTTTGTATTTAGTATAAATTCTGTGGGTTATATCCAATGGTTGCATGCACAGAAGGCAGTTCAGACAGCCAATCTTTCTCTTCCTCTTCTCCTCCTCCCTGCAGCTCCTGAAAACCCCCACCAGAGGATTAGAGGAGGGTCCCCCCTGAACACTGGGGATTATGTTGTAGAGGGCTGCAAAATGAGGGAGGAATTACCCAATAACTCGAGTGTGAGTGAGTGAGTGAGTGAGTAAGAGAGAGAGAGAGAGAGAGAGAGAGAGAGAGAGAGAGAGAGAGAAATGATCCAGTGGGAGTCCCGTTAGCTCATGATACTTTTGGCTGATTCCCCAGCTCCAGCTCCAGCCCTGTATGATACAAGGCTGTAAAGAGGAGAGGGCAACCCATTGAAGAGGGTTTTCAGGAGGTTACAGGGGCTGCAGGGGAAAAGAGAGAGATCAGTTGTATGGGCTGCTTTGCTCAACTTTGGATACACATTTGTACACAAATATTTACTGTTCCCTCTAAGATGCCCACACAAACCAACTTTATCTGATCCTTCCCATCCCATCCAATCCTGACAGCTGTATTTTGACGAGACATCATCTTCTGATCTAAAATTAACTTTGCCTCAAACCTGATCAACTCAAGATAAATTCCTAACATTGTTTTTAGTCATAATACTCTGTTGTATGAAATCTATTATGGATTGTGTTTAATCCATGCTGGTTTGGTTCAAGCAGGATAAAGGGTATGAGTCTGAAAAAGTATCGGTGATCTACACTTAGCCTTCAAACAAGGCCTTAAAGCATCCCACTTTGACATTTTCTTCTTACCTATTAGTAGACCCATTGTAGCAGTAATTAGGTAAAAAGTCAAAGTTTAGCTCCCAGAAGACATGAAGGGTGATGCGACCATAAGGAGCTGAGACGTTGTGATTGGCCTCTCGGAACATGGCATCAAAGCTGTCCAAGGTCATGTGCTTGCACAGCAGTCTATGTGTCAGACGGTTTATCTCCAAAAGCCATTCCAGCTCCTACACCGAGAAAAGGCAGCAGCAAAGAGACATTCTGCATTATCAATATCACAGCAGAAAGATCTCACACATCAGCAAGGACATGAGATATAAGGCAGGCAGGATATGTTCAACTGTTATTTGCATATCCTTTTACTATGAAGTCAAGGTGGGTGGTATACGAACGGGGGGAAGGAGATCTTGCCTATCATTTGTACAACTGCAGTGGGTGAAAACTATTCCTCTCTGAACACAATATTTCTGGACTATTACTTTTTATCTCAGAATATTAAGCCCAGTTCGGGTGTATGTCTCTCCAGATCACGTAGCAAGATACTGCAGGGACTAGCCGTGGGACTGCACGGACTAGTCCCACCATCACATCCCCTACCATATCTGCCCTGCAATATCAACGCTTTGGGCAAAGGTCTGAATGGGTGAAGCCTTCTACAGCAAGTGTAGGCTTTCTCCATTAGGTGCAACCCTGCAAAATCAGAACTTTTTAGAGGCTGTCACATGCACTAGAAATGCACAGTTCAATTATTGCCCCTGCAATGAGCTAACTAAGTGATCTTAGGAAGCCCCTGCCTCTCAGCCTCAGACCTTTCAACTACAATATGGGGAAAATGACGCCAGCCCTCCCTACAATTATGATGTTGGGATTTCAAGACAATATATTGAGAAGTACTTTCAAGGTTTAGAAGCACTACATAAAATGCCAGATATGATGGTCACCACCGTAGTTGCCAACTTTTTGATAGCTACATTTGGCAGGCTGAAATTCAACAGACAGTTGAATTCAAATTCAACAGCACCAGTTGGATTTCTGCCTATCATGAAATTGTTAAAGGGACAAATGGACTTTAAAAAAAAATGCTGTAGATGAAATTCCTCCACCTTTTTTAATGTCTGTAAAACTGACTAATGTAAACCCTAAGCAAAGGCAAATCCTTGTCTAGGCCATCTCCCCCACCGCTGCTGCTACACACAGCTGACACAAAAGGTTCCACAGATCTCGGTACTAGTCTGGGGTCTTTTCTCCTCAGCCACCCTTCTCCTTTCCAAGCCAGGAAGGTACCCAGTTCTCTCCTCCCCTCACCCCCAAGAAGAGCGTTCAGCAGAGAGGCCAAGAAAGATAGGACAAAAAAGTAAGTGCTTTACTTGTGGAGTGCTGGATTTTTCAGAAACAGAGAAGAGCAAAGACAGAAGCTGAGATTCTTTTCCCACTGCACGTGTCTCTCCCAGACTGACCCTTCTGAGCCTGCCTGGAGCCTTGAAGGCAAAGGGAATCCCCAGCAACTGTAGCAACGTATTCTTTATTTCCTTGAATTTTGTATGTTTTTACACAGAGCAACTACACTGGGGAGTGAAGCTCCAGATCATCGTGCTGGCCACCTTTATTTCCAAGAGTGCCTTTCTGATGATGAGAAATAAAGGGGGGGGGTGCGACTGTCTGCATCTTCATTCTCCATTGTGGCTGACTCAATGTGAAAACTTACAAAAACGAAGAAAGGAAAAAAGATGACTACTGCTGCTGTTTAAGAACCCCACACAAACACACAACTGCAGAGGCCCAGAACTGTACCCTGTCATCCAGCCCTAGCGGTGCCACTGGGAATACTTACCACAATGGATGTCAGATCCTCGCTCTCAAAGCGGCTAATAGCCTGGTCTAATGATTTGTACATCGCGGCTGAGATACGCTGGGTGATAAGTCTATTTAGGTCAATTGATCTGCCCAGCAGCTGTGGAAGACACAAGATAGACAGCAAATGAGAAAAGTGGCCCATGATCCAGGACAAAAATGTAGAGAAAGAACAAAATTAGATCCCAAATGTATGAGCTGGCCTATTTACTGAAAAGTAGGTAAGAGTTTCAATCCATTCATATCAGCAAGTGGGGGAAGACCCATGCTGTCAAAGGAATATGCATGAGGATCTGCTTCTCCATTGTAGTGATATTGAGGGCAAAAAAACCTATGCATGCAGTGGAGCTTCAGTATCTGTAAAAAAACAAACCCTGCTGGTTGGGACACATGAGTGTGAAGGGCTGTAGCTCAGTGGCAGAGCATGTACTATGCATGGAGAAGTTCCTGAGTTCAATCCCTGGCACCTCCAGGTTCTCCTGGGAGAGAACCCTGCCCAAAATCCTGGAGAACTGCTGCCAGTCAGTGCAGACAATAGTAAACAAGATTGACCAATGATCTGACTAAGTATGAGGCAGTTTCCTATGTTCCTGTGAAAACAAGAGAAAATGAAAGAAAAGGAACAATGAACGCTTTCATATTTGAAAACTTGCCATGCTTGATAAGAACTCAAGAGACATTCCAACTATATCTGTCCATTCTGCTAATGCCTAACATTGGATTAGGGATATAAGGGTACATTCATATGGTTACTTTATGGGCCAAAACCTGTTTCTATGATGCTTTCCACCAGAGGAGCATGGTGAAACAACCACAGCAGTATCTTTTGCTGGTTTGGTTATCTGAGATGGGCTATAGGAAATTATAAAGGCCTTCACACATACATTTTTATGCATGGTAAAGCCTGGCAACCCACAGAGTTTTAGCATGTAAAATTAATGTGCGAATCCTCCATAACAGGCAGGCCCATATAAAAGACTGGGAATCTTGTTGCGGCTGAGCAAGTTGTACCTGGACATGTCTCTGTTTGAGTAGTGTTTCATAGCGGTTGGATGGCGGGTAGGGGATAATCACTCCATAATTCTTACACTCAGCCCGGAATCGTTTATCCAATAAGACACTGTAATTGGAAAATACTTGTCAATAATTTTACCTGAATGTCTCCTGAATGGTCCAGTTTATGTTATTAACAAGATTTAACCTAGAAGGAAAGCTATGCAACAGAACACTGGTGGGGAACCTGGTGTCCTCCAGATGTTGTTGGACTATAGCTCCCAGACAATTGCTTGTGGTCATTGACCAGCCATACAGGTACAAATATTTAAATACAGAAAGGCAGAAGAATTACATATAAACAAATAAACAAGTTAAATTATATGACTTATATATAAACAAACTTAAGAAAATAAAATCTCCTAGACAATTCAACATCAGCTGTGGCTGATGGGAGTTGGAGTCCAACAACATCTGGAGGGTTCCAGGTTCACCATCCCTACAAGAGATATTCATTGTTGGTGAATAGATCTATTCTGTTTCCCTCTCTGTTTTCAGAGTTTTGCAACTTGACCCTTTCACAAACAATTCAGCTTGCCACCCTTTTCTCTGTAGCTCAAGCATATTGACGTATGAGATTGCTATTAGTTTCAAGCCAAGATTGCTATTAGTGTTCATATTCCAGTCCTTTAAAACTAAGCTTTTTGGGAAGTGAAGGAATTTTACGTGCATCCCCCTGGCCCTATCTGCATGATACCAATGTAGCCTTTGGGATTCTTGGTTTACACAGGTATTGATGACACCTGTGCAGGCCTCATCCCTACATCAGCAGACACTTCTATAGCTGCATAATGGGATGAAGGACCAAAATAAGAGGATGGAGAAGACCAATGACATGGAGGAAAGTGGTATTGAGGTAATTCTTGCTTTCACATCTCAGGCCTCATGAGTTTTTCAAATTAAACAAATGGGTATAAGATCCCACATTCTTCCTCCTCTGTCTCCCCACTCCCCACCCCACACTGCAATACTAATATAGGGAACTTGGAGAACAGGGATGCTGGTATTTTATTATAAGCGATACACTTTGTGGGTCTCTGACCACATGATAGTAGATGGAGGTTTGATGCATGGAAGTAATTCATTAGAAACTAAAATGAACCCTTGAAAGGCATCTACTGGTTAGCAGGAAATGGGTAGCCAGTCTGGTGATTTCCAGATGTTGTTGGTCTACATCTTCCATCAGCCCATGCCAGCATGGCCTATGGTCAAGCATTATAGGAGTTTTAGTCCAAGACCATCTGGAGAGCATCATTTAGCCATTCCCATGTTGTACAAATTCATCAAGAGTATCTGAATTGTCAAATTAATTAAGTGGGTTTAGTGCATTAAACACTGCATAAATTGCATGAAATATTCTGTTTGCAGAATCTGGGATTTTACTAACATGGACGTTTGGTTTCCTTGGTGCAAGATTTGGAACAGAGCTTAAGTGACACCTTTCAGATAAGAGACAATCTTCAACTGTAAAAAAGGTAGTTGCCAGTCAATAGTAGGCAATACTATGCAATTCATGATCAATCAGTTTTTTTAAAAAATCGCATTTAAATCCTCTTTTCACTTTCTCTTTCTATTATTTCCCATACACACGAGGAATTGAATGGACAATCATTACAAATCTGCCTGAGATCAATATACAGCGTTATCATTCTAGGCCGTGTGCTTAGACTGCTGTGGATCACTGCAATCATTGTCGAATCTGTGCTAACTCCTCCTCTCATTTCCCAGCAATGCCTATTTGTTGTCATCTCATCACCTGCACAGGCCATAAGATCTTCAGATATGGAACCCGTCTGTCTTTACAAGAGCACACAACAGCTGATACAACACAGTGCTAAGCCTGACATGTTTTGAGACTGCACCAAAACTCAAGAGAAGTCTCCTACCTGCCTGCCATTGCTTTATAGTAAGCAAAGATTTGGTCTGCCAGTTTGTAAACAAACTGATCAAAACACAAGTTGACCTGGTGAAAAGGTGAAAGAAACAGGCTTTAGAACAAATAGGCATAAGAGAGTATAATTGTTTATGAAGTTACTAAAAACCATCATTAGAAAAGAAAAAGGAAAAAAACTCACTTCTGCTTCAATTTCATCATAGAGAAACTGCTTTTTAAACTTGGTCAAAGCATAATATGCACTATCGTTGTAGAGGTCCAATGGATAGAGCACATACCTGCAATGAAGGAAACAAGCTTAGGATTATGTCAGCACAAGGTTTGGGCATGCCAGTCACCTAGGTTTCTTTTCTTTTTTTAAAGGAGAAGTTCCTCATCTGCTCATTTTGCACTCATTTCTGGAGTGCAGAAAATCTTGTGCTCAGGAAGGAATCCCCAAAAAGTGTTTGTACATGAGGAAGAAGTTAAAGGGCACATGAAAATTATGGGTGAGAGGTGATACTTCCAAGACAGTGTAAGAAACAGAAGGAACAGAAAATGGAAGACAGCGACAGCAGAGAAGGGGGGAGAGGGCTGACAGAAATACCACAGAACTGCCCTTGGAAGAGAGAAGGAATATAGCTCAGTGGCAGAGCATTTGCTTTGCATGCTGAAGGTCCCAGGTTCAATCCCTGGCACCTCCAGGTAGGGCTGGGAGAGAACCCTGCCCAAAATCCTGGAGAGCTGCTGCCAGTCAGTGTAAACAAAACTGAGCTAGATAGACCAATGGTCTGACTGAGAATAAGGCAGCTTCCTATGTTCCTAAGCGGGAGGGACAAGAGAGCATGACCTGCATTTCAGTGTGCCTAGGACACCGTGTGCATATGTACAAATAAAAAAACTCAATGGAAACTATTTTAGTTTTATGCATAAAAATATAATACAATCAGAAATGCATGTCTTTTGCTTTTTAAACAGTTTCTTCATACAAACGAATTGAAACTGATGGAAGAGTAGTGGGGGCTACTCAAACAAAAAAACCCTACACACTCACACATCCACAGAGAGAGAGAGAGAGAGAGAGAGGGAGGGAAGGAGGGAGGGAAGGAGAGGCATAAATACTCACTCCTGATCTCACTTGTTCCATAAGTCCTGAAAAACTTGTGATACTTTATGTATCACCTGAGGATTCCCCATGTTAGGTGAAACACCTGGCCTGCCATTTAAGACAGGCTTCAGTCCCCACCACCCATCCACCACTTTCTGATGGCACAAGTAGGCCATGTGCCCCAAAAGAAAGAAAGCTACTTTTATGAGGCAGATATTATTATTATTATTATTATTATTATTATTGTTATTATTATTATTATTATTATTATTATTAACTTTATTTATACCCCGCCGTTTTTCAAAATTGGAACTCAAAGTGGCTTCCAGATAAAAAACACATACACTTAAAAACCTACCAAAGTTAAAAGCACATAATACATAAATGATAAATATAGACAAATATAATTAAAAAGTGTAGACATAATTAAAAATGTAGACATAATTAAAAATGACTCTAATTTAAAATAGCATTAAACTGTTTCTAATAATTAAAAACTATACTCATAAAATCAGAATAATTAAAAAATAAACAGGCAAGAACAATATAACCTCCTTTTAGGCCTATCCTTAGCCGCCTTCGGACTCAAAGGCTTGCTGAAATAAAAAAGGTTTTACCTGTCGACGAAAGGACTGCAAGGAAGAGGCCATTCTTATCTCCTTGGGGAGGGAATTCCAAAGCCTAGGGGCAGCCACCGAGAAGGCCCTATCTCGTATCCTCACTAGTTGTACTTGTGCGGATGAAGGTATTGAAAGAAGGGCCTCTCCTGAGGATCTCAGGGCCTGGGCAGGCACATAGAGGACAATGCGGTCTGACAAATAGCCTGGACCCAAGCCGTGTAGGGCTTTATAGGTCAGCACCAGCACTTTGAATTGTGTCCGGAAACAAACTGGTAGCCAGTGGAGCTTTCTTAACAGGGGAGTTGTATAGTCCCTGTAATCAGCCCCAGTTAACATTCTGGCTGCAGCACGTTGTACCAGCTGAAGTTTCCGAGCAGTCTTCAGAGGCAGCCCCACATAGAGCGCGTTACAGTAATCTAAACGGGATGCGACTAAGGCATGTGTCACCGTGGCCAGATCGGATGGGTCAAGGAACGGGCGCAGTTGGCGCACTAATCTCAAATGTGCAAAAGCCCTCCTGGCCACTGCAGAAACCTGGGAATCCAAATTTAAAGCTGAGTCCGGGAGTACACCCAAACTGCGAACCTGTGTCTTCAGGGGGAGTATAACCCCATCCAGCACAGGCTGCATCCCTATTCCCTGATCTGCCCTACGACTGACCAGGAGCACCTCTGTCTTGTCTGGATTAAGTTTCAATTTGTTCACCCTCATCCAATCCACCACTGATGTCAGACACCGGTTTAAAACCAAGACAGCTTCCTTGGAAGAAGGTGGAAAAGAGAAATAGAGTTGGGTGTCATCAGCATACTGGTGGCAGCGAACTCCAAATGCCCGAACAACCTCTCCCAGCGGTTTCATGTAGATGTTAAATAACATAGGGGACAAAACTGAACCCTGAGGGACCCACAGGCCAACAGCCAAGGAGTCGAACAGGAGTTCCCCAATACCACCTTCTGCGTTCGCCCCTCCAGGAATGACCGGAGCCACTGCAAAACAGTGCCCCCAAGTCCCATCCCAGCTAGGCGGTCCAGGAGGATACCATGATAGAAAGCAGAAGGCATGATACCTGATTTTGAACACTAGACCACCATTTCCTTTTACGCACTAGAAAAAGGACTTCAAATAAAACCAAATTTCCTAGAGCTCTTATCTGAAAGATACTTATGCCCATTCGTTTCCATGGAAGACTCCATATCATATTTGAGCTCTTACTCCATCATAGAAGGTTCTTTGGTTTCCAGGATGTGATCTGTTAGAATCCAAGGCATAGACATCTCAATGGGGAACTGAATTCGACGGCCCATGGTCAACTCCAGAAAAAATTCTCGGAACCAAAGCTGGGAAAGGTCACAACACTGTTGGAGGGCTTCTGAAAACACCCAAGGAGGAGAAAGGTTTAATGCTTATGAAGAATGTACAGCAGGTAAATCTGCTATTAATTTTTTAATTATATATTACAAATTATAATATATACAGAATATAAAAGCATATCCAAATTAAGGTAAAACAGAATATACAAATAATATACAATTTTATCTATAAAAATAAATATGCTTTTGTTACAACATGGCCATAAATTATTCAAGAAACCAGTTTACACATATATGCTAGTAATTTCTTTCAAAGTTTACATCCAAATCTAAAAGTGCCTTAATATAAGCTATAGAAAACAGAAGAGATTACACCAGACACTACTATCCTTGACATGTTAACTCATATCAAGCACTTCAGTAAAAAAGGAACTGCCTCAAATGCAGCTATCCTTGACACATATCAAACATGCATTCCTATCAAACCTGCCACTGCTCTTACCACTAATGTTGAGAAGATGAGTGAAGAAGAAGGACTGTTTATGGAACTCTTCAATGGCCAGCACTATTGGACCATCCAGGCTGCTCCTGAGAGTCTTCTTTGAGCCACTCTTGTCAGCAATGAGGGATTCCAGCATGGTTCTCACCATGTAAAGCTGCAAGAGAACACACAATACTGTTATTATAGTCTGTGCCATTTCCTGTAGCTCATGACTGCTCACGACTGAATTTATCTATAGTTTGTCTTTGTTAAAAACATATAAACAAAACCTTTTTTTTAAAAAAAATGACAACACACACCCTACCACCCACAATTCCAAATTAAAAGCTTTTGGGGGATTTACATGACTTATGCCACTTATTTCAATATAGCCTTGCCCCACCTGGTGCCCTCTAGACATTTTGGACCACAGCACCCATCAGCCCTAGACAGCGTGGGCAATGGTCAGGGATGATGGGAGTTGGAGTCCAAAACATCTGGACGGCATCAGGTTGGGGAAGGTAAGAAAGAATGGAGATCTGATCACATCCCAGACTACTCTGTGATGGTACAAGTGGTTTGGGAGTGAGCAGCAGAGATGGCCAGGATGTGCCCTCTTCTGCCTCTGCATGGGACAGTGAGATCTGTGAGGGCACTACCATGTTGATCCCTAGAGCCGAGTTACTGCTAGGAATTATACAGAAGCAGAACCCATGGATCTCAATAAAATATATTTCCAAGTAAATAGCCCCAAACCAATGATAATAAAAAGCCCTGTACATTATGTGTTAATTGGAACTGATGCTGTACTCACAAAGAACTACTTCTCTTTGAGAGGGCAAAACAAACAAACAAAAATCCTCACACCCTATATCCAGTCTCAGGGCCAGCTCCAGGAATGCCGGGGCCCTTGGGCATCAGCTTGCCCTGGGCCTCGGCGTGTGTGCGCGTGTGCATTCGCGTTTGCGTGCACCCCACCCCCACCTACCTGTCCCCTGTCTTTTACTATTGCCATTAACCAAGATGGCAGCCGCGGTTTCCCTAAGGGGATGAAGCCTCCACTGCTATCTTTGTTGATGGCACGCATGCGTGCTACATGCACGCATCTCTGCCATCAGCTAAGATGGTGGCAGGGGCTTCAGTACCTTAGGGAAACCGCAGCCGCCATCTTTGTTAAGGGCAACGGTAAAAGATAGCAGACAGGTAAGTGGGGAGACGTGGGGGGACGTGTGGGGCCTGTGGATCATGGAAGGGGAGTGGAGGGGTGGCTGAGGGCCCCCCTGTAGCTCTAAGGGCCGTCGGGCCAGTGCCCAACCTGGCCACCCTTTAGAACCGGCCCTGTCCAGCCTCTATGATATCTTCACACACCATATCCAGCTCCTACGATATATGCATAATGCTCCAGCACAATTTGCTGGATTTTCAGTTCTGAGAGTGCTGATCACTTATTAGGTGAAGGTATCTAACCACACCTCCAAACCACCTAAAATGTGACCTGCCCTGTTTGCGCCAACAGTGTTGGTATCTGTTTGGCAGGAGGAACGAGGCGAAGGATGTAGAGAAACTGGAACAGGTTCAGAGGAGGGAAATAAAGATGATCAGGGGACTGGATACAAAGCTCTATGAGAGTCTGAAGGAACTGGGCATGTTTAGCCTTGAGAAGAGAAAACGGAGGGGAAATATGATAGCACTCTTCAAGTACTTGAAGGGTTGTCACACAGAGGAGGGCCAGTATCTCTTCTTGGTTGTTCCAGAATGCAGGACATGGAATAATGGGCTCAAGTTACAGGAAGCCAGATTTCAGCTGAACCTCAGAAAAAACCTCCTGACTGTTAGAGCAGTACGACAATGGAACCAATTACCTAGGGAGGTGGTGGGCTCTTCAACACTGGAGGCATTCAGGAGGCAGCTGGACAGGCACCTGTCAGGTATGCTTTAACTTGGATTCCTGCATTGATCAGGGGGTTGGACTCGATGGCCTTATAGGCCCCTTCCAACTCTACTGTCCTATGATTTTCATGGGGTGGGGTGGGGAGGACAAGTAGCCTGACATTAAAGAAAAGGTTTTATTCTATCATAGCCAACGTGTTTAGGGCTGACCTGCAAGCCAACAGCACATTCAGAATAGCAAGCAATATTACAAATTGCAATGTCCTACTGTGTAGGTATTAAGTTAATGAATAACTGGTGTGAAAGAGAAGACTACAATAAAACAAAATTGTTCTGAAACTTTAGTTTATGTAGATAACAACTGTATCTCTGAAACGGCTTCTAAGCAGAGAAGGAAATACATACCTGTGTGCTAGAAGGCCCTACAGCTCGTCGTGGGACCTTGATATCAAAACCGCCTTTTGGATCCTTCTCCCCTCTCAGACAGGGGTCATTTGGAGGCTCACGCCCTCCCTCCCAGTCACAGATTGTCTTTCTAATTGCCTGGAGGACACTGGGAAGGTGAAAGATATTTGATTCAAATTTCTGCATAGCATCAGGCAAATCACTGCCTCTTCAGCTTGGCCTACCTTACAGGAGTGTTGTAAATATACAATTAATACAGGAGTGGTGAACATTTTTTAATCCGAGAGCCACATTTGCTCATGGGCAATCTTCTGAGGCTGCCTGCCACTGGTTGGCATGGCCAGAGGCAGAAGTGGGTGCTGCAGATGATGTGATTCTACAGTAGGCTACATTCAAACCTCACCAAAATTTATACATGGGCACACACACACACACACACCTCCCTTCAGACAAGCGTGGAGCAATCATCACAATCCAAGGGCACATTCCATCCTGGAAAAAGCCTTCAAAGGAGTCCTGCAGGGCCAGTGAGAGGTGTAGTCTGGGGGAAGGGCATGGCCTTGAGAAAGTCCTGAGGGCCAGACAGAGAGGCCTGGAGGTTACATTCAGCCCCTGGGCCTGACACTTCCCACCCCTGAAACAATAGATTAAACCCGTGTATGCTGCCCTGAACTCTTTGGAGTAAGGGTGTGATACAAATGTGATTTAATGATTAGAACAACAACAATAATTAACATGGAAGAGATAAATACCTAGGAATACAACTTTCTCATAACGATTTTAAAATAATAGGATTGAAATGTGCAAGAGAAAAGTAAATGTCAAACTTATACATGTTTTCAGATGTTCTCAATTTTAAAAAATGTTTTAATTATGTTTTATTTACTTTTAACTATACTGTTTTACTACTTCACTCTCTGTCACCCTGGGCTCCTTTGGGAGGAAGGGTAGAATAGAAATGTAATAAATTTAATAAACTTCATTTTCACATGTGTGGAGAAGAGCCCTGCTGGATCAGGCAAATGGCCCATCTAGTCCAGCATCCTATTCTCACAGTGGCCAACTAGATGCCCATGGGAAACTTGCAAGCAGGACCTGAGCAATTGCCTTTTCCCCACTTATGATCCTCAGCAACTGGTATTCAAAGGCATGCGGCCTCCAACAGCTGAGGTACCACAAATGCTTTGAAGGTGTTCCATTTTGTATCTGTGCCCTAGTACTTTGTTGAAGTATGCAGACAACAAATTACAATTTGCCCATCGGGCACTTATGATTGGTTTAAGCAGCAGAAAGTTCTCTGCATTGTTTTATCAACAGTTTATAATAGACTACATGTCTTTTTTCAATAGCACAAATATACCAGAAAAGGCACTCTATGGATACGAGACAACACAATCCACTTAACTCAATATCCTTTTCTCTGACAGCAATTACTAACCAGATCCTACAGTTCCAATAATGCAAATGATGCTTGAGATGCTTATTTTTTGAACATGGATTTGTAAGGACAGTGAACATGTGAAGAAGCCATATACTGAGTCAAGCGACTGGTCTTCTAGCCTAGCATTGCCTACGCTTCAAAAATTTCAACACAGTTTCCAACCCTGCTTCCTTTTTTAACTGAAGATGCCCAGGACTGACACTGGAACTTCCTTCATGCAAACCACATGCCCTATGACTCAGTTATAGTGCCTCAGTGTAACTTCTGAATGGATACATGTATGCCAATTTGTCTCTGGAACTAGATATTCATCAAAACATGGACTCAAGTTAATGTACCCTAGAAAGTGAGACTGACAAGAGCTATCTACCATCATACAATTGTTCATCCAACCCTTAGGGTTGTAAGATTCATGTCCACAATCCAGAGAACTGCATGTCAGGTTCTGTGTACCTAGCAGTGCATTGCGTATGTGTGGAGCAAATGACTTGAAACTTAGTGTTAACTTCAAAAAGCAGTTTTTGAAAAGGCATTGGAATTTTGGTGTTGTCTGTTTATCCAAGAAAAAAAGTCCTGCTGCAATTTGTTTTTAATATTAATTATTGTTTTTAATATTAAATTTTAAACTGTTGTACCCCACCCTGGGACCTACTGGTGAAGGGGCAAGTAATAAATGAACATCCTGGTATTCAGGATGTACTTCTTAACTACCTTGCCAGAAGCTGTTGATGTTCTTTTCTTTCATTATTTTTTACTTTTAAAAATCTAGTAATGCTCACACAGTTCAGACTCATCACTGCTCACAAGTATTATATGGAAACAAAGGTGGAACTAAGTTAGGATTAACATGGAGATGCCACCAAACTCATGTCGAGTTCTCCCCCATCTACCCATAATGTTCAGATGTGTTTACCCATGTTGTGATCTCATTAAGTTGTGTTGCTCCACCCCTACCAGCAGGAGCCAATGATGTGGAACATGAGAGGCGAAATGCACTAGATGACAATGTCACTACATGAGCTAACTCGGCAGGAACAAAATTCAGGGCTGCCATTGTTGTCCAGTGTAGGGATGGATGGATCTGTCAGTTTCAGTTCTCTGTGTTATTCAGTGCCAAGCCTACTTAGAATGGACCCATTGAAGTTAATGGGCATGACTAACTTGGACATTAATAGACTTGAAGTTACTAACTTAAGTTCATTAATTTCAATGGATCTACTCTTAGCAGAACTCTGCTGAATGCAACCCTCTCAATTTCTCATTTTCCAGCCTTTAATTCAGTTCTCCACATTTCTGCAGCAATTTGCAAAAAAAATCCTCATGTAAATTCATCAGCATTTTAGTGAAAATTTCTTCTGATAAACAAGTCTGTATACAGTACAATATACACATTTTTACAAGCAATTTTTCCTTATACAATACATTTTTGTATGTTATTTTCATGAACATATTCAATTTTATACACATTTTCCCTTGATACACGCATTTTTGTAAGCATTTTTGGTTGGCGAACTGCACAGCAAAATTTTGGTAAGAATTCATTTTGGAGAGTGGCTGTGTTTCAGTTCTCATATTGTTTTAGAAAGTGCAAATGTGATGATTTTGACTTTAAATGCAAACTGAATCAAATTTATCCTCCATCCCTAGTTGAGTGTAACATGTAGTTTGTCTCTTAAGAGTACACAGTGAAGTTTTGTTTTGGGAAGGCCAGCCTCACCTGATTAGGACGTTCTTCTTCTTCCGGACAGCTTGCCGCAATGGCTCTCTGAGTGTCACCTGAGCAAAATCCTGCAGAGCTGCATATATTGTGTTTCTGATGGCCTGGTTGAAAACACTCTCCATGCGGCCCATGAGCACCTGCAGACCTTTTATCATGGCAATCACCTGAGTAATTAAAGACAAAAAAGGAGCATGTACTTTCTACCCTCTTGTAGTGAAGAAAGCACACAATGTCCCTTCATGTTCCATCAGTTTGTTTGGTTCTTTGATGGTTACCTGTCAACCGTATTAATAAGGCTTTGTCAGCAATATAAAATTCCACTGCAGGGAGAGAAACATGTCATTTCAAAATGTTCAGTAAACTTTTTTCTTGGTGCTCAGATTGTGCAAACACATAGTTTACATTGTAAAAGTGATACAAGTAATATCCTATATAAAACATTTTGGCAACATTTTATTATTATTAATTCAAAAACCTTGGCTTCTGATGGTCCCACTGAGAATTTCCTGGCCATATTAAGAATATTTATCATTCATGCTGAAGTACAGCCGCACCATATTAAAAATGTTACGTCGTACTCTGTATATACAAGGCTGCTCATCTTTTATAATTCTACCTCATAGGCTCCAAAGAGTTACTTAGGCTACCTTAGGCCAACAGGACACTAACTTTACCCTAAGCAAAAAATAAATATAAGAACATCACCATAATCATTTTCATTTATATCCCACCTTTCTTCTAAGGAGCTTAAGGTTCTGTAATAGTTCTCCCCCTCCCCATTTTATTCTGACAACAACTCTGTGAAGTAGGTAAAGCTGAGAGACAGTGACTGGCCCAAAGGCACCCAATGGGCTTCATGGCTGAGTGAGGACTTGAACCCTGGAATTCCAGGTCCTAGTCCACCACTCTAACTTCACCAAACTGGGTCTCAAGCCTGCTGGAGCAGAAGTCTGTTTGGGATAATATCCTGCTTCCTACAGTGACTACGCAAGTTCAATGGCACTGGAGTTGTTTTACAATGTATACAGGCTTGTACGGAGAAAAATCACAATCATAGTGGGAGATCCTTGACCAAAGGAATAAATTATTCTGAATATCAACCATCATAAGAACATAAGAAGAGCCTGCAGGATCAGGCCAGTGGCCCATCTAGTCCAGCATCCTGTTCTCACAGTGGCCAGCCAGGTGCCTGGGTGAAGCCCGCAAGCAGGACCCGAGTGCAAGAACACTCTCCCCTCCTGAGGCTTCCGGCAACTGGTTTTCAGAAGCATGCTGCCTCTGACTAGGGTGGCAGAGCACAGCGATCACGGCTAGTAGCCATTGATAGCCCCATCCTCCATGAATTTGTCTAATCTTCTTTTAAAGCCATCCAAGCTGGTGGCCATTACTGCATCTTGTGGGAGCAAATTCCATAGTTTAACTATGCGCTGAGTAAAGAAGTACTTCCTTTGGTCTGTCCTGAATCTTCCAACATTCAGCTTCTTTGAATGTCCCCGAGTTCTTGTATTATGAGAGAGGGAGAAGAACTTTTCTCTATCCACTTTCTCAATGCCATGCATAATTTTATACACTTCTATCATGTCTCCTCTGACCCGCCTTTTCTCTAAACTAAAAAGCCCCAAACGCTGCAAACTTTCCTCATAAGGGAGTCGCTCCATCCCCTTGATCATTCTGGTTGCCCTCTTCTGAACCTTTTCCAACTCTAGAATATCCTTTTTGAGATGAGGCGAACAGAACTGTACACAGTATTCCAAATGCGGCCGCACCATAGATTTATACAATGGCATTATGATATTGGCTGTTTTATTTTCAATACCTTTCCTAATTATCCCTAGCATGGAATTTGCCTTTTTCACAGCTGCCGCACACTGAGTCGACATTTTCATCGTGCTGTCCACTACAATCCCGAGGTCTCTCTCCTGGTCGGTCACCGCCAGTTCAGACCCCATGAGCGTATATGTGAAATTAAGATTTTTTGCTCCAATATGCATAATTTTACACTTGTTTATATTGAATTGCATTTGCCATTTTTCTGCCCATTCACTCAGTTTGGAGAGGTCTTTTTGGAGCTCTTCGCAATCCCTTTTTGTTTTAACAACCCTGAACAATTTAGTGTCGTCAGCAAACTTGGCCACTTCACTGCTCACTCCTAATTCTAGGTCATTAATGAACAAGTTGAAAAGTACAGGTCCCAATACCGATCTTTGAGGGACTCCACTTTCTACAGCCCTCCATTGGGAGAACTGTCCATTTATTCCTACTCTCTGCTTTCTGCTTCTTAACCCATCCCTTATCCACAAGAGGACCTCTCCTCTTATTCCATGACTGCTAAGCTTCCTCAGAAGTCTTTGGTGAGGTACCTTGTCAAACGCTTTTTGAAAGTCTAAGTACACTATGTCCACTGGATCACCTCTATCTATATGCTTGTTGACACTCTCAAAGAATTCTAGTAGGTTACTGAGACAGGACTTTCCCTTGCAGAAGCCATGCTGGCTCTAATTCAGCAAGGCTTGTTCTTCTATGTGCTTAGTTAATCTAGCTTTAATAATACTTTCTACCAGTTTCCTTTTTCAAGAGACATTTGCTGCTTTGACCACACTGAGCCAATGAAACCACCTACCTCCACAAATGCAAACTTTTCCTCACTTGTATAATTGTACCGTGTGGCTCTTTCATATTCCTCAGCAGTGCCTGGGCAATCTTTGTTACAGAACTTATCAGTGGGATGGACCAGCTTCCAGGAATACTGAACAGAGAACACAAATGCAGAAATAATTCAGCCACCACTTCCATCACTTTCCAAAATATTAGTGAAACCATTTCACAATCACACAAATGTTCCATTATATGTAGAATCTCTGCTTTCTTTATGCTTGGTTTTGTGGCATGGCAATCAATATTTATAGATGCACTTCTCCATATAAGATTTTTTGATTATGGTAATTCACTGGAATACCAATTACTGGGACTGAATCTGTCCACATTTTGACAAAAAACTGTCAAGAAATATGGAAAATGAAACAATGGCCCACATACTGGAAGTGTTCAATATATATCCCAATTCCAAAAAAAGGGGACCCCAGAGAATGCAGTAATTATCAAACTATTGCCTTAATATCCCATGCAAGGAAAGTAATGCTCAAGATTCTACAACAAAGGCTTTTGCCATATATGGAGCGAGAAATGCCAGATGTCCAAGATGGATTTAGAAAGGAGAGAGACACCAGAGATCATATTGCAAACATATGTTGGATAATGAAACGGACCAAGGAATTTCAGAAGAAAATCACCCTGTGCTTTATACATTACAGCAAAGCCTTTGATTGTGTAGATCATGAAAAACTATGGAATGCTTTAAAAGAAATGGGGGTACCACAGCATCTGATTGTCCTGATGCGCACTCTATACTCTGGACAAGAGGCTACTGTAAGAACAGAATATGGAGAAACCGATTGGTTCCCCATCTGAAAGGATGTGAGACTGGGGTATATTTTATCACCCTATTTGTTTAATCTATATGCAGAACATAGCATAGGGAAAGAGGGATTGGACTAAGATGAAGGAGGTGTGAAAATTGGAGGGAGAGATATCAATAATTTAAGATATGCAGATGACAATATACTGGTAGCAGAAACCAATAATGATCTGAAACAAATGCTGATAAAAGTTAAAGAGGAAAGCACAAAAGCAGGACTACAGCTGAATGTCAAGACTAAAGTAATGAGAACAGAAGATTTATGTAACTTCAAAGTTGATAATGAGGACATTGAGCTTGTTAAGGATTATCAATACTTTGGTGCAGTCATTAACCAAAATGGAGACAATAGTCAAGAAATCAGAAGAAGGCTAGGACTGGGGAGGGCAGCTGAGAGAGAACTAGAAAAGGTCCTCAAATGCAAAAATGTATCACTGAACACTAAAGTCAGGATCCTTCAGACCATGGTATTCCCGATATATGTATGGATGTGAAAATTGGGCAGTGAAATAAGTGGATGGGAGAAAAATCAACTCATTTGATATGTGGTGTTGGAGGAGAGTTTCGTGGATACCATGGACTGCAAAAAAGAGAAATAATTGGGTGTTAGAACAAATTAAACCAGAACTATCATTAGAAGCTAAAATGATGAAACTGAGGTTATTATACTTTGGACACATAATGAGAAGACATGATTCACTAGAAAAGACAATAATGCTGGAAAAAACAGAAGGGAGTAGAAAAAGACGAAGACCAAACAAGAGATGGATTGATTCCATAAAGGAAGCCACAGACCCGAACTTACAAGATCTGAACAGAGTGGTTTACAACAGATGCTGCTGGAAGGTCACTGATTCATAAAGTCACCATAAGTTGTAATCAACTTGAAGGCACATAACACACACACACACACACACACATTCATCGGACTGAATATGAATTAAAACATATTTGACATTATGGGTATATATCGCTATAGCCACTACTTACCACTTCCATAACATGTGCACTCCACTTGGACAGAAGTTGCAGTCCCCGTAAAGCCAGGTCAAAAAGCTCCCTGTATTCTTCATCGGACTTCTGGCTGTCCAATCCTGAGCCAGTCACAACCTGGAGAACATCAGATAAGTATCTCTGTCTGAGGAACATGTTACTACAGTAGCTTTACAATTGTATCTTATCTGATGCTACTATCATATCTTTAAAAATGCTACATCTTCCTTAACTAAGTTTCCTATCTTAAGAAAAAGATATGAAAGGTATCTTAAGGAAAAGCAAGAAAAAGTAAACACTTTAAACAAAAAGAAAACGACTGCACTGAAGAAAAGGGAGCTGGTGGAGAAATCAGAAGAACTGAGATATGGTGCTAAGTGGAAAATAAAACAGGAATGAGCAGTTAGAGATGGGAAACTGGAATCTCAGAAAAAGATACATTACAAAGTCTAACAAGACATGATGGCGAGTATTTGACCATTTTGCATTTGGCTTTGGGTTAACACTTTGGTCATAAAATGGTTGCTTTCAGTTTTAGAAACTCTTGTACAACTAAGGGGAAAAGTTCACAGAAAGGTAAAAAGTAAGCAGGTAGAAGTTCTGCACAGGAGGAACAAAAGTTTACAGGAGAATGTACATTGCACAGGAAGGTTAAAAGTACACAGGAGGAACAAAGATTTAGCTTAAGAATCTGGCAATTAAGGGGAAATAGGAACTTAACCAAGATTTCACTCTCCTTCTGGCTGGGAGAATGGGAGTGAAAATAAAGAAAACCTGGAAAACAGGGTAGTTAGACAAACTGAAGAGGAAAAAAACTGTAACATGGTAAGAGAGCTGAATCAGTGTAGAAGAAAGAAGCTATGGGAAGACTGAAATGGAACTCAGAAGCTGAACTTCAAGTATTAGCTTTGTCAGGGAAACAAGTTTAGGCTTTAGGTAGATGCATTTTTCTATTTATTTTTATTTGCCCTTATGGTTAACTATGCAAACTGTAAAAACATTTTCTTAAAAGCATAGTTTCTTTTGAGAAAAAAATGGTCTGAGGCTTTGTTATTCTCCCCATCGCTAACCCAGTAAAGGGAATAGGTTGGGCCTGTTAAAGTCAAAAAAGGTTAAAGGGCTGTTTAGTAGAGGCAACCAAAGGGGACATATAAATCCACTTGGTAGCAGATTTGTAATGATCAATAAGGAGTTGGTTGGGCTGGTTGTTCGCTTGCCTTCTCTTTCACAGTGCAAGCTACAGCCTGTGCCATCACAGTGGGTTGCAGATGATGGGTTAGTGCTCCCCCAACCCCACCTATTTTCTTGGCTGGGCTCTGAAACAGTATAAGCCCCACAGTGAGAAAAAAGGCCGAGAAATTGATTTCAGGAGCAAGAGCAAAGGCAGGTAAAGGGTGCAGTCCTCATTTCCTGCCTACTGCTTCTGTGCTTTAAACTCTCCCCTGACCCCCAGCTCTGACAATCACTCCATTTTGTATCTGTTCAACATCTATTTCATCCTAACACACAACTTGTGTTGCCCATCACTTCTGGTGATGTAATCATGGTGAGAAAGATTCAAAGTCTTTAGCAGAAATGAACAAAAGAACAGACATAATTGGATTTGGTGGACCAACGGGTCTCACTTAATATAAAAGTACATGAAGGTGGCAACTGAAATAATCTCTTGAGCAGTGGATTATTAGCACTCTAACAATAAATATGTGATTTGCCTATTCATGGCTCATCTGAGAGTTTTCCTAAATCTACACCCAACATTTCCTTTTCTCATTTCATGCATTGTTCTAGGAGTTGCTTTCCTCTCCGTGGAAGCTTACCTCACTGTTGCTGTAGCGAGCAAGTTCAGAGATAAAGCGGATATGGTCATCTCGGATCTGCACCATCTGCTCACATATATTGTACTGGGGACTGATGCTTGTCTGAGTGCAAGTCCACCTGGACAGAAAACCAATGACTTTAAGTGACAGGGTGACACTCATCATACTGAAGCAACACCTACTGCTTGAGACACTTTCACTCCATCACTCTACAAGCATATTATGCCCAGTGTGCTTTAGCTTGTTTCAGCAAGTCACAGACATTTGTCAAAGCATGCTTGTGGATATAGATCTGGCTGACTTGATGTTATACAGACATTTACCAAGGGCAACATTGTGGCTTCCTCATCTTTCATACCTTCATCAAGCACCTAGAATGCACTTACTTTGCAGTTATGTAAAAAACTGGATTAACACAAGGTAAAGGCAAGACATTATTTTCAGTAGCTCTCATATAGTAAATGCATGATTAGAATGAAAAGGGCAGAGGGAAGGGAAGGTCTCCTTAATTCTTTGTTTGCTTATTTAAAGTATTTAAGTCACTTTTTAATGTATTCAAACTGAAGAATGAAGAGTCAGAAACAGGGTACAATCAGTCTCAGCAGAACAGAAGTAGAGATATTTTATGGTGGCAAGTTTAAGGCAGTCATGAAAAGAAAGGCGGCAAGGCCCACCCAAATGCCAGGGTTGAATGGACAAGCTATGAGTCCATTAGAAAGGGGTTCATAGCTTTGGGACCACCACCAAGAATGCCCTGTCTCCTGTGCATGCCAACGTAGCTGTTTTTAACAGTGTGCACTTGAGAAGGACCTATAAGTCAGATATTAGCATACTGGCAGTATATGGGTGAAAGTGGTTCTTCAGATAACCTTTAAAGCCCTCCACGGCTTGGGTCCAGCACTTTGAATTGGGGGCCAAAACCTACTGGTATCCAGTGTAACTGGCATAAAACTGGAGTTTTGTATTCAGATTTTCTGGCCCTCACCAGAATTTAGGTGACTGTATTCTTCCCCAGCCGTAGCCTCTGGACCGTCTTCAGAGTACATTGCAGTAGTCTACTTTGGTCACATGCCCAGGACCAAAAACACAACATAACCAAAATTCCCATGCCACAAACTGAGTTGGGTAATTTGCAATGGGGGGGGACGTTACACCCATATGGCACATACACACACACAAGCATCAGAGTATCTGTCTATAAATAAGACTGAATCATTCAACTCATTGATTCAGTTCAGACATCACACCAAACCATGGTTTGTGTCTACCATAGTTTAGAACCCAAACCATGGCTTGAATTTCCAAATGTAGGTAAACCACCTAGTCTGCTTTCATTTTCCACCACCCTAATTTCTGTTCTGCACAGGTCTCCATAGGTTTGTCAGTTGAGACATCACAGGAAATCAGCACAAACCAGGTTTACAAACCACCAGGGTTTGATTCTGGTTTACTAGTCGATTGCAACTATGAACATCACACCAAACCAATAGTTAAGGTTTCTTTAACATGGTTTCAGGTGATATCTAAATTGAATCATTAACATTTCCTGCCATAAATACACATTATTCACAAACTCAGTAACTGACCATATAAATGCTTTTAGGCACTACAAACCAAAATAATGGCCCCATGTCTACATCATGGTCATTGTCAATTACTTACTGAGAATGAGAAGTGTGCTAGTGCACACCACCCAATTAGTCCTTCCCTGGTGCAAGAAGGAAAAACAAGCCATGAAACATGGTTATTGTGTGAAAAAGACAAATTCCATGCTAGGGATCATTAGGAAAGGTATTGAAAATAGAACTTCTAATATCACAATGCCGTTGTAGAAATCTACGGTGCAACCACATTTGGAATACTGCATATAGTTCTGGTGGCCTCACCTCAAAAAGGATATTGTAGAGTTGAAAAAGGTTCAAAAAAGGCAACCGAAATGATCAAGGGGGTGGAGTGACTCCCCTATGAGGAAAAACTGTAGCATTTGAGGCTTTTTAGTTTAGAAAAAAGGTGAGTAAGGTGTGACATGATAGAAGTTTATAAAATTATGCATGGCATGGAGAGAGTGGATAGAGAGGAGTTTTTCTCCCTCTCTCATAACACTAGAACTCATGGACATCCAACAAAGCTGAATGCTCGAAGATTCAGGACAGATAAAAGGAAGTACTTCTTCACACAGCACGTAGTGGAACTATGGAACTTGCTCCTACAAGAGGCAGTGATGGCCACCAACTTGGACAGCTTTATAAGAGGATTAGACACATTCATGGAAGATAACAGTATCAAAAGCTAGTAGCCACAATGGCTATATTCAGTTGCAGGCAGTATTTTTCTGAACACCAGTTGCTGGAAACTGCACAAAGGGAGAATGCTCTTGTGCTCAAGTCCTGCTTGTGGGCTTCCCATGGACATCTGATTGCCCCCTGTGAGAACAGGATGCTGGACTAGATGGGCCACTAGCCTGATACAGCAGCCTCTTCTTATGTTTCACCAAGATCATGGTTTGTTGCTCAAGCAAACAAACAAAAACCAAGGTGAGCAAGCTAAGAAGAAATCTTGGCTTCATGATTGTGGTCTTTTCAGGAGAAACAAACCAGAATTCCAGTTTTAGACTTCACAAAAAGCCAAGCTTCATGGCTTGTTATTCCCACTCACATCAGAGGCAGGCCAAAATGGGAGTTATTAGGCAATGTACACTAGAATGTTCATAGTTAAGTAATTAACCATGGCCTACCATGATATAGAAACTGGGCAATGACACTCATATTGGCTATCTGCCATTCTGTTTCATCATACAGAATCTGCTGGGGTTGGTGGTCATTAGCCATATGAAGATACAGATAGTGTTTTTACCACATCTTTTTAATCTGAACTAGCTCTCCTTACTGACATTGTGGTAGATGCAGTTATGTTAACTATGTTGTCGGTAGATGATCGTCTCTAATTATATCTACAGACATTCCACAATCCTAAAGAGGCAGAAACGGTTTTTATCCCATTTTATCCCATTTTTATCCCATTTTTGGTATCTGGCTAGCTACAGTTATGTTAACTATGTTGACAGTGGGTGATCATGTGAAATTATATCTTCAGATATCTCACAATCCCATTACTTTGCTCTTACCCTTTCAATGTCCTGCTTCCCCCAAAGGAATTAGCAGGTTAACAGGGATGGTCAGATACTTTGCTGCGCTAGCCCAGCCTGCCACATATAAAATAGTCCACAGCACAGAATTAAAAGGCCATACAAAAAAAAACATTGTTAATTGCATCTCAGCACAATGGCGAAATGAATAAGGAACAGGAAAATAAAGCAAAGGGCATGAAAGTGCACGAACATAGGAAAACAATGGCACACGCAGTTAATATCCGAAATCCATTCTCCAGGGAAGGAGAGAGCTGCAGGGGGTCATGCTGCTCTGGTTGGAGACTGAATGAAAAAGGAATTGTTAGTAACGAAATATTTCACATTTTGACTATTAGATGGAACTGGAGATTCTTGAAATGGGACTAAACACACACATACTGTTAAATGGAAAATCTTCCCAGATACCATGGAAATTAGTTCAGGACAGTTAGGATCCGACAGACTGAGAAAAAGGTTAGGATGATCAGTGACAAATTACACATTAATGCTGGTGAAGGAAACCACTGGTCAGATACTTTAGACCCATAACAAAACTTAGAATGTTAAATAAATATGCACCAAAAGTAAATTGCCATTGCTTCACCAAGTTGCTTTTATTTTTTTATGTATTAGATTTATATCCCACCCTTCCTCTGAGTAGGAATGTTTTGAGACCTAACTTTCTGTAAGGATAATTACTTCCTATATTATTATTATTAGCTTTTTTCCAGACTGAAACTCAAAGCAACTTACAAAGGAATCTCAAAAATATACAAAAATATAAGTGATTACCCCATGGACTTGCTTTGATCTGAATCTAAGCAGAAACATGAAACAAGTTCCACATACTTGGCTTGTATTCATAGTCACTTCAGAAAAATCACAGAACAATGGCACCAGCTTGTGGAGTGGAACAGAAACTGAGGGTGCCCAACACGTACCAGTTGAGGGATCTGGACAAATGTTTTAACAGAGTTGGTGTTCTGAGCAGCAATGATATTAGAGTCACAGCTAGAACAAGTCTTTGCAACACATTTAACAGCAACCTTTAGAACTCGCACATTAGTGGTCCTATGGACGGCTGCTTGAAGCAACTGCATGAAGACTGCTGTGTGTGGTTCCATTTCAATTTTGTTGCATATGTGTGTACTGAGCTGGGAGGTCTTCAAATAAATCCTTGCTTAAACCTTCAACAGCATATCTGATTAAACTAATCCTTGTCAAGCAATGACTGACATGCTCTCAAAAGGCAAAAGAGCCATGTTGTATGTATACTGTGCTGTTCAATATTCACCTCCATGTCATCAATTCCCTTGAAAGAGATTCCAGCTTGAAACAGTGAGGTTCACCTTATATTTCCTCTTCCATCCCACTTGAAAGACCCATCTGAAAATTCCTGTTACAATGTTTGTCCCCCAACTAACTCCCCTGAAAAAAGCAGGCTGTACTGGACAGATAGAGAAAGTGCAGTGTCCATGCTCTGGAGGATTTTATATCCTGTTGAAATATGTGGATAAAAACTACCCAGAGCAGGCACACTTCAGTCACATTCAGAGCATAAACATTCATACCTGCATTCATAGTAACCAAGCATAAAAGCACATAAGGACAGATAGTGGACATGCACTTGGATTAACATTCACAGATATATGCACACACTTGGATTAACATTCACAGTTATATGCACAACATATGCCCATTTCTGCAGTCACACAAGCACACTCCTATACAACCATTCACAAATATCAAATTATTCACCTGCTCCACTCCTCATGACCATCTATCAGTCTGTAAAAGTATACACACACACCCTCATATTCATTCAGATACTGACAGTCACACATACACAGACTTTCTCAGTGCAAATCTCTTATGTTTGATGGACACTCATATGCAGCCACCTGCTTATATCCTCAAAGGTACACACCATCAGGTTTACAATTTATGAACAGTTCATGTGGAGGTACAAACAGTATGTGTGCATGTGTATGCAGACAGATAGGCATCAATTCAGACGTGTATGGCAGCATTCCCCAATCTGATACCTTCCAGATGGTCTGGACTACAAATTCCATAAGCTCCAGCCAAAATGGCCAATGGTCAGGGATAATGGGAGTTGTAAACAGGCTGTGGGGCACCAGGCTGGGGAAGGCTGATATAGGATATTGGTAAGCCTGCTTAGTATTCAGAAGGTAGTTCAGAAAGTCTTTGCAGGATTAGCTATGGGGAAGTAAGGACTGGATCCAGGCAAAACGCTAGGGCAGAAATATAGGTGATGGGGGTAATATGGATCTTGCCTGGAGTGTCTCATATGAGTGCACCTATGACCGGCAGATGGCTTGGGTGAGGTCCTGTGTCTGACATGGAAATAAATGGAAGTAGGTAGCTGGCAGAAGAAAAAAGAAAGCAAGAAGTCAGTGACAGGGTCTGCAAGATCTGCCAGGAAATACAGATGTTGCTCCAATGGGAGCCAGAGTTTTGTTGAGCCAGAAACTTGCTCCTCAGCTGTGAGGTGAATGGATATTAAAGAGTCACAGTCTTGACAGTCCTCACACTGTGACACTTCTGAGTTGCCATTTCTGGTTGAGGCTTGCAAGCTTTGGGTTGGTAAGCAAGGGAGAAGGTGTGGACTCTGTTTTTAAGAGGCCCGAGTGTCTAACCTGGGCGTTGGATAGGGGAGAACACTCCTTCCTCGTCCTCCTGGATCTCTCAGGGGCTTTTGATACCGTTGACCACGGTATCCTCCTGGATCGCCTGGAGGGAATGGGAATTGGGGGCACTGTTTTACGGTGGTTCCGTTCCTATCTCTCTGACAGGCACCAGAGGGTGGCATTGGGAGAGGAGGTTTCAGACCCTTGGCCTCTCAATTGTGGTGTGCCACAGGGTTCTATCCTCTCTCCCATGCTGTTTAACATCTATGTAAAGCCGCTGGGAGCTATCATCAGGAGATTTGGGTTGCAGTGTCACCAATATGCGGATGACACTCAGCTCTATCTCTCATTTAAGTTCTCACTGGAGTTGGCTGTGGAGACTATTTCCAAGTGCCTGGAGTCTGTAAGTGAATGGATGGGAGGAAACAGGCTGAAACTGAACCCTGACAAGACCGAGGTACTGCTTGTGGGAGATAAGAGAAGGATAGGAGATATTGACCTGACACTGAACGGGGTTAGATTGCCCCAGAAGGACCAGGTTCGCAGCCTCGGGGTCATTCTTGACTCCCAGCTGTCCATGGAGGCTCAGGTGTCAGCGGTGAGCCGGGCAGCTTGGTATCAATTACGTCTGATACAGAGGCTGCGACCCTACCTTCCGGTCCATCTGCTCCCACGGGTGCTGCATGCCCTGGTCTCCTCTCGCTTAGACTACTGTAATGCGCTCTACGTGGGGCTACCCTTGAAGACGGTCCGGAAATTACAACTGGTACAGAATGCGGCGGCACGGTTGATTAAAAACAGCCGCCGCCGGGATCATATCACCCCAGTGCTGGAAGATCTGCACTGGCTACCAGTTGTGTACCGAGCCCAATTCAAGGTGTTAGTGTTAACCTTTAAAGCCCTATACGGTGTCGGTCCAGTTTATCTAAAGGAGCGCCTCCAGCATCACCAAATATGCCGCCTGACGAGATCTGCCTCACAAGACCTTCTCTCGGTCCCACCAGTTAAGACAGCTAGGCTGGTGCGGACCAGAGAGAGGGCATTCTCAGTTGTGGCCCCCACCCTCTGGAACTCTCTGCCATACAACCTTCGCCATGCCCCCTCCCTGGTAGGTTTCCGCCAAGGATTGAAAACTTGGTTGTTTCAGCGGGCATACAAGTCTCCTAGATAATTTTAGTTTACAGTGTATAGATGTAGGTTGGTGGATTATAATTGTTTTATATGTTAAAACTGTATTATATGTTGTATTTTTAATTATGTACGCCACCTAGAGTGGCCGTTCATTCGGCCAGATAGGCGGCCTAAAAATAAATTTTTATTATTATTATTATTATTATTATTATAACCTCAGGGGCAGAGCAAGATGTCACATTGTTTCCCTCAGGATAGCTCTTGAGTTATTATTTCTTGATTTGTTCTTGGGCAAGTTCAAAGAACTTGAGGCTGCAGAGGCACATTCATCTACCCCAAGGCCACAACCTGACATGCCAGGGATATTTGAGTACTGGGTCAAAACAGGGACAAAACAGAAAAGGATTATTAAGGCTGCAAAGCAAACAATTCAAAGGTGAGAGTAATGAGTAAGCATGAAGGTTCAAAGAGAGATTGAGCTCTTTTTGCTGGGATTGCTGGAAGACCAGTGAGAACAGAGAAAAGTTTGGACTACAGCCAAATCATTTATTTCATTGGGCTTAGGTACAGCTAATTCTACATAGGACTGGGCTTTTGATCAGCATCATTCAAAGCACAGTAAGGAAAGGTTGAGTAATGATGAACCCACACACATCCAACATCAAAGCACTCACTCCTATGGAGCCATGCTCAGTAACATGATCACATGGACACACACGCACTCACAGGCACCCAGGCAGAGATCTCACACACGAGAGCAGGAGAGTTGCAAGTGTCTTGGCAACTTCCTCTCTTGACCAGGACACACCAAAGCCAAGAGACATTATGGCAGGCACTCACTTGGATTTGTTCTCCTCATAGTGAGCACTGGTCTTAATGTATCTGGCCAGCTCTATCTGCATATCGCCGAATAAAGGAACCACCTGCAGCTGCTGGAAGAAAAAACAAAAGATGGTTTTAATAAGGCAGAGAGGGTCCCTTTGGTCTGAGACAGCAAAACAAGAGATTAGGGGAGAAAGGGCTATTTAACCATCAGAGTAAAGTTCTGGAATAGTCTTCCCAGTAACACTTGAATGAACAAAGAGCATTGTGGGTTTACAGAGTGAATTACATAAATGAAAGAATGGCCCTACAGGGTGAGTTGTTCCAATGACTCAAACCAGATTCATACAGTAAAATCACCACGAGGTGACTTTTGACAATCAATTTTGTGCGACGATCATTTCTTCTGAAAATATTACCTATGAGGTGGTGAGATGTTACTATGTCCTGGGAAGCATTCAAAACCTAAATACTCCAGTAAATACTCAGAACTCACTAAATGGTAGCACGATGAAAAATGAAATGCCCATCATATGACAGCTGACAATGAATAAATTTCCATGGTAACTGCTTGTCAAAAAATCAGTATGAAAATTTGGGCTTGGAGTTCTTTGCCCAAATGTGTGTGGGTGATTAATCAATCAGAAAACACACATAGTAGGGTAGCATAAACGTTCCACGTATCTAGTAAGATGAATACAGAAGGAAGAGTATTGTCATGATGAAATCATTTTAACAAGAAGTATATCTTTAACATTTAAGTTTTTATTTACAAAGGCTAAGGACAGTCCTGCAAATTCTGGATTTTCCAGAAAAATGGGGAAGCTGGTGGGTGAGCTCTCCCAGGAATAAAACCAACATTAAATTGACACAGATCTAATGATGGGATAAAAAAAACTTAGAAAGCAGAGAATCCATGATGATTAAGAGATAAAACTTCGGTGATATTATAAACAAGAGAAAGAGCACTAACTGACACATTGATCTTTCACCACCTCTAACAGATAGTCATATGTATGGTCACAATGGAACTTTGGAGATCTAAAACTGTCAGAGGCACCTTTGCATGTAAATGGTGGGACTATAGTTTGCTTAGAGATGGGGGGATTAAACAAGATATCGAAGTGATAACAGGTACCAATTTAACATCTAAATCTACTAACGATGCTTCTGGGTAACATAAAGGTGGGAAAGGCTCTTTTGTCCTGGGTACCCAAATGTTGGTAACAACTTGGATTTTGATTACAAAGTTGTAAAGAGCAACAATAGACCTATAGAAGAGGAAAAATATGGGATATAATGGTAATGGGTGGTATTCAATTATGTACTTGCGCTAATGCAAGGTTTAGTGTTAGTGCAATGGGATTCCCCCCTCTCCTCCCCTCGCATATGCCCAAATCTGCTCCAAATTTAGGGGAAGCACAAGGGGAGGAGAGGGGGAAACATTCTATTGCATAAGCAGAAATCCTTGCACTGACAAAACACTCACTTTAGTGCTACACTGAACACAACCCACTGAATAAATTTACAAGATATAAGCAGTTACAGGAGGGAAAGATACAACCGATAGAAACTTTGAAAAAAGAAAATATTACCATTTTTGTTGTATTGGAACCAACACAAAACACATGAAACAGCAATTATGGATGATTTAAGGATAATGTGGTTAATTTTATATCTATACACACTTATAAAACTATTGTATATCACATACTTATGGAAAATGGAAAAACAAATAAAAATCTATTTTTTAAAAAGGTGGAATTTTGTTCCAGATCAGAATATGCTACTTGTGCTTAACACCTTTACTTGAAGAATGTGGCTTGTTTCACTGGTCTGAATAATTTGTACCTCTGGGATGCTCCATTTTGGTTCCTTCATACACTTTTCCAATGTCATACTATGAACTTGGTGGTTTTATCTTTCAACTGTATGGAGTAAATGGCTAGGTATGTATCAAAGAAGAAACCCACATTTTAATGAATGGATTGATCTTACTGTAGTGTTGTTGTTGCTTTTAAGCTACAGTAAAGTGTGTATAAGGTAGGTGAAGGAATAAACCCTAACCCATATATTCTACAAATTATGCTACTAATTTACAGACTTTAATATTATACGTTGATATTGTTGTAACCTGCCAGGGAGCCTTACGGTGAAGGGCAGGAAAGAAATCTAATAAATGATGATGATAAAAATACTAATAGCAGTAATAAACTGTGGACAGGAATCCAGTGGGTTTAAATTGCAACAATTATTACTCTAGACTTTTGGTGCTTCTCATTTCTGAATCACTGATGCCCCAGAAATTGGATTGCAGAAATTGGTTTCCATATTATATTTTGTCACATATAGCAGTCCCTCTTGTCATTTGCATGCATGGGAGAAATGTAACATGCAAACCAGTAACAGTATGTAGATCTCACCCATATGTGAGAACTCAAAAATTAATTTCAGAACCAGCCCGCAGCTTCAAAGGACAGTTTACAGGTACCTTAAATGAAAAATTTGCTCCCTTCACTAGTCAAGGTTCTTTGGCTGCAGGCTCTGCTTTGGGAGTGAGGTTAGATGTTGATAAACAGAAGCTACTATCACAAACAGATCAGGTTACTTCCTTCAGCTAGTAAATGAAGAGTAATATTGTCACATCTAAACAGCAACAGATGGTGTGCAACCAAAGGGATGCAATGAAGCAAAAATGAACTGCAGTTCTTAAGTTATACCCCACAGTAGAAAAGATTTTTCTTAATTAGCTAGCAACAGCAAGCTAGGGTCACAGGTTGGTGAACATATTTGGCAGTGGTGCAGATCAAGCTACTGTTAAAGAGACAGCTATGGCAGGGGAAGAGGTTTAAAGGCTGGCAATCCTAGTCTGCCTTGATCACAGGGATTCCGTGTGTGGCCATGTACAAACAGTGCAGTTACAAAGCTTTCTCTGAGAACTTCTGTGGTGAAGGGGGGGTATAAAATGGGAAGAAAAAAATAAGGGCAGTATCCAGTTAATGCACTCCCATCAGTGCAAGGATTTCTGCTTGGGCAACAGAACTTTCCCTCCCATCTCCCTCTGTGCCTCCCCAAATCTGCTCTGGAAGGTTAGGGAACCCCTAGAACAGATTTAGGGGGCACAAAGGGGGAAGGCTGCACAAGTGGAAATCCTTGCCCTGATTCGACGTGTTCCATAGTGTGACTTTGAATACAACCCTAAGTTATTTTGAGGACGACAGAAAAAAGTGGACAGGTTTTCACAGGCAGGAGGCTTATCAGCAAAAGTCTACAACCTCTTTTTTAAAAAACGTTTCTTTAACAAAAAGTTATTTTTTCTGCCAATTCAAGTGGTGTACAGCAGCTGTAATCAGCAGACAGCTGGGCTACCATGTTCCCCCCACAATGCCTCAGTTGGAACAACACCACATCATGATGAAATGTCATTCCAGAGGCATTGTAGGGAGAAAGAAAGGTGGTCTGCAGATTAACAGCAGGCTTCAGCCCTGCAATCAATAGACAGGGGCCTTAGTTTTTCTTCTTTTGGTACTGTCCTAAGAAGTAGATACGCAAGGATGCCCAATTCAGACCCAAAAGGCCTCCTATGTCTTTAAGATGGATTAACCCATTAGGTGTGGCTTCTACTCTCTTTGGAGCACTATAACAGGGAAAGCCATACCTAGCAAAACATCTAAGTAACCCTAGATTTAGGAACCCACCGATTTAGACAATGTAATATTATTTACAATATAATTTTTAAAACATATATTTTAAGCATTGAAGCCCAAGCCTGAGTGTTATATATGAAAGACTTTGTTTGGGGGGGGCTGATTTTTAACAGCTAAAGTTAAGCACTAATGGAGAAAGTTTAGTAAGTTGTTAATACTGTACAGTTTTCAATTGTCTTTTTTTACCATGTTCTAAAAACTGTTGGAAGGGACAGGATGGATTTCCATAAAGAGGTCTGTAACAGGTTGTAGCAGAATGAAAATCAACTGTAAGGTTTCTTATAACAGTACCTGATGGAAAGTCAATTCCATATGTAGATTGCCCTTTGCTGCATTCACACCTAATTAGTGCTCTGTTTTCTCATTCTGAAATGATCTAGAAGATATACAGCCTTGTACATAGCCACCCATGCTTAAGTCCCCTTGAAATAAATGGGACTTACAGAGGCATAAGCCTACGGCCATACTACCCTGAACACATCCAATGTCCTCTGATTCTGGAAGCTAAGCAGAGTCAGGCCTGGTTAGTACTTGGATGGGAGACCGCCTGGGAATACTGGGTGCCATAGGTTTAGAGGAAGGCAATGGTAAACCACCTCTGAATACCTCTTACCATGAAAACCCTATGAATATATCCAAAAAAGATTCATAGGGTCGCCATAAGTCATAATTGACTGGGATGCATATAACAACAACAACAGAAGCATAAATGATGGCAGATCTGTACCCCTAGTATATAACTAGGACCACTGGGTGGGTGGGGGAGAAAAGAGGGAAGAAGATTGTACAAAATGGAGCCACCAGAGACCTCCTCAAAAAGGAAGCACAATGCTTGTGAAACATACATTAGTTACAGTACTGAAAAAATATTCTTGCACATACATTCATGATCAAGAGAAATCAGACAGTTAATACAGAATTAACTCTTAAAACTCTTTAAAGAATTCTTAAAAAGTCACTCAGCCATTTTGTAGAGAAATCATTTAAAGCTCAGATTTGTCACAGGTATTTAATTCACAGATGAAACAAGGTTTGGCTTCATTCTAACAGCATTGCCTAAAACAACAAGACCATTCCTGCTGCAGACAGCATTATATGTGTTAACTGCTACAAGGTATGGAGGAAACATGTTACTCTGGAAACATGGTAAACATGAAGCATGACTGGCTGAGGTTCTTTGACACATTTTTGCCACATGTTGTCAGGCACAAGACTCCTCTCCACGCATTTATTATCTTCACCATAGAAAAACCAGCCATGAGAACTCATCTTTCTTATAACTAGTAACATGGATTTTGGAGTTCCTAAACTTGAGTGACAAAGATTACAAGTAGTCAGTGGGCCCAATCATGGGACATGTGTAACACAAGTAATGATGAAATGGTGAACATATTTAATATATGCTGCTTGCCAAAGTTTGCTGTCATCTTTGATGAACATATCAAAGGGGGGTGAGGCAGAAATGTCTCAGTGAAACCTTTCATTCTGAGCAGCACCTCAAACTGCTACCTTGCTCTTCCTCGTTGACTCTGCCATTATATCCCTAGTTCTGCAGAGCAGGTGGAGCCTTGCCAAATGTCCATCACCCCAACAGGGAATACTTTAGAAGTAAGGCTGTGCTAAAACTAGTGAGACACCACTGGCACCTTAAAAATTGGTACTCATGTCTTGGTTACTAAAGAAGGCAGGGTTATCTGAAGAACTGTTCTTTGGCTCCTCTTCACAGTGTGCCTGCCTTCTGCCTGCAAAGCACACTGTGATCTATTTTGCATTGGTGGACACTGGTGGGAAGTAGGGTTTGATGGGTACGCTGTCTGGCCTGCAGGCCCCTTCTAAATATAATCCATAATTTTTCTTACAATATTTTGAGCATGGATGCTTGCATGGTGTTAAAATACTCAAAGAAAACACCTGGAAGGCTTCATTTCCAAATGCAAAGTAGTAGAATATTGTGATATTTCCCCCTCTTCAGTATTGCAATCCACACCTAGCCATGCAGTCATCTAATTCCTAGCCTCTTAGATCCTTCATTCATTGGAATTAATGCATTGTTGATATTACAGAATGTAGCATTTCGTGGATGGGAATGGATTCTCAGTATGACAGCTTGAACACACCTTAGGTGCAATACCTGACTGTAACTGCAGCCTGTGTGTTGTATAACATGGCAACAGATGGTCCTATCTTACATGAAGCCAATTTACAGTGTAGCCATACTGTAAATATGGAACATGAGTACCAGCACTCAGAAATGCTGCAAATACAGATAGTAACAGCATCATTACCATATTGCTCAAAGAAATGTGATGGAAACGAGGAGGTTCCATTAAGAGGCAGTTGAGACTGCAACTTTAGCAAGTGTTATCCATTATCACAAATACGACATCTGCTCAACCAAAAACACAGCTTTTTAGCTTACTGTGAAGTCAGACGCTGAAGATTTCTATTGTAATTTTGATCCCAGATCCCCATCCTTCAGACAGTGTGCTTGGTTTATCCCTAAACAGATGGCCCAACAGCATGACCAAAGATTCCTTTGGAAATAATCCCAAGCCAAAGCAACGGCAGACACTGACCTTGAAGAATTTATCAATTTTGCTGAGGTTGATTCTCTTCTTGGCATCTAGTTTGTAAATGTTACTGACATTTCCGTCCATCAGATAGAGACCAAAACCCATTACCTAGCAAAAAATGAGATGAACACAGGGGTTTCAGTTTGGAGGGGGAGTAAGCAGAATGTATGAACAATGATATTTCTAGAGAAGTAAAATTAGAAACTAATCCAACATCACAGCTAGGGCTGTGTTTACTTTATGGTTTCTCAATTCAAATTTTACTTCTTCTGAAATTCACCAGCAGTTATAAGAAGCTGCCTTACACCAGGTCTAACTATTTGTGCATCTAAACCAATACTGTCTACTCTGATTGGCAGCAGCTCTCCAGTATCTTCAAAAAGTATTTCTCATCAACTGCAGCAGCCCTATTAAAGTGGAAATGCTAGACAGTGAACCTGGATCTTCTGAATTCAAAATGTATTCCCTGTGATCTCTCAGTCATTCAGATGAGAACTGTTTTCAAGATGCACTCAATTGTTGTTTTTTTAAATGGAGCAACATGACTACCTTTGCTTTTTGTGTGACTTGGAAAATATTGAATTTAATTCAAGAGTGGAATCCTAAACTGGAGGTGGAGGATTTGACACCATCTGAAGACTGGACTTTATTCTCTGAGGGTAGATTACCCTGCTTGTAAGACAATTATTGCCTCCCAAAGCAGCTCATATCAATTAAAAGAAAGAGACAGACAGACAAACAGACAGGTCCTGCCAGCATTTCCCCAGCCCTATGGCAAAGCTATCTAATTCAACTTCTATTGACTTTTTTTTAACCTAACACACCACCTACAATTCCTCTCCCACTTTGCTAATATAAAATATTGCCATGTTTCTCTTTAGTGCTGTTTCTACAGAAGGAAACTGTTGTATTTTGGTTAAAGCTGAACACAGATCTAGAGAACTGCTGGGCTTTTATACTTTCAAAAATGGGGGTGGATGCGGGTCAGCCATTGGATGTTTCTTAGCCCATCATCTTTGCATGTAAGCTGAAACCTGCATCACAGCTAGCAGAGTCTAATCTACTAAGTCTACTGCCTCTTCCCACACTCCACCTTAAACACAACAGACCAATGCAGACTTTAAGGCTTTAACACTAAGCCAGCTTAGCAACATAAGAAGCTACCTCATACTGAATCAGACTATTGGTCCATTTAGCTCAGTACTATCGACATTGATTGGCAGTGCCTATCCAGGGTTTCAGTCTCTCCCAACCACACCTGGAGATGTAGGGGTTGAATTTATGACCTTTTGCATACAAGTCAGATGCTCTACAACTGAGTTATGACCCTTTCCGAGCTTTTTCTTCCCTCTGCCTCCTGTTTTGCATGATGAAGAAGAGATCTTGAAAGCTTGCTCACTATTTTGCGACATTTTGGTTGACCTGAATTTTGGAATGTTTCTTGTGGGCCAACATGTTTTTTGGGTAAATATGAGCAAATAAGTGACGAGAGATTGTAGCAGCAAAATGGTGCACCTTTAACATTAGTTATCTAATGTTAAATGCCTTGACAACTTTGGCCCTTGAGCTACCACATATCCACTATAAATATAATCTATGGTCCCCAAAGCAGAAGAAAAATTAATGAAAGGCTAACACTTCCAGCATGCTCCCTGCAGTTAAATAAGAGATTGAAAGCTGCCATCTTCCAGCAAAGAAAGAGCTGCTTCCATTATGGGCTCAGTGCATTCCAGCTGCTCAGCCCCACTTTGATGCCTCACAGGACATCATTGGGAACTGTTGCCTGGCAACTTCCAGCAAGGGAAGACTTGTTTCCATCAGGGGCTGAGTGAATTCCAGCTGTTCAGCCCCACTCCTTTGCCTCAGAGGACATCAGTGGGAGCTGTTGCTTGGCAACTAGCAACTACAAGCAAGGGAAGGCCTGCCTCCATCGTGGGCTGATTATGTTCCAAAGCCACTCCCTTGCCTCAAAAGACATCAGTTGCCTAGTAGGCAGAGGCCTCAGGGCAACACCAGGGAAGACCAAAGATGAGGCCAGGAACTGCCACTTGAATAATCATGACACCATAGGGACACCATGTTATTTTTGTTCCTGACACCAGAATGTAATTTTTATTGTGAGAAATCTTTCATAAGCTACTTTGAGAGCCTCTCAGGGCAATAAAGTGGAATATAGTTTGATATAAAAAACAAAAACAAATGGAAAGAAGGAGCATTAAGCTGACTCCACCAAAGGCTTAGTACCATTTGCAGCGTTTTTACCTTTTTATAATTAAGAGTCCTTCTCTTCATGGAGAGGTAAAACTTATGTCTGATACAATGTGGTGAAAGAGAAAACGTGCAAGCAAAATGGGGAGGAAAACATCCAGGAACCTTAAGGTCATTTATTTTTAGGAAAGGAATCACAATGAGAGAGGGAGAGATTAAGAGACAGAAAAAAGGATATTTGGGGAGAGATAGGGACGTTACCTTGAGGAGCATATGCTTCTCACTGGGTGTCAAGTACATCTTGTTTTCATAGTAATCCACACAGATGTTAACAATATCAGCCAACAGCTCCTCATAACCAGGGATGACTTCTAGCTGCTGATGCAGGCACTTAAAAACATAACAAGACCCTCAACAATTTCAAATAAGTTACTTGCTTGGAGGAAAAGCAGGATATAAACTAACTAAAGAAATAGATACAGTTAACTTGTCTGTTTTTCAGGTGTTGCACTGCAAATATATTACATTCTCCCATTCAAACCATAATATTTGGTTGCTAGCAAAGTATGATTCTTGGCCCTGCATGCCCTTTGCTACTGGGTGGGCTGTGTGGAACACAGTTGTGTGAGTGCCATTGGTGTTCATTTCATAATGCCAAATGATTCATCGACAGCCAAGCTGACAACAGTCCTGGACCAAAGGTCTCAAACACAGATCAATGTCCTACTTAGTTAAATATAATTTTATCTTTTCTGCAAGAGGGTAGTCTGTGTCCTAAAAGCAGCATTTAAAGCTTATACCACAGAGAAAATGGTGTGTGTGCGCGCGCACGTGTGCAGGAGAGATACAGAGAGAGAGAGAGAGAGGGAACCATGCCTTGAGTAGTAACTTTCCTGAGCACAAGATAGGAAAAATAATCAAGAGAAAAATATGGTACCTGTGTGATCCTATTATGGTTTGCTAGGAACATGGAAAGGTTCTGTGATTCCTGAATAGACTGGGGATCAGCCATTTTCCTCAAAAATTGGGCTGCTCTGAAAGACAATAGAAATCCTATCCTGTCAAGGGTATTTTTGCACACTATGCTAGTTTGTGGCTCTGTAATATAGGACTGTAAAAGGAGTCTATACCACTAAGTTAACACAAGAATGTCATTTCATTATCTTTGCTTCACTAAAAATAGATTTCTAGAGAATAAGGACTCAGAGCCTTCTGTTCCACTACTGAGTATTTCTTACAGACTCCTGGAAGAATGCAGGGCCTAATTCCAAGGGTCCCAACAATTCAGCCTCTCAGAATAGCAGAACTAGAGGTACACTGAAGTTTACCAATCACCTTTTGTAGGCAGAGTGGTCATTTTTGACACTGCACTTCATGTTCTTCAATTCATCCAGGACAGCAAACATGTTGATAAATTTTCCCAATGTCAGTAGATATGCTTCAGAAACAAAGTCTTTCCTTCTCTCTGCATGGCACAAACGTTTCACTTCACCACAGAATCGTTCAATCGCCTTACGCTGAAAAACAGCAACAGGTTGGTAATTCAGAGGTGGGGTAAAATGCGAAAACATTGAGCAAGTAGTTGCTGGGAACAGTCTAGTTCTGACTAGGATATTGGGATCCCATCAGCTTCTCTGCCCCTTCTCACCCTTGACATTTCCATGTTTTCATCCAACACAGTAGTCAATGGATGTGGACACCAATGTCTCAAAACGTGACCTTTATATATATAAAGCAGTATAGAAATGGTCTGAAATAAATATCTACTCTGTAGCTTCACCTACTGAAAACCATGTATCAAGAAGGGATGATGTGCATGTTGCAACTGAGAATGGAATGTTAAGTGTTCTCCTCTTCTTGTGCTCTGCCGTTTTTCGGGTAGAAATTACGGATCTCAAATCAAATTTTAAAAAATGCTGACAAATAAACAGTCTCACACAAAAAATGAACCCATATCTAGTGTTCAGTGCTGCATGTGACATGCCTGAAGCACAAAATGGTTGACAGATTTAACCATAACTGTGCTATTGTTTTTCAATATTCCTTACATGCTTGTTTATGGGCAGACCACAGATATGACTGCTATTAAATTTAAAGTTTTTCTAATGTTACATTTGGCTTAGTCACTTTCAGGAATGTTACAAGGGAAAAATCTTCTGTTTCAAAAGGTTCTCATCATTTGGGATCATATCCTCTGGCTTGCTAGTCTGGAGTATGTTTTTATTATTGTTGTTGTTGTTGTTAATCAAATTTATATTCCGCCCTTCCTCCCAGTAGGAGCCCAGGGCAGCAAACAAAAACACTAAAACACTCTCAAACGTCATAAAAACGTACATTAAAATGTATTAAAACATCTTTAAAATTTTTGTGCTGTAGGTAAACATCTTTCAAAACACACAAACACCAAAATGATCTTGAGGTATTATTAGAGTTTGAAAAGCTTGCCCACATCAGTGTGAAAGTAATTTGTTGACCCAACAGGGGGAGGGCTCAGTCAATTTTGAAAATACTACATGTTCGTTACGCTACCAAAGTTGAATTAGGTCAACTAAGAACTTAAAATAGGGCAAATATGTGTATAGTAAGAATAATGCTCCACCAAACCTGAGGTAGGCACATTATCAAAAATACAAGACAAGGTGAACTAAGACACATCACTAAAGGCATTTTCAGCTTTACTCTGCAGCATCAGGGTTGAGCACACTGATGGGCATAAAGGATAATACAGAAAAACAGGGAATCTGGAGCTCACCCAAAACCTACCTGAAAATACATGAACTTCATGAGCTTTGTGACCTCTGGCTCCAAGACTTCCACAGTCTTCTCATAAATCTCCACCCGATTTGGCTGTTCATTGCATTTTACCTAAAGGACAAGACTTATTTTCTTTAGTAGTCCTAATGGATTCTGTTTTTCTTTCTTTCAACAACAACATGACAGAAAAGAGCTATGATAAGGAGGGTCACAGAGTCAGTTAATTTTGTACCTATTTTGGAACAGTACTTTGTATCAAGAATGATATTTTGCCAGCAGAACACACTTTTATCTTTGCTTAACGTTTTGTTTCTAATTGAGTATGGGAACACATACACATATGTATTCTTACCTCTTAACTTTTTCTTTTTAAATTTTTGACTTTTAATTTTTTAAAAATGAAATCAAAGCATATTCATCTTTCAAAACATGTATAATAAAAGCATTCATTGTTTCCTAATTATTTTCCTTTGAAAGAAAAAACACATTTAATAAAACCAAATCACTAAAAGAGTCTATCTTCTGCTTCTTTGCATATATTAAATAGAAGAGATTATTTTATATGCAGATTCTGGCATACTCTGCAAATTCTATACACTCTCATGTAGTAGGGAAGCCTACACTCATATGAACCTGCCAAAGCACAGTTACTAGCTTCAAAGACCCTGCTCTCTGGCCTGCCGCTAAAGTAAATCAGGTTGGCAAGTATCAGGGACAGGGCCTTTTTACTGGTGGCTCCCCCAAGAAATCCAGTTTCCTCCCTCTTGTGGGCTTAAAGTGGTTCCTAAAGACTTTGTATTTATTCCACTTATTTTTTTCTTGATATTATTAATGGTACACTACATAGTTTTTTTAAATCAGACATTGTTGTGTTATGTGTTGCGTTGTTTTGTCTTTCACATTTTTATTGTAAGCCATCTTGTGAGTGCTTCACCTAAAAGATGGACTAGAAATAGATTTGAATAAGTACACATGAAACCTCTGTATGGATAACTGAAGTATAGCATACATGCCAGTTAAGCAGAACAACAGAATCAAAAACTTGTGCATACACAAAAGAAATCTCCTAAGAGTCATCCCTTCACCAGTATGCCCTAGTGATCTTTTAACTTTGCTGTCCATAAATTTGCCTGCAATATGCTTCAGTGATCAAAATAAGAAACTACAGCATGAAATCAAAAATACATGGGAAGCAAGGAAATAGGAGTTATAAAGGCTACAGAGACATAGACACATAAGACAAACAGTAAAGCATAACCCTTAAGGGAACTGCATATTAATCTGGCATGGAATCCATAAAGGCACCAATACCACCACTGCTTGTTGAATTATAATGTATAGCCTTGGAAATATTATATCAGGTATCATATTGAATTCCCACTAGAAACGATATTAATCACAATGGTCCAAAACCGGCATATGGTGAAGTTTCTGATCTAAATGAAGTAAAACCTATAATGAAAATAGTTGAGGTTTTTCAGATATTGATTCTGGGGGATTTATCTGTAGCTAAAATCACTATCCAAACAGCAAAGGTCAGAGAAGAAGGATCATTTGAGTGCAAAACATAAAATATATAGTGGGTGCCAATAAGACTACGGCAGAATCAATACTCTGTTGAATCAGCTGAAACACAGAACTGAAAGTTAATACAGGGGCCATCTGGTATAAAGCTACTGTACCATAACGATTAAGAGCATGAGAAGTGAGAGCCAGGAAGTCCCCAATTGAAATTTCATTTCAGTCATGGCCTCGCTAGGTTGTCATGGGTAAGCTACCCTCTCTCAGGCTCAATCCCCCAAATGTAGTCTGGGTATTACATTACTGGACTCCATTACAAGGTTGGTCTAAAGATTAGTAAGAGTTTTGAATACTTAGAGGAAGTAATCTATAAATACTATATTGTTCCAGTAATGGATAATGATCCATTGATTCATGAGGCAATTTGTTTCCCTGCCAATCTTACACTAAGAGCACAATCCCATGCATGCCTGTTCAGAAATAAATCCCACTGAGTTGAATGGACTTACTTCCAAGTACTTGCATACAGGATTGCAGCCTTGGGGAGATTTTGGTTCAGTTCCACATGTAACAATGCTTCAGCAGCGTAACTTTATTACTTCTTATCCTTCCTCATCTACCTTGCTTTTGTTGCTGTTCTACATACACTTAGGCACCATTTATCCATTTAGAATCAATTTACATGGCAGGTCTTTTGTTACCCTTCTTGCTTCTCATTTGTCAGCAACTTGTCCGTTTTGAAATTCTGGTGGTCAAAAGTTAGTTACGGTAGTCCAGGGGAGGTCTTAACAGTGCCAAGAGCAATATTACTCTCTGGATCCTGTAAGCTACTTGGAGGCTTCTGCTGATACTGATAGCTTTCTTTAAAACAATGTCATATTGCTGATTCGTGTTTCATCTGAGCAACTTAAATGATAAATTCTTTGTGATAAATTCTGGATCCCCAGGAAGACAAGCTCGTGAACTCCTGACCCAGTAACACAGCCCCATCTCACCAGCCAACCATGACCATACAAACATAAGAACAGCCTGCTGGATCTAGCCCAGCATCCTGTTCTCACAGTGGCCAACCAGATGCCTGTGGAAAACCCACAAGCAGGACCTGAGCTCAAGGGCACTCTCCCTTCCTGCAGTTTCCAGCAACTGGTATTTGGAAGCATACTACTTCCAACTGGGGAGGCAGAGCATAGCAATCAAGTAGCTACTTATATAGCCTTATCTTCTATGAATTTCTCTAATCTTCTTTTAAAGCCATCCACGCTGCTGGTCATCACTGCCTCTTGTGGGAGCAAAGTTATCGATCTGTCTGTCTGTCTGTCTGTCTATCTATCTATCTATCTATCTATTATTTGATTTATATACTGCCCTTCCTCCCGGCAGGAGCCCAGGGTGGCAAACAAAAACACTAAAAACTTTAAAATATCATAAAAACAAACTTTAAAACACATTAAAATGAAACATCTTTAAAAACATTTCTTTAAAAAAGCTTTCAAAACATCGTCTAAGATTAAAAACATTTTTAAAAAGAAGGTTTAAGAACAAGATCAACCTCAGAGGGCCTTCTCTGGATCCCACCAGTCAAAACAGCCAGGCTGGTGAGGACTTGAGAGAGGGCCTTCTCAATAGTGGCCCCCGCCCTTTGGAACTCTCTCCCTAGTGACCTACGCCATGCCCCGTCTATAATGAGCTTCCGCAGGACCCTGAAGACTTGGCTTTTTAGGCGGGCGTTTGAGATGGGCTAGTTTTCTACTGTTTTTAAATTTTAATTGTTTTATATACTGTTTTGTCTTGTACGTCGCCCAGAGTGGCTGGACAACCGGCCAGATGGGCGACTAACAAATTTAATAATAAATAAATAAATAAATAAATAAATATTAAAAAGCAATTCCAACACAGACGCAAATTCCATAGTTTAACTATGCACTGCATGGAGAAATACTTTATTTTGTCCATCTTTGGTCTGTCCCAGAGCCCCAGTCACCACCATCCCATGACGGCTTTGGAGAGGATGGAAACCCTGGAAGCACCCTCAGCAACATCCCAGGACCCAAAATAGAACCTATGTTCCAAGACCATAGCCTGGGTTTTCTGTAAGACTCTTAGATATTTTCATCCCTTGTTCCCACCAGACTATAATTTGTGTCTCAGTGGGTTAAATCTGTGTCCAACTGTGTATCTTACCTGGGGAATGGCCCTGGAACAGCTCCTCCAGGTGTAAAGCATCACTGCATATTCATGTCCTTCCTCCAGCATTTCATTCTGGAACACAGACACACATTGGAACAGAATGGGAATGCTGATCACCGCAAAAAACCAATTACAGTTCAACAAAGTCCCCTTTACACAGAGTCCCCTTTAGTGTAGCTGGCTCTGTATCATCTATGGCACTTACCATGCTTGAGTGCACTGTAGCTTGTTCAATATATCTGGCAATGCCTGTTACAAAGGCATTTCTGTCTTCAAAATTGGTGTCAAAATTGGCCTGAGAGCAAAATCAAGAGACAAGGGGTAGTCCCATTTTCAGTTAGAATTAGAGCAAGCTCACACATCGGTATATACATAGTAACTCTGCTTGTGATTTGATAACTAGAACACATATATGCAGTAGGTAGTCACTATAATATCACTGCCTTTTATCACCTCATGTAAATAGTCAGCAACGGGATGAATGCTGGTAGGTTTTAAAAGACCATATGATGTGGTAATTCACAATGCGGTGGCTGATGCGAACAGTCTGGTTGCACAAATTCATGCTTATAAATTAGTGTGCTTAGAATGCAGATTAAAAATATGTTTCAACAACAATACAGCATGAAAACGGCAGCAAAGGGGTCATAGCCCTGTTTGAAGGATGATTAATGAATCTCAGGATGAAAATGGCAATACAGGAAAATAGTCCCTGCTATCCCCATGTTCAGCATCAGCTAAACTTTCCTCACAGAAAGTGGGGAATGTGAGGGAGGGGATATAAGGAAAATATGAGGGAAGAACAGTAAATTTTTTCTTAAGGACTGGAATCTCAGTGTTGTAAGTCCTCTTCCACGGCAATTATTTTTTACTACCTAAATAGTCAAAACTGAAAGAACATACAGAGTTGGATTTATTCTCCCTAAATCTTTCCACCTCCTCAACCCTTCAGCTTCCTGTTATGTTGAACACATTTAGACTACGCAGGAAACAAATCCCCTGACTTTTTATGCATTTGTTTGTGGAAGAATTTGTTATTAAAATTGGATGGAATAGTGCAGCGCTGACCACTTTTAGCAGAATATTACATTTTGTCTTGATTGTACCACATGATACTTTGGGTGGAACTTGGTAACAGACGTTAGCAATGCTATGCTACTTTGCATGTTTGTAAAATATTTTACCACTGCTCTTTTTTTAAAAAAAATCTAATAATGACCCTTTCATCATGTGTCAATAGTCACATTCACATATCATGCTGAACCATGGTTAAATGCAATGTGCATGAGCTAGAACATGAGTCCACAGTGTGAGGTTGACTTGTTTTGAAAGTGATGTTAATTAGTGATAAACCATAATCCCAGCACGCTGACATGAAAGAAAACTGAAAGTAAGTGCTGCTCTCCTCATGTTAGCTGCATGACATGAGGAGAGTAAAGGAGGGAATGTGCAATCCTGAGCTTCACTTGGGCTCATTCCAGTTCATGCACTTCACACTATACCATGCTTTGGTGGCCTTCACAATCACGTAACTCCAGATGTTAGACTATAATTCCCACAATATCTGAGGGCCTGAGTAGGGGAGGGCTCATGTAGCATTATGTATTAACATGTCCAGTAGTTTCTCTGTGCTATAAATACGCAATGAAAACTGATAAGATAGGTCCATTAACAAAGGCTAGTAGTCTGCTGCTGCTGCAGCAATCATTTTTCAGTTGCTTTCTCCCATGCTTTGATTTCCACCTCTTGCTTATTATCCTGATCTTTCCTAAATTATGATGTTTTCTGCTTGTCTTCTTAATGCCGTGAACTTCATACAGGAACTGCAAAAACATGCAGTCCCCAGAATATGATGTTCGAGGGCCTGCTATTTACCTGGTACATGATAGATGATGGAGGTGGCTCGATGCATGGCTGCTGATCAGGCAGTGGCAGCTCCTCCAGGAGATCCACATTGGACAGAGCATCCTCCAGTGTTACGTGAGTCGTCATGGTTCTGAGCTTTCAGACTCACCACTAAACTCAAAGAAAACAAGGTTATGTTAGAGAACCACAGCCAGGAAACTTAGGGATTCAGAATGAGGATTCAAATTAGACAACAGGCCAACATGCAAATACATATGTCCCATTAAAATCAATGGGAATTAAGCATACTGTAATTATGGATTAGATTACAGCCTGAGGTTATAATACTATGGGACTTGTAAGTCAGCCTCAATGAGGTTTACTGCTCAGTAAATATGCATAGGACAAAGCGGCATGACTGTGTTCACATGACCAAAGAGAAACAGGGTCAAGATAGCCCACAGGTAGCACACAAGTGTTGTAAGAATTGCTGAGATAATTTATGCAGAGCACTTTAAGCACTTAAGAAATGATTATATAAATGGTATAATTATGATTATTTTATTACATGTAAGTACGCAAGGCAACACCACAATCATATGGTGGACAGGTAGATGGAGGTTTTTATCCTAAGAAAAATATAAAGAGGCAGAGATGAAAGGTAAAATGATCATTTGTAGCCTGCAGGCATCTTTGCATCAAAAGACATGACTAAGTTCTGCATGCCATTTGTGCAATGGTAACCTAGGGCTGCTATTATCATGCTGCAGTGCTACTCAAACTGTGGGTGGGGACCCACAGCTGGGTACCAACCAACATGTTCCCAGGTAGACTGCACATTGAGAGGCTTTTTTAAAAAACTTCTTTCTCCAGTCAAATGGCACACCATTACTGTGGTGCAGCCTGTGCCACACTGCCTAAAACTATTACCATATGGAAGCAGTAATGCTTAATATTCTGGGAACCATGTTGTGCTGTACAGTTCTAGACGGCTCAGGTTTGGGACTGGTTGTCAATCCCAATCTTAAACATTTTATTCTAAAAAAAGGCAAGAGAGCCAGTATGGTGTAGTGATTAGAGCAGCCTTTCCCAACCAGTGTGCCTCCAGATGTTGTTGGACCACAACTCCCATCAGCCTCAGCCATGGCTGAGGCTGATGGGAGTTGTGGTCCAACAACATCTGGAGGCACACCGGTTGGGAAAGGCTGGATTTCAGTCGGACTGGGACCTGGGAGACCAGGGTTCACATCCCCGCTGAGTCATGAAGTTCATTGGGTGACCTTGGGGCAGTCACTGTCACTCAGCCTAACCTACCTGGTGAGGATAAAATTGGGAGGGGGAGAACCATGTTTGTATGCCACCTTGAGCTCCTTGGCAGAAAAGTGGGATATCAACATAATAATAAAAAATAAAATAAGGTGACTCTGGAGAGTAAGAAAGAGAAAAAAGCATAGACAGAAGTTATTTAGCCTCCTGGCATGCATTCCCCCCCCCAAAAAATAACCCTAAATCCCCTTGCCATGATACTTATTATAAGCTGTTGTGGGCTTGAGGTAGCCATTTCCCTCTCTTCACCATCCTCCATTCCCTCCTTCCTCCAAATGACACCTTAATATTCTGTGTCTCAACTGTTCTCAGCCATAGACTAAAGATATAGATTTAGAGTATACCCAATTGATGGTAGCTCTAGACCACCCATAACCAACATCGTGCTCTTCAGATGTTCTGAACTACAATTCCCATCATCCCTGACAACTGACCATGATGGCTAGGACTGATAGGAATTGTAGTCCAACAGCATTCATCCCTGCTGGAGACCCTTTTTCCTTCTAGGACAGAACTGAGAACTGCTCTTGGAAAACAATGGAGATTCAGGATTTCAGACTAGCTATGGCTAGATAGAAGCAATGTCACCGTGCAACAAAAGGTAGCACCAAAGACCATCGTTCCTGTCTTTGGCATTCGCTATGAACCCCAAAGTTCCTCTTCCAGACAATAAGATGAATTACTCTACTGTTTTCTATATATTCTCAACATTCCATTACATCTTGATCTTACAGGTCCATGTCAGGATATTTTTTTAAGTGTGCAAACTTTATAGTTTCATGTACCTAGGGAGTATCCTGAGTATGTCAAAACCACTCCCTGATTTTTATTATTATTTATTTATTGCATTTATTGCATTTATTTATTTATTTATTCAATTTATATACCGCCCCATAGCCGAAGCTCTCTGGGCGGTTTACAACCCCACCTTTCTTTTCATCATAGAAACCCAAGGCAGTTTTACATATGGTTCCCAGGCAGTTTCCCATCCAGGCACTGACCAGACCTAGCCCTGATAGCTTCAGCAGGGTGGTGGCCTCATGTGCCTTCAGGGACCAGCCTGGGATTTTTAGCTCGGTTCTGTTTCCAAACTGATAAACACTCAACCTCTATAAGACCACTGTAAGAAAGCGTTCACAGGTAACAGAAAACATTTCCCCTATTTTACAGCTTCTTTTGATAGTTTCTATATATCCACTTAATTTAATTTGACTGTTCATGTGTGTCTTCTGATATTAAATGTCTTTTGTCATTTCTCACATCAGAAAAAAAGAAATAGCAAATAAATGTCTGTGACACTTGCACAACCACATGCAGAGTGGTGGGGAAAGGCAGTGTGCAGTTTCTGTGCAGCAAATAGATTTGCATTTATTGCTTAATAAAACATTCATATGTAAGGGTTGTATTTTCCTTATTCTTTTTATTGAGTTTTATCAGTTAAGTTTGACCATTGCAAATATAACATAGGGATCCAGGTTACTGGAGAATCTTATTATTATTTCTTAATCTATAAAATTGTCGTAAGTCATCCAACCACACTGTGAAACTGTTGGATTCTCTTTATGTTGCCAGGGGGCTTTTTAAGGTGTGATCAAATAAATGTATTGCTTTTTTTGAGGACAAGCCACACATCCTCACACTGAAACCTCCTGAACAGAAAAAAAAGATGTGAAAGGTACCCCCTCATATCAGTACACAACTACATATGAACACCCATTTATCCTTATATATTTGTGGATAAATAGCCCCTAAGTGTTGCATTCATCAAGGCACTGTGAGCCAAAGTGTGTTGTAATCTACGTATGGAAGCAACAGCAGATGGACACAACAATCAGAGGAGTGAATTCTAAAAAGGTCCTTATGATAAGTATGATAAACAGCTGTCACAGCAAAGCAGCTGCCTGCCTAGGCTCCATGGTTGAAGTGATTTATAAGAAAAAAATTCTAAAAGGAAAACATATGGGGCCTACCACCTATTTCATTTTGAAGGACCTGAACTGAAACTTCTTAGGCATTAATAGAACCCAAGAGCTTGAATTTCATTACCCTGGGAGTAACCCCAAAGGTAAAAGGGGTACAAATCCTCTTGAGGAATACACACACTGTAGTAATATTCCCTCAGAGGTGCTGAAGGGAATGACTCTTGTTTATCAAACTACAGTCTTGCATTATATGGGGTTATATCCCACAATTCAATTCTATGAAACATTTATACAACACATCTCAGGGCTAGGTCACACATGCTGACTTGCAAATAAATGCATAAACTCTTTCCACATAAAAGTGTTGGGGGGGTTCTCCAGGAGAGGTGATATGAAAGTCGTATTTCCTGATGTGGAAGCTAATTTTGTGGGGCATGCAAAGAAGTTGGAAAACAAGAACAACCAATTTCTTGTGGTTGCTGATCATCCCATATCACACAATGTTTGCAGTCTTTTGGTCCCTTTGGTTTTGGGGTATAAAAGGGATATATGACTAACTGCAATCCTAATCATGGCTACTCAGAAGTAAGTCATGTTGAATTTAATAGTACCAGGTAACCGTGGTTAGGATTGCAGTCTACATTTATCTTTACAAAACTTGCCACCCTGGGCTCCTTCTGGGAGAAAGGTTATATATATAAATACAAAGTATCTTCATTGCTAATTACAATCCCTACAGCAGATTTCACTCTGTGCTTGTGCTACACACAGCTCTCTATGCATGTGCTCATGAAACGAAGGAGACTCGTGTATGTGTGTGTGTGTGCGTGTGTGTGTTTAACAACTGCATGGCACTGAGAGGTTCAGCCGGCATGGCTGCTCCTGTCACTGCTGGTTGCTTTGAGATACTGTTTCCTGGGAGCAGAAGCTACTATCTAAAAATGCTATTTAAATACAGAAACCTAGTGCAGGACTGCAGTTGGCAACTCTTGCCTACAGCATTATTCAAGATTGTTATCACTCATCTTAAAAAATGTTTAGCTATAGCATAGGAGAGGGAAAGGCTGCAATTCCCCCTCTAAAACAGCACAATAGTTCTCTATTCCTGAATGTCATTATCATAAACAGAGAAAAATATATTTAAAATATGTAAATAAGAATAGTGAAACAAAATATATACATACTCTACATAATCAGGACTGCCAAAAAAATTCTGACATGGTCCCTCTACTTTTAAAATCTGGCATACAGAAATTTAACAGATGAAGCATTCTCTATCACTTAATTTCCACACCAGGAAAAGTTACCCCTGTTAATTTTCTACCCCTCACACAGCTGTTCAAGGCACAGTAGCCCAGAGAGGAAAAGATTGGCAACCCTTTTTACAGTGGTGTCTCCTGATTACATCAAAACACTTACACACTAATCTCTTGTCTTTCCTTTTTAATGCATGATTTTTAAAGAGCAATTTTTGTGACTATAATGGCATAATTATTAAGCTTCCCCATATCAGCTACTTAATGCCATCATCATCATCTCTACAACCACGGAAACCAAAGAGTTCCTTCTTTTTCAGTGATACTGCAATGGGGTCATTGGGTCAGTGATCATCAAAAGGTCAGCATGGGGTATTACACAACTGAAGCCATCTGTGCTTCATGGGTTTATATGGAGCAGAGCTGACAAGCAAATGCTCAAAAGATAACAAAACAGGATGGGGGGATGTAAACTCTGCTCTTTGTGGTTCATATTCAGGTGCAACACTTCCTGCATCGTCATGCTGGATAGGCAGCCGTTGCAACACCAAGCTTTCAACATACTAGAAGTGGATTGTATCAGTGAGCTTGAAAGATGAGACTTTTTTATATATATACAAGGAGACTTTTTACCTTTCAGACGGGACACAGTCTGCTTCAAATTACATGATGAAGCACAGAAAACACTGTCTCCAAACAATCTGGAAAAAAAAAAATCTTTCTTTCTTACAAATGATTTTCCATGCAGTGCTTTCCATTCTTCACTGTATATAAGTATTTCCAGACATCACAAAACTAGCCTAAACCAGCAATTCCCTAGGCAAAATAAGTGCTAGGCTAGGATGACTTTGTGCTGTCTGAAACCACTTGCCCTCTGATCAGCATGGAGAACCTCTCAACGGGTCTGGGGCAACTGCTTTTATAAATGTACAATCACCATTCTCTGGAGATCAAAATAGCTCTTCCGTGTTTAAAAAGGAACATGTGCTTCAGACATTGACCTAGGACAGCTCCATCTTCAACAAGGGAGTAACTTGAGCTGACTTTGTGACATCTGAATGAGGCCCTTCTAAAATGGTATTGTCCAGAGCTCTGTGGTTCCTGTAATTCCGTGGTCACCATGCCATGCAAATGCTGAATACAGTACCAAAGTACAATTCAATATCTTGACAACCATGCTTCTAGCTCTTATGGCTACAAAAGGGAGCAGGAGAACTTTGTCAGTGTACAAATATCTGTGGAATTTCAAAAAACAAAGTAGGGACTGAGCAGGACATTCAAAGATTCAAACTACTAGAAGACATATTGATTGGCCAGATAAACCATACAAAATAGCAACATGAGTCAATTTTGCACAATTTATCCACTTAACAGGGGAGGAGGTTTCAGACCCTTGGCCTCTCAATTGTGGTGTGCCACAGGGTTCTATCCTCTCTCCCATGCTATTTAACATTTATATGAAGCCGCTGGGGACAATCATTAGGAGATTTGGGCTGCAGTGTCACCAATATGCGGATGACACTCAGCTCTATCTCTCGTTTAAATCTTCACCAGAGTTGGCTGTGGAGACCTTGTCCAAGTGCCTGGAATCCGTGAGTGGATGGATGGGAAGGAACAAGCTGAAACTGAACCCCGATAAGACCGAGGTGCTGCTTGTGGGGGACAAAAGAAGGTTGGGAGATGTTGACTTGAAGTTCAATGGGGTGACTTTACCCCTGAAGGACCAGGTCCGCAGCCTTGGGGTTGTACTTGATTCCAGGCTGTCCATGGAAGCTCAGGTTTCGGCAGTGAGCTGGGCAGCCTGGTATCAACTACACCTCATACGAAGGCTGCAACCCTACCTTCCTGTTCATCAGCTCCCACTGGTAGTACATGCCCTGGTCACCTCTCGTTTGGATTACTGTAATGTGCTCTACGTGGGGTTACCCTTGAAAATGGTCCGGAAACTACAACTTATACAAAATGCGGCGGCTCGACTACTTATGAACAGTCGCCGCCGGGATCACATCACACCAGTGTTGTTCGATCTACACTGGCTTCCAGTTGTTTTCCGGGCCCAATTCAAGGTGTTGGTATTGACCTTTAAATCCCTATACGGTATCGGCCCAGTTTATCTTACGGAGCGCCTTCAATGCCACCAATTATGCCGCCCGACAAGATCGGCCACACAGGGCCTTCTCTCAATCCTGCCAACAAAAACAGCTAGATTGGCGGGTACTAGAGAGAGGGCATTCTCAGTGGCGGCCCCCACCCTCTGGAACTCCCTCCCACAAGATCTCCGGCACACCTCTTCCCTAAATACGTAAATTCGTAAAGCTTTAAAGACCTGGCTCTTTCAACAGGCCTTTGGGATTTCCGGGGAGGATTAATTACTGAGATTGAAATGCCTCCTACCCTGTTTTAATGTTATTGTCTGCTGCTGTATTGTTTTTATACTGTTTTTATATTGTACCATTGTATTTTATCATATTGTGTTTTAACTGCCTTGTACGTTGCCTAGAGTGGCCATTGGCCAGATAGGCGACACAGAAATTAAATTTATTATTATTATTATTACTACAACATCAGTCTTATGCAATCCAGACTGCAAGTGCCACAAAAGAGAGATTGAGTACGTCAGCAAAATGCTGCCTGCACAGCATCTAGATTCAGATAACTCAAGCAAGTGAGTCAAGACACACACACAGCAACTGCCACACACACACACACACACACACACACACACACACACACAAACCGCTCTCACTCCCTCTCTAAAAGCTGCAATTCTGACCTAGGGAACAGCTGTCCTCAACCTGAGCAGCTGTCATGAGCATCAGCAGCACAAATCTACCCTCTTCTATGTCAAAGGAAACGTTATTGGGACACCACCAGCATCCCACCCCTTGCAGCAACTGTCCTTGTTATCAGAGAAGAGGAATGGGGAACCTGGTGCCTTCTAGATGGTGTTGAACTCTTTTAACTCCCATCAACTCCACCCACTGTGAGCAAAGAGCTGTAGTCCGAGGGCCACAGTTTCTCCATTCCTGCCATTTTAAAAAAAGAAGAAGCGTGGGAGTAGTAGAACAAGATCCTAAATAAGGTGGAGAGGAACCAAGCCTCACCTCCAACAGTCACAACGATGACACTAAAACAGAGATCACAAGATACATCTGGTACTTCCCCCCTTTTGAGGGCACATATGTCAGCCTCATCTGTCACAAGCAGACAGAAATTATTTATTTTTAAGCTTACATCCCACCTTTCATCCGAAGACAACAATTAATACATGAAACAATAAACATTACTAACAATAAAATAAAAAACAAAAACTAGTAATATAAAAACAACCTGTCAGTTCCTGGGATTTAAGGGCATTCCTCTACATAAGAAAAGCCTGATGGAAAGGCAGGTCTTCATATGGCCCCTAAAGCTGAACAATACTGATATCAGCTGAACTTAGAGTCATAGAAGCATAGAGTTGGAAGGGGCCTATAAGGCCATCCAGTCCAACCCCCTGCTCAATGCAGGAATCCAAATTGAAACATACCCAACAGGTGGCTGTCCAGCTACCTTCAGAAGGTCTCCAGTGTTGGAGAGCCCACCACGTCCCTAGGTAATTGGTTTCATTGTTGTACCGCTATAACAGTCAGGAAGTTTTTCCTGAGGTTCAGCCGAAATCTGGCTTCTTACAACTTGAGCCCATTATTCTGTGTCCTGCATTCTGGGACGATCAAGAAGAGATCCTGGCCCTCCTCTGTGCAACAACCTTTCAAGTACTTGAAGAGAGCCCACCACCTCTCTAGGTAATTGGTTCCATTGTTGTACAGCTCTCACAGTTAGGAAGTTTTTCCTGATGTTCAGTTGAACTTCTAGGGAAAGGTGTTCCACAACTGGGATGCTATAACTGAGAAGGCCCTTGGTGGGCCATAGAAGCAGCGACTTCCCTCAAGGCTGGAACTACCAGCAGGGCATCTCTAGCAGACCTCGTCATGGGCAGGCTGACATGGGGGGACTACAACTGGGAGGGGGGGCGCTCCTGCTAAATGTCATACTATTCTCGTGCTGAGACGTGGAAGGTTACACAGGGAAAGTTCAATAAAGGTTTTCTGTTATCCTCCCAGTTCCAGTGCAGCCAGACCCACCCAGGCAGCTGATTGGTTCGACCAGGTTCCCAAGTCTAGTTTCTTGGTGAGATCTGGGTCTTTGCCTGGGCAGCAGCCAAATTCTGGCCTTCTCTGCTTAGCTATCTAGCTGCTTCTCTTTCTCACCTATTCCTAATACTCTGCCAGCCAGCCTGCCTTGCCAGTCCTGCCAAGGCCTCCTGCAAATTCTTTCATGGTTGCTCTTTCCAAGCTCCAGTCCCATTCCGTTGGGACTGGCACTTCTGGTATCCTGCATTCCGACCTGCCATAGGCCAGAGGTAGGAAGAACGGCTACATAACTTCACATTGCGCAAATGTAATCTTCCTCCTCATGAGCTCAATAATATATTAAATGTAAATGTATTGCCTTCAAGTCGATTCTGACTTATGGCAACCTTATGAATAGGGTTTTCATGAGGCTGAGAGACAGTGACTGGCCCAAGGTCACCCAGTGAGCTTCTTGGCTATGTGAGGATTTGAACCCAGGTCTACTAGGTTGTATTCCAACACCTTAACCACTACACCACACTGGTACTCCAATAATATATTAGAGGAAGTGAATTACACACACACACACTTGTAACCTTGGCAGCAGCAGAAGGAGATGTCGATCCCCAGTTATATACTCAGTAAAAGTCAATACAAATTCTTTTTTAGAACTCTGACTTTGCCAGCCATCTTGAACACAATATGGAAACATTTATTTTCTTTTGATTTATTTTGCAGATGTATTAACTGTTTCACAGCTAGAAGCTATTGAAGCAGCAGACAATAAAATGAGGTAAAATACAAAAGATGCAAACTCTAAAAACAACAAAACCATTTCTAAAAACTCTAAAAACCATTTCTACAGATGTACAATTAATATTCCAAAAATTAACTGGGTTACACCTCAAGGAAAACTTTCATAAACAAAAATGCCTGAACACTTATCGGTCTGGCCTCCATACAGGCCTGGCTCCTTTTGTAACACTAAGATGCTAGGTGCCTCTCATTCCAGCTGGTAACTCATTCCAGAGGGCTGGAGCTGTAACACTAAAAGCCTAGTTTCTAGCACAAACCAAGCACACCTCTGGGACATGCAGTATTTTCAGAAGCATCCCTTCTGAAGAGCGCAGTTGGGGGGCAGGGATATATAGGGCGAGGGACTCCTTTATGTAACCTTGTCCCAAGTTGCCATGGTACACAATCAAGAAGGAAGAAAAGGAATCATGGGTTTTAATTCACACAATCATAGCAAAACTCTATGCATATTTACTCAAAAGTAAGTCCAACTATGTTCAGTTTGGATTAGTCCCAGTTAGCTATACACAAGATTGCAGCCAATATGTTTAAAATGAGGGTTTTACCACGTCTTCTAAACTGTTTTTCTTTGCTCATGAAAAGTAACACAACCTTCAGAATCGATGCAATTATTTCACTTTCTCAGTCAACAAACCTTTAAATTAAACTTTTCTGTTTGTGCTTTCCCATTTTGGGATTAAGTAGTTTGTGTAAGTAATGTCTATTTTGTTGAAAGAAAATACAACAAAATGAAATTGAACGTCACACATGCTATGGAATTTATGGGGAATAGCTGCAGCACTGGGGGACTGGAGAAGACCTGCCCTGGGAGTGAGCACCTGAGCATTTGGGTGCTTGCTTGCTTGCTCACTCCTCTGGCTTGTTGTCTCTTGAGACAGCTGAAGTCCCTGGTAAGTGCTGCAAGGACTGGGATCCCCTGTCTGACCCTGACTCCAAGGAGAAGCTGCAGTCAATCTTGCAGCCTCTTGCATCAGTTCCTGGCTGAATCAGGGGGCATAAAAGCCCAGCTGTCCTTGGGCGGCGGGTCTGCCACTGGCAGGGGTGCCAGCAAAGGGGCAACTCCAGGGGGGTTGGCCTTTGGGAAATTCTGAGGGCAAGGTTGCTACCCCCTGCTATTTTTAAAAAAAACAATCTAGAGGAGATTGGTAGTGGGGAGGGCATATGGCACATGTTTAGTTCCTGCACAGGGCGAGAACCTGTGCAGTGAATTGAATGATAGGAGAAAGTCACCAGATGCCTTCAGAGTGAGAGTTTGCAACTGGCAGAAGGCTGGCCTTTCCTGGGTGTGAGACAGGAGATGAGCAAATGTGCCCTGTGTGAAAGTTACTGAGTGGATCTGACTGTTCCCAATTCTCTCAGAGGCCTATTAGGATAACTGGTTCAGGTAGGTTTTGTTGGTGGGTGTGATGCGTCCTTCCCTGGCTCTCCCTGTCAGGTTCCTACCTGCTCGTGGTTACTGCCTGTCTCTAGGCACCACCAGGGACTCCACCAGTCCGGACCGCTCTCTCTTATGATTTCTCTCCCCGCTCTAGCACAGATCTCAACAGATCCCCCTGCTAGGCAACCACCAGTAACGTCCCAATACTAGTATTCCCAGAGACTCTGAATACTGGTATTGTTATTCTCTTCACCGCTGCCACCATTTGTTACAGTTCCCCTTCAGCCTTGGTCATTACCTTACCCTCCCTTCTGGTCTGTGAAACCCCAGCCAAGGATCAGGCCTTTGGTAAACCAAATTAAGTATTTATTAAATAACACAGAGAACAAGATTAACAAGATTTCTTCTTAAGGCACATAAGCATATGGTTTTACTCAATACTAATCCGAACTCCACCTCCCTCCTGGCAAACAACTCTCTAAACCCCATCAAGCAATCCACTCTTTCTCTTCTCCCCCCAGATTCCACAATTCACTACCTCACATTCACCCAGATTTACCTGTCATCCTTTCATTTATACTGTCAGCCATTATTAAACATTCAGCCAATCATCAAGCATTCTATTGCCCATTCACTCCCCCTCCTCTTTCACTACTTACCATGTATACTCTAAACAACCAGCACTTACCATATATACACTAATATATAGGGACATCACAGTGGGCTCTTGTTGTGCTCCTATTAGGTGTTTAAGAGGAGTCTTAGTAAGAAGAAAGGTGATGCCACACCAGTTTCAGTGATCATGGGTAGAGGGAGGTATGGCCATGGTGAGGTAGTGAACTACCATAGAAGACGAGGGCAAGGCTATCTATGCCTTGTTCCTTATTCCCATTCCTCTCATGGACAGGTTCCTCGTTGCTCATCTGCTGTGTCCGCTGGCCTGTGTGCACTGTTGTTTAACGCCAGATTGGTACACAATAAGACCACACTCATCCATGATATGATCATGGATGAAGGTGCCGATTCGGTGTGCATTACTGAGACCTGGGTGGTGAACTGGGAGGAATTGATCTAACCCAGCCTTGCCCACCTGGATACTTGGTGCAACACCAGCACAGGCTGCAGGGACAGGGGGAAGGAGTTGCTGTGGTCCACAGAGCTTCCATCTCTGTCAGCAGGAAACCACTCTGTCTTGGAGCTGGCTGTGAGGGCCTGCGCCTGGTGTCGGGCCAAGGAGACAGTAAACTAGAGTTGCTGTTGGTGTACCGTCCACCCTACTGCCCAGGAGTTTCTCTGACCAAGCTGGCAGAGGCCATCTCGGCCAGGGCTGTGGAGTTGGCATGTCAAACCTTCGACTCCTCTATTTTTCTACTGTCCGACTCTGACTCCTTCATAAATGGCAAATATATATTAATTTTTCTACTGTCTGACTCCGACTGACTCCTTCATAAATGGCAAATGTATATTAATGTACTAATATTAATAAATTAATATTAATTTTATTAATATTGAAGTCGGAGTCAGTACATTTCTATCAACTCCGACTCCAACTCCATCCAAAATTGCTTCCGACTCCACGACTCTGACTCCACAGCCCTGGTCTCGGCTATGGTATTGGAGGAGCCCAGAATGATAGTCCTGGGTGATTTCACTGAGGCTGCCTCTAGTGTTCTGGCTCAGGACTTCATGGCCTCCATGACAACCATGGGGCTGTCTCAAGTTGTCACTGGACAGATGCATAGGGCAGGGCACAACCTTGACTTGGGTTTTACTCCAGATGGAGGAAGGGGTGGTCTGGAGATGGGGGTGATGGATGTCACCCCATTATCATGGTCAGACCACTTCCTGGTGAAGTCTAGACTTACAGCTCTAATCCTTCCCTGCAGGGGTGGTGGACAGAATAAGATGGTCCACCCCAGGAGACTAATGGAATCTACTGGATTCCTGAATGCCCTGGGGCAGTTCCCAGTTGATACAGCTGGTGACCCTGCTGAAGGCCTTGTCAAGCTGTGAACAGCGAGCTGCATTGGGCTCTTGACAGTTGCCCCTGAGGGCCCTCTTCAGCATTGTGGAGCCCAGTTTGCACCTTGGTATACCAGGGAGCTAACAGCAATGAAACAAGCTGGACTACGGCTACAGTGCAAATGGCGAAAGATGTGCTGTGAAGCTGATTGGGCATGAGTAAAACATCATAACCGTGCCTACTGTGTGGTGGTGAGGATGGCGAAGAAAGCCCACTTCTATGCCATCATTGCATCCTCAAGTAGCCATCCAGTGAGGCTTTTCCGTATTGTCAGGGGTTTGTTGACATCAACTCCAGGAAATGAATTTTTAGACCTTTTGGAGGCCCACTGTGAATTGTTTGCAAGGCACTTTGAGGGTAAAGTTGCTCGCCTCCATAGCCATCTTGATGCCCCATCTACATCTACTGTAGTCCCCAAAGTGGTGTCCAGTGCAAAGTCTGCTGCAACTTCTTGGGATCGGTTTCAGTTGATGCGGCCTGATGGCATGGACAAGGTGCTTGCGACAATGCGGCCAGCAATGTGTCCTCTCAACCCTTGCCCTTCTTGGCTTATTAAAGCTTGCCGAGGGGGTTTTACCGAATGGATCCAGGATGTGGTCAACGCATCGTTGCAGGAGGGAATTGTTCCAGCCACCCAGAAAGAGGCAGTGTTCCAACAGCTCCTGAAAAAGCCCACCCTGGACCCACTGGTTTGTGACAACAACCGCCCAGTCACAAATACCCCCTTTTTATGGAAGGTGATCAAGAGGGCTGTGGCGCAGCAATTGCAATTATTCTTGAATGAACCAGATTATCTTGACCCATTCCAGTATGGGTCCAGGTTGGGTTATGGGACTGAATCAGCCTTGCTCGCCCTGATAGATGACCTTTATCAGGAGGACAGGGGGAGTGTGACCCTGTTATTTTTACTTGATCTCTTGGTGGCTTTTGATACTATTGACCATGGTGAGATGGGTATCAGAGGCACTGTTTTACAGTGGTTCTGATCCTATCTCCAGGCTCGTTTTCAGATAATAGCATTGGGTGATATTTTTTGGCCCCCTGGCAGTTGTGCTGTGGGGTGCCGCAGGGTACCATCTTGTCCCCCATGCTGTTTAACATCTAAGTTCTTGGGAGCGGTCATCAGGAGATTTGGAGCAAGGTGTCAGCAGTATGCTGACAATACACAGCTCTATTTCTCTGTAACTTCTGAATCGGAGAGGTCATACAAGCCCTGGACTATTGACTGGACATGGTGATGGGCTGGATGAGGGCCAATAAACTGAATCCTAGCAAGATGGAGGCTTTGTGGGTTGGTGGTTCCTGAGTTCGGATAATTGGTCAGTTTTCTGCTTTGGATGGGGTCATACTTCCTCTGAAAGAGCAGTCTGGGGGTGCTCCTGGATCCATTTTGGCCGCTAGAAGTCCAGGTGACCTCAGTGGCTAGGAGTGCCTTTTACCAGCTTCGGCTGGTAAGACAGCTGCAGCCGTGTCTGGACTGGGATAGCCTGACCACTGTTATCCATGCACTGGTAACCTCCAGGCTGGATTCCTCTATATGGGGATGCCCTGGTCAGAAAGCTGCAGCTGGTGCAAAATGCAGCAGCGAGACTGCTCACTGGGGCAGAGTATCACGAACATATCACTCCGTTGCTGAACAAATTGCACTAGCTCCCTATTAGCTATTGGGCCAAGTTCAAGGTGCTGGTTTTGGTGTACAAAGCCCTATACAGCTTGACACTAGGATAAATGAAAGACTGTCTTACCCCTACTGAAAACCTTCCTCCTTCAACAAGCCTTTTAAGCAGTGACTTTATCCCAGTCTGTATCTGTGTAGGAATTGCTTTTTAATACGTTTTTAATGTTTTTTAAAAAAAAGATGTTTTTAAAGATGTTTTGTTTTAGTATGTTTTTAAGGATGTTTTAATATTTTTAAATCTGTTTTTATGATGTTTTAGAGTGTTTTTAGTGCTTTTGTTTGCCACCCTGGGCTCCTACCAGGAAGAAGAGCGGGATATAAATCTAATAATAATAAATAATAAATAAAATAATTTTTAAAAGATACATGTAATTAAGCAGACCTAGAGCAAAATAAGTTTAATTAAACAGTTGTATCCAACACTTGAAGTAGACCCACTGAAATTAATAGACATGACTAAGTTATGTCCATTAATTTCAGTGGGTCTGCTTTGACTACTACTTAACTGAATACAACTGAAAACTTCCAGTTGAATTCTCAGAATGTGTGCATTTGGAATAAAGTACATATTAAATATTCCAAATTGATACATAAATTGCAGAAATATTTCATATTGCTGAATGAGTTGTGTCAGCTGTCCTATCTATCATATATCTTTAGCCCAAACATGCATTTGGGGATCAGTTAAAGAACTGCATGAGCAGAATGACTTCTGCTTGCACAATGGGACTCCCACTTTCCCCCTTGCCATCCCCAAATCTGCTCCAGATAGTTGGGGAGAACTCCTAGAACAGATTTCAGGGTACGCAGCAGGAGGGGAGAATGTTCTGTTTGCAAGTAGAAACCATTGTACAGTTGGAATGTCTACCTTAGCAGGTATTGAATACGTTTTAATTTAATGCCATATATTTCTATGATGGTAGTGTTCCTGCTGTGACCCATCATAGGTCAGGCCACAACCCAACAGTGGGTCCTGACCCATTAGTTGAAGATCAGCGATATAAAGGGAACCAGCAGGAATATTTGCATATAAGCTAAACTGCAATCAAGGCACACATATACTGATCTACAATAAGCCAAAAGTTACTTTCACTTCAACATTTTTAGTATCACTTCTTAGCTCATCCTCTCAGCTCTATGAGTTAACATATGTCATTTGTTCCCACCTTATCTCACATATGCTGCCATTTTAGAATTTATTTTATGGGATATTGTTTTCAAAACCACTTCACAGCAAGAATTATTATTAGGAAATCCAAGAGGTGTTTTAGAAATACCTCTTGTTTTGATTGATGAGTTATATATTGATTATGAGCCTGGATGCTGCAACATGGAAACTATACAATTAAAGCACTTCCTATAAGCACACCTTACTTCCTATGAAAATAAAATCTTGCTTAATAACAATAGGCTAAGGTAGTTAAACATTTGCTAAATTATTTGAAAATATCCCCTTTCGTAGTTGTCTACATAAAACCTTTTAAAACACATAATCAGCAACATCAGATAATAATCTTAGAATCACCAGCATAAAACAATAACTTAGCCATAACCCTGTCAGATATCCTCATTCATATCCCCCAACACACACACATCAAAAACCTTTGAGAAGAGAGTTTTTTAAATTTTGGAGCCATCACTGAGAAGATCCTATTATGCATGCTTGTCAGTTTAATTGCCTTTACTGGCAGGCACTGAAGTAATGCCTCTGAGCTAGATCTTAAGGTATGTGCAAGACTATATGGGTGCAAGTGGTCCTTTAAGTAACTTGGTTCCAATCCATTCAAGGCTATAAAGGTAATAACCAGCACTTTGAAGCGGGCTCAGAAAATACTGTAACCCAATCAGTATAACCTGTTCTGAGAGCCCCTCCCTGCCCCTGCCAATAACCAGATGGTCATGTTCTATACCACCTGAAGTTTCCAATCCATCTCCAAAGGCTGCCTTATGTGAAGCACGTTGCAGTAGTCCATGTACTGCTAACTATAGGAGTCTGGGGGTTCCACGGTCTGTTTCCTCAAGTCCAAGCCCAGGAGACCCCTTACCACACTAATGGTGTGTGACTAATGTCTATTGGACGACAATGAGCTGATGCAATGGTGATGTAGAAACAGTGCTTGGAAAGTTAGTTTTAAAAAGGAATTAGTTCCAGTTCAAAAAGGAATTAATTCCAGTTCAGGTTCACCCCTCCAAAAGGAACTAATTCTGTTCTATTTCAATTCACACTGCATTCATGTGATCCTCTCCACTTTTTTTCTTCAGCCTTCAAAATTTTACCGTATCCTTGCCTCCCACCACCATAACACCCTCGGTTGCCCTGTACTACATGTGCGGTGGTGTTTCCCATCTTTTTCTTCCCAGACACAAAAGAAAAGGAGAAAAATAACTAAACCCTTGCCTTTGCCACACCCCCAAAGGGGCAACCCCTTTTTTCTCATAGTGAAAAGATTAGAATATACATATCAAATACAAGAATGCTGAAATGATTCCATTTGGATGTAACACTGAGCTATGATTTAGCTTGGACCTGTACATCACCCCCCCCTTTCTCTCCTGGTGTCGCCACAAGTATAGACATTTTCCCTTCTAATGTCAACTAATCACAGTTACTCGCTGTGTCGGAACCCAGTCAAACTGATTAGTACTAACTATGATTTAGGAAAACAAACCAACTTCAAACCATGGTTTATGCTCCTGCCTTACTTCCCATTTAAACCATAGAAAACATTAACCACAGTTCTGGGTTCAGACATAACAATAAACCATAGTCAACAGAAAATGGAAGTGAAAGTTTCCTCTTCACAGCCATGCCGGAGAAGGGAGGCTCATGCACGTAAAGCTAAACCTTATATTAACATTGCATCTGAACTAGATCAATGCTGTCACCTTCCACTGCTGCTTCTCCTGAACTGCATTTTATATTATAAGTTCCTCATGTCAGAGACCTCTCCTTCTGTCCTCAGTAAAGAACCATGGGCATTGATGGTGATAGATACATTAATTAAAATAACAATGCAAGGGTTCATAGTTTGGCACAATAAGCCTCCTAGTGGTGGAATCAAATAAACCTACTGCAGGGCTGCACTTACCATACCCTTCTTTCCCTTAACTGTTGTGGGAGCATAGCGATGATCTCCTCACCATTACCTCACTACACAATCAGAGCCACTATGCAGCAAATCAATTCTGTCTGAATTCACCCAAACTCAAGAAACAAGAGTTGAGGCTTTCCAAATGAAGCTAACACAGGGCATCAAAGAGCTCCACTTGCATACTCAAATCTTTCTGCATGCATATTGTGGTGTATCCAATTTCCTATTTTGGCTCCAGTTTCCAAGATATCACTGAATGCCACTGTAGAGGATCTCCCAGCTTTCAGGAGTTAGCTTTTACCTCTTGTTCCAACATTAACAATGTAATCCCAAGCATATCTACTCAGAAGTAACACCCATCAAAAAGTGCAGATGTTATTGGACTCAAAGTCCCATCAGCACCAGCCAGAATGGCCAATGGTCAGGGGTGATGGGAGCTGTAGTTCAGAGACATCTGGAGAGCCAAAGGTTAGCCACCCCTGGTAGAATGCCAGCTTAAGTTGATTTTTTTGTTCCTCTCCTAAAATTAGATCACAGTTTCTACTTTTCATTGATTATCATATTTTGTATTTTTATTGTATGTTTTTAATGTCTTTAAGCTGTCTTTGGGGAGCTGAAGGGTGAGGGAGGAATAATAAAGTAAAATAAGCTAAAAAGTTCAGAGAAAAAGAGGGCTAGAGGATGAGAGGAATTGCAGAAAAACAAAACAGAACTGCAAGGGGGGGAAAGGCTACCCCAAAGATACACACAAATGCACCTACTGATAATACAGGGAGACTTCTGTCACACTACTTTGGAGGAATGTAGCTGGCTGGTTGGTAGGGAAGGGCTATTTCCCTGGTCACGTCTGTGAAGAGGTGTATCTTTGAGAACTGCTCAATTGGGTGAAGCTTGATTTAAAAATAGTTCAATCCAGCTAATTTCTTACCAATCAAAAATCCTCTACACATTAAGGTTCTCCCTGTAGTAAGACAGACCAGGAATAACACCTGAGTATTGCCTGCCTTTCAATTTTCTCCTGTCAACAGGTCAGTTCAACCTCATTACTTAAGATGCTTGTGATGTGAGATCCTACAGCTCCAGCCACCACAATGACAGCAAAAGATGGCTCAGGGACCCCTTCTGAATCACCAGATTCATCCTTTTCATCTGCAAACTTCAAATTCTGGTTTGTTTGTTTATTTAGTTATATTTAACTCCCACTGGGCACATACGAAAAAGAGTCCAGAGAATCTCCACCAGAGCTCATCCACTTCTATTTGTCCTCTCATTTTTTTCACAGAGCTCAGCTGTGACTTATGCAGCAATTCTCAGCAAAAGCAATTAATCTTCTGTCATTTGGGACCTTCTTGGCACTAGAAACTAGCTAATTCATTTCCAACCCACTCACACCTTACAGGTTCAAAAGTTTGACTCAGACAAATGCTGCAATATAATGTTGTTTAAATGTATTCTTAAGGATGGAATATAGTTATTCCATAGTGTGTGAAGGACAAAGAAAGAACTAAAATTCAGACTTTATTTATTTTTGCTCAATCCAAAATATATTTTGAGTGGTTTCCAATATTTCCAATTCCACAACGTTCACGTCCATATTTCTCATGGGCTCTTTTCCCCCCAGTATGATTTACGGGGGGGGGGGATTATTTATTTGTGCCTTCACCTCTACCACTTACTCATTTTTTCCCAGCTTTGACAATATGCATGCTTGCTTTGAATCCAAATAATTTCCCTTCGAGCATTTTCCATTCACCTCCCACACCCAGATCTATTTCTGCCTATATACTGCACCTTCATTTTCCAGCTAAACAGACAGCAATAAACAAAACCCCCACAACTATCTAATGACTAAATTACTGGTCAACTGTACAGGGAATGACACACTACGATTTGATCCTCAAAGCCACTACTTAATTAAACCCAATTTGCTTGCTAAGAAATATCGAATAAGCATTTTATTTTGCAGAGAATCCTGGTGATCATCACATTTTTCATTCAAAACAAATCAATCACATGGAGGCTGTTTGTTACACTATAATAAACAAGCGAGGCCTTGAAATATCGCAGGTAGCTCTAAGCATTCTGGGATATCTCTTGTAAAATTCTTCCTTTGGAGCCAAGCTGGGCCCAGCTCCTTTTGGGAAGAGAATGGCAGCACCTGCAACCGCTTGCTGCCTTGCCTCCCCATGCCTGCATCTTTCTTTTGAGTTGGTTGTGTCAAAATTCACCTAAGCAAGCGACTCCTAAGCAAAAGAAGAAGAAAAATTAAAAGCCCAGGGTCTTGGTAGAAGCCTGTTGCAGATCAGTTTGAATCATGGCAGAGCTTTGCAGTATCATGCTGATCCGCCCTTCAGCAAAGCTGTCACATTCAGCCCCCAGCGGACAGCTTGCGCCCAGGAAGGGAAGCCTTCTGTATAGCACTGCCTAAAGAAAGGCCGGGGAAGGAATTGGCAATCCCACCCCATATATACGGTCTGCCTAGTAAACGTCGCAAGACGTCACCCTAAGAGTCGGAAACGACTCGCACTATAAGTGCGGGGACACCTTTACCTTTTATCCTCCTCATCAAACAGCAACCGGCGCGATCCGCCGAAGCCAGCAGGAGACGGATGAAGGCAGGCAGGTGGGGGGTTCCCAGTTTTTCACCAAGAGGAAAAGGACCCCGCACCTGAGACCTTTGCCCTTCCGTTTAAGCCCTCCCCCATCCCTCCGTCTCTCCTTAGACACCTCCCGAGCCCTTCGTCGAGCCGATGAAACCGCCCGCCAAGAGGCATCTCTCCCCACTCCCGCCCGCCGGCCCCTAAGCCGCAATCAGGGCCCCTCCGCCTCGTGTTCCATGGTGGCTCCCCAATCACGAGGCGAGCGTGAAATGCCATAATTCCCAGGATCTCTGGATGAGAAAATCGAGGAATCCTCCGATCATCTTACCTGGCAGCGGCAGCGAAGATGCTGCTGGCCTCTGCGGCTGGGCTCAGCGCGGGATGCAGCAGCAAGCAAAGCAACGAAGGAGGCAGAGATGCTGAGGCGCCGCTGCTGCCACCACTCGGCGATCTCCTCCTCCTGCCGCCGTCGCTGCTGGTGCTGCTGCTGCCGCCTGGATCTATTTGTGTCACACACAGACACACATAGGCACACGGCTCTTTCTCACACACACGCGCACGCGCGCACACACACATAGAGCAGGAAATGGCTACAGCTTATGTACTTCCTGAGCTTTTGTGCTGAACTCACCGCCACCCCCGCCCTCCAGCGCGAGAAAACCTACTCCTTCCTCGCCCCCCGCTGTATTCTCCGCCCCCTCGTAACATGCACCAACTGCCCCCCCAATCAGGAAACTGCACCTGTTAAGAATAAGGACTGGTTTTGACGCGGCTCCATGGAAAAACAGATCAATACTATGGGATTTCTGAGGAAGGAAATTGCACAAACTTTTGTACCTTTCACGTTGGAAGATATGTTGACTTTTCCCTTAAAATGGGTTAATGTTTATTTTTCCCTCCTGGACAGAGATAGCCATGACTATCCATGCAGGGTTACCCTCCAGATTAGACTTTATGTAGGGTTGCCTTTGAAGATAACTTGGAAACAACAATTAGTCCAAAATACAGCCACTAGAGTACAAGGTTGCTGACTGGGACTAGCCAACAGGAACATATCTGGACAGTTCTAAAACAGCTTAATTGGTTTCCACTCTCTTCCCAAACTTAGCTTCGGTGTTTAACTACAGCGCCCTGTGTGGCTCGAGACCAGGCACCTAAACGATTGCCTTTGCACATATGAACATGCCTGTCCTTCTCTGGGCATCTTGCCTTTGGAAGCCAGTTGAATAACTTCTGAAGATCAGGCCTTTCCGGTGTAGCTTTCCAGTTTTTGCAATGCCTACTTAGAAATTAAAAATGGCATGGTTCTGAAACACTTTACAGGCTTTACAGAAAGGTGGGAATGGGGACAGGAACTGACAGTAGTGGAAGTGGACATAGGTTGCTGAGGTAGTTCTGATGATGTTAGGATGATTCGGGACAGGCCATGCTAAGGAAGTGGGTCTGAACTAAGAGACTTTAAATGGATGGGCACGGGACAAAGAGGGGAGCATAATACCATACAGTAGAGCTCCACATCAGCTGCCTCTTATCCAGCATCATTGCAAGCCTTTGTTTTTGTTGCACAGCTGGCTGACTAAGCATCTAGGATTGTTCAACAACCACAAAATATTTTCCATCAGCATGCACACCTCAGTCCTACGCTGTTGCGGGTAGCATTCTAGAACTATGATAATCACTGGCTAAATTTTTCTGTTTTGTGAGATAACTAGTTATAAATATTTGGGTATGGAGGTCACTTATTTGCAGTAGAGTGGAATGTCCTGTCAACACATTGTCTTTGAACTTTACAGTTCTGTGGATATAGCAAAATATTCATACTGCCACTATTTTGGTGATTCTGCTTGCAGAGTGAGGTTTTATAGTAATTTAAATCTCACATTATACCACCCTGGGGAAAGAGAATTAAATCTAAGAGTAACCTTGAAAAAGATTTACAGGTTTGTCTTTATGCAGATGAATAATCCTATTATCTGTAATGGGAATGCATTCTATTCCCCTTGTATATATATACACGTAGGCATTTGCTTGATTGGAGCCTTGAGTAGTTTGGAAGCCTTATGAATGAATGGGAACAAATATCATTGACATTTCTAAGCAACACAGTGCATTCAGTTCATAATCTTCCAAGGGCTAGAATCAAGTTGAATGGACATTCAGGCATGTGTCCTTTGTAAAATGGAACCAATATTTTTCAAGCTATGGTGGTTATCTGAAGTGTTGACATTATTAGAAAAGAATAAATAGAAACAAGGCTGACAGCAAAGAAGCCTGAGTGCTCAAATTATAGATCAGAGGTGATGACTATACATCTATCATTCTGTGACAAAAATTTGATGCCAGTGATCCTGCCAGGCATATGTGCACAATCTGAAGGCACATGAAGCAGTCATCTAGCTGATGCTAAGCAGATCTGTGTCTGATCAGTGTCTAGATGAGATCCTCCCTGGGAATTCCATATACAATACCTTGAGTTTCATCATGGAAGAAAGGTAGGATATAAATGAAATAAACAAACAACTAAATGTGCATTCTGAACTGAAGGAAGTACAAGCAGAAAAAGGGCTGCACACAGTAACATGAAGAGAAGGCAAACCCAATCAGTATAAATCAAGTTTATTAAAAATCTGCTTTCCAAGTTTTACACCACATCTGAACATAAATACTCTTCCTGATAAACTATTCAATATATAATTTGTATTCTACCAGAACAAAGATTTCTTAATCTCCTTCAGCTTGATGTAGAGCAAATTTAAAATAGTACAACTACTAAATAGGTGCATCTAGTTCCTGAGTTTAAAGAAGCTGATCTCTGCACATTAGAAATTAGGAGAGGCATGTAGTTATTATCCAGTAAGGGAAGATACATCTCCAAACATGGGCTTCTTTGGGGAGGGAGAAGGGCAGTTGCACCCCCTGGGATGAATCACGATTACCAGATTCCCAGCTTTCATTTTAAAAAAGAGTAAGTTCCTAGCATTTATAGAACTGAGATATGAGACAAAATGTACAGATGCTATTACCATTTTTGTGAGAAAATGCTCTCCCCTTTCAGTGTTTTATTTTCCCCACCCAGGAAAAATTTCTGTGGACACCCATGTCTCCAAATACCATAATTGCCCTATATCTGTCAAAGATTACTGTGGAGTTTTAATTCTCTCATATGGAATATAGATTGGGGCTTGATTCAGATGCGATTGCATAGCACTAGTCACGCACAACAGTTGTGGTCCTGGATGCAGATGCATGGTATTACAACAGAAGATACATTCAGCCAGTTCAGCAGAGCTTGGATGAGTATTACGATGCAGATGAATTATGGATATTTATACTAGCAACACACATAGATGGCTGCTTATACACATGGCTGTCTTGCTAGATCAGGGCATTGTTTTAAAGTTCTCAATATACAATAAAATCCTCCTGCAAAATGTGAACCTGTGCATTGAAATGGTGCATTTTGTAATGATAATATTTACATGAAAGACAACATGATATATTACTCTCTAGTACTGTTGTCCAACAGTCTGTACCTTATAAATAGTTTTCTTATCTCCTACAGGTATTATATTTTTGTTATTAGTTATTTATTTCCTGGCATTTTTAAAATTGGCTTTATAATGGAAACACAAAATAAAACAAAATCACAGCAATAACAATACACAAAACCCTTAAATAGCAGTACTATCAATTAAAAGTTATCCACAAAAGTATACTGGAATAAATATGTTTTTACTGATTTCCAAAAGGTAAATACTAGGTAGACATGGATCCAGGCAGAGGTTCTTCAGCAGGGCATTCTATAATCTTGATGCCAGTACAAAACCCTTTCTAATCACTGCTCTCTGGAGCAGTGCTATAACTAATAGATACACTGGCAAGGGAGAAACTCAGGATAGCGTAATTGGCCATTAAGAGTGAACAAATGGGAACAGGGCCAGTTTGAGAAATTTTGGCAACTAAGCTGGAAAATAACCTAGGTCATGTACTATTTATATAAATTTATCACATAAATTCAAATATTTATATTATATAAATGTAATAATAAAATAACAATTTGCTGTCCTTAATGGCACTCAGCATTTGTCACCTGAGATGATCACCACAATCTCCCAATGGCGAGGCTGAACCTAAATGCAGAGAAGCTTGATTTTGTTTAATAGTGTAGCTGATCCGTGACAGCAGTTCTATATCAAATAAAGACGGGGAAATGGCGTTAGAAAAAGACATGGCCTTCTCACAGATTATCTAGTTATAGATAGGTTCTCTGTTTGCCAGTCTGTTACAGCTTCGTAAGCTAAACAAATGTCTCCATTTAGTCTTGGGGAAGAAAATATCAATTGCCTCCAATCCTTAGATGGTAGTTGCTATATTGAGAGCGAGAGGTGTGTATGAGATGGGCCAGAATTCCTTCAGTGTGTTAATCCAGGTTTTAGACAGCAGAAGAAAGTGTCTATTTGCACCAGTTCACCTTTCCATTTGAAGGTCACTCTCCTTTAAGCTAAGTATCTACTAGGATGATTTGCCTTGGGAAACAGTGCGCTTTAGGGTCATGCAGGACTTGTGAAAGCAACAATTAACCAAAAAGCTGGGACTGTATCAGAAGCCCCCCCCCAAAAAATAATACAGTGAAACCAATACAAGAGAAGTGAAATAGAATGCAATAGCTCACTGTTTCTGCCATACAGAACTTGGCGAGTACAATATGTGCATAGCTCTTGGTCTTTTACTGACATCATTTCTACATTGGCATTCAAGTCACATAATACTGAACAGAAAATATAAATATTAACATTAAAAATGCTGGTGTCTTTTCGTGATCTTTTCTTTGACACTTCTTTTAGCACAAACCCTTATACATATGATGCCTGCTGCATCAGACCAAAGGCCTATCTAGTTCAGCATTTTGTTCTCACAGTGGCTAACCAGATACTACAAGCAGGACATGAGAACAATTGCCCTCTCCCCACTCATTAATCACCTGCAACTAGTGATCAGAAGAACACTGCTTCCAACACTGCAGGTAATATAGCCATTGTGACTTAGTAGCCATTAATAGCGTCATCCTCCATTAATGTGTCTAATCCTCTTTTAAGTCTATCACTACATCTTGTGGGAGTGAATTCCACAGTTTAACTATGCACTGTATAAAGTAGTACTTCCTTTTGTCTGTCCTGAATCCTCCCACCATTCAGCTTCATTGGATCAGCTTCTAGTATTATGAGAGAAGAAAAACATCTGTCTTCACTTTCTCCACACCATACATAATTTTATATACCGCTATCATGTCCCAATTTTCCTTCCCCCCCCCTAAACTAAAAAGCCCCAAATGTTGCAACCTTTCCTCATAGGGGTTGCTCCAAGCCATTAAGCATTTCACTTACCCTGCACCTTTTCAAGTTCTACACTATCCATTTTGAGGTGCAGCAACCAGAACTGTACAAAGTATTCCAAGTGTAGTCATGCCATACAATTGTAAAAAGGCAGTTTTTATTATCTAGCACTTAATTATCTCTGATGTGGAATTTGCCTTTTTTCACAGCTGCCCCACATTCAGTCACATCCATCACAACCCTCTTTCCTGGTCAATCACTGTTGATTCAGACTCTCATTGGAATATATATGAAGTTGTGATTTTCCTGTCACACTGTTTTCTGCCACTTTACACTTGATCACATTGAACTGCCTAAGAAGCCTTGCCTAAGAACTCTGCTCTAGTTTAATGAATAATTCATGTCTAAGAATTCTGCTCTAGCTTAATGAATTTCTCCAACAACTTATTTTCAAATCAAATCAAATAATAAATAAAAATAAATTTCTGAGATACACAATACACCTTCAGCCAAATGACAAATATTTTGTTCATATAGGCCGCTATCTAACCATGTAAATAAATGATTAATTCTTTTCATTTGCCTTCAGATGGCAACATAAAAGGTAAAACAATCTTAATTCTGACTTCAGAATTAATGCTTAGTTGTGGATTTACATGTTTTCTTTATATGCACTTTAAAGAATATGTGGTACTCTCCACCATGCATATAAGTGAATAGGCAAAGGGATTAAATTACAATTGTTTCCAGTACCAATGTTAAAAATGGACCATTGGTCTCACCTGAAGGGTGATTTTCCTATGAGTACGGACATCACAGCGGGTATTAGCTCCACCTATCGTACGAAGGCAAGAATGTCTTTGAAGTCAAGACTAGGAACGTCAGGCCCCTCCCACTCTCCAGTTCATTCGCAGTGAGTCTAAGGAGAAATATCTAAAAATACAAGAACAAGGCCAACAGGCCTGGCAGCAGGAAAATAACACAATAGTACCATGCATAGTAACATGACTCCAACATAGCGGTATAACAGAACTAGAAGTCTTGACTTCACTTTTAAATTTAAATATAATAGCGTAACAGTAATATATAACACATTAGAAAATATATAGTCATCCTCCAACTGGGAGGGTCGTGATGTCCGTACTCATAGGAAAATCACCCTTCAGGTGAGACCAATGGTCCATTTTCCCTATGAGTCCGGCCATCACAGCGGGATGTACCAAAGCAGCCCATACAGGGTGGGACCGGATGCTAATCCTCATTAAGAACCTGTTGCAACACTCGTCTGCCAAAAGATGCGTCAGCAGAGGCATAGCGATCAATTTTATAATGCCTTATAAACGAGTGTGGGGTAGACCAGACTGCAGCCCTACAAATATCGGCAACAGGAGCATTAGTGGCAAAAGCAGCCGAAGTGGCAGCTGACCTGGTAGAATGAGCCGTTATACTAGCTGGAACTGACAGCTTCAGAGACTCATATGCTAAAGTAATACATGCCCTCAACCAACGGGATAAGGTAGGATTGGCTACTTTATGCCCCATAAACCTTGGATGAAAGGATACAAACAGAGACTCCGTTCGTCGAATCTCTTGGGTCCTAGACAGGTAGGTCTTGAGAGCCCTCCAGACATCTAACGAATGCCAAGACTTCTCGAGAGGATGGGTAGGATTCGGGCAAAAGGAAGGCAAAACAATGTCCTGGTTGCAATGAAAAACTGAATCGACCTTGGGACGAAAGGAAGGATCAGTCTTCAGCACAACAGAGTCCTTATGGAAGACGCAGAGGTGTCGAGCAGAAGACAATGCGCCCAACTCCGAAACGCGTCTGGCAGATGTGATTGCGATCAGAAACAAGACCTTGAAGGACAGCATACGTAGGGGCACAGTCCTGATGGGTTCAAACGGAGGGCGTTGCAAAGCCTGCAGAACTTTCGGCAAACTCCATGAGGGAAACCGATGGACAACAGCCGGAGAGCGAAGGGTGACTCCCCTCAAAAAACCTTTAATGAACGGATGTGAGGAAATAGGAGCTCCAGGAGAGGACACTGAGAGAATGGACGACAGAGTGGACGCATGTCGACGTAGAGTGTTGGGTCGAAGTCCCATCATAAAGCCGCTATGGAGGAATTGCAGCACCTGATGCACAGTGGCCTGGGATGGATCATGGTGGTGGGACTGGCACCACTTGGAGAAAGCCACCCAGGTATGTTGATAAATATGAGTAGTAGATGGTCTTCTCGAGACCAAAATAATATCAATCACAGCGTCAGACACTCCAGCTGACCTCAAATGTCCCCGTTCAAACGCCACGCTGTTAGATTGAGCCAAGTAGGGTCCTGGTGCAGTACTGGACCCTGGGGTAGGAGGTCTGGCCTGACTGGAAGTGTCCAAGGATCCATCATCAACATTGCCAGAAGATCTGAGAACCACGGTCGGCGTGGCCAAAATGGTGCTATCAGAACCAGCTGTGCCCTCTCGGCTCACGCCTTCCTCAAGGTTTTGGCTAACAATGGCATGGGAGGAAAGGCGTACAAGAGACTGTCTGGCTACGGTATTGTCAGAGCATCCATTGCTTCCGCTGTTGAATCCAGGTATCGGGCAAGGTACCTGGGAAGCTGGCAATTGCGACTGGAGGCAAACAGGTCGATTGAGCATTCGCCGAACCGACTCTGAAGACGATGGAAAATGGCTGGGTGAAGTTTCCATTCCCCCGGAAAAACCTGTTGTCTGCTGAGCCAGTCTGCTGTCACATTCCAAATCCGTCTGAGATGTTCTGCTTTCAGGGATTGTAGATGTTGTTCTGCACAGACGAAGATGAGGGAGGCTAAGTCCTGCAGAGGACGAGACCTGGTGCCCCCCTGTCTGTTCAAATGTGATTTTACACGCGTGTTGTCCGTTCGAATGAGGACATGGTCCAAAGGGAACAGAGACTGAAAATGAATTAGAGCTAAATGTACAGCTTTTAGCTCCAGCCAGTTGATGCTTTGAGTCTGCTCCGTGGTGGACCAAACCCCCTGAACGTACTGGGAGTTGCAGTGGGCTCCCCAGTCTATGAGGCTGGCATCTGTGGTTACAACAGTTCTGTGTGGTTCTCTGAACGGCGTGCCCTTGGAGAGGTGTTGGGACCTCGTCCACCAGCGGAATGATAGGCGCAGTGCGGGGATCAAGCGAACTTTGCAATGGTTGGAGCTGGCAATGTCCTGTTGAAAGGGCAGTAAAGTCCATTGCAGATGCCGAGTGTGGGCTCAAGCCCATGGCACAATATGGATTGTAGAAATGAACATTCCGAGCGCCCTGGCTAGAAGCATGACGTCTGCTGATGTTTGTTGCATCAGGGACCTTGCGATGCTTGTGATGGCAGTGATGCGATCTGGAGCCAGGAATACCATTGCCTGCAGGGTATCCAACATTGCCCCTAGATGTAGTAGGCGTTGGGTTGGTTAGAGATGGCTTTTGTCGAAGTTGACAAGCCAGCCGTAGGTCTCTGCCCTGGAAGCGTCGGTTCCAGGAGCCCCTGAATGAATTGGGGTCATAGAATCTGACATTGCGGCCTCGTCCTCCTGGCCGCGTCCCTCGAAAGGGCTGGTTAGTACGGAAGGAAGGAAAGCGCCTGGAAGCCTGTGGTCGATGTTCTGGACAGTGGCCAGAACCGGTTTGTGGGCGTCTTTGGGATCAACCAGCACTGCCTTTAGAGCTTCCTCGCCGAAGAGTAACGAACCGGAGTAAGGAGCCCTGGCCAGATTCATTCTGGCCGCTGAATCAGCCTGCCAGTGGCGAAGCCAGAGGGTCCGTCGAGCGACTATCTGAGCCGTCATGGCTTGTGCCCCCAATTGAGTGGCATCCGAGGTGGCATCGGCCACAAAAGCTGCTGTCTTACGCAACTTTACCAGTGACCTTCTGAGGGCGACAGGATCAGGGTTAGTGTCCTCTAGAAAACCATCCAGCCACATCATAGCTGCTCTGGAGAAAATGGAGGCTGAAGCGGAGGCACGCGTGGATAGGGCAGTGGCCTCATGGTTTTTGTGGAGGGTGAAGTCTATTTGACGCTCAGTAGTGTCCTTTAGTTGGGATTCCCCTTCCCTGGGCAAAAGGGATCGTGAAACGAGGCGAGCGATTGGTTCGTCTATGCCAGGGACGTGTAACTTGGTGGCAAAGTCCGGAGCTAGGGCGTAAAGCCTGTCAGCCAGGTTCTTGAAGTGGCGAGATTGAAATGGGTGAGCCCATTCTTCAGAGACCAATTTGGCAATTGGTTCCGGCACCGGGATGTAGTGTTTAATAAGTGCAGGAGATTTGAGAACCTTGGCCCCTTTGATGGCTGGGGCGGAAGAAGTTGAAGGCGCAGTCTGTAGACCAAGGGTATTAACTACCCTGCGTGCCAGGGGCTGATAGTCTGAGGCATTAAACAAGCGATACGATGTATCCTCTTCATGATCTGAATAGTCGCTCCAGTCATCTCCTTCAACGTGGTCAGTGAAGGTTGACTCCTCCGCATACGAGGCTTCGTCAATACATCTGCCTCTGGCTATATCGAAGGGATTTGGTGAGCAGGAAGGATGAGCTTCATGACACGCACGTTGGTCCATGTTGAGTTGAGGTATGGCCGGAACTTGTGGTAGTGACTGCATTTGGGTGATAAATGCCAGCATGGCTTGAAGTTGGGAGAGGAAATCAGGGGACAGCTGCAGCCCGGTTGTGGCAGATGTTTGTGCCTGAGCCGGTATTGGAGCAGATGTTTGGGGTGGTGGTGGTTGGCACAGAGGCATAGCGTGGCCGCTTTGGTTTGTTATGGCTGGAAATATGTTTTGTCTTAGCCATTACTTTAACATGCTTAGACTTAGTCACCTTAGAGTGTTGTGGCTGGGCTGTTTGTGACATGCCTGGCTGATCTGGCATCATATTGGCTGATTGCGACATGCCTGGCTGTTCTGCCATCTTATATGAACTTGGGTGCAGTACACGGCCACGGAGGGGGCCGGATGTAAAGACCCGAACTGGCACAGTGTACGACCACGGAGGGGGTAGAATACACTGGCAGATGGCTAACTGCACTGCCACAGAGGGGGCAGAATGCACTGTGGTATCAGCGTTAGTATAATATAGGCTGTATTTTAGGTTTGGTACACGGCCACAGAGGGGGCAGGATGTACAAAATATAGTTCAGATAGTGCTGTAGGCTGGATTTCAGGCGTGGTACACGGCCACAGAGGGAGCAGGATGTACTGAATATAATTCGGATTTAGTACAAGTCAGCACTGATATTAAAGATCCAGCCTTGATGATACTGAATATAATTCAAATTTATTACCAGTCAGCCGCTGATATTAAAGCTCCAGCCTTGATAATACTGAATATAATTCAGATTTAGTACAAGTCAGCCATTGATATTAAAGCTCCAGCCTTGATAATACTGAATATAATTCAGATTTAGTACAAGTCAGCCATTGATATTAAAGCTCCAGCCTTGATAATACTGAATATAATTCAGATTTAGTACAAGTCAGCCACTGAAATTAAAGCTCCAGCCTTGATAATACTGAATATAATTCAGATTTAGTACAAGTCAGCCACTGATATTAAAGCTCCAGCCGTGATAATACTGAATATAATTCAGATTTAGTACAAGTCAGCCACTGATATTAAAGCTCCAGCCGTGATAATACTGAATATAATTCAGATTTAGTACAAGTCAGCCACTGATATTAAAGCTCCAGCCTTGATAACACTGAATATAATTCAGATTTAGTACAGGTCAGCCACTGATATTAAAGCTCCAGCCTTGATGATATTGAATATAATTCAAATTTAGTACAAGTCAGCCACTGATATTAAAGCTCCAGCCTTGATAATACGGAATATAATTCAGATTTAGTACGAGTCAGCCACTGATATTAAAGCTCCAGTCTTGATAATACTGAATATAATTCAGATTTAGTACAGGTCAGCCACTGATATTAAAGCTCCAGCCTTGATGGTACTGAATATAATTCAAATTTAGTACAAGTCAGCCACTGTATTAAAACTCCAGCCTTGATGATACAGTCACAGTAATTTTGTGTGTGAGGAAGCCCTGTGTAACTCTGTCTACAACACACAGACAACACACATACAGATAGCCTGCAGGGAAGGTATCCGATGGTTAATAAAGGGGTAACAAAAAAGGCGGGAAATTTGAATTCAACAAAAATGGCGCACGGAAAAAAGGAGAGCGGGAAAAAATGATCTAAAAATGGCGGAGAAAGACAGAGCAATGGCGGCCGTCTGGTAACGAACTGGGGGAAGGGTAGCTCAGCACAGCCTCGCAGGGGGAGCCGCGGGGCCAATAGCCGCACTAGCGGCTCCAAGAAACCCCCAAGAAGAAAGAACAGATAGAAGCCTGTGCGGGATAAGGCAGCAGTAGGCAAGCCGCTGCCGCCGCCGGGAGCAGGACTCTCCGCGGCGAAATCAAAGTGCCGAGAGAAGCCTGTGAGGGATGAGGCAGCAGGAGGCAAGCCGCTGCCGCCGCCGGGAGAAGGGCTCTCCGCGGCGAAATTAAAGTTGCGGAGAGAGAGCCGGATCACCAGGCTCTAGGGAGGCAGAACCCCGGCAGGTAAAAATAGGTTGGAAAAAAGGCAGGGAGCCGCAGCTGCAGGCTCCCGCCTGGGAGAGAACCGCAGCCGCGGTCTCTCCAAGGGCTCCACAGAGCGCGGCTTGAGACAGGGAAAAACCGCTACGGGAGAGAAAGAGCTGCGATCTCCCGAAGCTCAAAACGGCCAGAAAACACAGAACACCGCAGCTGCGGTCTCTGTGGGGGTCCTCAGACAAGCAGGAGAATAAACGAAAAATAAAAGGTTAAAGACAAATCGGGGAGAACCGCAGCCGCGGTCTCTGAGGAAAAAACCTCAAACAAGCAACAGAGATAAATGACAATTAAACACAAAGTAGGGAAAAACAAATAAACAAATACGAAAACAACTTAGCTAAATGCTACGCTATAGGATCTCAATGATAGGATTTCAATCTTGTTCGTAGGAAGGCAAGAATGAACTGGGGAGTGGGAGGGGCCTGACGTTCCTAGTCTTGACTTCAAAGACATTCTTGCCTTCGTAGGATAGGTGGAGCTAATACCCGCTGTGATGGCCAGACTCATAGGGAAAACACCAGTTTTTAAAAAAATATTGTATAATATTGTATAATTTCTTTCCCCAGTAGCAGAGCAAGCAATCCATTCTTAAATTTCCCAATGTATAAGATGCAGCAGCTAGTCCCACCTGCCCCTATGGTGTCCTATTAAATCTGTTAATCCATGCAATTTATTTTTTAAGAAGATTGTGTTTTGAATCTGCTGTCAAAAACATTTGTTTATGAACTCAGCTTCAAGCAGGTTTGGAGGATCAGAGTCATATCCCAGTTCCCCTTCAAATGGAACATTTTTCAATAAAAAAGCTTCATCTCTGTAAAGCAGTGGCAGATCTTTTTTTTTCTAAGTGTGGTGGTGGTGGTCATAGTCATCAGTATCAACATGCGAAACTGAATATAAGGTCCAGGATCCTCACTGAATAGATTATTGGACACAGCCCTGAAGCATCTTGCATTATCTGTTTTCACAATCTGTAGCTCTTTTAAAAAGCCAGGATTCCTGCCAGAATCTCTGTCCCAGGTTGACTATCTCATAATTTAAACGTTGGATACATCTGGCCACTGCATGCATAAGCATCAACTTGCTTTTTGTATATTTTCAAATTAAGAAGCAGCATCCTTTGACCTTTAGTTAAAGATCAGATTCAGAGATTTCATTGAGCTGGTAGAGCAGGGAAGAGAAAGGTGGTCTGTCCTCTTGCTTCTAAAGGGAACAAGTGAGAGATAAATTTAAAGGCTACATTGCAAAGGCCAATAGCAATTAGGAAAACAATACTGAAAACCTTCCCAGTACAGACTATAACAGAATAGTGTTGGTGTTTAGTAAGGATTACATGATGATGAAAACAATAGACTGAAGCTCCTATGTGAGGAGCCAGCCCAGTCTCCTATTCCTAAGTAATGAGCTCTCTTTCTTCTGATACCAAACAAAGCCTCTTCTCACCTGGAAGTAAAAGGTTGGGTGAAAAAATAGGATGGGAGAAGTCAACACAATTTGGAAAAACTGTGAGGAAGCTTTCTTTAGAATGTGGCCCTACATTACAAGATGAATATTTAACCCAGTCATGGGACATACTGTATTTTAAAAACATATTAAGAACATAAGAACATAAGAAGAGCCTGCTGGATCAGGCCAGTGGCCCATCTAGTCCAGCATCCTGTTCTCACAGTGACCAACCAGGTGCCCGGGGGAAGTCTAATCTTCTTTTAAAGCCATCCAAGCTGGTGGCCATTACTGCATCTTGTGGGAGCAAATTCCATAGTTTAACTATGCGCTGAGTAAAGAAGTACTTCCTTTTGTCTGTCCTGAATCTTCCAACATTCAGCTTCTTTGAATGTCCACGAGTTCTAGTATTATGAGAGAGGGAGAAAAAAATTTCTCTATCCACTTTCTCAATGCCATGCATAATTTTATACACTTCTATCATGTCTCCTCTGACCCGCCTTTTCTCTAAACTAAAAAGCCCCAAATGCTGCAACCTTTCCTCATAAGGGAGTTGCTCCATCCCCTTGATCATTCTGGTTGCCCTCTTCTGAACCTTTTCCAACTCTAGAATATCCTTTTTGAGATGAGGCGACCAGAACTGTACACAGTATTCCAAATGCGGCCGCACCATAGATTTATACAACGGCATTATGATATCGGCTGTTTTATTTTCAATACCTTTCCTAATTATCGCTAGCATGGAATTTGCCTTTTTCACAGCTGCTGCACACTGGGTCAACATTTTCATCGTGCTGTCCACTACAACCCCGAGGTCTCTCTCCTGGTCGGTCACCGCCAGTTCAGACCCCATGAGCGTATATGTGAAATTAAGATTTTTTGCTCCAATATGCATAATTTTACACTTGTTTATATTGAATTGCATTTGCCATTTTTCCACCCATTCACTCAGTTTGGAGAGGTCTTTTTGGAGCTCTTCGCAATCCCTTTTTGTTTTAACAACCCTGAACAATTTAGTGTCGTCAGCAAACTTGGCCACTTCACTGCTCACTCCTAATTCTAGGTCATTAATGAACAAGTTGAAAAGTACAGGTCCCAATACCGATCCTTGAGGGACTCCACTTTCTACAGCCCTCCATTGGGAGAACTGTCCATTTATTCCTACTCTCTGCTTTCTGCTTCTTAACCAATTCCTTATCCACAAGAGGACCTCTCCTCTTATTCCATGACTGCTAAGCTTCCTCAGAAGTCTTTGGTGAGGTACCTTGTCAAACGCTTTTTGAAAGTCTAAGTACACTATGTCCACTGGATCACCTCTATCTATATGCTTGTTGACACTCTCAAAGAATTCCAATAGGTTACTGAGACAGGACTTTCCCTTGCAGAAGCCATGCTGGCTCTGCTTCAGCAAGGCTTGTTCTTCTATGTGCTTAGTTAATCTAGCTTTAATAATACTTTCTACCAGTTTTCCAGGGACAGAAGTTAAGCTAACTGGCCTGTAATTTCCGGGATCCCCTCTGGATCCCTTTTTGAAGATTGGCGTTACATTTACCACTTTCCAGTCCTCAGGCACGGAGGACGACCCGAGGGACAAGTTACATATTTTAGTTAGCAGATCAGCAATTTCACATTTGAGTTCTTTGAGAACTCTCGGGTGGATGCCATCCGGGCCCGGTGATTTGTCAGTTTTTATATTGTCCATTAAGCTTAGAACTTCCTCTCTCGTTACCACTATTTGTCTTAGTTCCTCAGAATCCCTTCCTGCAAATGTTAGTTCAGGTTCAGGGATCTGCCCTATATCTTCCACTGTGAAGACAGATGCAAAGAATTCATTTAGCTTCTCTGCAATCTCCTTATCGTTCTTTAGTACACCTTTGACTCCCTTATCATCCAAGGGTCCAATTGTCTCCCTAGATGGTCTCCTGCTTTGAATGTATTTATAGAATTTTTTGTTGTTGGTTTTTATGTTCTTAGCAATGTGCTCCTCATTTTCTTTTTTAGCATCCCTTATTGTCTTCTTGCATTTCTTTTGCCAGAGTTTGTGTTCTTTTTTATTTTCTTCATTCGGACAAGACTTCCATTTTCTGAAGGAAGACTTTTTGCCTCTAAGAACTTCCTTGACTTTGCTCGTTAACCATGCTGGCATCTTCTTGGCCCTGGCGGTACCTTTTCTGATCTGCGGTATGCACTCCAGTTGAGCTTCTAAAATAGTGTTTTTAAACAACTTCCAAGCATTTTCGAGTGATGTGACCCTCTGGACTTTGTTTTTCAGCTTTCTTTTTACCAATCCCCTCATTTTTTTCTTAAATAGGATTAAATATAAATCTGAACATATGGTGGCACATTTTGAGGAATAAACTTTATTCATGGGAAAAGAATGGGCTCAAGTCACCTCATGATACCCTTCCCTTGTCAAAAATGACTGCATAAATTTATCTTCATCGTTCCTTTCCCACTGAGCTTCAGGTTGGCAGCAGCAGCCCAACAGGTGTGGTGCACCACTGCCAACCTACAGCTCCCTTGACCTTGCTGCCTCACCCAACCCCATCCTGATGAGTACAGCACAGCAGCCTCTGGGAGTATGCCACTGCTGTCAACCCCCCATCCCCATGAGTCACCACTGGTTTGACAATTATGTTAAAGCTTACACCTGATGATAACACAAACACCCTGCCATTGGTAAGCTAGTTAACACCTACAGTGGGATTTTTTTAAAAAAACCAAAATTTGGTAGATTTTTGTTTACTTTCTAGAATATTTGACCGATTAAAATTCTAAACCTGCATATTATTTTTTCTTAGAATATTAAAATGTATTTCAAGTTTGGAGCAAGCTTAAATCTTTCTGCTCTCCTCAAGTAAAGGTCAGCGCTATTTTGGATCCCCTTCTGTGAGGTAGCTTTCTGACCCCTCTTCTCAAATAAAGTAAGCTGCATTTGTTACAACACTGACCTCACTCCAACAATGTCTCATGAGCTTGTAAATGGTATTGGAGACCAGTCTGGGTTTATACAAACGTAAACCAGCGCTGATTTCTTCCACCACTTCAGCATTGGTCCGGTTCTCATAAGGGATTTTGCCTTCACTAAATATCTCCCACATCAATACTCCTGAAACAAAATAAGCAACATATAATTTTGAAGATAGCATGGCCATATTAATATCCTAGTCTGCCTTTCTCCAGTAGATGTCTTTATATTCCATTTCTCCATCACCAATGAGGTAGCTCAGTGGTCAAGCATCTGCTTTGCATGCAGAAGATCTCAAGTTCAGTCCCTGACATCTTCAGATATGGCTGGGAATGATTCCTTCTCTAACATGAGCCAGTTAGTGTACACAATACAAAGCCACATGGCCCATTGGTCAGGCTCAGTATAAGGCAGCTTCCCATGCTGAGATTAGTAAGACTTCTATAGAAATATATTATTAAATTTATTTATATAACACATTTTCCACAAATACACATGTGCTCAAAGTGGTTCACAAAAATAGTCCAAATGCACAACACATAATATAATCACTACATTAAGAAATATATACATATACATCAAAGCATAAATGAGCATAAAGCTCAACAACAAAGCCAAAGCAAAAAATATTTAAAAACTAACCCCCAAGCTGATACAAAAATCTCTTCCATCCCCCAAACCCCCATAGCTCAACCCAAAGGGCCAGAAAGTCTTCTGAAAGAAGCTGTGTTTGAAGGCTTCCAGGGCTGGAGGGTGGGGCAAGGCAGGTGGAAATAGCCCTCCCCTGATGACAAAGCGAGTCTCTCTCCCCACATAGTCAAACCAATGCCCTGATTGTCAGTATACTGTGCATTAGCCTTTGCCTATTCAGGGAACTGGACATTTTTATTTGCAGCCTTTCCCAAGCTTAAGTCCCCAGATGCTATTGTACTACAACTCTCATCAACTCCAGCCAGCATGGCTAATGGTCAGGAATGGTGGGAATTGTGGTCCAGCAACATCTGGGGACCCAAGGTTGGGAAAGGCTGTAAAATTTAGATTTTACCACTCATTCTTCACAATGATATATTTAAGTAAATTATTTAAACTTTCTGTGTGACAGACACAGTGTTACTTCTTCACGGAAGTTTAAATCTGTTTGCTAACTTGCAAAACGGTCAAGCCAAAAATTAATTAAACATAACCCCTGAATCAAAACATGGTTAAAGCAAAACTACTAACACACTTCAAAGTATTGTTGTTCTACGAGACTAGAAACAAACCATCAAGCCGCTAAGGATGAATTCAAAATAAAGAAGTAAAGCAGAAAGAATATTTTCTTAAATGCACACAACAATTGCATGCAAAGCAAAGAGCTACCCGATGTCTAGCTGAATTCCATATTCACATCAGCTAAGTAATGCTGGTTCTTGGGAAAGAATCATCTTCATCTTCTTGATACAAGTACTTTAAAACACATATACATTTAAGGAATGTCCTTCCTGGATCCTTTATTGGTGAATAAGCTAAATTATTTTACTGTGCTTGAGGTTCTCACTCGTAGATGCAAGCCAGGTCTCACTCCTCAGAGTGTTTTTTTATACAGGTCACAGTAGGGTGGTTTAATAACCCAGTGGAGGAATATGAGAAGAGTGGGGAGTAGCAAAGTGGAAAAGTTCACAGAAGCATGATGCCATGACTTGACAGAGGAATCCTTTGTATACAAACTATGCTGGGCAAAGCAGTAATAAGTCTCAGGCCATGCTGACATCTGCATATTTCCCCGTCTATAGGAAATATTAAGCCAAATATGATTTAAAATATTTTATATTCAAAAATAGCTTTGTAAGCCTTCTCACACCAAAGGAATATGGGGAAGAGGATGGAACTTCTTGTCTAGATTTTTTTTCAAGAAAAAGAACTTGAAGTAATTAAGTGAATAGGAATTTTATGGTTAAGGCTCTTACCAAATGACCATACATCAGATCTGGTGCTATATCGACTATAGGAGAAAACCTCTGGTGCTGACCATTTGATGGGGAATTTGGTGCCCATGGAGCTGGTATACTGATCATCAAGAACATATCTAGAATAGACAGACATGCTTAAGGCCACAAGCCATTTTAATAATTACAGGGTAACATTGTACATATACCTTTGTACATAAGGAAAGCCTGTAGCTTAGTGGCAGAGCATATGCATTGCAAGTGTAAGATTCAATTCTCGGAATCTTGTAGAAACATTAATTTGATACTGTCTCCTATGCTGACATAATATGCTCCTTATATACATGATACACTAGCATTGTTGTAACAAGAATATGATGTCCTGCATCAAGATGGGAAGCTAAACTAAATGGTCCACTGTTTCTGGTTCCATATGTGTAACCATTCCAACAGTGATATTTGCTAAACTGTCTGAAGTTAACATCATGGCCAGTACTGTAGGCTGCATATACCTGTAGCCAAGTCATTCACAGGCATTACAAGTACTAGCCCTCCCTTCCTCCCATCTTTAGAAAAACAGAAAATTCAGTTTTTTTGTGAAAGGGAAAGAGCTGGGGTGGTACAACTAGAACATATCTGGCTAGTGACTGGTGAAATGATGTCTGGAAAACAGCAGATGATTATAATGGTTTACAGTTGATGGGCTGTATGTGATATGATAGAGGCATCCCATTTTTGTCTTTGCCCACAGTTGTTAAGGTTTTCACAGTGGTTAAAACTGTTTGACTGAAGATGACAAAGGGACAAAATAAATCAGCATGGGATATGATGCCTCCAGTACCTTTGGTTTTATTTAAAAAACCAATTATCAAAGAAAGGAGGAGTTCCAGTCAGAACAGAACAAAGATGAGCTCCAGCCAAATGTTGGTTTTACTACTACAATGAGCTTGTTGTTTGGACATATTTCAGAAGGAGGAAACAGTCACTGGAATTCCACTCATCAAGTATACATACAAGGTTCAAATTACCGTGACATTCCAAAATCTGACACTTTGACAACTTGGAATTCTCCTACCAAACAATTCCGAGCAGCCTATGCAGAATGGAGAGAAGGAGATTAGTAGGGAGCTAAAACTATTTACTGTTTTTCAAGAACATTGAAAAGTGTCTCCTACTTTTTTGAACATTTTTCAGCAGTGGTTGTGAAAATGTTTGACTGTTCATTTACATATCCCAGTCTCTGCCTCTTAATTAGATTGGTCCAACTTCAATGACATAATTATTTCATAATCATATAACAAAATCTGATTTGCTGTGATCATGAATATTGATCCGTGACGTTTTGCCCTCACTCTCAGCTGCCTGTTTTTCCTCACTAGCACCTTCATGTAGCAAAATATGAATGGTTACAGAGTGAAGTTATCATCCCATTCAGTATATGATTTCCAGATGGCTTAAGTCACCCATGTGATGGCTGATTTGTAGAAAACAACAACAACAACAAAAGCTCCAGAACTTTAGTAGGTAGAGAAACAAGAGCATTCGAGGATAGAATCAGCCTAAAAAAGTAAGTATTCCCACAATTATTTTCAGGGAATATCCATAATAGTCATATAATCACTACTTTGGGTGCAAATATCAACATGGAAAATATTTGGTGCAGTTCCAATTATTAACATTTAAGTATTGTAAGTGATGATAAGTTCATTTCCTTCTTAATTTAAGAGCTATGATTTCTTTACAAGAGACACAGACTGACATGACCCAGACATACCAAGTCTCTGTGGATGATAGATGCCTGCTCCAGATAAGCCATTCCTTCACACACATCTTGGCACATTCCAAGGAGCTGTTCCTTTGAGAAGCTCCCCCGCTGCCTCTTTAGGTAATCAGACAAACATCCATGCTCCATGAATTCAAACACTAGACACATAGGAGCATGTTGCATGCATACCCCATGCAGCTGGACTAGTTTGGGATGAGATAGTTTCCTGTGGATATAGAAGGAGAAATCAGTGCAGTCATGTACAGTAGCTTGCAGAAACTGATGTATGGGCGTATCTAACAGGAAAGAAAAGAACAAGAAAATGAATATGAAAGAAGAAAGCCATACACAAAAATGATAAATACACAGAGTGGTTCCTGGAAAATGTCATGTTATATATTCCTTCCACTACTGTGTGAATCTCGTGAAAATTATAATCAATTATCCACTGCTTGGCCATATAAACAGAATATCATTGACATTTTCCCTATTTTCTGCTAAAGCAACAGCCCTGCCGAACTTAGTTAAATACTGAAGAGCTCTGTGTAGAATAAATGCTCATGCAGTTTCCCCAACAATCTGAGCCTGCTTCGCATCTCTATGAAAATAAGCACCAGATACCATACAATAGGGATTTTCATTGACGGATCTATAGAAATTGTAAAGTTATTAGTTTCCTTTGTGTCTGGCACCAATGACATAAAATAAGCCCTTTCCTTTCTCCCTTCTTCCTTTGGAGGAGATTGTGTAGCACCAGTGGCCACAAATGGAAACATCATGAGTAAGAATTTTCTAGGGCAACCAAGCCTCTTGATATTCAATTCAAATTATTATCTTTTTTAAATTATGAGAAAATATTTTACAAATGTAAATATTTTCTTCTGACTTTTGATGCTTTCAAAAATGTTGATGTTATATTTTTAATGTTTGTGATCATGAGGTCTCTAGAAAAAACTACTATCTCAAAATGATAGCAAAAATTCCTAGTATTCTTAAAAGGATCCTTGAACCAAGTAAAGAATCTTAAAAGTAGCCTGCTGTATGCTGGCTTTAGATTCCTTATCCCACTAGCCCAGTGTTAAAAAGGATAACATAAAGATCAGCTGCCAACCTGAGACTCAGGCTGCAATTGTACACTTAGCTGGGACTGAACTTCATTGGCCTTACTTCTGAGTAGATGTATAGGATTGCATCATGACTTTGTTAATATTTGTTAATGCATACGTGTGCTCATTAATTAAAAATGAAATTCAGTGGTGAACTCTTACTGTTCCGTCAACATCAGTTCCAAAGTACTGGGAACAGACACAAGGCTTGACACAATGTTATGGGCTTTGACAGGTATTGGTATTGCTCACATCATGACTTGGGCCTCCTCAATAAAGTCTTCTTCTGACATTGCTCCTGTGCGAATGGTCTTTATGGCCACTTTCATCCGATCAAGCCAGTAGCCAAGATGCACCACCCCAAACTGGCCAATGCCAATCTCCTGGTCAAATGTCAGTTCCTGGGGATTAATCAACCATTTTCCTAGGATAAGGCAGCAGAAGACCGCATTAAAAACTGGCTATTGCTTTATGAAAGAAGAAGTGCGCAGTAGTAGGCCTCAATGCCCCCCAACTGTTATGATAGGCTTTAAGAGTTTGAGTGGTTTATTCAAATTTTATCTTGATATTAAGGATAATAATGGAATGAGGTTAGTATCTAATAGTAATTCAGCAGTTTCCTATATTAGATTCTATCATAATATTCATTTTGCATAAAATCTCTCCTGTCTTCCAAAATGTTATACCTCCTGGAAATGATGGGACATAGAACATTTGGAGATCTGACTTTACTCTTGCAAGTTAGCTTTCACAGGTTCAACACCTCCTACCTCTGCCACATCAGTTTTCAAAAATAATTGGATTTAAGTAATGACTTAAATCATGTTGGGTTAGGATTTAAGTTCATCAAATGACACAAGATAGCGACAGGTATCACTTGCTGAAACTGAGATACGTTTAAACTCTGAAATAAATGTTTCTTCATGTTCCTGGAGTTCCTTTCTCTTTTCCCCCTCCTAATCCTGGGTGTTGCTCGATCATATAAAGTGGGGAATGAGGTGTGCTCAGTTTTTTTAGAGCAAGTGGTACTTAACTCTTCCCTCGCCTGCAGTTTCTTTTGTCCAACCTGTCTGCCAGTGTAAGCTTTTCCCATAACTCATGAAAAAGCTGGGTTTTAACTGAATCATGGGAAACTAAGCAGGGTGGCTGCTAATTGCTTGAGATCAGTGTGCTTGCTGATAATTGGTTGTATCCAATTAAGTTAGGGCTCATCCAAACGGAGCAGGATAATCCACGTTTTCCATAACCGGTTCGTCATCTGACAGTCCTCACTTTGCCTGTTTGTTCGCTCTTTCTCGATTTAAAAAAAAAGCTTTTTTTGCACCCGCACACGCAGCGGGAGGACCCATACTTCTTCTCGCTTTTTCCCAGCTCTGCCCATAATACTCCCCCTATCAGCCAATTGGTCCGCAAAATATGACGTATGCACCTCTCCCCTTTGCAACGAAGCACAATATCGCGCACACACTTGACTGTAACAGCACAAAAGTTTGAATTTCCTGTGGGTGTAATGGAGTTCCTTGCCGCTCACCACTCTGGACCAGGGCTGGCGGAGGGGTGTGTGTGCTGATATGCCAATAATTCCTGTATTTTTGTGTGCTTGTATTTGTGATATAACGCAAAAATGAATGTATGTGTTTTTGCCTTTATGGATAGTAAACATTCTGGAGATACACAGGGCTGGCAAGTCTCAATCAGCAGAGAGAGCAGAAGGCTGCAGGCAAGAATGAAATCCTGGCCTGGAGCCAGGGGTTCCTAGCCAAAGGATGCTGAATGCACTCTGGAGAGGGGGAAGGGGCGCCTGGGCGACTGGCATCCCTTCCTTCTCCATCGCCTGCTGCCCCTTTTGCTTGGCGCCTTGCCTGGCAGCACCCCCTGCCAGCTGCTGCTGGGCCACCTGAGCTCTTCTCCCCTTTTCACCACTCTGGCTGGCTTCTCTCTGATCCACCCCTGGGCTTTCAGGGTGCTCTAGCCCACCACTTCGCTCTACGAGCGGCTGGAGCGAAGGGGCGGCAAAAACAATCTCCAGCTCTCCCGAGGAGGGGGGCAAGGGCTCCAGGGGCTTCACGGGTGATGGGGCACCCGTCCGAGAGCCCTCACCACCCCCTATCTCCCCCTCCACCGCCACCTCCTCCCCAACAGCCAGGCTTGCACTGCAACCGCCTGCTTCCTTCCTTTGCTCTCTCTTTCTCTGCTCCGGCTGCTCCACGTTAGGCAGCCGATCAGCTGGGCTGACAGCTGAGCCATCAGAGCGCCCCACAGCTGATTCGGCAGCCACCTTCCCTTGCCGCTTGCCGCCCAGCTCTTCCTCAGGCTGGCGAACATAGCTTCAAGCAGCCTGTGGGAGAGAGGCTCCTGTGAGGAAAGAGGTTGCCTGGGAGCCTCCCTGGGGTCTCCCCCTGCGTGGGGGTGGCCTGGCATCACTGTCTGCTCTCTCCCCAGCTGGCCCTCGCCACCAGCGACCCCTTCCTCCGCTCTCCTTCCAGAGCCTCCTTAGATGGTTGTGGGTGGCCATCTAGCAAACCACTTATATGTCAATAATTCCTGTGGGTTTTTTGGTTGTATTTGAGATATTTCACAAAACCAACTGTATGCTTTTCTGCCTTTATGCATAGTAACGTTTCTGGAGATACACACGGCTGGCAATTCCACTTATTTCTCCAGAACAGCTCCTTCCCATTCTCTCCCTCTCGCTCTACCTGCCTCTCCCTCTCCGCGTAGGCAGCGGCGGCGGCGTCAGTGTCAGGGAAGAGCTACTGAGAGAGGCTTCCCAACCACTTCGGGCAAAACTTGATGCTCCGTTGCCTTCACCCCCCTCCTTCTCCCTTTCCTTCCCATGGTCCTGTACAAAGTGCCAGGCTCTTGCTTTTCTCTGCTGTATGTGCCTGTGCGTGTCTGTCTGTCTCCGAGCAAGGAGGAAAGAGCAAAGCAAGCTCCCTGCACCAACCAGCAGCACTTGAGTCAGACCAGCCAGGAAAAGGGGGGCTTTACAAACAACAACAAGTGCCACCCAGTTCGCACGCTGGCTAAAAATTAATGGCTGTCTCTGCTTCTGCGCAAATGCGCTTTTTTGCATCTGCGCAGTAGAAGTTGCAGAGCTCCCCCCCCAACACCACCCCATTGCTCTGATTGGTTCAGTTTTCCCGGGCTTTTCCTGGTCATTTTTGAACATGCGCAAAAGTAGAAATACATGATTGGCTGTGAATGAGAGAAGGGGTATGGAGAAATGCCCAAGCACCGCCCATGGAATGCCTCCTGCTCTAAAGTCCGCAGTATTGCATCCTAGCGCCTGAAGGCACAGCAGATGATTCCCGGTTTAAAAAAGCAAATCACATTTTTGTGGTAATGCCAAAGTGGATTTAACAGCGAGAAAGTCAGCTTTAACAGGTGACGTTGTATGGACCACGGAAAATTAATGAACACACAAAGCGATCCTATCGCAGATTATACAGTCGTCCGGATGAGCCCTTAGAGTAGACCCATAGAAACTAATGGGCCTAAGTTAGTCATGTCCATCAATTTCAATGGGTGTACCCAGAGTCAGGCTAATGTTAGATATAGCCCTTTGTTTTAAGGGACATTATTCCATTTATTTATTTATTATTTATTAAACAAAATCTATCTACCACTTGATTGTAGAAAACCTCAGTGGTGTACAAAGACATTAAAATGATCAAGAAAAACAGTTAAAAACAGTTAAAAAGTAATTAAAACATTTTTAAAACAATGAAAACAGCAACAGACTAAAAAGAGATTAAAACACATCAACATGTATTGTGTCTGGATAGGCTTGCTTAAACAGAAATGTTTTAAATAGGCACTGAAAAGAATACAGTGAAGGTGCCTGCCTGATGTCAATAGGCAGGGAGTTCCAAAGTGTAGGTGCTGCCACACTAAAAGTGTGGAACATGTATTATGTGGCACATGTAACTGTGCCAACTGCACAGATTAAAGCGCTCTACTGGGCAGTGCACATATGAAGTAAGGTAGTCCCACAAGTAAACTGGTCCTAAGCTGTTAAGGTCTTTATATACCAATAGTAACACCTTGAACTTGGCCCGGTAACAAATCGGCAATCAGTGCAGAACCCTGACCAGAGGTATTATATGCTGACAGGGACTCACTCCTGTCAGCAACTTTGCTGCAGCATTCTGCACTAAAGACAGTTTCCGGGTCAAGTGCAAGGGAAGCCCCACATAGAGAGCATTGAAGCAATCCAGTCTTGAAGTCACCAATGCCTGAACTACTGCGGTCATGCTCCCAGTGACAGAGCTGAGTCCATAAGCACCTCCAGACCGCATATCCGCTCCTTCAGCAGAAGTGCAACCCCATCCATGGCGGGCAATTGACTAATTTCTCGGACACAGGAACCACTCCCCCACAGTGCCTCCATCTTGCCAGGATTCAAGCTCAGCTTGTTTTCCCTCATTCAGCCCACCACTGTGTCGAGGCACCAGTCCAAGGCCTGCAAAGCCTCTCCTGATTCAGATATTATGGAGGAACAGAGTTGAGAGTCATCAGCATACTGATGACACCTTGCCTCAAAAATCCTAATGACCACTCCCAACAGCTTCATATAGATTTTAAACAGCACTGGGGATAACATAATGCCCTATGGCACCCCATAATGTAACTGCCAGAGAGCCAAAAAGGACTCTCCCAATGCTACTCTCTGGTTCTGGTGCTGTACTAGGTAGGTCTGGAACCACCATAACACAGTTCCCCCAATTCCCATTCCACAGAGCCAGTCCAGAAGATACTCTGATCAATGGTATCAAAAGCAGCAGAGAGATTGAGAAGCAGGAGCAAGGTCACACTCCCCAAATCCTGCTCTCTGTAAATGTCATCCATCAGGGTGACCAAAGCTGACTCAGTGCCATAGCCAGGCCTGAATCCAGATTGGAACAGATCTAAATACCTTTTTAAAAAAACTTTTCTGCATTGATTTCTTTAAAAGCTAAGAATCTTCATTTAAAAAATGAAAGCAATGAACAGCACATGACAGGGAGAATCTGTAATGTCTCTGTGCTCATAGAAAAACCCAGACAAGGACATAATGGGGCTATCAGGAAGGCTGCAGAGTACAGATCATCAGAGATATGATTTGCAGAATGAAAGAAAGGACACTCACAAACTGCTCTTGGCCATCTTGTAAGTAAGCTAAGCATCACAAAAATCCTGCACCCAACCCATGAGAAATGTTCTTTTATAACTTTTGAATGCCGTTTCTTTTCTCATTAATTTATGGGTAATGGTTAAAAAAAAATCCAAGACATTTTTTTGGCATAGCAACAGTGGATGTTGGTTGGGTTTTTGATTCTTTCCAACCCTTTGATTCTATAATTTACCCTGAATTACATAATCCCATTAACTGGTAAAAATAACAGAGCCTTGTGACACCTTAAATAGCACCAGTACCCACCCTTGTCAGGTATGAAAGCTTGTGTCCCACAAAACATTTACTAGTATTTAAGATGCCAGAAGGCTCTGTTGTATTTGTACTTAGATTCATTCAGCGGTATGAGTCTGTTTTCAATACAAGAATTGATACAACATTAACTTCCATAAAGTCACATCACTGTAACCGACAGTACAAATGTAGGCATGTCTACTCAGAAGCAAACCCAATGAGTTCAATGGGACTTATTCCCAGGTAAATAAGTGATTCTAGCCTGAATCACCCCTGTAGGTTTTTAGATAATTTGACCCACTATGTCAAATAAATTATACTGCCACGAGAGTGGCTGTATACTATAGCCAGCATGGATTTTTCACATTCCACAATGTTAAATTGAAAATACCCCCATGCCATTCTGATGCTTCCCATAAGCTCATTTCAAAACAAAACCTTACAAAACTTATAGTTCTGAACTCAGTTGCTTCCTTAACAAGCCTCTCAATTTTCATGGCAATACACAAAACAGTAAGAGAGAACAGAGAGTTCAAAGTGTAAAAAGAGAGGGGAAAAAACCCAGAAACCTTTTGGAATTTTTTCTGTCACAGTTCTCATAATCTGTTGAAATTCATTAAAAATCAGCCATTGTTCACAGAGTACCTGTAATCCTATTATTGATCTTGCCCCATACTCTGACCATCTTCTGCTGTTTAAAAGTTAAAAAAAACCTGGCTGATTTTTAATTAATTTAATACATTTTGCATTGAACTGAATGATAGCGTCGGGCATGCTCAGTAAGAACCAACTGTCAGTGTTCTAAAAGCCAGACTCACAGCTGCTGGGCTTGACTAATCAGGGGGCCATACCTGCACCAGATTTTGATTTCACTTGAGACAGTCATGCTTCCCCCAAAGAATCCTGGGAAGTGTAGTTTGTGAAGGATGCTGAGAGGAGACTCCTATTCCACTGACAGAGGTCCAGTGGCCAGACTGGGTTAACAGTCAGACACTCTGACTAAAGGTCTGTGAAGGGAAAAGGGCTTCTCCTAGCAACTCCCAGGACCCTTCACTAACTACACTTCTCAGGATTCTTTGAGAGAAGCCATGACTGTCCAAAGTGAAATAAAGGCCTGGTGTGGATGTGGCCAGGGACAGCTTTCGCTTAAATTTTGGTGGGAGGCTACATGTCCCTACTGTAGAATAAAAAGGTGGGGGAAACGCTGAAAAGCAATGATACTGTTCACAATGTTTTCCTTTTGGAAAAGGGGCTTCCCCTCTGCCCAGTGCCCACCCACCCAATCTCCTACCCTCCTCCTCCTTCTCCCCTCCCTGCCCCTCCCCCGGGTCAGTGTTTGACTACGACCTGGGAGACCAGGGTTTGAATCCCCACACAGCCATGAAGCTCACTGGGTGACCTTAGGCCAGTTACTGCCTCTCAGCCTCAGAGGAAAGCAATGGTAAAGCCACCTCTGAATACCGTACACCATGAAAATCCTATTCATAGGCTCCCCATACATCAGGATCGACTTGAAGGCAGTCCATTTCCACTTTCAAACATGATTGCACAGAAATAAATCCCATTGAACTCAAAAAGTATGCAAATGATCAAACCCACCCTCCCTTCTCCTTCCTCCTATCCCCTCCCTCTTGCCCCTTCCCTCCTCCTTCCCATCCCCTTCCAATCCCCATCCCCTTCCAATCCCCATCCCCTTCCAATCCCCATCCCCTTCCAATCCCCATCCCCTTCCAATCCCCATCCCCTTCCAATCCCCTCCTTCCCCTTCTTCCCCCTCCTCCCATGGTCAGTTTTACCTATCTTAAGCATGATTGCATGGGAGTAAATACCATTGAACTCTATAAGCATGCAAATGATCAAACTTGCCCTGCCCTCCCCCTTCCTTTCCCCCCCTCCAATCTGCTCCTTCCCCTTCCCCCTCCCCCTCCTCCTCCCCCATGGTCAGTTTTACCTATCCTAACCATTAGTAGATAGGAGTAAATCTCATTGAACTCAATAAGCATGCAAATGATCAGACCTGCCTTTCCCCTCATTCCCCTCTCCTCTCCCTTCCTCCTCCTGGTCAGTTTCACCTATCCTAAGCATGATTGCAGGGGAGTAAATCCCACTTACCTCAATAAGCATGCAAATGATCAATCCATTCTCAGCAAACTTGCACAGGACCCCATTTCTTACCTCCCGGATTAAAAACCAGAGAAATTCACTAATAGGCAAAAAACCTTGCAGTTTAAGAACATACTTATAGTCCACAGATATTTCTATCAAACTTTACAAAGCAGGGAAATTGGGCAGCTATAGTGAATGCACCAGGGGAGCAGGAGACCTAACCTCCTCTCTGAGATATTGTACTGCCCTACAAATTTGTCAAAATGCAAAGACAATTTGGGTTGGTCTTTCACAGTCCAATCCACTTCCTGTGTAGCTTGGAAGAATTTGGTAACATGTGCCTCTGAGCATATGCTTTTTAAAGTTGGATAGAAATAGCTGTGGTCTATAGGTATGTTCTTAAACTGCAAGGTTTTTTGCCTATTAGTGAATATAAATAAATACAATCAAGTCAATATTAGTCTGCTTACCATAGCTTAGCCCAGCAGTAACAGGAGCCTTTTCTCTCCAGGAGCAAACAGCATACCTCAAACGAGTAACGAGACCTGCATTATGGAGAAAAAAATATATATCTTTGGTGAAAAGGCATAACGGACAGCTTATTGTAGGGAGAGGAAAAAAAGAGAGGCGAGCCAGGCAGCCAAGAGTTAATGAAAAATAAGGAGGTAGATTAGGGGCACATTTCACTTCCTTTTTTGAAATAACAAGCCATTTTTTACTATGTCTATGACCTTATTTAACACAGCAGGATAGCAGAATTTATTTCCTGAGAAAGGTCTATGAAGCTCTGTTAATATAAACCTATGAACTGGACCCAGACTAAGTTAGTTAAAATTTGGACCCAACAAAATACATGCGATGAATATATGGACATGTTATGACTTATAATAATTCAAATAAACAGAAATTCAGGAAATTTACATAGGGTTGGACCCAGACTAACTTAGTTCCTATTGAAATTAATGAGGCTTAAGTTATGGGAAATAAGTTTAATTAACTTACAGAGCAATCCAAATTCCACACTGCCACCGACAAGGCTTTATGGAGCCACCACCACATCAACAGCCGAACCACTCATAACAGTAGTATATGAAGGTGGGAGCAGGGAGTTTGGCCTAGTCCTTATGCCAGCTCCAGAATGGGCCTGATGCCAGTCAGTGCCACTTGTGAGAGCAGCTCAGCTCAGCTCCATCCTACCCCACCCCACCCCCCAGAATGCCCTGATTTAGGTTTTACCTCCAGTCTCTGCTTCCACCCACCTGCATGTATGGCAGCCAATCAGCTGGCTGAACCAGCAAAAGCAAGTGAAAGGGACACCTCCACTCATTCCAAAAAGCTTTAGTCTAGATCCAACCCTATGTAAATTACCTGAATTTCTCATCATCATCATCTTTTTCATCTTCTTCTTATTACCTCTCTCTCTCTTATATATATATATCACAAGGCAATGTACAAAATTATTGGATTGTTTTAAAATCTCCTCCAGAATATTCAAGGAGGCGCGAGTTTGTGCAGCACTTATGTGGAGCCTTTCTATTCTGTGTAACCCAAAATTATATATAATAATGGACATGTAAAGGAGGCCAATGGAAACCCCATTCAGTTGTTCACATACAGCACCTGTTTTCAGAGACAGAAATCTAGCCAGGCTTCTAGAAATCATTATATTCCACGATGCTAACCCAAACTGCTATCCATTTCTACAACATCTGAGTTGCTCTTGGATTTCAACAGCAACTTTTACAATTTTTTCCTAATATTTTTAGATTATTTCAGAACTGTTTCCCACATTCTTGCCTGGACATACCTCCTGCATTGTGTTGGTGATAGTTGATCAGTGCTGGGATACAATCAAAAACATGCTTCTCTGCCAGGTAGTATCTCTTGGGGCTGTCGCTTGTCTCCTTGATGTGATAATGTTTTATAACTGGGTTGTTCTCATTGCTAGAAAATAAAACAGTTCCTTTCAAAACAATATAGAGGCAGCTAAACATCCAAGTACAGAACTATGCAGCATCAATAAATATTTGGACACATAGTGTAAATATGAAAAAGAAAAAAACCCACAAAACATTTGACCTTGGAGGCTCTACTTTTCTAAAGGGCAATAATTCTAATGTTTCCCTTTAAATAGTAATTAGAAACAGCACCATAGAATGTCACATTTTGGGAACAGATACCTTTTTAAATGATTCTAAAGTTTGATAGATGCCCACCCAAGCTCCTTTGTAGTCCCTTTACTTCTCTTCAACCCTCTGCCACTCACTTTAAAGGGATCAATGTTTCCCCAGCTCCTGGGAGGGGCAATGCCATGAAATAACCTTGCTGGGGCCCTAACCTCATGGTTGCAGTTCTTATATTATTGGAGTCATGATGTAGTGGTTCCCACAACACTAGGTAACAAAGGAAAGAGCTCCAGTGAGAACACATTGTCAGAAAAGTATATTTGATTAATAAAACAGACTCTCCTGTCAACTACCAGGTGAGGCTGTCAATGTGCTGAACCAGTGCCTGGCTGCGAAAATGGACTGGATGAGGGCTAACAAACTGAGGCTCAATCCAGACAAGACTGAGATGCTGCTAGTGGGTGGTTCTTCTGACCGGATGGTGGATGTCCAACCTGTCCTGGATGGGGTTGCACTCCCCCTGAAGGAGCAGGTTCGTAGCTTGGGGGTTCTCCTAGAACCATTTCTGTCACTTGAAGTTCAGGTAGCCTCGCTGGCACGGAGTGCCTTCTACCAACTTCAGTTGGTGGCTCAGCTATGCCCCTATCTGGACAGGGATAACCTGGCTTCAGTTGTCCATGCTCTGGTAACTTCCAAGTTAGATTACTGCAATGCGCTCTACGTGGGGTTGCCATTGAAGAGGGTTTGGAAGCTGCAGCTCGTGCAGAATGCAGCAGCCAGATTGGTAACAGGGACCAAACGGTTCAAACATATAAAACCGATTCTGGCCCGCTTGCATTGGCTGCCTGTATGTTTCCGAGCTCGATTCAAGGTGCTGGTTTTAACCTATAAAGCCTTACACGGCTTAGGACCACAATACCTGATGGAATGCCTCTCCCGGCATGAACCCACCTGTACACTACGCTCAACATCCAAGGCCCTCCTGCGGGTGCGTACTCAGAGGGAAGCTGGGAGTCTGGCAACAAGGGAGAGGGCCTTCTCAGTGGTGGCCCCCAAATTATGGAATGATTTAGTTGACGAGGTGCGCCTGGCGCCAACATTGTTATCTTTTTGGTGCCAGGTCAAGACTTTCCTCTTCTCCCAGGTATTTTAGCATGTGTTTTTAAATTGCTTTTTAAAAAATGTGTTTTTAAATTTGTATATTTGTTTTTAATGTTTTTAATTGTTGTAAACTGTCCAGAGAGCTTCGGTTATGGGACAGTATACAAATGCAATAAATAAATAAATAAATAAATACCAGCCTTCATTCATTCATATTTTACTCAAATGATGAAATATTTTATTGCTACATTAGGCCAGTCAATAAAAAGGATTTATAAAATAGGCTTATTTTCATGCTAAGCATCAAGCAGCCACGAGGAGAAATGAAGATGTTACTAATAGGGTAAAACAAATGTACAAGCCTATGGAAGTTAATAGTTTTGGCAGGACAGAGGACAGCTTAGAAAATCTATATGGAAAAAGTATGGTCTATATAAGGTACCAAAGAGAACTGGCAATGCATTTCTATACACTTGTCTTCATCTTGGTCTTCAGGCTTGCCACCTAATTTTAAGCATATTTACTTCGATATAAATACCACTGAGTTAATTTGCTTAGCACTGCTTCCCAATTAAAATGTTCTTAATTTAGTTTGGTCACATTTACAATTACGTATTTGTAAATATAAATTTACCTAATGTGCCCTGTAAAATAAATTTAGGAATTCGCAACTGAAACAACATTGTGCATGAAGATTTCTATTGTATGCAGGCTGGAAATAAACATGTAAAAATAAAAAGTGAGTGAAGCATCTGCATGTTTGGGAAGGGAGGGTAATACAGAATCCTGTCATGTTTGTCAAAATGTCATCTCAGTTAACTGAATCAAAGCAAAAGTCCACTGGGATTTAGACTTGCCTCAAAGATTTTGTGAAGACAGAGACTGTATATGTGCCAGGGAGCCTTGAATCTCTCACCATGAAGGCTCCTTCCTTACCCTACAGAAGGAAGAGAAAGTCAAGGCCAATAAGCATGATGCAACAAAGGTTTCAGAATCTAAAAGCCAAGTGGCCATGCCACCACTTCCCCACTTCACATCTTCACCTTAAAAAGCTCAGAAAGAAGGGAAACAGCTATTCCTCAAAGTACTTTGCTGATTCATATTTGACCAGGAAGTCCCAGGTTCAGTCCCTGGCACCTCCGGGTAGGGGCGGGAGAGACACCTGCTGAAACCCTGGAGAGATACTTCCAGTCAGCATAGACAATTCTGAGCTTGATGGAACAATGCTCTGACTCACTATAAGGCAGCTTCTTCTGTTTCTCTGCTTTTCCTAGATCGGGGCCTCCCTTTTCGATGCCAATCTCCCTCAAGGAACTCAGGACATCAACAGGTGGCTTTTGTGGCCAGATTTTATCCTCTCCAGGAAAGCCTGAGTAAACAGACAAATTTTAAGCAGGCACCTAAATGCCAGTACTCTAGGTGCCTGTCTAATGTTCAGTGGAAGCACATTCCAAGGGTATGTGCCGCCACACTAAGAGCCCTGGGCTTAGTGGACATAAGATGAACCTGGGAATGTACAACACTACTTAAGAGTGTAATTCCATTTCCCCACTATGTCACTTTCCCGACATGTTCAAAGTAAATGAAGCAGAAAAAAATATGTCCAAGTAAAATAGAAGATGATCATCAAGGTAGGGGGTTCACCTTACCTCTTCCTTGAGCAGCGTTTCTGCCTTGCTTCTGCTGATACTCTTATTGTACCACCTGCAATGATAAAGAGTCTTAGCATTTAACGTTAGGTTATCCAGCTTTAGCTCTAAACCTTAGCTTTAGAGTTATTAGAGATATCACGTTTTCTTATTCTGAATTTTAAAGTAAAAGATGCTGCACTTAAAATGGCCACATGAATGGTGATGAATGTATATTTGGTAAGAGCATACTAAGGAACTCAGAATTAATTTATCATTACAAATAAATTGGGATCTGAATGTTCAGTGCATACAGAAACTGCATGGCTGTGACCACCTCTGGCAAAGGAAAAGGAGGCTTGCTTTCCACGATGAAGGACATTCATTAGATTAAATATTCTGTCCTTGAGCAGTTAACATTTTTCCATTGACTTCATATCACTGATTATCAATTTACTCTTCTCAGTCAGAACTTAAACATTTGGTAGTTTAAAAACAACAACTTATTTGAATTATCTCACCCTGATAAGGCATTTTAGTGATAATGGCTTAGATCCTAACTAAGCTTCTACCAGCAGAAGTGTCCCATCAGCGGACCCATTTACGGAATGCTCCTGCCAGCAGAAGTGGTGGGGAGGTGTGACTTTCAGTGATTTCACCTTGCCCCTGCAGCTCCTTTGCCCCTTGAAAATCTGTTCCAGAGAGTTTGGGGAACCTCTGGAGTCTGGAGCAGGGGAAGAAGAGATACTTGAAAAATTCAGCCCAATCTCCATACTCCAGCAGGATCATAGTTCTCTCTGCATATGGAGTGAGCCCTTCCATTTGGAGAGGGCTAGTTAGGATCCAAACCAAAGTTGCATCGAAAAAAACAAAATCTTACTCATATATTTGCAGATTTTCTGGTGATTTTTCTACCACATAACTGCTTGGTACATATCCTTCATGCCTGTTAAAAATGAGATTAGAGACTTAGGCGTTTCCAGCAAAAGTGTACTTGATTAAAAATTGTTTACATTAGCAGGATGTCTTTCAAAAAAATCCTAATTAGAAAGAGCGATTACAGGATACAGAAGATAAGCTTCCAAACTATATTTATAAGCGGACCCCAATGACAAGCAAATTTAGTAAGAAGCTATGTTAGTAAGGAGTTATACAGTTTGAGAAAACTGTGTTGCTATTAATTTAATGCCTGCAATTAAAAATAGAACAGACACACAAAGAAAATGGCCCACCTACCCATTCTTATCCTGAACCAACCACCAGTGGACCTCAGAGTTATCAATTACATGGTATTCTTCATTGCACCGTAATGCCAGCTCCTGAGGATCCTGGGCAGTGTAGTCATAAATGGCTATTACTGGAGATTCCTTGGGGTCTTGAAATCTCTATATAAAAATAGCAAAAATTGAACGACACACATTAAATCTGAAAAATGAGTGACAACAAAACATCTACATATTTACATAATGGCCTAGTTTGCACATCACACTAAGCCAAACCATGCAAATTGTTGGTTGTTTTCTTGCACTGCGTTAAGTCATCATTTGGCTTAATGCAGGGGTTCACAAACTGTGGTCTGTCAACTGCCAGTGATCCATTAACTTCATTCAGGTGGTTCACAGCATTTGCCATGTTAAATATTTTATTGATTTTTATTGTATTTTATTGCTTATTCTAACCGTATATTTCTTATACCTGTGTTGTATTATGTTGTATTGAATTCTATGGAATGCAAATTGTAATACAATAAAAATATAAGGGATTAAAGCAGCAATAAAAATACAATTAAAAATCATACAGCGCTAGCATAGCGCATTACAATTTCTACAACAAGTAGAAACATTGGGCTCATCTACACTGGGGTTTACTGTGTGTCTGGTGCAAATCACATCCCCTTTTAATTCTCATGGTTCATATGATGTTACTGGCAAACAAGCTATCACACAGTTTTCCCCCTGTAAATCCATACTAACCCAATCCTCTGATCATATGAAAAGGGAAGGAAAAAATGTCTTCACTCTGTATCTCTAGTGCCTGCAGACACTTTGCTCCAATGCTTTTAGGTGGGTGTGTCAATTGTTCCCCTCTCCACACCCACTCCCTCCTCCTCCTCCTTTCATTTCATTTCCTGTGGGCTAAAGAGCAACTTTCAGCTGCTCTCTCCCATTCTGCAAGCCTTTTTTATGTTGCTGCAAATGGTGCCTTATTTTTCTTTTCCCCCTAACTTGTGCATAACATTGCTCAAAAAGATTTGCATTTCAACTGTATCATACTAGCGAAAATACAAATAATCGCACTTCCAGGTTGTTGTTCTTTTAAATGCAACTAACTGGTAGAACAAACTGAGCATGCTCGGTTGCCAGGTAACCAGAGGGAGTGGAAATGTTAAATTAGACAGCGTGGTCATTAGGAAACTGTGTGATTGATCCTTCCCCTCAGTGTGAATAGAAAACACTGTGTTTACAGCTGGCATTGAGCCCTTACTGTAGACAGTACAACTAGAAAATGGAGGTAAAAACAGCGTCTTTAATATGAAATAATGCTCCCATGTGGATAAGCCCATCATTAAGTAGTTCACCAAGGCAATCAGCAATATATATATATATATATATATATATATATATATATATATATATATATATATAAAGTACTCAGACTCCTGACCAATGCTCTCATATTACTGAATTACAGATGGTATATTGTAATTTCATTCTGTATGATACTTTATTTTGAAACACTGAAACTCAAAATCAATTATTGTAAGGTGACATTGATTTTATGTTGGGAAATGTTTGCAAGAAACATAAAAAACGGAAACATGTTGCTTGCATAAGTATTCAGCCCCTGTGCTGTGGAAGTTCCCAGTTTACACAGATGAAAGAAATTGCCCTGTTGAGGACACAATTACCTTACCATTGGCTTCCATGCTGTCACACTGTCAGGATAAAAACCTCACTGTTGAAGGATCATTGCATAAGTATTCAACCCCCACACATTAATATTTGGTAGGGCCACCTTTCGCTGCAATAATAGCTTTAAGTCTTTTGGGGTAGGTATGGACCAGCATTGCACACAGCGTCAGACGGATTTTGGCCCATTCTTCTTGGCAGATTCGCTCCAGGTTGTTCAGGTTGGTTGGACATTGCTTGTGGACCACAATTTTCAAAGAGTGCCACAGATTCTCAATGAGATTGAGATCAGGTCTTTGACTGGGCCACTGCTGGACATTCACCTTTTTGTTCTTGAGCCACCACAGTGTTGCTTTAACTTTGTGCTTGGGACCATTGTCCTGCTGAAAAGTGAATTTCCTCCCAAGCTTCAGTTTTTTAGTGGACTGAAGCAGGTTCCTCTTACAGTATTTCCCTGTTTTCTTGCAGGATTTCCCATCCATTCTTCCTTAGATTTTAATAAGATGCCCAGTCTCTGCTGATGAGAAGCATCCCCACAGCGTGATACTGCCACCACCATGCTTCACTGTAGGGATGGTGTGTTTTGAGGCATGGGCAGTGCTAGGTGTGTGCCACACATAGTGCTTGGAGTTTTGGCCCAAAAGCTCTATCTTGGTCTCATCTGACCACAAAACCGTTTCCCACATCGCAGCTGGGGCACTCTTGCGCTTTCTGGCAAACTCCAGACGTGCTTTCAGATGGTACTTTTTGAGTAATGGCTTTTTTCTTGCCATTCTCCCATACAGGCCAGTGTTATGCAGAGCTCTTGATATGGTTGACTGGTGCATCATTATTCTACTCCCAGGCACTGAACTTTGTAGCTGCTTCAAAGTGATTGTTGGCCTCTCTGTGGCTTCTCTTATAAGTCTCCTTCTTGTTCGAGCACTGAGTTTTGAGGGACGGCCTTTTCTTGGCCATCCCTGGGTGGTGTGATGCAGCTTCCACTTCCTGATTATTGATCCGACTGTGCTCACTGGGATATCCAAACACTTGGATATTATTTTGTACCCTTTTCCTAATTATGCATTTGTATTACATTATCTCTCACTTCTGTAGAATGCTCTTAGGTCTTCATTTTCCTTCAGATCCACAGCCTGACCAATGAGTGGGGTTTATATCCTGACATTGTGACAGCAACTTTAATGGTTCACAGGTGGAGGCCAATGGTAAGGTAATTGTGTCCTCAATAGGGCAATTTCTTTCAACTGAGTAAACTGAGAGCTTCCACGGCGCAGGGGTTGAATACTTATGCAAGCAACATGATTCAGTTTTTTATGTTTCTTACAAACATTTCCCAACATAAAACCAATGTCACCTTACAAAAATTGATTTTGAGTTTCTTTTTTTTCTTCAATTAATTTTTATTCAGATTTTCAAAACCAAAACAATACAAAAAGAAAAAAAACACAAATCAATAACTAATACAATAAAAAAATAAAAATAAAAATAAAAATATTGACTTCTGATTTGTCGTAGTTCAGCTATAAATCTATAAATCTATAATATATAACAAGCCTTAATAGATTATAAAATCACCTTCCTCCAGCGGTTATCTTAATAGGTTTCAAATCTCATTAACATCATATCATTTCATTCTTCCACAAAAAGTCAAAGAGAAGTTTCCAATCTTTGAGATATATGTCCATCAAATTTTTTTTCTAAACAAACATGTCAATTAATCCAACTCATCAAGTCTACTAAGTCCAGTAATTTCAAATCGCTCTTCTTCCATTATCCATATTGGTTCCATCTTCCATCTTTATACACCCAATAATCTTGCTGTCATAGTCATATAATAAGAGTCTGATAGGAATTTCCTTTATCACAGATATTTTCTTGCCATCAATTCCGAACGTATCACTGAAGTATTGTTGCAAAGCCGCATCTCTGTTCCTCTTTTTTACATTATACACTAGCACATCTCTTGAAGATTTTTCCATTAACACAAAACAGGGATTAATTCTGTTAACTTTCTCCATTTCAAGTTCCATCAAATCCTTCCAGTCCAGGAATTTTTTTGAACCGATAATATCTTTATCTCCAATCTCTTCAATTCCTTCAGGGACAGTGTTGATTTCCAAACCATAATATTTGTCTCCAGGATCCATCACAGCCAGGAAATCCAAATCTTTTTCCATGTCCATATTTAATCCAATCTCTATAGTTTGAACCTTGCCTTTAATTTTTCTTTCATCTTTTTTTGGTTTTCCAGATCTATCTTTATTCTCCTTTCTCATAGAATCCTGAATTTCTTTCAGCTCCTGTCTCATTTCATCAAATTCAATTCTCCACGCTTGTCTATTATTTCTCAATTCTTGTTTTATTGACTTAATCCCATTCATTATTTTCTGAAACATGTCTAAAGATAAAGTCCCTTCTTGTACATCCATGATCTTCTTAATTGTCATTCTTAAAGCCAAAGGAACTAAACTCCTTCAATTTTCAATGTCCCAAGCAAAGAGCAGTTTATTTCTTTATTCAGTTATAAAGGAGTTAATCTTTCAAACCAACTGATGTCACACTCTAGACAGCCCTTATCTCTTATATGCCCAGAAGTGCAAAAACAGCTTTAGTTCACAGCGTCCTAATGACTAGTAGCAAAGAGAATAAGCAGATTCACCAAAAAAAAAAGAAAAGATCAGAAAAAATAGTCCCAGACAAATATTACACATAAGTCTTATAAATCAAAAAGATTTTTCTTTTCTCTTCCAATCAGAAACCCCTCATCCGTTGTAATCTTTACAATGCCATTTTCCATGTCAGCTTTTTGCAATAGGAAAAAGATAGGCTATTTTTATTTTCCTCCCCCTTAGTTCCGTGAGCAAAAAAGAAGGAAAGTTTTGGCTCACCCAGGTTTTCTTAATTGCTGTTCTTTGACAAATCTCTTTAGCTGTATAGATAAGAAAGTGATAAGTATAGACAGGAGAATGCTTGCCTGTTAGTCCGTTTTCTTAAAAAAAAAAAAACGAGTCACTTGTTCAGCTGAGCTAGCTAAAAATCCTCGCTCTGTCCGAGCTGCTGGAAGACCTTCTTTCACAGACGATTCTGACGAATTCCAGTCTCCCACAACCACAACAAAGCTGTGTGGGAAATCTCACGTTTCTTCCTTATCCGGAAGAAATTATCCCCAGTCAAAAAGACCCTTCTGACTGGATTTAAGGCTGAAAAAGTTTCATCCAAGACGGGAGCCCGTCTCAGAGCTGCACAGGCGGAGGGATCCTCCTGGGAAGTCCGTCAATAATTGATTTTGAGTTTCAGTGTTTCAGAATAAAATATCATACAGAACGAAATTACAATGTACCATTTGTAATTCAGTAATATGAGAGCATTGGTCAGGAAGTCTGAGTACTTTTGCAAGGCACTGTACATACATACATACATATATATATAGATATATATATAGATATATAGATATATATACACACACACACACACACACACACACACACACAGTTTTGAAAGCAACAAACAGAACTTCACTCAAGTGTCAAAGAGCAGAGAGCAACGGATTCCATTTGCTGTACACCGCCCTGGGAGCTTATTGCTATAGGGCGGTCTAAAAATGTAATAAAATAAATAAATAAAATAAATAAATTTGTGGTAGATTTCCATCCAGCATCTCCTAACTATCACCGAGCAATCAGGGAGAGCTACCCATCGCTGGCAAACTCTGAACATCTTACCAGAGCCATCAGCAGGCCTCCTGTTATAGCATTTCACCAACCTCCTAATTTGCGCAGACTGTTTGGTGAGAGCTGTGCTTAAGCCACCTATCACCAATCCAGGGTCTCATCCTTGTCACTCCAAATGCTATATCACCTGTGTGTACCTCAGGGAGACAGCCACTTTTACAAGCACTAGGACAGGCAGGACATATTACATCAAACAGAACATCACCTGCAGGTCCTGCAATATAATTTATGTCATCGAATGCAAAAGACTAGGATGTCATATCCAATACGTAGGAAAGACCACAACTGACCTACACACGCGCTTCAGGAACCACAAGTCAGCAATTTTGACAAAAAAAGTGGAGCAACCAGTTGCAAAGCATTTTAACATCGAGGGTCACAGCCTGTTGGACTTTTCCATTACAGCGATAGAGATGCCAACAGATCCAGCAGCACTGACTAAAATGGAGAACTTTTGGATATACTCTCTGGACACATTGGCACCACATGGCCTGAACCTGGAGGACAGTACCACCACTACTTAGCTTCTGCAAATGAAGCCCCTCTGAGCATTCCATCCTCAGAGCTCTATAACTGCCACTTTGGTAACAGCATATGTATGTTAGCAGCTGATGAAGGCAGAAGCTGAAACGTTTTGGTATTACAATAAAAACCTACCAAGTCATCCTCTGGAGTTGGAGGAAGAGGTTTCTTGGAGACTGGAAAAAAAAGAAAAAAAAGAAAAACATACCAAAAATATAGTGCAATTTTAGACCAAAGCAGACAGAAATATTGCACTTCTACAAATCTGGGTGGATTCAAAGAACCACAGGGTGGCTCTGTTTTCACATGGAGCATTGGCTGATGTGTAGCTTCTGTTCATGCAGTGAAGCAGCTTTTCACACCTGCAGTGGTCCAGAGATTGGTGACAGATTATAACGGTTACTTTACCACACAACCAGAGCCTACAGGCAGCCAGACCTGAACATGATTCCAACCACTTTTTTTTTGTAGTCACCATGTAGTAAATCTTCAAAGTTGACCTATTAGTTTTGTTTGTGAGATTCATATTAATTCAAAAATTATAAATTGTTATGGTATTGACCATTTCCCCCCTACTTTTATCAGAGCTGTCAATTCTTGGACCTAGTTCCTTTTTTCAACAATAGGCGTTACGCATTTATACAGTGTTGTTGTAAAGTTATTTATTTATTTACTTATTTATTGAATTTCTTAGTCACCCATCTGGCTGGCTATCCAGCCACTCTGGGTGATGTACAAAATGAGCATACAGATACAATAAACATTAAAAATCTGGACACAAGATAATAAAATCTAACCCATCCCAAAAGCCTGCCTGAAGAGCCAGGTCTTGTCTTCACGGCCCGGAGGAAACTCATTATACAGGGGGCATGGCAGAGATCATTTGGGAGGGAGTTCCACAGGGTGGGGGCCAACAATTGAAAAAGCCCTCTCTCTAGTCTTCACCAGTCTGGCTGTTTTGACTGAAGGGATAGAGAGAAGGTCTTTTGAGGCTGATTTTGTTGGAAAGCATAGCTGATGATGCTGGAGCCGCTCCTTCAGATAGACTGGGCCAAAACCGTATAGGGATTTAAAGGTCAAAACCAACACCTTGAATTGAGCCCGGCAAGCAACTGGTAACCAGTGCAACTCTTTTAGCACTGGAGTTATGTGATCTCACTGGCGGCTGCCTTTAATCAGGCACGCCGCCAAGTTCTGTACCAGTTGCAACTTCCGGACCGTTTTCAAGGGTAGCCCCACGTAGAGCGCATTACAGTAGTCTAGGCGAGAGGAGGCCCGGGCATGTACCACCGATGGGAGCAAGTGATTGGGAAGGTAGGGGCACAGCCTCCGTATCAGATGGAGTTGATACAGTGCTGCCCAGCTCATAACTGAGACCTGAGCTTCCATGGACAGCTGGGAGTCAAGAATGATCCCGAGGCTGCGGACCTGGTCTTTCAGGGGCAGTTGTACCCCATTGAGCACCAGGTCCAAATCCCCTAACCTTATATAATGCATGATGCTTCTCTGTGTGAGGCATGTTGCCCACACTCTTAGTTGCCTGCTCCTGAAAGACAAAATAGAGCAAGAGCAGTGAGGGGTGTGGCCTGGGGAGGGTCCTGAAAACCAGAGGCTTGAAGGGCTGCATTCAGCTCCCATGCCTGAGGTTCCAAACCTTAATCTAACAAAAAACAAGATGAAATAAAACTATGTCACAAGCACAAAGCAAGAAATAAAAGTGCAAGCAGAGCAGGCAGCTTGAGCAAGTGACCCTATCTGCATACTGTAGGTAACATACAGCCATGCAGCAAATTATTAAGGAATGAAGACATTCTAGATAACATCTGGCCATTTTATAGGTGGGCAACACAGAGGCTGAGAACCTCTAGCTCCAATGAAAATCAATGAAACTATGCCCGAGGTTTAAACCATATGCTGAGCCAAGCTACAGAACATGGTCAACTCACAATATGTTTTGTCTGTGATCAAGGAATTAAACATAATGGTGCACAATACTTTTTCTCTTCCCCCTCCCTGCCCCCAAGATGTCATGGAATATCTACTGCAAGAGATGACCAGGTCCTTGCTCTTCTAAATGACAGCATCTTACACTAGGGTAAATCACCAACTCAGTACTGATTCAAGAGGAATAAGGATATCCGGAAAGAGTTTCATACCAGCCTTGGCTGGAACATACTCCACACAGCCTGTTGACAGCTTTTCTGCCTGAGCGCAGCATCTCCATCTCCCATCTATCCAGAAATTTGGGTGAAATGTTGCCACCAAATTGTTGTTGCTCCTAGTTTCTGAAACAGTTAGATAGAAAAATTAAGATTATGTCAAATACCCTCAGCCTATGGCCAAAAATCTTTAGAGTTACATAAAGTTATGATGAAGAATGTGACTGCAGTTCCTCTCAATATAAACTAATAATGGTTGGGAAGGAAAAGGTATAAAAGAAAGATAACTTAAATTTATTTTCCCCATGCAGAGGTGTACATCCGGTCAATCCCATAATTGTGGGCATTTCTTTGAGCTATAATTGGAAGCGACCAGTTGAAAGAGGTACAATAGTTTTTCTACTTTGGCCAAAGGAAATTTCCAAGAGAAACATTAGTGAATTTCAGAATATGTAATAACTATGTTACCTGAAATGAAGTGATAAACTGAGGTGGTAAAATTCCAAACTGCACTATTTTAAACTGCAGGTGCAGGGGTCACAGTTTGCATTTGTTCCCCATATCAAAAGCCCTCTGCATGAACAAAGAGTTATTTATATTGGGTTGCGTTCAGTGTTTCACAATGGAACAATCTCTCCTCTTCCTGCACACTCCCTACATCTGTTCTGGGGTTTCCCCGAACCTTCCAGAGCAAACTTGGGGTGTTGTGGGGTGGTACAACAGGGGAGGAAAGAGGAGAAATCCTATTTCGCTAGCACTAACCCTTGCACTAATGCTACTTTGTCATTGAATACTACCCTATCGGTTTTTTTAAAATACTATTTCAATAATAGACTCAGCATGTGGGGTAGAGGGCTATACTGTTGTGCTCATTTACTGTGTGAAGGAAGTTTTCCGTTTTTCCTCACCGGGGAACATACAAAAATGTGCAGTCTGAAATGGTACAGTCCAGAGTTCTACCACTCACACTTCTGCTCAACAATAGCATATAAACTGAAATGTAATTTCACTTTTCTGCATGGCCATCAATCCATCAGTTTAAATATATTATATAAAGGTATTTAAGGCAGCATTTCTATATTTCATTCTTGCATACCAACAGGAGGAGAGAGGCTTTAAGGCATTTAAGCTGCAATCCTATGCATATTTACTGGGGGAGTAAGTCCCATTGAAAACAACAGAACTTAGACATGCACTGTTGGAGGCAGATATGAAAGTGGTTGAAGTGGGCTCCGACTCACAAAAACCTATGCTACAAGCTGTTGTTTTGTCACTGATCTTGGAATATGTATTGACTTGAGGAATTATGCTGTGATCAGTTACCTTCTTTCAGAGCCAGTACCCATTTCTGACAGCTCGCTTGGCTGGGAGCAAACACGTACAGCAGATAGTTGTCATGAAAAATCTATAGCATGAAAAAAGTTATTAGAATAAACTCCGGGACAAACAGAAGAATTACCCACTTACGACATAAATCCTCTGATGCAGGGGTTCTTAAACTGTGGTCTGCAGACCACTTCATGCAGTCTGCAGCATGTCTGTGGATTGGTGGCTGAAAACGGGAGGTGGCACATCCACTGCATTCAATGTTCATATTGATTTTTAATTGTATTTTTCTTGTTTCTTTTATTTCTAATTTATTTCTCACATTGTATTTTACTGTATTACAATTTTAACTATGGAATTAAAATTGGAATACAATAAAATACAATATACTGTATAAGAATACAACATATAAAATAGAATTAAAATACAAAAAGCCCAGTGAGATAAGGTATGTGTGAATGGGTTTTCACTTTTCTGGCATGTGCTCTTCTTTCTGTGTAAAGAGTAGAACCCTGACATACTTTATATGAAGATGAGGCAGTCATGTGCATGGCTGTTATGTCACTTCTAGTTTGGCCCTTAGAAAATCCTTGATGTTGCAGCCTGAATATCTTGTTCATCATCTCCCTTCCTTGCTCCCAGAAGAATTTGTGAAGTTATGAATTATACATCACACAGCTACAAAACGAAGAAGAAGAAGAAAGAAGAAGAAGGAAGAAGGAGAAGAAGAAGGAAGAAGGAGAAGAAGAAGGAAGAAGGAGAAGAAGAAGGAAGAAGGAGAAGAAGAAGGAAGAAGGAGAAGGAAGAAGGAGAAGGAGAAGGAGAAGAAGGAGGAGAAGAAGGAGGAGAAGAAGGAGAAGGAGAAGGAGAAGAAGGAGGAGAAGAAGGAGGAGAAGAAGGAGGAGAAGGAGGAGAAGGAGGAGAAGGAGGAGAAGGAGAAGAAGGAGAAGAAGGAGAAGAAGGAGAAGAAGGAGGAGGAGGAGGAGGAGGAGGAGGAGGAGGAGGAGGAGGAGGAGAACGAGGAGAAGGAGGAGGAGGAGAAGGAGGAGGAGAAGGAGGAGAAGAAGAAGGAAGAAGAAGAAGAAGAAAGAAGGAGGAGGAGGAGAAGGGGGAGGAGAAGGAGGAGGAGAAGAAGAAGAAGAGGACTCCTATAAAGCAGCATGAACATATTTCTGACCCTTGGATAAACCTTAACATCAAAACAGAAAAAAATCTGGAAAATCAAGAGGTTATTTTTGTTTCCCTGTCCTATTATAATTAATCTTTCTACTTTTAACATGTATCCTTCTTAATTTGTGTTGTATTTCATTTTTGTTGTGCTTTCTGTTGTTTGTACATGTTTTTGTGATTTTTTACTATGATATATTGTATTTTATCTTGTTTGTTCACCGCCCTGAGAGCTATTCTGCTAAGGGCGGTATATAAATTGAAATAATAAATAAATAATAATAAAATTATCCTATTAAACTGTTCACCTCAACAGCTCAAGATGTTCTGAATTTTGACCACAAAATCCAGAGAAAAAAAATCAGAGTGATACCTTGATAAGCCACACAATTTGTACCCAAAACAAAACAAAATAAATAAAAAAAAAATTATTGGCTCAACTATTGGCTCCAGGTGTGCCTGACATTTTATGTAGCCTGTTATAAGACAGGACAGAATTATCATCAACTGATGAGATTTCTTTCAATTCAATGAAACTACCCACATAAAAAATTAAAATTAATCAATGATTCTAGAAGGAGTCAATATTTTCTCAGGGCTAAATCTGCAATCAGTTTTTTTGAAAAATAAGTGAAAGTGGCACATAAAGTTAACATATTGGTGCATAAAATAAAACTAGATATATCATATTTGGCTATGCTTAACATAAGACCTGTGACTTGTATTATTTTAATTTATTTTATTTATACATTTATAACCCACCATTTACAAACTCAAATTTTCACAAGGTGGCTAAACAATTATCCAGCAATAAAATATAATAAATCCAGATAGTAAAAACAGCACCATGTAAAAGAAAAATGGACAAGCCAGCATTAGATCAAAATTAGTCACAAAAGCTATCTGGAACAGAAAATATTTCAAAGCACATGTACAGGTGAAAAGAGAAGCTTGACAGATTCTCTCAAGAAAGGTAGTTCCATAGTCTTGATACTGCTAGCCTGCTACAAAAACAGGCTCTGCTTCTTTCTCTGATACTAATCAAACTGATCAACTCAGCTCAGCCTAGTTTATGATAAGGCTGGACCAAGATACTTTGTTGTGTCAGGCAATTAGCAAATCCTCTCCCTTCCCCCAAGAAGTCAAGGTGAAAGGGAAACCAAGGCAAGCAGAGTTGTTCGGCATCTGAAACAGAAAATCCCACAAGCATCTCTTCCTCTCCCTGTCAGTAAAAAATGAATTAAACATCTAACAATTTGCTGCCATCTCATGCCTGTTACAGGCGCCTTACTTTGCCTAATGACTAGGCTGGCCCTGGTCAATGACATTCACTTACCTGGAAAGGATATTTATAGTGACATGGAATTGTGATGTCACTTTTCACAATTTCTACACACTTAATCTTCGACAGTTCTATCGAGCCTTTTAGAATTCTTTTTTTCTAAGAAATAAAAACACACAATTTAGTTAGTGTTTACAATTAGTGGCTAAAGGATTATGTTACGAAGTAGGTAGTGTACAGTTTGCTGATGGCAATAGAATACCAAGTCTTGGTTATGCCTTCAGGGCTGAAAAGCACATTGGCAAGGCAAGGCTGACAACCAAATAAATGTTATGATTTTCAGTATGCAATAATAAAGGAGAGAGAATAGGGAGATAGAAAGAAATCCTGTTCAATTAATCTTCTAAACATGCAATCACTTTTTTCTATCAATACAATAATTTCATGTTGCATTTTCCTGTGTAGATCCTATGAAACAACAATGAATTAGCTTGCTTGCAGCTGAAAAACCTATTAGAAAAACAGCCATATACAAAAACCTGGAACTGCATGGATGTCTGCTATCTGTTACTTCTATCAGAAGGATTCTCAGCACTCTCTGGAAATAAAATAATTTCCACTTTTGAATTATCTACAGATGGGATGAAACATCATGCATCCCAGACAAATCTTACATCCTGAGCCTCAAGCCTAGTTCTCACAAACAGCAAATAGAGATCTAAAAGTGTTTCTGGGCTGTACCACATCAGACTATAGGTGCAAACTCATATGGCCAAATGCTCTCCACAAAACCTTCTCCCTGACATGCTAGTTTGGATGAAAAATAAACACATCACACACACACACATATACATGCATTCAATCATGCAATTTGAAGTAGAAAAGCCTAGACAAGCGATTTAACCCCCCCCCTTTGAAGGCTAGATGTGTTGCTAAGTTCATTATTACAAACCACATGTGTATGTTTTAAAAAGTGAAAAGCCAACCCATCCACCCATTTTTCAAGGAGAGAAGGGAAGCTTAATCCTTTTCTCTCTTACTTTCTCTGGCTCCTTCAAGCTGCTATTAGCTCTGAAAAAAAGCTCCATTGTGAGAGCTTTTTTCTTGGATTAGTCATGGTTTGCAACATTGCCCTGGCCCCATGCTTTACACTCCCTAGCCTAAGGACCCACTGATCAGAGCAAAAAATCTTAGTTTCAGGCTGTAATGCATCCTATGACCTAAAACATACCCCTTCCTTTCCCTAGCCATTTGCTGTGCTTCAAAAACAATGCAAAGCAGGAGAGGATCTGAGCAGCAAAGGCTTCACACAGTGGTTTTAGCATTGAAAACCCACAAGGTATACATTTTATGTGAAACATCACTTAGTGAAATATAGAAGGCAAAACAAACACCTGCATGTCACTAGCATGCATTATGTACTGTATGATGAGGCTCCATTGTCGTATGGCTCTAACAGATGTCCAGTCGAAATCTGGCTTCCTGCAACTTGAGCCCATTATTCCATGTCCTGCACTCTGGGACGATCGAGAAGAGATCCTGGCCCTTCTCTATGTGACAACCTTTCATGTACTTGAAGAGTGCTATCATATCTCCCCTCAGTCTTCTCTTCTCCAGGCTAAACATGCCCAGTTCTTTCAGTCTCTCCTCATAGGGCTTTGTTTCCAGTTCCCTTATCATCTTTGTCGCCCACCTCTGAACCTGTTCCAGTTTGTCTGCATCCTTCTTGAAGTGCGGAGACCAGAACTGGATGCAGTATTCAAGATGAGGCCAAACAGTGCTGAATAGAGGGGGACTAATACTTCACATGATTTGGAAACTATACTTCTGTTAATGCAGCCTAATACAGCATTTGCCTTTTTTGCAGCCACATCACACTGTTGGCTCATATTCAGCTTGTGATCAACGACAATTCCAAGATCCTTCTCACATGTCGTACTGCTGAGCCAAGTATCCCCCATCTTATAACTGTGCATTTGGTTTCTTTTTCCTAAGTGTAGAACTTGGCATTTATCCCCGTTGAATTTCATTCTGTTGTTTTCAGCCCAATGCTGCAGCCTATCAAGGTCCCTTTGAATTTTATTTCTGTCTTCCACGGTATTAGCTAAGCCCCCCAATTTTGGATCATCTGCAAATTTGATAAGCATGCTCTGTACCTCCTCATCCAAGTCATTAATAAAAATGTTGAAGAGCACTGGGCCCAGGACCGAATCCTGTGGTACCCCACTTGTTAGTTCAGCCGAGTTTGAGAAGGAACCATTGATAAGCACTCTTTGAGTAAGATTCTGGAGCCAACTGTGGATCCACCTGATAGTTGTTCCATCCAGCCCACAATTAGCTAGCTTGCTAATCAGAATATCATGGGGCACTTTGTCAAAAGCTTTGCTGAAGTTAAGATATATTATGTCCTCAGCATTCTCACAGTCTACAAGGGAGGTTACCCGATCAAAACACAAGATAAGATTAGTTTGGCAGGATTTGTTCTTCATAAATCCATGTTGGCTCCACAAGCCTGCTCCACGAGCTAGAGGGAGCCCCAGCTGACAAAGCATCAAGGCCCCAGCTGACAAAGCGTCAAGGCGAGTTAAGCAGCAGAGCAAAAAGAGGGTAAGTAGCTCCCATTTATTCCATTATTTAATTGAAGTAAAACAGCTCAGAGCAATAACTAATAAGGGCAGCCCAAGGTCACCCTGAGCTAGGAGCCAAATCCTGAAAGAACCTATATCTTAGGAGACAGATCCTAGGAGAAGGAAGCCTATAGAAAGCTAGTTTTCAACACCACCCTAGCAGAAAAGCTTCAGGGGACACTGTAAACAAGGCTAAATTCCAGTCAGAGAGAAGGGGGAAAAGGAAACTCCACCGATACATACAGGGAGAGAGTCAGCTGAGTCCTTGCTAAAAAGGCAGCTTCAGCCTTCCTGAAACACAACCACAAGCTCTGTTTCCCTAGGTTAAAGAAAGGTCAGGCTGTTCTAGGTGGGAAAATAACAAACACAAAAGACTTGCCTGGAAGGCTTAGCCCCTTGCTGAGATTAAAAGCAGCCAAAAGCTTAAACAGCCCCGCCCCTCGCTCAGGAAGGAAGCCTGAGAGAATAATACTAAAGAGTTAAGCTCCAGCTGATAGCCATCAGCCTCAAGTAACACATCATTGGCTGGCAGCAGTAGCTGGGAGGAACCAGCCACACATATAAAGTCAGAGCACCCTAGCGAGGGAGCCTGCTCCACGAGCTAGAGGGATCCCCAGCTGACAAAGCGTCAAGGCGAGTTCAGCAGCAGGGCGAGTTCAGCAGCAGGGCGAGTTCAGCAGCAGGGCGAGTTCAGCAGCAGGGCGAGTTCAGCAGCAGGGCGAGTTCAGCAGCAGGGCGAGTTCAGCAGCAGGGCGAGTTCAGCAGCAGGGCGAGTTCAGCAGCAGGGCGAGTTCAGCAGCAGGGCGAGTTCAGCAGCAGGGCGAGTTCAGCAGCAGGGCGAGTTCAGCAGCAGGGCGAGGAGGCCAGGGCCCCCTACTCTGCCCGTCTGTTCCCTGACCTCAACTATACCGCAGTCTCCAACCCATTGACATAATAAACCTTAAACAAAACTATGCAGGTAAGAAGCCAGCAGGGGTGTGGGGGCTTTCCAGTGTTTTGCACTGCCTGCAGCATGTACGACTATCTGCCTGTTGGACAGAAGTCGTGGGTGTGCTCTCGGTGCAATGAGCTCCTGGCTCTCCGGGAACGACTTCACTTCCTTGAGGCCAAGGTGGCGGACCTGGAAAAGCTGAGAGAGGCAGAGAGGTGTGTGGAGGAGGCCTTCAGGGACGTTATAGCTGTGTCCCACTCCAACGATGATAGCTCTCCTGCTATCATGGACAACGATGGTCTCGGGGAAGGAGAGCATCCAGCTGAGGAAGAGGGAAACGATCCCTTAGAAGGGACCCATTCCTTGGGGGATGAGCAGCTATCCTCTCGTCCCGAGGATATATCTCCAGGGGGTGGAGGGATCCTTGTAGTGGGTGATTCGATCATTAGGAACATAGACAGTGGGGTGTGTGATGGGCGTGTAGACCGCAAGGTGTTTTGCCTGCCTGGTGCGAAGGTTGCGGATATCGCCCGTCGTTTAGATAGTTTGGTAGACAGTGCTGGGAAGGAGTCAGTGGTCGTGGTGCACGTTGGCACCAACGACATGGGGAAATGCAGCCGTGAGGTCCTGGAAGCAAAATTTAGGTTGCTAGGTAGGATGCTGAAAGCCAGGACCTCCAAGGTGGCTTTCTCTGAAATGCTACCGATTCCACGCGCAGGACCAGCCAGACAGGCCCAGCTTTGCAGTCTCAATGCGTGGATGAGACGATGGTGTCGGGTGGAAGGGTTTGGATTTGTTAGGCACTGGGGAACATTTTGGGACAAGCCGGGCCTGTACAAAAGGGACGGGCTCCACTTGAACCAGAATGGAACCAGACTGCTGGCACTTAAAATTAAAAAGGTGGCAGAGCAGCTTTTAAACTGACTGAGGGGGAAAACCCGACAGGAGCTGAGAAAGGTCCGGTTCGGAATAAACCTCCCCCCTGGGATAAAAACCAAAGAAATGATGAAATTTTAAAAGGGGTATAGGCCTAGAAGTAGGCATTGTGAGAGCAGGGGCACAGCACATAAATTCAGAAGAGCAAAATTACCACAGGCCTAACCACAAGTGCCAAGGACACTTGAAGAGAGACACTGCTTACAAGTGCCTGTACGCTAATGCTAGGAGCCTGCGAACCAAGATGGGAGAACTGGAGTGCTTGGTCTTAGAGGAGAGCATTGATATAGTGAGCATAACGGAGACCTGGTGGAATGGAGAAAACCAGTGGGATACGGTTATCCCTGGTTATAAACTATATCGGAAGGACAGGGAAGGACGTATTGGTGGCGGAGTCGCTCTATACGTGAAAGAAGGCATTGAATCCAGCAAGCTCGAAACCCCAAAAGAGGCAGACTCCTCCACCGAATCGTTGTGGGTGGTGATACCATGCCCCAGGAGGGACTTAATACTGGGAACGATCTATCGTCCCCCTGATCAAAATGCTCAGGGAGACCTTGAGATGAGATATGAAACTGAGGAAGCATCCAAACTAGGAAATGTGGTAGTAATGGGTGACTTCAACTACCCGGACATAGACTGGCTGCATATGTGTTCCAGTCATGACAAAGAAGCAAAGTTTCTAGATATTCTAAATGACTATTCCCTAGACCAGTTGGTCATGGAACCGACCAGAGGGACGGCAACCCTGGACTTAATCCTCAGTGGGGACCGGGACCTGGTACGAGATGTAAGTGTTGTTGAACCGATTGGGAGCAGTGACCACAGTGCTATTAAATTAAACATACATGTAACTGGCCAATTGCCAAGAAAATCCAACACGGTCACATTTGACTTCAAAAGAGGAAACTTCACAAAAATGAGGGGATTGGTAAAAAGAAAGCTGAAAAACAAAGTCCAAAGGGTCACATCACTCGAAAATGCTTGGAAGTTGTTTAAAAACACTAGATTAGAAGCTCAACTGGAGTGCATACCGCAGATCAGAAAAGGTACCGCCAGGGCCAAGAAGATGCCAGCATGGTTAACGAGCAAAGTCAAGGAAGCTCTTAGAGGCAAAAAGTCTTCCTTCAAAAAATGGAAGTCTTGTCCGAATGAAGAAAATAAAAAAGAACACAAACTCTGGCAAAAGAAATGCAAGAAGACAATAAGGGATGCTAAAAAAGAATTTGAGGAGCACATTGCTAAGAACATAAAAACCAACAACAAAAAATTCTATAAATACATTCAAAGCAGGAGACCATCTAGGGAGACAATTGGACCCTTGGATGATAAGGGAGTCAAAGGTGTCCTAAAGAACGATAAGGAGATTGCAGAGAAGCTAAATGAATTCTTTGCATCTGTCTTCACAGTGGAAGATATAGGGCAGATCCCTGAACCTGAACTAACATTTGCAGGAAGGGATTCTGAGGAACTGAGACAAATAGTGGTAACGAGAGAGGAAGTTCTAAGCTTAATGGACAATATAAAAACTGACAAATCACCGGGCCCGGATGGCATCCACCCGAGAGTTCTCAAAGAACTCAAATGTGAAATTGCTGATCTACTAACTAAAATATGTAACTTGTCCCTTGGGTCCTCCTCCGTGCCTGAGGACTGGAAAGTGGCAAATGTAACGTCAATCTTCAAAAAGGGATCCAGAGGGGATCCCGGAAATTACAGGCCAGTTAGCTTAACTTCTGTCCCTGGAAAACTGGTAGAAAGTATTATTAAAGCTAGATTAACTAAGCACATAGAAGAACAAGCCTTGCTGAAGCAGAGCCAGCATGGCTTCTGCAAGGGAAAGTCCTGTCTCAGTAACCTATTGGAATTCTTTGAGAGTGTCAACAAGCATGTAGATAGAGGTCATCCAGTGGACATAGTGTACTTAGACTTTCAAAAAGCGTTTGACAAGGTACCTCACCAAAGGCTTCTGAGGAAGCTTAGCAGTCATGGAATAAGAGGAGAGGTCCTCTTGTGGATAAGGAATTGGTTAAGAAGCAGAAAGCAGAGAGTAGGAATAAACGGACAGTTCTCCCAATGGAGGGCTGTAGAAAGTGGAGTCCCTCAAGGATCGGTATTGCGACCTGTACTTTTCAACTTGTTCATTAATGACCAAGAATTAGGAGTGAGCAGTGAAGTGGCCAAGTTTGCTGATGACACTAAATTGTTCAGGGTTGTTAAAACAAAAAGGGATTGCGAAGAGCTCCAAAAAGACCTCTCCAAACTGAGTGAATGGGCAGAAAAATGGCAAATGCAATTCAATATAAACAAGTGTAAAATTATGCATATTGGAGCAAAAAATCTGAATTTCACATATACGCTCATGGGGTCTGAACTGGCAGTGACCGACCAGGAGAGAGACCTCGGGGTTGTAGTGGACAGCACGATGAAAATGTTGACCCAGTGTGCAGCAGCTGTGAAAAAGGCAAATTCCATGCTAGCGATAATTAGGAAAGGTATTGAAAATAAAACAGCCGATATCATCATGCTGTTGTATAAATCTATGGTGCGGCCGCATTTGGAATACTGTGTACAGTTCTGGTCGCCTCATCTCAAAAAGGATATTCTAGAGTTGGAAAAGGTTCAGAAGAGGGCAACCAGAATGATCAAGGGGATGGAGCGACTCCCTTACGAGGAAAGGTTGCAGCATTTGGGGCTTTTTAGTTTAGAGAAAAGGCAGGTCAGAGGGGACATGATAGAAGTGTATAAAATTATGCATGGCATTGAGAAAGTGGATAGAGAAAAGTTCTTCTCCCTCTCTCATAATACTAGAACTCGTGGACATTCAAAGAAGCTGAATGTTGGAAGATTCAGGACAGACAAAAGGAAGTACTTCTTTACTCAGCGCATAGTTAAACTATGGAATTTGCTCCCACAAGATGCAGTAATGGCCACCAGCTTGGATGGCTTTAAAAGAAGATTAGACAAATTCATGAAGGACAGGGCTATCAATGGCTACTAGCCATGATGGCTGTGCTCTGCCACCCTAGTCAGAGGCAGCATGCTTCTGAAAACCAGTTGCCGGAAGCCTCAGGAGGGGAGAGTGTTCTTGCACTCGGGTCCTGCTTGTGGGCTTCCCCCAGGCACCTGCTTGGCCACTGTGAGAACAGGATGCTGGACTAGATGGGCCACTGGCCTGATCCAGCAGGCTCTTCTTATGTTCTTATGTTCTTAATCACTGCATTGTTTTCAAGGTGGTTACAGATTGACTGCTTTATAATCTGCGCCAGAGTTTTTTCAGGGACTGATGTTAGGCTGATTGGTCTGTAGTTCCCCGGTTCCTCCTTTTTGCCCTTTTTGAAGATAGAGACAACATTAGCTCTTCTCCAGTCAACCGGCACTTCACCAGTCCTCCATGATTTCACAAAGACAATAGACAGCGGTTCTGAGATTTCTTCAGCCAGTTCCTTCAATACTCTAGGATGCAGTTTATCGGGACCATCCAATTCGAACTCGTTCAAAGTGATTAGGTATTGCTTGACCGTTTGTCAATCTCAAGCTCCAATCCTGCCCCTTCTACTACATGTTTCCCGGGAGGGTCATAGACCCTTTTTTTGGAGAAGACTGAGCCAAAGTAGGAATTGAGCACTTCTGCCTTTTCTTTGTCATCTGTTGTCATTTTGCCATACCCATTGAGTAGCTGTGCCACCATTTCTTTTCTCTTATATTGTTGGAGCAAACATTCCAAATCAGTAGATAACTTAGCAGACTCTAATTTGCTCCTTTTTTCAATCCCCATTCCTCTTCCATGTAGATGACCCTAAGGACAGCTTTCAAAGCTTCTTAGCACAATGCACTAGAGATTTCAGGGGAATTATTTTCATTCAGACAAGTAGAAATTGCCTCTTGAAAATTTCCCTTAATATCAAACTGAGTGATCAACACTGGGTTGAAGCGCCCGGAGAAAGTATAGGGGGAAGGTTCAAAGCTATAACAGCAGCATGGTTGGTGATACGAATATCCCCAATATCAGAGGAAACAGCACGCTACATGAGAACTGGAGAGACAATATAATTGAGTTTTGAGTGTGATTAATCTCTGGGGGAGAAGAAAGTATGAATGAAATCAGGTGGATGCATGTCTCCCTAGACATCAATCACACCGGTTTTTTGGAGCAGCTTATACAACTTAAGAAAGCCAGTGTGGTGTAGTGGTTAAGGTGTTGGACTACGACCTGGGAGACCAGGGTTCGAATCCCCACACAGCCATGAAGCTCACTGAGTGACCTTGGGCCAGTCACTGCCTCTCAGCCTCAGAGGAAGGCAATGGTAAACCACCTCTGAATACTGCTTACCGTGAAAACCCTATTCATAGGGTCACTATAAGTCGGGATCGACTTGAAGGCAATCCATTTCATTTTCATTTTTTATACAACTTAAGTTTAGTTTGCACTTGATTTTTAGTGCCTACGGGATGTGGATGGCAACCAGCCCCTTATCCCTGGATATCCCTCAACGTAACTCCTCTGGTGTCCCAGTTAAAGTCCCCTCCTATTACCAACTCACCTTTAGTAAAATATTTCATCTTTTGTAGGACTTCATGTAAGAATTGTAACTGGTCCTTTTTCGGAGCATAAACTGAACAAAATGTCTAATGTACCTTCCACAAAAAGGTACCAGCCATTTCTGTCTCTCAAAATTCTTGTTGAAGCAAAGGCAAGACCAGTCTTGAGAACAATGGCTACCCCGTGAGATTTAGATGACCCTGGTGCAGTGAACTATTTGCCAAACCACTAGTGTTTCAAAAACATATTTTTTTTGAGAGGTCTTGTGAGTTTTCTGGAGGAAAACCACATTAGGATGCATGTCTCTCAGATAATTACTGATACGCTGCCTCTTAACCACCTCCCTTAGCCACTTAACAATCAATGTGACTGCTGTGAATTCAGACAGTATGAGACTAAATACAATTGTATGAGATTCCTGGACAGCCTATATATGCATATTGTGTTTAACATACCCTTAGATTCGTCCAACCATAACAAAAAAACATAACAGATATAAATCAATACACCATAACCATAAACATTGTCAAAATACTGGCTAAACTGCAAAACACAATCATGTGGGGTTCTCTCAACAGTTTGTTTGGTAATAGATTCAATTTCAATAAAGTCCGCTTGCCAAAAGGATGTTACTTTTGCACATTCCCACCACATATGGAGGCATGACTCGATAGTGGCACACCCACACCAGCATGTGGCAGGAGATACACACTGAATGCGAGAGAGCTGCACCCATTCAAGTTTCTGTCTAACCTCCGGTTCTGTTAGTGGTCACTGTGATGTTCCTGTGATGTTCCTGTAAGTTAGCATCTGTAAATATGGTAAGTGCGGGTCTATTGGGTGATGTATGGTAATTGACTGAGAAAGGGGGAGTACATGGGTGAGAAGCTGAAGTGTGCTGGATGATGATTGGCTGAGTGGCTGGCTGGCTGAAGGTATAAATGGAGGTTTGTGAGTGATGGGGGGGTCGGTTGGAAGGTGGGAGAGAGAGTCGGTTAGAGAGAGGTTGTTGAGTTGGTTGGCAGAGTTCTGAGGGAAGTTTGGATTGGATTTGGCTGATATTTAAAGAGGATATATATGAACAGAAACATAAAGAGTAACCATATATGAAACCATATGCTTGTGAAACATTCCTAAAGTAATCTTGTTATTTCCTGTTATTAGTAAATAAATACTTACTTGGTTTACCAAAGACCTGATCCTTGGCTGGGGAATATACAGACCAGAAGGGAGGGCAAGGTAATTACCAAGGCTGAACAGAAGCAGTATCTAATGGTGGCAGCGGTGAAGGGAGGAATTGTAACAAGTCAAGTATCCAGAGCAACCCAGAGTTGTATGCTTTATATATAAAGATACAAGGGGGTTCGGAACAGCATAAGCACGCAGTCACAAAAGTAACCAGCAAGAGAGAGACTCAGGCAAAGTCTCTGGGAGTATTGGTTACAGGACGTGACTGGTGGTGCTGCCTAGCAGTGGGATCTAGTGAGATCTGTGCTAGAGCGGAGTGAGAAACCATATAAAGGACGGTCCTGACTGGTGGTGTACCTGGTGGTGCCTAGTGAAAGGCAGTAGCCACAAGCAGGTGGGAACCTGACAGGGAGAACCAGGGAAGGACGTCACAGTCGCGTTGGCAGAAAAAGGCTGTTGGGCTCCCATTTTTAGTTGTCCCATGTCCATCAAGCATTCCGCTGAAGTGGAGAGGGGAGGAAACGTGGATATGGTCCCGAAAAATGGCCAGCAGGAAGACTCTCAATCGGCCCTAACACGCTCTCTTAGAAAGCACCCATTACCATTCAGCCTTGGCCATGCCCCCCAAAAGAGTCTTCTGTCCACAAAACCTTACAAATTTGTTAGCCTTTTAATATGCCACAAAACTCGTTGTTGTTGTTGTCTTGTAACAGACTAAAATAGCTACCCACCTGGAGGTACTTCAGCATATGCCCAGACTAAATAAGTACTTGCTCAACCAAATGCAGAAAAAACAATCGCATGAGGCCAGCCTGCTTTGCCTTTGCTCTAATGTATGACATCCCTCAGATCTCCAAAAGAAGGATGAACACATTTCTACAAATATATATCACAAAAACATGGCATTTCCATTGGCTCCCTGCAATGTCTGTTGACCCACCATGCAGGAAGGCACATGCTGGTGTCAAAAGGGATTATTGGAATTGGATATTAGTCTGTTTTCTGGACCAATTAAGTATATACAAAAGCTGTTAAGGAAAAAATTGTTTGATGACTTGGGTGGTTAGCATGGCCACTTACACATCACCAAAGTAGTATGTATGTATGTATGTATGTATGTATGTATTATTATTATTATTATCATTATTATTATTATTATTATTATTATCATCATCATCATTAAGCTCTCAGGAGCAGAAGTCCAGGGTAAAGAGGTGTGTCTTTAGCATTTGCCAAAAATGGTATAGTGAAGGCGCATCTGTAGGGAGGGAATTCCACAACTTAGGGACTGCCACAGAAAAAGCTCTATCCCAGGCCACTGTTCCCCAAACTTCTGAAGGTGGTGGAACTACCAAGAAGGCCCCCTCTGCTGATCTCAACACCCGAGAGGGTCTGTAGGGAAGGATATGGTCATTTAGGGCTTTAAACACTGAGGTGAGCAACTTGAGAAACCAACTGGCAACCAATGCAACTATTTTTGAAAAGGGGTTATATACGTTTTAAAAGGAATCCCAGCCAGTAATCTTGCTGCTGCATTTTGGACCTGCAAAAGTTTTTGAGTGGTCTTCTAGGGCTGCCCCACATAGAGCGCATTGCAATAATCAATCTGGAAGTTACCGGAGCATGGAGTACTACTGCCAAGTCATCTCTGCCCAAAAGGGGGCATAGCTGTCAAACCTACCGGAGCTGCAAATCCTAACAACTGAGGCTACCTGAGCCTCCAGTGACAATGCTGGATTGAGGAATACCCCCAAGCTATGAACCTGCTCCTTCCAGGGGAGTGCAACCTCATCCAGAACAGGCAGTCTTCCTGCACGCAAGAAATGCATCACCAAAAAGGAAAAAAGAGAGTATAGATTTGCAGTAAAAAAAAAATCATATGCTAATTTATATGTATAGATGCAGATTCAGAAGTGTTTACTACAATTTAAATAGAAATACATCTCACCATCATGGGGCAGATTGTGACCAGGTGACCTGTGTGCCTGCTCAGTCTGCCGTCCAGGTGCTAACTGTTGGCAGGCAACTTCAAGACCCGTGCTTTCATTCGTTAGGGTTCTTCATCTTAAAACCAGGCTTGGACCAGATAGTCCTTCAGACAGCCCTTAAAATAGAGGATTCTCCTCTGTAAAGTAGGGCACAGAAGAGGTAGAGCACATGATCTGCATGAAAGAAACCCCACTGCCAAGTTCTTTCTTTGGCATATTCAGTTAAAAAACACACACCTCAGTTAGGATGGCTGAGAAGGACCTTTGCCTAGAGAGCAGCCCCGGTCAGAAAAGGCAATATTGGGCTAGTTGGACTAATGGTCTGGCTCTCTATAAAATAGCTTCTTAATTTTGAATAGGTGTATGTACATACACACATGCATATGAAGGAGGGGGGAAATATCAGAAACAAGAAAAGGAAATCAGCAGCTATTAAGATACAGGAAAATTGTAGTGGTATTAGTTTTGTGGCCAAAAAAACCTCAGGATGATTTAATTAAACACCATTAGTAACTCTCGCCATACAATCCTAGGCACACTTACCTGGGAATAAACCTCACTAAACACAGTTGGATTTTCAAGTAACTGTGCACAGGATTACACTGTCAATGATCATGCGATCAAATTGGCAAGCAGACCCAATCACCTTATTCATATTTTATTTATTTATTTATTTATTTATACGACTTCTTAACTGCCCTTCACCATAAGGTCCCAGGACAGGTTACAAGAGCATAATCATACAATTATGATGGAGCTAAGAGTGATGAAGCAAGAAAGGAGACGGCTTGAGTGCAAATGGAGGCGAACTCCCGACGGCTGTAATCATGCACTTGTGAAGCTCTCTACCAAACTCTATGTGAAGGCAGTGAGAGCAGCAAAGAAGCAATACTTTGCTGTCTCTATTCAGTCATCCCTTAACCGCCCAGCGGAACTTTATAAAGTTGTCCGGGGACTTTTACACTCTGGTCCCCAGGACGCAATAACACCATCAATTGCCCGCTGTAATGAGTTTGCGCGACACTTTCGTGATAAGATCATGAACATCCGCCGGGACCTTGACTCCATTATTGTAGCAGTTGATCCTAATGAGGTATCCAGAGCACAGTCTTGTCCTGTTTTATTGGATGAGTTTCAGTTGGTACAGCTCGAGGATGTGGACAAGGTGCTTGGACAGGTGCAGGCGACCACTTCTGCTCTGGATCCTTGCCCCTCATGGCTAATAAAAGCTAGCAGGAATGGAACAGCCGGCTGGGCCAAGGAGGTGATTAATGCCTCTTTACGAGAGGGAGTGGTCCCACCCTGCCTGAAACAGGCAGTGGTCAGACCGCTCCTAAAAAAATCCTCCTTGGACCCTGATAATTTGGACAACTATAGGCCAGTAGCAAATGTCCCATTCCTGGGCAAGGTTCTAGAGCGTGTGGTCGCTCGCCAACTCCAGGCTCTCTTGGATGAAACTGATTATCTAGACCCATTTCAATCGGGCTTTCGGCCGGGGTTTGGTACAGAAACGGCCTTGGTCGCCCTGTATGATGACCTCTGTCGGGAGAAAGACAGAGGGAGTGTAACTCTGTTGGTTCTCCTTGATCTCTCAGCGGCGTTTGATACCATCGACCATGGTATCCTTCTGGAGCGACTTACGGATTTAGGAGTGGGAGGCACTGCTTGGCGGTGGCTCTGCTCCTATCTCGGGAATCGTCTCCAGAAGGTGATGCTGGGGGAACATTACTCGAGTCCCTGGGTACTCCAATATGGGGTCCCGCAGGGTTCAGTTCTGTCCCCCATGCTTTTTAATATCTATATGAAGCCGCTGGGTGAGGTCATCAGGAGTTTTGGAGTGCGTTTCCAGCAATATGCTGATGATACGCAGCTCTACTACTCCTTTTCATCTTCCTCAGGTGAGGCTGTTGATGTACTAGACCGCTGCCTGGCCGCGATAATGGGCTGGATGAGAGCTAATAAACTGAAACTCAATCCTAACAAGACTGAGATGCTGTTGGTGGGAGGACCCTCTGCCCAGATGGTTGATGTTCGACCTGTCCTAGATGGGGTTACACTCCCCCTAAAGGAACAGGTACGTAGTTTGGGGGTCTTATTAGATCCGCTCCTGTCACTTGAGGCTCAGGTAGCCTCGGTGGCACGGAATGCATTCTACCAGCTCCGGCTGGTAGCCCAACTACGACCCTATTTGAGCAAGGAGCATCTTGCCTCAGTTATCCATGCTATGGTAACCTCTAGATTGGACTACTGTAATGCACTCTACGTGGGGCTACCTATGAAGACGGTTCGGAAACTTCAGCTAGTGCAAAATGCTGCGGCCAGAGTTCTCACTGGGACAAAGAAATTTGACCATATAACACCTGTCCTGGCGCAGCTGCACTGGCTACCGATATGTTTCCGGGCCAGATTCAAAGTGTTGGTTCTTACCTATAAAGCCCTAAACGGCATCGGACCGCAATACCTGATGGAGCGCCTCTCTCGCTATGTACCTACCCGTTCACTACGCTCGACGTCGAAGGCCCTTCTCCGGGTTCCAACCCATAAAGAGGCCCGGAGATCAACAACTAGATCTAGGGCCTTCTCGGTGGTGGCCCCCGAACTATGGAATGCCCTCCCAGACGAGATACGCCTGGCGCCTTCTCTGTTATCTTTTCGGCGCCAGGTAAAAACTTACCTTTTCGCCCAGGCTTTTTAAATTTTGTAAATTTTTAAATATTTTAATTTAACATTTTAAACTTAATATGATCTTAATTTAAATCTCAATGGCAATTTTATTAATGTTTTATAATTGTACTATATATATATATATATTTTCCACACTTGCTCATATTTTAATTGTGATTTTATTTGTTGTACACCGCCCTGAGAGCTTCTGCTATAGGGCGGTCTAGAAATGTAATTAAATAAAATAAATAAAAATTATAAAAGCAGGTTCCAAGCACAAACAGAATAGTATAGATTAAACAAAAGATGTGGATCCCACAAAACAAAATAGCTTCAGTGTCAAAGGCCAGGGTAAAGAGGTGATTCTCCAGCATACAGCAGAAACTGTACAATGAAGATGCCTGCTAGACACACCTCTTAGAGGCTTGCCACAAAGAAAGCCTTTTTCCTGGGCTGCCGTTCCCAACACTTCTGAGGGTAGTCAAACTGCTAAGAGAGCCCCCTCTGTTGATCTTAACACCCAAGGGGGTCTTTGGGGATAAAGGCAGTATCTCAGATATTTGAGGCCTAAGTCGTTTAAGGCTTTCACCACCAATGTGAACAAACTGGCAATCAATATGCGAAACGTTTTTTTCCTTGAGAAAGACTGGTGTTCAGATTGCATTAGGAATTAAAGAGCACATCACCACTAGTTACTGTGTCAGTTACTGTATCAGGGAAACCTGAGAACCTTAACCCAATGTGAATGTTAATTTATATAGGCATAAATGAATGGAAATGAAGAAAGCAATCATTCAATGAAGCCCACAGAGAAAGTCTCCCCTTCTTTGGTTTTATTCTCTCCAGAGTTAACAGAACTGAAAGCAGAAAACAATTATTATTGCCACTTAACCCAACAGTTCCGAATCAGAATGCACACATTCTGCACACAGAAGACCCTTTGAACAGCAAGGTCCCTTTTCATACATAATCCTTCTCAAAGTACAATCACACTTTAAATTAGTCTTGATTCATATGCTTCACAGTTCAACAGTCACAACAGCACAAGCTGGTCTATACAGACTCTACTAAAAGAAACAGCGTAAGAAGATTGAAAAAATGCTTTGGGGGGGCGGGGGAACAGCTGTAATGCCAATTCTGAAAATAATGAAAAAGCAATTAAAACTGAATTGGCTTTTTGAGGAAGAAGGAAGTATAACCAACACCAAGGGTTTGGTGCAAGAAAGGAAGGATGCAGAAATGTGTAAGTTATATTTCATTGTTTCATTGTGTCTTAAAACTAAACTTTTTAAAAAGGAATTGTCCTGATTCCATCATACTTATGATCCAACTACTTTACTACCTATCTTCATTAACAATGTCAAAGTCTTTAGAAAAGAATAGAAGAAATTGTAGACGTTTCTGAGAATTTGAATGGTTTCCAGCTTATTATGCTTATGACTTCATTGGCACACTTGCTTGCTACATTAACATGATATTATAATACAAGAAACCAGTGATAAAAGGAAATGGAATCCATAATTAGACATTATAAGAGCACATGAAGCTGCTGCATTCCGTAAGATGTGGGATTGTGTCTTTGATTTTAATAGGTTGTCTTTATAGTTTGGATTCATAGGGTCGCCATAAGTTGTAATTGACTTGAAGGCACATAACAACAACAACAATTTACGTGTTATAAACTGCTTTGGGATTGTTAATGATTTAACTAAACAAAAATGTTTTAAATAAACCTATAGAAATTAAAATGTGACAGATGTCATCAGGCTCTGTATCTCTCTACTCCATATCATTGAGTGGTGGGGCGGAACACACCTTGGAGAATATCAAGCGACATGTTGCATTTGTCAAAGTACACCTTACAAGGAAGAGAAGGCAAAAAGACATGGAGTAGCAGCAGCTGAGTCTCTTGCAGTATCAAATTCCACACAAGACACAGGGCAAGGCAGACTTTTTATGACCTTTGTTCAGCATCTGCAATAAACAGTAGGGTCAGATGTAGTGCTGTGTCTCTGAGTGTCAGCGTTGTTCATTACTGTCTTTGCAGTAATTCTATGCAGTTGCACTGTGCTGGCAAAATACTTCTAACCCTACATTAAAAGTCTTCCAATGAAAAGTAAAACAAGATTCTATCAAAGAAGGCTTACACTCCTGGCTGACCAAGTGTGGCTGAAGCTGGAGAGATGCTTGCTGTCATGGGGCAAGAGAGGGGTACTACAGTGGTTGATGAACCAAAGTTCTAGTTGTACATGCTTTTGTGCTGTCTGAACAGAAGCCACCATGCTCTCCACTAAGAAATGAGAAACTTTAGACTATTGAAACAATCTAAACCCTGTCCACTGAAATAGTTTACGGTATTGTTGTCATAGCCTCCTTTTAAAAGAAGAAGAAAAACTAATAGGCTGTTGACATAGTATTAATAGCTACGATCTTCTTAACTACAAAGCTACTATCTTCTTAAATGCAAGCTTTGCCATGACTTTTAAAACTCTAATTCTCATCCCTGGAACAGAAAGCTCTTTCTCCTCTTGTATTTAGTACGCAATTGCCATTAACATTAATGAAAGGTTTGTACATTCAGGGGAAGAATGAACCTCAGAAAATATAGCAACAATAAGGATCTGTGTCTTCTAAAATTCATTATACAGTGCACAATGAGGAGCCATCTTACCATGAAGTAAAGCGCTCACAATAGATATGTGTTTTTGAGATTGCCTCCCTGCAAAAATCCACCAGTGTCTTATAATCTGTTTTCTTATTATGACATGTAAATTACTGCTACAGACAACTCTTTCTTTTGCAAACAGTCTGATTTCATGTATACTGATGTATGCATACTAACATTGCATATGCCAGTGGTCTGACTGATGACAAGAATCTGCCCATGAGCAAAGATTGTCATGTGGACCACAAATGTATTAACTTCAGCATTTTCAGTTTATTTATATTTAGTTTTAATTGTATATCAGCTGGGGATGGGGTGAGGATATTTTGCAGTGGGAAAAATGTCATAAGAAAAGCAAGAAGCCCCCAAGCTATTCTTCCACTTAAAATGGCAGCCTCAGTGTAGAATAGGGAAAAATAGTCTCCCCAAAGAAGAATGGAATTATGCATGACAAAAGAATTCCCCCCCCACCCAAGAACAATCACAGAACTATCACAGAACAACATGTGATATAACATGCAGTTCTGCTAACAGAAAAGAATCTACACATGAAAGTCAGCAGCGTTGTTCTTTCAACAGACCTGAGTTAAGGGTACAGAAAAGACTTCATTCACCAAGGCTCTGGGCTCTGTTAACAAGTGGGAGTTGTGCTACTGGCTTTTGTAGGAGTAAGGGCCATATTAGACACAGTATCATTAGGAAGCCTGTCCATAAGAACATAAGACACTGGTTGGATTAGGGCAGTGGCCCATCCGGTCCAGCATCTTGCTTTCACAGTGGCCACCCTATCGGAAGCCTGAAAGTATAGCACACCCGAGAGAGTGACAACTTCATCAGGACTGCAGCATGTAGGAAGGGGAGGTTTAACTCTCTTCTCCCCAGTCATGATCCTAATGAAAAAAAACCCTTTGCTAATGGGATCTTTTTCTGCTGCTAATGGTGGAATTTTCATTAAATGTCCCATGCCTTCATGCTGCAATCCTGATCAAAATTGTTCATTCTCCACCTTCCCTTTTTTTAAATGATGTGATTCTAAACAACATTTCTAGTGTCTTGTAAATTGTATTCTAACAGTGTAATTCTAAACAGGTTTATACAGAAGAAAATCAACTGAGCTCAATATGTCACTAGAGGAATACAGCATAAAATCAGAAAAACTCACTTAAAATGCCTGCTAAAATAAAAGTCTTTATTTTATTGTACCAGTCATCCACCTTTATTCCATGACCTTACATTATGCCACAAAACAAGTGTTTAAAAGTTGATCAGTGGTTCTTATACTTATAGGTCATGCATAATCACTTCAAATAGATGTACATCTACATATGACAGGGTCAGTCCAGATACTTTCACCAGGGAGCGGTTGCTGCACCATTTAAAAAACAAAAATAAAAAAATCATTCCTACCCATATCGACCAAAAACACAATTAGAAAGATGTTATGTGGCACCCCTGATTTACACAGCTCAGAAAGAGGAGAAGGCTATCTAAACACTGGTGCTGTAAGTTTTGTGTTATCTTTAATTTCTCTGTTTCCATAAATGATATCAACTTCAACCAAAAAAGGTTTTATTCACCATTCTTATTTAGTTGTTGACTAAGCCCATATATAATATATGTCTGGACTACATGTAGAAAACAGGTTAATGGTCCAATGTTATGTGTGTTCACATAGAGTAAATCCCATTGTATTCAATGGGTATTACTCCCAGTTAAGAGTCATAGGATTGCAGCCCAAATGTAGAGCTAAAATATGTTCTTAGTCCATGACATATACACATTTATCAAATGCAAAGCACAGTTTCAGATTACCACTAATTAAGGGTCAGTTCGGATAAGATTTCACATTTTAATTTTAAACTGAAAGCAATAATGAGGAGAGATACCCAAATTGAATCAGAGCAGAAACAGCACTGGCAGAGATTTTTTTCAACACTCCCACCCCACTCCTATGCAGTTTACCTGCAGACAGCAATTTGGGAGAGAGATTTCCCACAAGAAATTGGTGCAGGACTCCAATCTGAACAAGTAACATGTTCCAGAGCAGGGATTAAAAATGTGCATATTAAATATTCAACATAAAACTAAACAGTTTACACACATTTTTTAAAAAGTGCATTTATGTGATATGGCCACAAATTACTCACTCTCATCTGAAGCTGCTGTTAGAACCATAAAGAAAAATAAACTGCATGCTTCCTTCTGTGAGGCTAATTGTTTAAGAGGGAATGTAGAGGGGTAAACGGGTATTAAAAAACCCCTTTGCCTCCTAGTGCTACTGTCATAGTCCCATTTGGCCTCCCTGGGCTCCTGCTGGGAGGAAGGGCAGGATATAAATCAAATAATAAATAAATAAATAAGTTTAAAGTAAAATATTGGAAATCTGATACAAATTCTTCTACATTTCATCTGTTTTGTCTCTAAGAATCTACCTCCATCCAAATTTAAATCTCTAGCATGTGTATGTACATAACTTAGACAATTTTTGGATATATGCTCATTTCAGGTCCTTGATGGAAAATTCCACTTTTTTCCACCATGTTCCAGTTTTGCTAGTGGTGCTAGATATACTGAGTCTTCCACTGCACAGATAATAGCCCTTTTAAGAGTTTGGGAGCAGTAACAGAGAAAGCAGCAATGCTGCTCTCACCTCACAGTTCCAGTGGCACCTTTGCCAATCACTCTGGCCTCCCTGCTATAGAACAGACAGGTGACAAAAGGCTTTTGAAGCAGTGGGGTTGGAGGCAGCACTTAACTTTGTTATTCTGTGAGCGCTTTAATGTCATGCAGATTCGTCATGTTGGGACTAGTTGTGATATTCAGTCCATTTCTTTCTACATCTCTGCTATCTCAAGAACAGGACAGACGACCTTATTGATACTGACACATTGCCTAATTATCACCATAATCTTTTTGAAGTAACAGAAAGGCAGTTGTTCTTCCTCTTGCCTATTCCATCCAGGACCATGTTATCCACACATACCCTCCTGTAACTGTTGTGGTGAACTGGGTCTCTAAGCGTGGTGTGCAGCAGGTGAGGGATAAGGGCAGAGAGCAGTATTGCAAAAGGAATGGGTGGGCCAGAATAAGAAAAATGGCACTTGCCTTTTCTCCAGCTGGAGATGTAGAAGGCAACACCCACTGTCTGCAGTAAATATTATTATTATTATTTATTAAATTTATATCCCACCCTTCCGCCCAACAGGAGGGCGGCAAACAAAAACACTCTAAAACATCTTAAAAAATAAACTTTAAAATATATTAAAACAAAACATCTTTAAAAACATTTTTAAAAGCTTTAAAAACATCTTAAAAACCAGTTCCAACACAGACACAGGCTTGCATAAGGTCTCTACGTAAACTGTGTGTTGAAAAAGGAAGGTCTTCAGTAGGCACCAAAAAGATAACAGAAATGGTGCCTGTCTAATACTTAAGGGGAAGTAATTCCAAAGAGGAGGTGCCACAATGCTAAAGATCTGATTCCTATGTTGTGCAGAACAGACATCCTGATAAGATGATATCTACAGGAGGCCCTCACCTGCAGAGTGCTGTGATCAGCTGGGTATATAAAGGGTAAGATGATCTTTCAGATATCTTTGTCCCTAGCTGTATAGGGATTTGTACACCAAAACCAGAACCTTGAACTTGGCCCAATAGTTAATGGGCAGCCACTGCCCAAGTTCAAGGTTCTGGTTTTGGTGTACAAACCCTTATACAGCTTGGAACCAGGATACATGGCAACAAAATCCTAGCAACTTGATCCTAAACTTTTGGGCTGAACTATCTACCCTCAATATTTTTCAAAGCTTTTCCAAGAGTGCTCAGAGTGACAACCAATTAATACAAGATTAAAACAATTCCAAAAGCAAAGAAACCACACAATTTTAAAACAGCAGAGAAGAAACAACTGTTACATTAGAACACAATGCAACAGTAGGCAGCAAACTCCTTAGAAAGCAAGATGCTCTTCAGCAGATGGCAAAAGCCATATCAGGACTGTAGGGATGGAGGACAAATTCAGTTTGGTTTATTTATCAAATTTGCCTTTCCTAACCAACATGAAAACAAAAACACAGCAATCTCAAAATCTGCACTTATCCAAATGCTGCGATGCAGTTCTCCAACCACTGTTTACAAACATGCATATATCTGGGAAAATATGCATAAAAATGAATATATTAGTGAAAATAACACACAAAATGCATTATGTTAGGAGAAATTGCTTGCAAAAATGTGTACATTAGTCAAAGGTGCATACAAAATTTTCATGAGGATTTTAAAAAATTGCAAATTGCTGCAGAACCAAATTTAAGATTGAAAAATGAGAAACTGGGAGTACAGAATTAACAGATCTTTCCATTCTGATGGGAGAGGGAGGTGACCAATGGGATCTCTGTTAGCAGAAGCTATAAACATAGGCTGTTATTTATCACACTGTGGTATTTTAGCGAAACAAGGTAAATCATATTGATTCTTTCAGAGGCTCTGAAACAATAGTACTGTCTGAACAATGAGACTTTATTTGTGTCAGGTTCAAGGAACAGATTTTATTGGAACTTAAATTATGATCTCTCTCTCTCTCTCTCTCTCTCTCTCTCTCTCTCTCTGTGTGTGTGTGTGTGTGTGTGTGTGTGTGTGTGTGTGTGTGTGTGTGTCCGGGATGGCTCTGTAGGACTTGGCTCGATTTCCTTTTTTCAAAGCCACAGAAGATAAAAGGCCCTCATAAAGCTTTCAGCTTGTAGTGAAAAGACTGTCCTCAAGAACCCTCAGTTAGTATTACCAAACCACTGAGAATCAACATTCTTACATATACTGCAAACTGTCTGCCTTGTTGGCATCTGTAAACTTAAGAAGTACAGTGAGGCAAAGAATGCAAGACCTTTTTTTTTTACCAGTTGTGCCTTCCCTGAAACAATTCTCTCATAAAGAAACAAGTGCTATTATGTCTTTATGCAGGTCTCCCCAAAAATGCATGATTAGACATAGGAAGTCGTTACTCAAACATAAAGCACAATCAGTAGCTGGAGAAGTCATCACATAGCCTCCCTTATCTCACAGGACTGTTGCAATGAATAAGAACTATAAAGCTCCTGCCGGGAGGAAGGGCGGGATATAAATCAAATATAATAATAATAATAATAATAATAATAATAATAATAATTTTTAAATCACAAGTCAGATTTCTGTCTGTGGAAATCAATGGTAGAAAAATTCAGTTTCATTTTAAAGAGAACCCAAATGTTCACTCAGTTTCTCTCTACCACTTCTTTATGCTGCACTGATGTTTTTTAAAAGATAGGCGAGATAGCACACGTACCCCAAGACGATGCTCAAAATATGCCAGCCGTGATTTCGTTAAAATGAATAATCGTGCTTTAAAGTTGGAGGGAGATGTCCTTCTCTTTTGTTGGGACTTTTTGATCAGCTCTTCTTCAAGAAGAACACTGTTGTTCATTGTTCAGAGAGTAATAGGACTCTTCTAGGTGCCCCAACACATTAACCTGGTAAAGAGAATTCAGGAGACACAGTTGTCTTTCACAAAAGCAGATTAAAAAAGCAGCGTAGGTGCTCTATCTTTCCATCTGTCATCCAGGCGGTGCTGTTCAGCTAGCTTCCTTTCTGATGTAAAAAACCATAACCACATCCTTTCAAACACTGTCATCTGAACAGTGCATACTAAATTATAGTATATGGTGAATGCTCATATGAAGGGAAACAACTGAATAAGAAAAAGAAAATGGAAAGGTAAATCGAGTATTTGATTATAATAAAAGGCCAAGGGACAGCTACTTATAATTTGCCTAATAAACACAGTAATAATAAATGAATGCATAAAACACAAGCATTAGATCTGATGAAGTACCCTCTGGAAGTAGTCCACTTTCCCTATTTAGGCAGACAAAGGCATGTAACAGTTCATCTGTCATTTTAGCCCCTGAATTAAAGTGTTTCAAAGGTACTTTTAATATAACTATGAAGACATAAATGATATGTCTTTATAGACAGGAATACAGGAAATGTCCACAGACCCCACACAGAGGTTGAAAACTTATCTTAAGGCCCAAAGAGAAAGGATGATGGCGTCAGCATTTTACCAATTATATAAATTGATAAAGATAAGGGCTTGGTTTTGTTTTTTTAAGGATGTTTTATATTATCTCCACTTTTTGAGCATTCTCAGTACACGATGGTGAAATGGAACTGATGAAACTCAGTAGTTCCATTATCTGAAGACCAAAGTATCTAAAGGTCATCTAGCTCACCTTGACATATGCCTAACATACATTAATGGGCATGATCCAGCCATGAATCATTCACATTTACATAAGGGTAAGCACACTAAACTAATTAGACTTGCTTTTGACTAAACATGCATAGGATTGGCTTCACCTCGTATACCTATCAAGATATATGGCCAAGATAGGTAATTTCTTTTCCATTTCATCTCATACTATTCTTTTTCCTTCCAGAAATTTCTTTTTCTATTTTGCAAGAACAGATTTGGCTTCAATGAGGAAATGACCGAATAAAGCCCACTCTTGTACTTTCCCCATATTCCTAACCACCCTAATCTATCAAATGACAGCAGATATGAGAATGAATAACTATTTCCTCTTATTTTTGTTTTGTTATTTGCACCTGAGAAAAATTCTGGTGAATTCAAAACTCTAAAAAGTACCAAGTATTGAGCAGACATTTGATTTTACTAAAACTCTTATTCAGATATTATTTTTCTGTTGCATTTCATTCCCCCCGCAATAGAGTAAATGAACCAACAAGACCACCTACATTTGGTCATCTTTGAGGAATACTGAATTTAGCAATCCAGCAGAGTAATCTTAAAACTAAATAAAGATATCCCTCTACTACCTAAGTTAGCGTCTATTAACTGTTTTCCTAGTGCACCATCACATTAATCTCAAGCTTGCTAATATAAGGGTTAGCACATTTTTCTTCACTACGGCTCTCTGCCTTACAAGGCACCTATGAGTTCCGGTTAGAGCTGGAAACAGGTCCAAATAATTGCTCAGTCTGGTCTTTTAAAGGGAGAGTAGCTATTGCCCTTTTAATCTAGCATGTCTTGCTGCCATCTGAGATTGTATTTATTGTTTATTATGGTCACAGAACAATAAAATTCAGTACAGTAGGGCCCTGCTTTCCGGCGTTCCGCTTTCCGGTGTTCCGCTGATGCAGCAGCTTTCAATCAGGGGAAATTCCCCGTTTTAAAGCCGATTTTGCCGTTTTGCGGCATTTTGCAGCATTTTTGCATCATTTTCGTGCGGTGCAACCCATTAAAGTCAATGGGTTCCGCTTTACGGCGATTTCCGCTTTACGGTGGGGCCCTGGTCCCTAACCTGCCATATAAGCGGGGCCCTACTGTACAAAAATAGAAAATACATTATAACATTTTTTTAAAATCCTCTTGAGAAGCCAGCAAAAGAATTCTCTTGATCTGCACTGAGATTAAAAAAAAGAGAGATCAGTGATATAGAAGGACACATCCCTTAAGCGGAATACTAAGTTTTCAGAAGATCTTCCAGAAGTTATTTATCACCCCAGGTATAGTCTCTAACATAACTAATCCTTCTCAATATCTCCTCCATTCCATTTTAAGACTATTGCAGATTTCATAGTTAGGGTTTTTATTCTGGACTCCTTTGGACAAAGGGCAGGAGATAAATTTAGCAAATAAATAACATAAATTATATGTTATAATCACATCTCTCTCTATTTAGTACACACTAAATGCACCATGATACAGAAAAACATAATGTGCAAAATTTATGAGGAAAAGTAAATATTTTGTTTACCTTTTTTACCCCAAGGATGACTGGTCCTTGAAATGGTAGTTTCCCCACCCCCCTCTTAAGATAAAGAACCAAAGTACCAAAAAGAGTGCCTCCTCCAATAGCAACCATCCTGGGCCCTACGATCAGCCAGATAGACCCTTTTGGTGGTGCCAGTGCTGGGTCCTGACTGGTTGGTGCTGACCTATGACACACCATTCTTGGCAGTGGATCCCCATTTATAGAATGCCCTGCCAGCTGAGGAGCAAAGTATCCCTCATTAATTTCAGGAGGAATTTTAAAACATACCCAGATATTTGAGGACTGAAAGACTGTTCCTAGCAACCCTGGAATATTACCTGTGAGGATGTGTGTCTGTTTTTAAATGCTTTTAGATGTGGTTAATGTTTTAAATGTTTTATTTTTTTAAAAAAAATAGCTAAACATTGTAATACATAAATAAAATTTAAAACTACATGACATGGGAGATTCAGGACTAGAGCTGCAATCCTATACAAACTTGCCTGGAAATTTCCATGGAATTCAATGGTGTTTACTTCTGAGTAGAAATGAACTGCAGTGTTAATAAAATCATAAGAACCCTGCTGGATCAGACCAAAGTCCTATCTAGTCTAGTATCCTGTTCCCCCAGTTTTTTAAAAGAAGATATATATTTATTTATTAATTTTGAGTACTAAATAGCAATAATAGTAAGGTACAGTCAATATTCACTCACATATTACAAAATAATTAAGTGAGAGAGCAAAAAGAAAATATACAATTTCATGTATATATTTAACCATTAGAAGTAAGAAAAAACAAAACAAAAATCTTATCCTTTCAATTTATCTATATATTGTATCATCATGTAAAACATTAATTAATACTTGTTGTTTCCTACAGTAGTAAATTCAATTATTATCAATTTCATTTTTTAAAGATATCTAATTGTACCACACTGACACATATCTCTGTGGATTTAGATGTCCAGTTTCAGGATCATTAATAAAATCAATAAATTTAGACCAAATTGAATTAAACCTGTCTCTTTTCATTTCTCCTCTCATTACTTAGTTAATACGACCATTTGCCAAACCTTTCATACCACTGGGTCAAATCCAAATACTTAAAATCCTTCCAATGTTGTGCAATAATGGCCATCCTAAGGAAATGTGAGATAAGCATCTTTGATGACAAATCCTTTAATGGTCTTGAAAATACATTCAACAAAGCAAGCCCAAGTCTGGCTGAATTGTTTGATAAGTAATTTTAGAAATTTCTTGAAAAGTCCCCCCCCAAATAATCTTGCAACTCTTTGCAGTCCCACCACATGTGTTGATCCCCTCCAACACATGGGGGAACTACCCAGATGCTGTTCCCACAGTGACCAACCAGATGTCTATGGAAAACCTACAAGCAGCACATGAGCCTAACAACACTCTCTTTTTCTTTATTTCAAAGCAGCAAAAGGGGACTGCTAATTTGATCTGAGAAGCAGAACCTGGAGTGAGATTCTTTATCCCCTCCCCACATTTCCCAGACATAAATCACCCTCAGAAGTTGCCTCACTAGGGACAAAAGACAGGTATAAAGCTTCCTTCTTCCTTTAAGAGCATGAAAAAGGCACTTCCATTGATATTTTGCACCTTTTTTAAAATTCCAAAAGGTATTTTCACTTTTTTCAGCACTTTCCATATTACAGTTTCACAACACTAAAAGAATAAAGATCATGCATTTCAAGGTATTATCACTGCTGCTCCCTACTGCCTAAGAGAGGCATCACAAACATAATTTTAGTCAATTATATTAATGTAAGACAATAACACTTGCTAGAATTTCTTTGTCATGAGGAAACATTTGGTAGTAAATATTCTCCTGGGGCTGTACATCTTGAAACGTGCTTTTACTTTTAGTACACTGTTATACACAATGCATGCAAACGATTATCTACTTTGTATTGTAATAGAGAACATCTTCTTACCTCTTCAGATGCACACCTTAACATGGTGAGGGGGTTTGAGTGTGTTGAAGAAGGTGAGAGCAAAGCCATCAGGAGTCTCGACCAAGAGGCTAGACTCCTAGTAGGGGCACCCAAGGTTAGGGTTGCCATATTCCAGTTCCACAAATCCGGGCAGGTTAATTTGCATATTATGTAAAGTATTTGCATATTATTTGCATATTATGCAAATATTTGCATATTAATATTTGGATTGTCCAGTTGTTTTGTTTTTGTGCCTAGGAATTACCACCAAAAACTGGGGAAAGATGTGAGAAATCTTTTTTTTTTAAGCAACATTTTCAGCCTTAAATGCCTAGACTCTAGTTTCCAACACTATGGAGTATTTATTGATTGATTAAGAGAATTTATATCCTGCCCTTTTGCTGTTAAAAACAGAGCTCAGCACAGCTTACAAATATAATAAAAACAATAAAAATACACAATCAATATAAAAACATAATAAAAACACAAAATAGCAACAAACATAAAGTAAGTCAGGGCAGCAGCACAGTTAACCATAACATATACAATATATTTCAGAGATGTGGTGGGTGGAGAAAAACAAGCCAAAATGTTAGGAAAAGGAGTCTTTCACACCACATGCTCAGTTCTAAATACTGTTGCAGCAAGTTTTACAAGTTCCTCCAGTATTCCACTGGTGCAGGCACTCAGACATTCAAAGTATCTGTATGTTTCTTAGGTTTTATAAAAGCAGAGCTTTGCTTAACTCAAAATTTCTCAACCACATCTACACAGGTTCCACCTCCATACTCAAAATGAAACTGGGCCTGGAAGTGTGCAACAACCCCACACATACCTTGCTAATTAGATTACCAATGCCAGGATGTCTGTCTTATCGACTACTCTCCTGCTCCCCCACACACACCGGGCATCATGAAAGACCCAGTCCTGGGCTCAGAAAGAAAATAAATATCTGGTCCTCTTCAAAGTATTGATAAGCCTCTTGTTTTAATTGAAATAATAATTATAAATTCTTGTTCTTATCACTAATGGGAGTTAATTATCTTGCATATGCTGCTGTTGCTTCTATGGCTGTAACGGAGTGAGGTTAAAGATAAGTGAAATGCAAATAGGAAAAAAAAACACAGAAGGCAGTAACACTTTCCTAAATGTAATACCATACCAACCACAACAAGATTCCTATGAGTAAGGCAAAAAACTAAGCATCTCACAACCAGTCAGGATTCCTAACCAAAAACCAAAAATATGATAAATGAAGAAATATGTATATAAGCATGACTATCAAATATATTTATTATTTACACAAACTGTAAAGATATTTATAGTGCAATCCTAAATTTATTTATTCAGAAGCAAGTCCCAGCATATTCAGTGGGGCTTACTCAAACAGGGACAGAAATGCAACCTCAAGTGATAAGCAACTTCATTCACACAACCCAAAATTCCAAATCATGCCACTTTACGCTGTTTTGCAACTGTTTATACTTGTTTTATGGTCACTGGATTTTAAATGGCTTTATTTCTTGTTGTGAGCTGCATTGGTTTCCAACCCTACCTCACAGGGGTGTTGAAAAGACTCCATACACGCACATGCACACACAGCAGATGTATAAATACATACAGCCCATATAATAGTTTATTGTCAGACCAGTTGGTCATTGCAGAAAAATCAGTATTAGTTTTAAAAAAATCAGTATTACTTTCCTACAGAATAAAAACTGTAATACCTAAGTAAGCCCTGCCTACTTGCTTTAAAATTGGACTGGAGACAGAAAGAGTTAGAACACAAACATAATTCTTTTTTACATTCACTCCAAAGTCCCATTGATTTTCAGCACATTCATAACCATGTCTACTCAAAGTAAGTCCTATTGAATTAAATGGGATTTACTTTGGGCATATGGGATTAGCATTGCTTTTACAAAAATCAAGTATTGGGAAGGTTTTCAAAACACTGCCCAAGCTCTGACTCCTGCACACAAGAGGAAAAAAACCTGAAATGTATATACTTACCCAATTTATGAGATTTTCAGATAAACAGGGGGGGGGTTGAAACCACCAATTTGTTTTCTAGACATTGCCTCAGGTCAATGAAACTGAAACACAATCCCTGATTGGCTGCAATGCTGAACGGGCGGGGTTAAAGCTACAAAGTGCTATAGTACAGTACTGTTTAAAGAAAGATTTAACAGTCGAGGGGGGTGGCTGACGTTTTTATGTATATCTCGAGAACCCGACCACCTAGAAACTTAATTTTTTTTTTAAATTAAAGCTGAGAATCCAGGCCACGTAGGGGGCTAGCCGGGCGCCGGGTGGCATGCATAGAATCCGGGTAAAACCCAGCTATCCGGGCAATATGGCAACCCTACCCAAGGTGGAATGGTCAAAGCTGAGACATCAGACTAAGATGTATCCAAACTCAGAGGAAGGCAATGGTAAACCACCTCTGAATATCTCTTACCACGAAAACCCTATGAACAGAGTATCCCAAATGCAACACGAGATAGTGCTGGAAGATGAGACTCCCAGGTCAGAAGGCACTCACAGAGCTACTGGGGAAGAACAAAGGACAAGTACGAGTAGTGCTGTGACTAATGACATAGCTGGTCAAAGCCACAAGGAAGCCCAGAGGCTGATGCGCCCAGATGCGAAAGGACAGTCCGGAGTTGTACAACACACACAATAGGAACATGGAATGTGAGAAGCATGAACCAGGGAAAGTTAGAAATTGTCAAGCAAGAAATGAAACGCATCAACATTACAATACTTGGCGTGAGTGTAACACTTCAGGTTGTTTTGGGTTACCAGAGATGAGAATGCAGACCAAAGGTTTGCTTACAAAGAGTTAAAATTTATTGAGTAACTTACAGCATTCAGCCAAGTATTCCCAATAAAAGTGGATCAGTCCCACCGCTCTGCAGTAGCGGACGTCAGAGACTGAACACCCATACCGGGCACAGGTCATGTTTATATAGCATAAATCTTGGCACATATTATTAGCATACACATGAAGTTACATATATGATTAATGAGTTTACACACTTTGAAGTAACACATAATGACATCTGTTGCATATAATTGGTTGTTCTGACCTTTTCACAGAACACCTTCAAAGCAGACTAATTGTTAGAAAACTATAATATCTTTCCTGGAGCACCTTGACATCTTCCCTTGGCAAACTGCATAGCTACCATCTTTATCTCCATCGTTGCTAACAAGCAACTCTCATCATTGACCGTCCTTCGACCGATCCACCTGTACCCTTGAATCTATGCCTATCAGAGCTCCTTTCATGTCTTCAGTTTAACAAGGTACTTTCCAGCAGCATACTGGGCAAGCCATCATATCCTCATTAAAGCACCTAGATTAGACTGCAGGTGGTTATGAGGTGATCTGACATACCCAAAGGGCCTGAAAGGGGAATACAAGCCTCCAGGCAAATCACAACTATATTGACTATATTGATCAGCTTAAGGCTATTATAGCTTGCTGGGCTAACATACTGCTACAGGGTATACAGTGAGCGAACTAACATGGACGGGAATAGGACATTTCCAATCAGGCAACTGCAAAATATTTTATGCAGGAAATGAGAAATTAAGAAGAAATGGGGTTGCTTTAATAGTGAGAAGTGATGTAGCAAGAGCAATTAGGAGCTACAACGCAAGGTCTGAGTGAGTTATATCAATGAGATTAAATGGGAAACCTATCAACATAACCATCATCCAAGTCTATGCTTCGACGGCAAATGCAGAAGAGGAGGAATTGGAGAGATTTTACGCAGAAGTACAGGAAGAAATTGATCACACAGCAAAACAAGATGTGCTGATAATCATGGGGGACTGGAATGCAAAAGTAGGGAACAGAGAAGAATGAGGAATTGTGGAGAAATGGGGCCTAGGAGACAGAAACGAAGCAGGAGAAAGACTTATTGAATTCTGTGAAGCCAATAATTTGTTTCTTGCAAACACATTTTTTGAACAACCGAAAAGACGACTGTACACGTGGACATCACCAAATGGCCAATATAAGAATCAAATTGATTATATAATTGGTAGCAGAAGATGGAGAAGTTCCATACTTTCTGCAAAAACAAGACCAGGAGCAGACTGCGGTACAGATCATGAATTGGTCATATCGAAAATCAGAATAAAGTTAAAGAAGACCAACAAAGCAATCATAATGCCAAAATACAATTTAAATAACATCCCAGAAGCATATAAAGATCAAATAAAGAACAGGTTTGAGGCTTTAAACTTAGTTGACAGAGAACCAGAAGAACTATGCAATGAAGTCAGAGACGTTATCAGAGAAGAATGCAAAAAGACAATACCTCTAGCTAAAAAGAGAGAAAGACGCCACTGGATGACTGAAGAAACTCTTAAAATGGTTAAACAGAGAAGGAAAGCAAAAGCAAAAGGCGAAAGAAACACAGTCAGAACCCTAAATGCAACAACACAGCGACTAGTACGTAGGGACAAAGAGAACTATTACAATAGTTACTGTATAGAAATAGAAGAGGACAACAAAAAGGGTAGAAGAAGAGCCCTGTTCAAAAGATTAGAGAAATGAAAGGGAAATTTAAACCAAGAGTAGGGATGTTGAATAATCCACAGGGAAACACACAGACTGACCAAGATGAAATAAAAGGAAGATGGAAGCAATACACTGAAGAACTCTATAAAAGAGATGCAAGGATGACAGATTCATTCACGGAGGAACCATATGATGAAGAACCAGAAATTTTAGAATGTGAGGTGAAAGCTGCTCTTAAAATACTTGGAAGAAACAAATCACCAGGAATAGATGGCATACCAACAGAGTTGCTACAAGCTACTGAGACTGAATCAGTCCAAATTTTGAGTAAAATCTGTCAAGAAATATGGAAAAATAAACAATGGCCCACAGACTGGAAGTGTTCCATATACATCCCAATTCCAAAGGAAGGGGATCCCAGGGAATGCAGTAATTATTGAACTATTGCCTTAATATCCCATGCAAGTAAAGTAATGCTCAAGATTCTACAACAAAGGCTCTTGCCATATATGGAGCGAAAAATGCCAGACGTCCAAGCTGGATTTAGAAAGGGAAGAGGTACCAGAGATCATATCGCAAACATACGTTGGATAATGGAACGGACCAAGGAATTTCAGAAGAAAATCACCCTGTGCTTTATAGATTACAGCAAAGCCTTTGACTGTGTAGATCATGAAAAACTATGGAATGCTTTAAAAGAAATGGGGATGCCACAGTATCTGATTGTCCTGATGCGCAACCTATACTCTGGACAAGAGGCTACTTTAAGGACAGAATATGGAGAAACCGATCGGTTCCCAGTCGGAAAGGATGTGAGACAGGGGTGTATTTTATCACCTTGTTTATTTAATCTGTACGCAGAACATATCATACAGAAAGCAGGATGGGACCAAGATGAAGGAGGTGCGAAAATTGGAGGGAGAAATATCAATAATTTAAGATATTCAGACAATACCATACTACTAGCAGAAACCAGTAATGATTTGAAACGAATGCTGATGAAAGTTAAAGAAGAAAGCACAAAAGCGGGACTGCAGCTGAACGTCAAAAAGACTAAAGTAATGACAACAGAAAATTTATGCAACTTTTCAGTTGACAATGAGGACATTGAACTTGTCAAGGATTATCAATACCTTGGCACAATCATTAACCAAAATGGAGACAATAGTCAAGAAATCAGAAGAAGGCTAGGACTGGGGAGGGCAGCTGTGAGAAAACTAGAAAAGGTCCTGAAATGTAAAGATGTATCACTGAACACTAAAGTCAGGATCATTCAGACCATGGTATTTCCGATCTCTATGTATGGATGTGAAAGTTGGACAGTGAAAAAAGCTGATAAGAGAAAAATAAACTCATTTGAAATGTGGTGTTGGAGAAGAGCTTTGCGTATACCATGGACTGCAAAAAAGACCAATAATTGGGTGTTAGAACAAATTAAACCAGAACTGTCACTAGAAGCTAAAATGATGAAACTGAGGTTATCATACTTTGGACACATAATGAGAAGACATGATTCATTAGAAAAGACAATAATGCTTGGAAAAACAGTAGAAAAAGAGGAAGGCCAAACAAGCGATGGATTGATTCCATAAAGGAAGCCACAGACCTGAACTTACAAGATATGAACAGGGTGGTTCATGACAGATGCTCTTGGAGGTCACTGATTCATAGGGTCGCCATAAGTCGTAGTCGACTTAGAGGCACATAACAGCAACAACACATAGCAGGGATGGGGAACCTCCAGACCCTGGGCCAGGTTGGCCCTTGGGGCCTTCCCATCTACCCCCCTGGGACATTTCATACTTGACTCTGCCCTAAAGCTGCTTGAGCTCCTCCTTGAGCTGCCCTTGGCCTGAAAACAGTAATATATTCTGTAATGAATATTCCAGAAACCATTGTGTACCCATGGAAACTTGGTAGCACATAAGCCCCAAATATATGAGACTGCCTCTTTCCCTAAAGACCCTCTCAGGTGAAGATCAGCAGATGGAGCCCTCTTGGTAGTTCCACCGCCCTTGAAGTTTGGGGAGAGGGTGGCCCTGGAGAAGGTATTCTCTGGGGCAGGCAGCTCCTAAGTTGTTGAGTTCCCTTCCCACAGATGTGTCTGACACCTTGATTATATATTTTTGTGGTATACTGAAGATGCACCTTTTTAGCCTGGCCTTTGGCACTCTAATTTGTTTTAAACTGTTTTAACATAGTATTTTTAAATTGCTGCAACCTGCACGAGGACCACATGGTGAAGGGTGGATAAAAAATAAAATTAACCATAAAATCCTGGTTCAAATCCAGAATTCTCTGGTACCCTTCCATGAAGGAGAGAAATGTACAGCTTAATGATGTTATCCAGGGATTCGGAGTGAGGTATCAGCACTAGCATGTGGATGAACCTAGTTCTATTTGTCAGACCTGCAGGGGTGCTGAACCTATGGTAATTTAATGTGAGACAGGCACTACTTGCATCCCTGTTTAATTCACAGGGTTTATATGATGTTGCAGGCAAAGGGAAGGTGTGTCACTGCTTTTCCCTTTAAATCCAGATTAAACCAACCCACTGAAAATGCAAAAAGTAAAGGAAAAACCATCCCTGCTTCACCCATGTAGGCGCTTTGCTCTGATGTTTTTTGCTGGGGAGTGGATTGTCACTTTCATATATTCCCCTTTTTCCACCCACTAAACTCTCAATTTTATTTCCGTTGGCTCAACAAGCAACTTCTGACTGACTGCTCCTGAACTGCTGCAGCCCTCCTTTTTTCGCCCCTTTCTTGCCCAGTAAACCGCCTTCCTTTTTTTAAAAAACTTCGGCATGGTTCAGACTCTTTCCACCCAAACTCTCATGGGCTTTGGTAAAGCGAAGCTGAACGACCCCTGCAACTTTCCCACACAACGCTGCCAATCTGCAGGAAGGAAGGGAATGTTAGGCTGTGAAGCATGTGGGGGGGGTGGCGGTGTCTACTTTTCATTGCAGCACACACACATACAAAACCTGTCTCCCACTACCCAATTTAAAAAAAGAAAAAGGAAGAAAGGGTTTTACTAGGAATAGGAGGGGAGGTTTAGCCAGTGTCATGTCAATTTCACGCGGAGGAGCTCTCCTGGCTTCAGCCTTGAAGCCTGAACAGTCATGGTGATTGCACATCCCTCTCCATTGTGAGTTCCATTGTCTCTTCTTCCAACTACATCATGAGTGTGTGTGTGTGTTATTTAACAGTCCCCTGCATGATTGTCAATGGAACCCCCCCATATCATTGTATTGCCCAATTAGTGATGTGACAAAAGGTGCGTATGTGCGCACACACACTTCCACTAAAAATTACATTTCTTAAGTACTTAATAAAAGGGGGCTTTGCTATAAATGTCAGGAGGAAATGAAACTGTCAGAAAAAAGTTTTTCGTGTCAATTGCACCCCCACCCTCTTTGAGTGCAATTGACAAGAAACAATGAAACTAACCCCCCCTCCCCTTCTCCACTAGCAATACTCTGGAGGGAGTAAACATGTAGATTTGGTGGCGGGGCCACAAGGAAACAGCGATACTAAATGTGAATGGAAAACAGCAGATTGGAAGGTAATGGAAGGTAGTGGAAAATAGCGGATCAGAAGGTAGTGGAAAACAGTGGATTGGAAGGTAGTGTGAATCTTGCAAATCAATCGCAAAGGGAAAAGCTGCGTTTTTAATCCGAAGTTCACCTTCCGTGTGAATCAGCCCTATGTCTGAGATTTGTATGACTGCATGAAGGTAAATAAATTCAAGATTTGAGGTGACTGAGATTCACAGATACTGACATGTTTGTAGATCCCATGTCAGGTATGGGCTGACTTTGAACTTGCAGGGTCCACGTTGCTTTTTTAAAAAAAAAAAACTAAAGCACTAAGGTTCACCAACCACAATCAGATGTAAAATAATGGTGGAGCCAGATACAAAATAGTGTCTAAGACAGCAGTCAGTTTCCTATTACACCATATGAGCTAACAGCCTAATTTAGAAAAACAAGAAGCCTTTTATTGCTACTTAAGACTTGTCTCCCCTGACATTATGATTGCTTTGTTGGTCTTCTTTAGCTTTATTCTGAAAGAGGGCAGAAGTAAGGAAGGCCAGGCCAGCGCACCTATGCCTTCATCTCATTTGGCCTGAGAATATTTTGTAGCATTTGTTTATTCTAATCTTTTAAATGGTAAACTGCCTTCCGTCTATCCACCGTATGTACCTCTATCTTATTTATTATTTATTTATTAATTAAACTTATATACCGCCCGACTAGCAATAGCTCTCTGGGCGGTGAACATCAAAAAAATACATTTTCATTTTGATGACACATGTGTAGTGTGTTGGATTGCAATGGAGACCTGTAGCTGTGAAAGCTTTTTTGCACAGTAACAACTGAGTTTTGACCATTCTCAAACCATTTATTAGATAGTTTCTGTAACTATCAGCCTCAGTCCTGTACTGAGATGTGAAATTATAATTCAAAGTGGTTTTAATGCCCACCCCTGATCTACAATATGGGGTTTATAACAATGGGATACAAAATATGGTCTCCCAACCTCACTCCCCCTCCCCTCCAGCATCCTGTATTATGGGATAACAATACTGAATTATACTGTAGGGCTGTTGTTCCGCACTCGGAGAGCTTTATGATAAAGCAGTTTATACACTTTCTAAATAAGTAGCCCTTACGTCCAAACTTAAATTTCAGGATAACTCCGGAGTATGCCTAGCTCACAATTATATGAAAAATATGATCACTCAGTCAGATTCCTCACCCCGACCCAGTCTGGAACTTGAGAAAAATAAAATGTGTCTTACAGCAGGAAGCATTGGCGGGGGATTTCCTACCCTTTTAAAAAAAACACAGTACCGCACACACACATTTTTTCCTACAGAAAATGAACGCCTATATTTGGGCTTTGTGAAACAAGGAAGAATACACCGGTATCTAACTACAGCTTTGATAAATACTGGCGATGTGAATCACCACTACGATACATTTTCCTTTGGTCTATGAGCTTCTATAGATTTTATCCCTTTAATTTTTTTTAACCCCTTTCATGAAACACAAAGCACAACGTCAAAAGTAACCAGGAAGTCCTGCCTGCAAAGGAACTGCCGGTCTAGGCGGTTTTCTTTCTAACGTCTTTGGCGAAGGCTTCTGATACGCTGATTAAAAGAAATCTTTTCAGCGCTTTGAGTTCCGTCCGCCCTGACGACAGTGGGATGGGAGGACGAAGATGACGATACTTCTGTTTGACATCAAGAGCAGCCAATCAAAAAGCAAGCCAATTTCTCTGGTTAAGACTATGGGTGTTTCCTTTCCCTCTATCTTTCCCACCTCGCCTCTTTCACGCTTCCTGCGCAGCTGCTCATCGTTTCAACGCGCAAGCCAATAGAGAGGCAGGCGACCGAGTAGAGCACGCCGGAAGTGGCTCTGTGCCAGTAGTTAGGGGAAAGAGAAGGGAAGAAAGAAACGGAGGGACGAGTTGGGGGAAAGCGAAGCTCGAACTGTGGTAGGTGAAGCTGTGAAAGGGAAACCAGGTGAGGGGCGTTGATATCTTTCTGAGCCTGCAGAAGCAAGTAAACCCGAGGGGGAGGGCTGTCCAGTGGCTGTCAAGTCCTGTCAAGTCCTGTCCAGTGATAGGGACTGGTTTTGACTCCCAGTTTGCATGCAGTTTCAGAAGCCCTTGCCTGACCCTCTTCCAAAAATGATTGCCTGCGGGATTCGTTTCCCCACAGGATGAGAATCGTAAGATTGAAGTTCTCTGCTTTCTTCTGGAATCCGCCTTCCAAGTGTTTGGGTGTGTGTGTGTTTTCCTTCTCTTCAGAAGAGATGCTTTTCATGTACGACAGTGAAAGCATACTAAGGCTGACCCTGCTTCCGATATAGCGACTATAAGGCTCGGCCCCTTGCTGTTAGGGTAGCGAAGTCAGTTTATGCTTGATGCTGAGAGAGCTTCTGTGTCACAAAGAGGGATGTGAACCTGTATCGCTTCATGATCCATGTGTTGCAAGCTCCTGATATTTTGTGAACAGTTAAGGCTACAATCCTGCATCCATTTCCCTAGGAGCAAGTCCCATTGACCTTGCTGATATTTGCTTCTCAGTAAGCGTGTACGTAACTTGCACTGTAAGTTCCCAACTTGGTTGTAAAATATGGGGATTTACATCGGACAATCTGGTGTCCATATACCTTAAGGTGCTTTCTGATACAAGTCCGCTTTCTCAAATATTTTTTATTTATTTATTTATTTATTTATATGAGATTTGCTAGTCGCCCATCTGGCTGGTTGGCCAGCAACTCTGGGCGACGTACACGTTAAAACAGTATATAAAACAGTTAAAAGTTTAAGAACACAGTAAAACTAGCCCGTTCCAAAAGCCTGCTTAAAAAAACCAAGTCTTCAGGGTCCAGCAGAAGCTCATTATAGATGGGGCATGGCGTAGATCATTTGGGAGAGAATTCCATAGGGTGGGGGCCACAATTGAGAAGGCCCTCTCTCGAGTCCTCACCAGTCTAGCTGTTTTGGGTAGGTGCTGCCTCTGCCTTGTTAAAAGTAGCACAGATAATATCTGAATATTTCATTTCATTTTAAATCGTCTAAAATGTGTTTCGAAACATTTAAATGACTCCACATAATTTACTGTAAATATTTTTGTCCCATAACAGGCCTAAAAGTAGGGGGAGAGAGTTCTCTTCTAATTTATGAAGACTTAACTGTGTAGTCACTGGTATTAAAATATGGTGGTGTTACATTTATATTTGCTCTAAAACTAATATTCTAAATCTGTATTCACTCTTTATTTTAGCAATTTGAACTGCCACGATGAGTGAACCTCAGCAAGTGAGTGCCCTCCCTCCACCTCCAATGCAGTATATTAAAGAATATACTGATGAAAATATTCGTAAAGGTGTGGCCCCTAAGCCTCCACCACCAATTAAAGATAGCTATATGATGTTTGGAAACCAGTTTCAATGTGATGATCTAATCATTCGACCATTGGAAAGCCAAGGCATTGAACGATTGCATCCTATGCAATTTGACCATAAGAAAGAACTAAGGAAACTCAATATGTCAATCTTGGTCAACTTCTTGGACCTGTTGGATATATTGATAAGGAGCCCAGGCAGCATAAAACGAGAGGAGAAACTGGAAGACTTAAAACTGCTCTTTGTCCATGTACATCATCTTATAAATGAATATCGACCCCATCAAGCCAGAGAGACATTGAGAGTCATGATGGAAGTGCAGAAACGTCAACGTTTGGAAACTGCAGAGAGGTTTCAGAAGCATTTAGAGCGAGTTGTTGAAATGATCCAGAACTGCCTGGCCTCTCTGCCTGATGATTTGCCTCATTCTGATGGAGGGATGAGGATAAAAACTGAACCTATGGACCATGAGGACAGCATCAATTGCATTGGACAGAATGAGCAGCAGAGAGCAAGCTCTAGCACCAAAAAGGATCAGATTTTGGATAAAGATGCTAACATGTGTGGTATTATTGATGAAATGACATAAAGAAGGCTCTAGGGAGATTCTCTTTGGGAAACTGTAATCCAGTTCTTGAGAGTGAAAGTGAAACTGATGCTGCCTTTTAATTGTGATTATTAATAAGTAATCATGGAACATGGTCTGTAAGAAAATAAACTTGGATTTATTTTTATAGTTTTTCAATGTGCACTGTGTTTTTGTGTATTTGGCTTTAAAGAAAAGTAAAAACTATAGATGGCTTTATTCTGGAAAGCATCACCTTTGTCATTTGTTACTGCCCAAATTCTACTGAAAACTCATTTTGTTGATTGTGTATGGGAAGTTCAGTCAGGAACTTAAATATATGCTAGTTCTTTGTTTCAGACACAGTAAAAGAAATATTCTACTATACTGCTACAGTGCTATGCATTTTGATATAAGTAAACAAAATTATCTTAAGAATTTTCTTTTTGCATTGTTATGAATTTTCATTCAAGAATTGAAGTAACTGCTTTTGGTTTATCACAAACCTTTTTTCCCTTTTTAAAAAAATGAGTACCTAAATGTCTCTTGCCTATTGAGATGAATGTACTTCTAAAAATACTTCTGTTTGTCACAAAACTCTTTGAACCAAACTAAATTTGCATCTTACACAATGACTCCTGTGATCGTAACATAAGGTTCTATTATATTGTGAAGGAGTTGCCTCACTGCTTGCTCTGGGACATATGGGATTGGCCTATTAAACTTAGGTTGCATCACAGTAGATTGCATCCAGTGATGGTGTTGCACTAGCAGCACCTTTATATATATAGACCCAGCTGCAGTAGCGGTGAGAGCAGCAGTGGGCGGGGTTGGTGGGAGGTTAGAAAATTGGATGTCCTGACTTGCACAGCAGTAAGTGCTTTTGCACTCTCTGCTAATGCAATGCCACCGTGGATAAAATCCAGTAAAGATGACTGAAAGTGGGAACTTGGAAGTAAACTCTGCAGTCTAGAATGAATGGCTAGTAAGTGTAGCTTTTTTGTGAAGGTTAGCTATGTTGCTGCATGGAAAGGGGATGTCAATGAGCAATCAGCAGCTGGACCTCCACTGGTATGCAATGGCTACTTGCTCTCCTGCCAACAGACCATTTTGTCACCATCATTAAATTACTCCTGTGCTTATTTCTGGCATGTTCTCTCCTCTAAGATGCATTTTGTGCACCTGCCTTTTATGTTCTGCTTTGTATTGTCATGAATTTATAAAACATTGTTTGTTTACCTCAGGAATGAATTAGGAGTGTGCATGTATTAAACAAAAACGTCTACAAACTTCACTGTGTATGACAGAATTCTTGCCATTCTTGTGAGTTTCCATGAAAACCCTATTCATAGGGTCGCCATAAGTCGGAATCAACTTGAAGGCAGTCCATTTCATGCTTGCAAAACGTCACCACAGCGTTGTTTTCCTCTGAGTTGACAAAAGAGGGCAGCACTTAACTATCCAGTTATGGTGCTATTTCTCATAAGCATCAGAGATTTCTACCCACGTTTATCTGTAAAAACATCCAAGAAATATTAGCTGTGGTTTTGCCATGACAGGCTATGTTGTTGACTTCATATGAAATGTATTTAGTGTTAACATCATCACACATTAGGAACATGAGTAAACTGCTTTTATATACCAAGTATATGTCTGTGTTTTCAGTAGTAATATTACGGTGACTCTTAAAAGTAGGCTGAAAACTGCAGTTGTTTGTAGAATGATGCAGTTAACTTGTCTGTTTGCAGGAAATGGTTGAAAAGCACCCCCATTGTTAGCATATCAGATACCTTTTACATCTGTTCTATGCAATGATTTTTGCCTACTTGATAGTTCCTGCTCTTCAGATTTGTGTGTTTGATGCTGATACTGCACTATACATTTCTGTTAATGCCCAGCCATGGCGAACAACCTGAAATAATACTTTTAAGTAGATGTAGTTTTATGCTTGTTGGAATAATTACCTGAGTGAAACAGGTCTTCTATCCAGTAGTATTGTAATATTCTTTGAAAATCACATTAGGTGAATTGCAAAGACCTAGGACATGTGTGGGGAAACCTTTGCCCTCCCTCTTTGCTGAACTATAACTCCCATCACCCCTGGCTGTTGGCCATGCTTGCTGGGGCTGATGGGAGTTGGAGTTCAGCAACATCTGGAGGCCTAAATGTTCCTCATGCCCGCCCTAGGACATAATGGCAATAATTTCTCTTTTGGCAATAATTATTTCTATAATAGTGCAGTTAGCGCCCTTGGGTAACTTGCTATACTCAGAATGTAGTTCTTACTCAGTAGTAACTCCTGTTGAATTCAATGGAACTTCAAAGAGTGAACAAGAATGCAACCTAAGTAAAACAGGTACTCTCTAAAACATGAATAAAAACCCAGGTAAAGAACAACAAATGGGAAAGAAAATAGAAAAGGGGAAAGATTAAAAGCATGACTATAATAATAGGAAATAAAAGAAAAACCTTTCTGTGATTAGGAGGTATGGCTTATGAAAACTAAATAAATGAAGCAAATTGCGTGTGCAAAATTTGTAGTTCTGTGTGTGTTCTCTCCATGCGCTACAGGCAACGGAAAGTAGCTAAAGCCTTCTTTCTGCTGTAATTTGTGTTAGGGCAGGTGTCAACCAAATAAAAGTATAAAATGAACAGCTGCGAAACAATTTAAGATACGTAACATTTTAAAGCATGTTACTATATAGTTATCCTGATCACTAATTACAAAATGTTTGCCTTTATTGAAAAAGCTTCCACTAAATCTGTAACATTGTAGAATTTAGAGGGGGGTTTAACATGCAGTGACATTAATTGAGAGGGAAGAAAAGGATCATATGTTAAGGTTAAGTGAAACACTGGGGAATTGTGTAGGAATATCTAAGAATGATGGCAAGGAACTTGGACATGTGAATGTTCCTGGAAGGTGGCTCAATGATTGAAATCGGGGAGATGGAGGAAATACACTGTTGCCTCCGTTTTTCTCAAAGCATATGTATGCATTCTAGATAATCTAAAAACATAATAAGATTATGAAAACCACATTTCTAATTCTGTTGAAGGAGAAAATCCCTTTAGGGAACATGGGGGAATTAGATTAGAGGTGCCACCAGTAAGCATAGTTTATGACTTACATAGCTCTTAATGCATGTTACATGTAATTTCAAAGGCCTGTAAGGCCAGAAATATCATCCCTACATGGTAGGTAGGTCTTTGGGTTTTGCCAGGTCTTTGGGTTTTGCCCAGAGACTGTATTTTTGGGTCGTCTCTGGATGAATCACCTTAATCTCCAGGCTCTCAGCTTTCATTAAAAAAAAAAAACTTTCTAAGTGGTCTGGTTCAAGAGATATACACCAAAACATCAGCCACCACCCTCCAACTTCTGTTGCTGGCTGGTCTAACCCCACCCTTTCAGGTTTGTAGCCAATAAGCGAAGTCAGGGTTGTGATCGACAAGGCAATAGCTAGACCCCATCACAAGATCAGAAAATTGTTTTTTCCCCTGCTTATCTGAAAATCTCATAAATTGAGTAAGTATATAGCTTTCAGTCTTTTTCTCTCTTGTGTGTTGGAGTCAAACAAGGTTAAATTTTCCTGGGCTGTTGAAGAGGGCAGTGCTTTGAAAGCCTTCCCAATATGAGGCTTTAATCCAATACTCGCTTTTCTGGGAGTAATGCTGCAATTCTAATCCCACATACCTGGAGTAAATCCCACTGATACTTTTGATTAGACATGGTTACCAGTAATGTGATGTAAACCAGTAATGATCTGAAACAAATGCTGATGAAAGTTAAAGAGGAAAGCACAAAAGCAGGACTACAGCTGAAAGTCAAGAAGACTAAAGTAATGACAACAGAAGATTTATGCAACTTTAAAATTGACAATGAGGACATTGAATTTATCAAGGATTATCAATTCCTTGGCACAGTCATTAACCAAAATGGAGACAATCGTCAAGAAATCAGAAGAAGGCTAGGACTGGGGAAGGCAGCTGTGAGAGAACTAGAAAAGGTCCTCAAATACAAAGATGTATCACTGAACACTAAAGTCAGGATCATACAGATCATGGTATTCCTGATCTCTATGTATGGATGTGAAAGTTGGACAGTGAAAAAAGCAGATAAGAGAAAAATAAACTCATTTGAAATGTGGTGTTGGAGGAGAGCTTTGTGCATACCATGGACTGCAAAAAAGACAAATGATTGACAAATAAGATGTGAACGGTAGTTCATAATAGTTGCTATTGGAGGTTACTGATTCATAGGGTCGCCATAAGTCATAAGCAACTTGAAGGCATATAACAATGGACATGGTTAGGATTGTACTGTAAATTAATGGGAGCTTTGAATGAACATAGCAAATAATTGTGTTTGGTTGTAAATCTTTCTTGCCCGTTCCAAACCTATTTTTACCTATTTTTAAAGCAATTAGACAGGGCTTACTTAGGTATCACTGTTTTTATTTTGTAGGAAACTAATACTGATTTTATTTTTATTTTTTTTAATTCTGCAATGACCAACTTGTTTTGACAATAAACTATTCAAGGGGGTGTATGTATTTTTACAACTCATGTGTGTGGTGTGTGTGTGTGTGTGTGTGTGTGTGGTCTTTCCAACAACCCTGTGAGCTAGGGTTGCTGACTGGAAACCAAGGCAGCTCACAATAAGAAATAAATCCCTTTCAAATCCAATAACCATAAAAACAAGTATAAAAAGTTGCAAAACAGCTTAAAGGGGCATGATTCTGAATTTTGGGTTTGGTGAGTGACGTTCCTTATCATTTGAGGTTGCAGTCCTGTGTGCACCTCTTTGTTTGAGTAAGTCCCATTGAATACATTGGACTTGCTTCTAAGTAAACATGCATAGGATTGCACTATAAATTCTTTACAGGTTGTGTAAATAATAAATATATTTGACAATCATGCTTATATAAATATTTCTTCATACTATGTCACGATAAGTATCTGATTTCGCACTATGGCTGTACATTATTTCCTCTGCATTTTAAGTGTGCCTTTCTTCCTTGAGGTAGTCATGGTTCCCCTCTGTTGTTTTCACCCTAAGGGGCAGATTAGCCTGGGTAGGCTAAACAAAAATGTTTTTAGCAGTGCTGAAAAGAATACAATGAAGGTGTCTACCTAATGTCAGTAGGCAGGGAGTTCCAAAGCGTAGGTGCTGCCACATTAAAGGACCGATTTCTTACAAGAGCAGAATAAGTACTATGTGGCACCCGTAACATGGAAGGCACACCTTGAACTTGACTTGGTAGCAAATCGGCAACCCGTGCAGATTTCAGTGCAGAGGTATTATGTGCTGATAAAGTCTCACTCATGTCAGCAATCGTGCCACAGCACTCTGCACTAACTGCAGCCCCTGGGTCAGGTTGTGCTGCATGGGGATTTCTGTGATCTTGGCTGAATGGCTGCCAGGATTTTTTTAGTTTTGGGTTTTGGTTAGGAATCCTGAAGTTGTAAGATGCTAAATTTTTGTCTTACAGGAATCTTGTGGTTGGTACCGTATTGCATTTAGGAAATCATCAGTGTCTTTTGTTTTTTCTATTTGCATTTCATTTACCTTTAACCTCACTCCCTTACATCCATAGAAGCAACAACAGTGGTTCCATGCGCTCCGCTCAACCCCCTTAAACCCACTGATGTTGCATCTTGTTGTTTGTATGGCGGTTTGTTTCTTGCCCAATAGTGGTAAAAGAGAATTCCTATACAGGGCAGCATGGCTGCAATTGTTGTTATTCCCAACTGCTGCTTGTGAAGGGAGACCAAACCATGTGTGTTTCTCTCTGTCAATTATTATTCACTGGAATTGGGTTGGCTGTCAAAGTGAGTTTATAGCCACAGGGCAGACCGAAAAGGGTAGAGAATCTTCTCACTCTTACTCATTTCTCAGACCTCTTTCTGAAGTGAAGGGTCAAATCTGTAAAGAAATTTGGAGCAGCCATGTTAAAAGGTAGGGGTTGCCAGGCAGGGGGTTGCCGACCTTGCTTGGATATGGATATCTTTGCAGAGGATCCCTAGTCAAGCTTTACCAACATCACAATCCAAACCATATCTACTCAGAAGAAAGTCCTATTGAGTTCTATGGGGCTTAGTCCCTTAGTAAGTGTGTTTAGAATTGCAGCCTTTGGGGGCATCCATCTATACTTCTGAGTGCTCCCATCTAACATCTTCACAACACTAGGCTCCTTTCTTCCTACAGTGGCCTTCTGGTGACTGGCCTGGCCTGAGGACACTTAAACCCTTCTTGCCAGAAGCAAGTTGGCTAGATTAAATGTTCCCTACCCAAGCTCCATCTTTTAGCTAAGATTTCTATCTTAATTTGCAATCAGAGAAATGTTTTTGTTTGAATTGTATGCACCAAGTAACTGTGGTTGATGTTTAATGTATCATGTTTAATGACATCCCTTGGGCCCGCCCCTGTGACAACTAGGGCCCGCCCCCATGGTATCACTAGGGCCCGCCCTGAAATCTCAGGGTTTGGGATGCTTCTGACCTGGCAGCCCTAATGGTGGGGTTGGGCCTGAATTGAATGCAACTTGCTTAAAGTCCACTTAATGTGTTTGGGGCTAAAATGAAAATTGAGTGGGGAACTTGAGACTCTCTTACAATGGCTTTCCTACTTGTAGGCTGGAGAGCAGGACTTGGCAAATATAAAGAATGCTGAAATGATTTCTCAGAGCAAGGAGTAAGGTTTGGGAAAGCAGCCACCATTACTTTATCACCTCTTGTTCTATAGCTAGGGGTCAACAGAAGGAAGACCAGGGATAGCTGAAAATTACTGTTTATTTATTTATTTATTCAACTTATTAGTCGCTTATCTGGCTGAATTGTCAGCCACTCTAAGAGACGTACAAAGCAGAACATGTAAACATCAAAACATTAAGAGACTAACAATAAAAACTAACAATAACGTAAAAGCAACAAGTTCCAATAATGATAGGGCTTCTCCCCTGTATAGTCCGGAGGTGTAACTACCGATGGAGGTTCCTGGTGTAAGCATCAAACCAGTGTGGCAATAGTTCATTTGCAAGATGTAAAGCAACATCCTCCCCTGATCTTAACATCCAGCAACTCCAAGAAAGAGAGGGGTGGGACAATAGGCCCCTCGAAATCAAAACCAACAGGGCAGTTCTCAAGGAAGCCAAGGCAGAGGAGCCAGGGTGTAAAAGTGACTGAATAACAGGCAAAACAAACAGAGGCCGCATGGCAAAACAACGGCCGCCACAGGGGCGCCTCCCACTCCTCAGAAGCCGAAAGATTATCACAGCAACGGTGTCTTCCAAGGTCAGGCCACAACACCCGACCCGCCAGTCTCAGGCTCCCACCTGCCTCTGCGTCCAGCCCAGCTTGGCGCTCTCCATCGTGAGAGGCGGCGGCCTGATGTAGGTAAAGTCTCTGGGACATGCCGGTAGCTAGTGTCCATTTCAGGTCAAATAACAAGGGAGGCAGTATAGAAAGTATGGAAAGAAGGGGGACTCCCCCATCTTTCCCATGCACTCCCAAACGTTGCAGCTTCCAGTGGGGGGATAATTACTCCGTAAAAGCCATCAGTAGAAGAGCTCCATCGACCATAGCTCCCTCGCCCGTAGCCATCTTCCGCCTCTCCAAGTTTGAGGACTACCTTGAACCTGTTCTGTAGGGAAGACTTCTGAGTGGACATGGATAGGATTGTGCTGTAGGCTACTCTCTCCCCATCCCCACCCCCCACTTTATGAATAGGGAAAGTGGATGTGTATCTTCATTCTCGCATATATCCTCTGTTGTGAGTGGGGAACCTGTGATCTTCCGGATGTTGGACTCTTCCCATCAGCCACAGTCAGTATGCCCAATGCTGTGAAGGGAGTTGGAATTTAGCAACATCTGGAGGGCCATGGTTTCCCTATCCCTGTCTTATGAGATATATTTGGACTGGGAACATTTGGATTGAAGGGTGGAATACAAATTTATACAGATAAATATAATTTATTTATTCAGTAAATAATAAGAATAGTTTGTGTCTTTTGGCTGGGGAAAATGTCAAGGGTTGACTCAGCAAAAATATAAATACCACTCTAGTCTTGAAATCAGCAATGGGCAGGTTCCTTTTTTCCTTTTTTCATACAGGATGTGGTTTCAGCTGACTCAGAAAGCTACACTAAAACTGATACCAGTGGTTCAGGGCTGTTTTGCAAGGATTGACTTGTAACTATCCACATGAGGCTTGTCCACTAGATGTGGGTAAAACTCCTACATGAGCACACTTCATTTATTGGGATGAAGGAGTAATGACATGAATTGCTGTTTTCTTGTTCTGCAAAGTAATATGCTACTTCTTGTTTCTCCTTGGTTGAGAAACGCACTTCTTATGCTGAAGTTAACAATAGGTTATTCAGTACCTTGTATCAATTATTTATTAAACATATGGATTGTAATGGGGACTGTCTCTGGGAGAAGGGGTAGAGGGGGGGCTATTGCTAATGGCATTGCTATGAACAATTTATGTTAACCTAAAACAAATTCATTAAGACATCTGCTGTGTCCTAATAAAAATGGTTTGTGGTGCTGTTTAGCTGAGAAAAACATACCTTCATTAGATATCTTCTCAATATTATCTGGACTGAGTGCAATTTTTTTATACGTGCTCATGTAGACCCTAGTTGTCATAATTCACTAATAGCCAAAAAAACCCCTGCAGTTTAGGAAGGTACCTGTAGCCCACAGATATTTCTATCAAACTTTAAAAAGCAGGGAAATTGGGCAGCTATAGTGAATGCACCAGGGGAGCAGGAGACCTGAACTCCTCTCTGAGATATTGGACTGCCCTACAAATTGGTCAAAATGCAAACACCATTTGGGTTGGTCTTTCACATTCCAATCTATTTCCTGTGTAGCTTGGAAGAATTTGGTAACATGTGCCTCTGAGCATATGGTAAGTGGTGGCAACATCTGCAATCAGCCCAAATAACAGAAACAAGACGTGCTGTGCTGATCTTGTTTTAGCAGGAAGGAAGCAACAATATTAAGACAGTTGATATAGTTCAGATAGTCATTTTAAATATGTATGATTTACTTTGCAGTTTTAGTGAAGTCTGCTATAGTAAATCATTTTCTTTTGCTTCTGTTTCTGTGAATATGTGAAGTACAGCAACACTTTGCATAGTGTTAACTCCAAACACAATTGTGGAATAATGGCACTGACTCTTCTGCAGAATAGTCTCCAATGGACCTGAGGAGTTGTCTCAGTTTGCACAAGATAAAACAGTGGGAGGTGAAATATATTCTAACAAAATTCTACGTGTACTCTATGTTTTTAATTGACCAAGCACATCTTTCCTTAAGTGGAGTGGTTTAAGTATAGCAGGCTGAACATATGCATCTCGGGCAGGCCAAGTTTGTTTTTTCCAGCAGCTAGAGTAATTGCTCAAGTAGCAACATATTGTAATCAGTCCGATTTTGCATCAAACTGCAGTTTCAGATTCAAGTGTTAATGAACCCAAAATAGAAACAGAACATAATCTTCAGTTTGAAACACAAAAGGCTATCTTCACCATCATATGACATTGACCAATAAAAAGGCTTTGAAATTAATGAAAATAAATTTGACACAGATTTCTAGGATGAATAATGAGAGAAATATAATTTTCTAGGTTAGATTCTCTGTAGAAATAGTAACACAGGAAAGAAGCAAAGTAAGAAGAACACCAACAAACATACAAAAATGTAATTCTCCATCTTTGGAGATGGTAGGTGTTGCCACCATTACTGATATGCTCAGAGGCACATGTTACCAAATTCTTCCATGCTACACAGGAAGTGGATTGGACTGTGAAAGACCAACCCAAATGGTGTTTGCATTTTGACCAATTTGTAGGGCAGTCCAATATCTCAGAGAGAAGGTCAGGTCTCTGCTCCCCTGGTGCATTCACTATAGCTGCTGCCCAATTTCCCTGCTTTTTAAAGTTTGATAGAAATCCAGAGCTTGGAAAAGTTACTTTTTTGAACTACATCTCCCATCAGCCCCAGCCAGCGCCATGCTGGCTGGGGCTGATGGGAGTTGTAGTTCAAAAAAGTAACTTTTCCAAGCTCTGGACTATCTGTAGGCTATAGGTATGTTCTTAAACTGCAAGGTTTTTTTTCCTGTTAGTGGATTTACGTTAAAGTCATTACTAACTTGTTACACTGAAATCAATGGGACTTAAGTTCAACATACGTAGCCTGAAACCAACTCCATGTGTACATGTCACAAAATCCGCAAACTATACCATATTGGGAGCTGGTATAGTCTCTCTGAATGTTAACATTTAAAGTTCACACAGATGTATGTGTTATAAATATCAAGATGGTGTTAAGGCACAAAATGGGCAATAACAGACAGCTACTCACTGTAGTACTCACCTGATCTCCCAACAGCTGAATCACAGCCACTTACCAGGAGGGAGAGGTAGCAGGGAGGTTGGTGTAGTGCAAAGCATCAGTGGAGCCAATCTGGTGCTCCTGCTGGTGAGTTTGCATTGCACCTCTCCTCCCAGTAAGCAGCAGTGCCTCAGCTGTCAGGAGGTCAGATGAGTGTCACTGCCCCACCATGTTGTTTGTATGAAAATGGGGAAGCACTGATTGCTTCTGAGTGGATACCTTCTCTTTCATTACTTAAAGACACAGTGAACATGCATGCCCTAGTTTTATTTTAGACCATGAATTGCTTTGGTAAGCCATTAATTTAAACAACAAAAAATCTGTAATGGTATAACAACCTGAATTCTAATTTCTTGTCCGCATTTACAGAAGTTTCAGATGCTCTTTCCAACAAGAATAAAGATAGTGTAGAAAAGTATAATAGGAAAGAATTTGTCTTCACATTTACATCTTCAGGGTAACTTTTAAGATTATGGGAGCAAAGCACAAATCCCATCCTGTCAAGTGCTGAGCAATGCATTTTGTCTTTGCTGTGGATGTTTGTTGTATTTTAACTTAAATGCACAGTGTTCACCATACACCAACCTTGAGTAGTACAGAGCAATGAATTAACCACAGGAAAAGGGCTAATGTTGCTGCTGAATGCTGTGACTGATGTCACATATGATGCAAATTAGAGAAGTAAGAAACATGTCTGGGAAACGAGCATTCTGTTAAATACACAGTTGCAGTCGAAACAAGGCAACCCTCTGCTGTCATCTCAGCCAACACCATGCTTTCTTGTTTGTCCCTGGAACAAATTCTGTTGGTGGTGTTTACAGGTAACCAAATATTAATAAAATTATACATCATAGATTGCACTTCTGGAAAATAATGTATTTAGATTTGTATAGTATAATTGTTCAGTATGTAAAGATTAAGGATTGCGTCCAGTGCTAGTCCTACTGAGTAGACATACTGAAATTAATAGACACTACTAACTTAAGCATATTAATTTCAATGGGTCTACTCTGAGTAGGACTAACATTGAATGTAACTCTTATTCTCTTTATTCAAGACCAGACATTTGCCAATGCCAAATATTGATTTACTGCTGAGTAAATATGCTTAGGCTTGAGATGCAGGTATGATAGAAAGTTAACCTATTTGCATATGGTGTGTACTTTCAGGATGACACCAAACTAACATGGTATTGGTCTCTAATATTCAGCGTTAACAATGAAATATATTTAGACATTAATATTGATAGTATTAACACTCATAAGTATTTTTCTTTTGACAATGAGACAGATCACTGTTTATTTTGTATGTCTATGATATCTTTTCTGGAATCTATTAATATCTTTGCCATTTGCAAGAAATTGCCATGGACCAATTATGGTATCAAAGTTGTTTCATAAATGAACAAACAAGGTATCACTAAGCCCAAATGAATGCTGCTTTGTAAAGAGGTTTGATATGGAGGGGGGTGTTAGTCTGAGATTTTTTTCTTTCATATTTATCATAAAGCACCCAAGATGGTTAACAATTATAGCTACAAACTGTACAAGCAAGCATAAAAACTTAAAAAGAAAGTTCCAAGATTTTACAGATAAGGGCCATCAAAACAATCCAGTGGCTTGAGAGTTTAAGCAATGCCAAGTCAGTGTTATGATTTGTGTTTTATTTTCTGATCAATTTCCTCCAGGCCCAAATTCATGAAATGAGGAATAACAGGCTTAAAACTTGCATAGAAGAGTTCTATCTTTTTCCTTGGGCTGAAAGCCATTTTCCCGATTCCACACAAGGTGATTGTTGGCTGTAGTTAGTCAAATACTGAAAAGCACATTTCCATGCTGAGCCCTAGCAGAAAGAGATGTTCTCATAGTGTGAGTTTGAGGCTCTGAGGTGATTTGATTCATTTTGAATGAGGTTGCCTACATGCAATACCTAACCTAACTGAAAGGGACCATAAACCCCACAAGCAGCCTAGGTTTTCAGAATACCTGCTTCCATGCTGAGAGAACTTCTGAGATCTCTTGCTATATAATTTCTTCCATGGATGTATGACATATGCTGTCCTCTCTCACTCTCTGTCTCTCCCCGCCCCCCATCACTCAATTTATACTATTAGAAACAGTGGTCCTTAAGCAGCAGAAAACAGTGACGGCAGGCTATGGGTAACATGCTCTTAGGACATAAACTCAGCATAAAATATGTGTTTCGATATCGGGTGCCTGTGTAATGTGACCACAGTCCTTACCCACCAAGAGGCTTCCCACCAGTGCAAATGCTCTTTTGCATCTGGGAGATAACACATTTTGGTTAAGAAAACAAGGTTGCTTAGCTCACTCATCCCCCTTGGTTCTTTAGCCCATGCAAAGAATCAAATGTGTAAAGATACTCTAAACTCAATCACAAAAGTTTAACTATCAGTGTTACCATGTTTTGTCACTTACTAAAGAACTTCCCACACATTTCAGAAGCTTCCACTGAAGTACATGAAGATGCTATTGAAAAGTTCATCTGTATGTCTAATGGTGTCTCTTTGATGACAGAAGGCTCTTCTATCTAGCAGAGGCCTTCAGAAGAATGAGGGAGGCTACTTTTGTCAACTTGTCTTCTTCCCTGCAACCTACTATACCACCTCCCACAATGTCTCAAAGCCCCCCCCCCAACCATCTGGAGTCGACTTGCCAGGGGGATGGTAGCTACAGAAGGAAAGGTTAATATGGACAAATCCCCTTCCTTCTCCATTCCACTGACTGAAACTTCTACAATTCTGCTGGATCAACGAGCTTTCTGTTACTGGAGGGACACCATTGGATACAAACCTATGTAAATTACTTCTTTTCACAAGTGACTGTTTTGTCATGGAGAAGCATGCTTCAGGCCTGAGTACCCACATTTTTGTTCAGGGTAGCTTTGGTGTGTTCTGTCTTCATTTTCTGGGATTCACTCAAAAGACTGAGGCAAGGTATGGGATTATGTGCCTGGGTAAAATATCTTCAAATGGCAAATTCATCCTAACATTAGGCTTGAGGAAAGTTGTTGTGACAGAGATCTTTTTAGAAATACAGAGTTGTGTCCATGGTTTGTTGTAATCCCATTCTTTTTTCTTTATTTTCTGTAACTGTAGTATCTTCCCCTACAGGTTCCTTGGTATCAGGTGCTAATAGTACAGTCTGGGGAAAAGTGGGTCAGAATATCACTTTACCCTGTCATTATTCTACTGATGAACACGGAACCAGACAGATATGTTGGGGGAAAGGAAGGTGCCCTTATTCTTGGTGCTCTGGAGAAATTTTCCGGACCAAGACACAGCAAAGGATATATGAGAAATTCAGCAAGTACTATCTAATGGGAGATGTTCATCAAGGAGACGTGTCCCTTACCATTGTGAATGTAACAGAGAATGATGCAGGGACATACTGTTGCCGTGTGGACATAAAAGGCTGGTTCAATGATGAGAAACAACATGTTGAAGTTGTGATTGAGAAAGGTGAGCAAAATGCTTCCATTTGGTATATGTCAGTTCATCATAATACAGAGGACTATATTTATAGCATGTTTCCAAGTTTGATAAAATGCGAAGAGTTTTTATAAGACTTTTATGAAAGAAATTTAAGGGTTCTGGTATGTAAACTAGCAATCCCAATTAATCCCTTGCATCTTCCCTCCGCCCCTGACATGGGTAGCATAAAAAAAGATTATGTGTATTTTCAGAGGATGGGTATTAATAGCTATTGATTATGATAGCTAAATTGGAGCTTCAGTGTTGCAGATAACCAGTTCTTGACTTAATGGGCTTTTGGTTTGGTCCAGCAAGGCAGTTCTTTTGTTATGATGTCCTTAAGTCCTTCACAAAGTCCCAATTATCACATTTCCTTCATCCACAAATATACATTTGTATCTGCACACACAACTAACAGTGAGAGGAAGAGAGTGAAAGTCCTCTTGTTCTGTTGTTACATTCCCACATTCTTAGAATTAGTCTTGACCCTAGCTACAGGGCCGGTGCTAGAGGGTGGCCAGGTTGGGCCCTGGCTGAGGGCCCCTGAAGGGCCCCTCCTTAGCTCCCGTTCCACAATCTGCAGCAGCACTGGCTCTCAACTATGCCACAGGGAGGGAGCTCCCAGACACCCCTCATACATCCACACAGGCCCACAATGCATGCTTGCACACCCAACCTACCTCTCACATTGCAGTGACTGCTGCATGTGCATACCTACCATCAACCAAGATGGCAGCTGAGGCTTCCCTAAGGGGCTGATGCCCCTGCCACCATCTTGGTTGATGGCAGGCATGTGCGCACACGTAGCATGCATGCCTGCCATCAACCAAGATGGCAGTGGAGGCATCAGATCCTTAGGAAAGCCCCCACTGCCATCTTGGTTGATGACAGGCATGGGCATGCAGTGTGCCCCAGCATTCACTGCAGTGGGAGAGGTAGGTGGTGCATGTAGGCGGGCGCTGTGGGCCTTGGACCAGGCTGGTGTCCAAGGCTCCAGTCATGCCTGGCACTGGCCCTGCATAGCCTTTTAGGTTCTACCATTGGCAGCAGCTGAATAGCCAATTCTAGCAAGACCTCAAGACCACAAAGTGATCTGAAGGCATTACACAGGTTTCCAGGCCAGCAATATAAAATATTGTTGTTGAACAATATTACATATTAATTAAATTAGAACTTTACAGTTTTACAGTGTAATTTCTCTGTAAGTGCTGCTTTTCAGTTGTAAAACAAAATTCTTACTTTGTAGTTTGTCTAAGGGGAGTTCTTAGAGACATTGGGTCACACTATTTTCAGATTAATGTCATCTGCCTGACATGTGACAAATCGTTACAGCTGGTGGTGTTTACACTTCCCCTGGTAAAAGGAAATGAAATCTCATGAAAGTTTCTATTTTAAAAGCAACAGCACAATCAGATACATGGATGGGTGGGGAAAGTATTGCATAAAACTTGTTTCTGGACAGGGTTAGCCTGACCTCTGTTCTCTACACTCTGGTAACCGCTAAGTTAAATTAATGCAATGTATTATACATGGGGCTGCCTTTAAAAACAGTTCAGAAACTGCAGCTGGTGCAGAATTCAGCAGCCAGACTGTTCACCGGGATAAGATGGTTTGAACACATAACACCAATTCTGACTCAACTGCACTGGCTACCAGTTAGTTTCCAGGCACAATTCAAAGTGATGATTTTGACCTATAAAGCCTTATATGGCTCAGGACCCCAATATCTCAAGGACTGCCTCTGCCTATATGTACCAACCCGGTCCCTATGCTCAGCATTGGAGTCCCTTCTTTGTGTGCCCTCTCGGAAGGAAGTGTGGAGAGTGGCAACATAAGAATGGGTCTTCTCAGTGGTGGCCCTCTTTTTGTAAAATGCTCTCCCCAGGGGAGTATGCATGGTGCCATCATTCTCCATTTTTAGACACCAGGCAAAAATGCTTATCTTCTCCCAGGCATTTGGTTCTTAACTTTGGAAGGCTTTTGGAGGGCTTCTGTTGTGTAGCCTTCCTAAAAGTGTTGCTCCACCACCTTATGTGCTATTTTGGTTTTTAACTTTTTGTATATTTTTTAATCTTGTATTTTAAAAGTTTTTATTAACTGTAAGTCACTTTGAGTGTGCATATGTGTGTAGAAAAGCGACTAACAAATTTAATAAATAAAGTAAATAAATTGTATGCCAGATGTCACAAGGCAATTTGCACACTTTTGCATTGGTATTGATTCTCCAGTTACATTTAAAACAACAATGCATTCATGACTCATGACCTTAAACCAGTTATTATCTCTCAGTCTAACTTTCTTGCAAGGGTGTTATGCGGATAAAATATGGTGAGCTTGGAAGAGTGTATGATTAAAATATTACCAATAAATAAATGTCAGGAAGTGTGTAAAAAAGATCACATCATCTTTTCAATTAGAGTCATTCAGACATAATACTTTCATTTAATTTTTCACTAATGGCTGAAGTCAGCAGTGGGGAACCTATGGCTCTCCAGATGTTATTGGCCTCTGACTCCCATCAGCCCCAGCTACCATGGTCAGTGGTCAGTGGATGAAGGAAGTTGTAGTCTGGCAACATCTGGAGGGTCACAGGTTCCCCACTCCTGGTCTAAGTGGACAACAGCTGATCCACATGCACATTTGCCTAGAAGTAATCAGGTCCATCAGGTTCAGAGGGTATTACACCCTAAATTTATTTTCCATATATCTGTCATTTCTTGGGTTTTTGTAACTAAAGCATAATATTGCATTAGTGGCAAAAAGGGTTGTTTTCTTCAGAGAACTGGTCTGTATGACTTTTTAAATTTTGTGTACTCATACTACTTGAATATGTTGTCAATATATCTGTGTCCCCCAAAGGGTGGATTCAAACAGCACTGTAAATACCACTTCCTCTAATGCTGTACAGCAGGGATGGGGGAGAAATTTGATTCAGTTCACATTTAAATATATCAAATTCACACTTTCCAAAATAATGAGAACTGAAACACAACCATTCATTGAAATTTGCAGTCATCTCTGAATTTTGCAATTCTCCAACCATAGAATGTTAATAAAAATACATATATTAGAGGAAATTGCTTGTAAAAACTGTGAAAACTAGTCAAAACTATATACAAAAATGTATCTGGTAGGAGAAATTCACACTAAAATGCTGGTGAGTTTCCATGTGGATTTTTTTTTAAAAAAAATAGAAATTGCAGAAATGTGGTGAACTGAATTGAAAATTGGAAAATGGAGAGAATCAAAATTGACAGATCCTTCCATCCCTACTGGACGGCAACAAACAGATGAACATGGCAGTGAAAATATTGGAAGATGAGAAAATATGATGTATAGAATGAAATGAAATGTTAACTGTACAAAACAAGAGAGAAAATAGAAGAAATAATGAATAAGTGAACTTAATTTCTATTTAAAATGGATAACGTTAGATTGTGTATTCATACATATAACATAGGAATCAGGACTCATCATACAGAAGCATTCATTTATTATATATATTCAAAGACACTGGCAGCTGCTAAACAAAAGCTAGATTGTATGAATGAACGTGCTGCTTTTTCTTTGCTTTGTCTAGCTGTTTTACACTTCACTGAAACTTACTTTGCTTTGGAACCAAGATGGATGTCCAATACACAATCCCCACCAGATGTAAGTATCTCCCCTGCTTTTTTTTGCAGATTCACATGGAAACCCTACATATCTTATAGGTACAGTATGCCCTAGAACTTATAGAACATTTGTTTGATGTTAATTCCTTATATTCTTCTTTCTATGCCACTATTTTTGGACAGTGGACATAAATAAATGACTGATTTACTCTTCTCTGTCCCTGGAGATTCTGATCAGCCTACCATGTTTCCAAAGATTTCATCGTGCACAATCCAATATTTTAAATTTATTTTTTTTAGTACTATAAATATTTTTTTAAAGTAAATGCTTTTGATTCCTTGCCAGATGTCATGTTTCCAACACAGAGAATATAGTACCCCAATTATAAGGAGGCTATTCAGATGTAATGCCAAACTATGCTTTAGCATGATAAAATACACTTATAGCAGATTCCTGAGACAGTATGCACATGCCATTCCTTCGGTCTCCTCCCTCATTACAGCTCTTTTTGACCAATTGAGTTTGCATGATTGTATTTATGGTTAGGGATTTAGAAAACTAGATTAGATTAGAAAACTCTTTTCATTTCTGGGTGACTCACAAGAGCACTCACTACTGTGTTCTAATTAGGTATTTCAAATAAAGCTTTTAACTTTAATACCTGTGTGTTTGTTAAGGTCCACCTGCAATGATCCCCTGCCTTAGTCTGATCAGCCAATGCACATGGTTCTTGGTAACAGTTAAAACCCCTTTTCACAGACTCATGTTTTGTCCCCTTTCACACAGCTACTTAATACTTACATTCCTCATTTAGTAGCAAACCACACCTTGATGTTTTCTCAGAATCCCAATAATGGCTGTTCACTCATTGTTTCTTCATGCATATGTCGTGGGGAAGGTGGTGTGGTGAGCACAGTCACACACCTTCTTGCACTGAGGTATGCATGGAGTTAAATCAAATCAACAGGCCTATAGTTTACTCATACACCAGGATCACAAACCACACAATGTGAACCTGATTTACAGGCAAACTGTCTTCTAGGCAACCATGTGTTGTGCAAACTATAGTTTGTTCTGGTTGGACAAAACAACAAACTGTTGTTTGCCACTCAACCAGGAATGGAAGTATTCAATTGCCACAAACAAGAAATGAAAGAAGGGAAGGAGACGTATAAGCCCAAGCCTTAAGGCTGCTGCTACTTATAATGCTAAACCATGGTTTAGTGTTACATCTTAATGTAGCCAATAGGTTATGAGAAAAGAGGGGGAACCTAGTATTATACAGCCACGAGAGTGGCTGTACACTATAGCCAGTATGGATTTTTTTCATTCTACAATGTTAAATTGAAAATACCTCCCATGCCATTCTGATGATTTCTATAAACTCATTTAAAAACAAAACCTTACAAAACATATAGTCCTGAACTCAGAAATGCTTGCTTAACAACCCTCTAAATTTTCATGGTGATAAACAAAACAGAGAGAATCGAGAGTTCAAAGTGTAAAAAGAGAGAACAAAAATCCAGACCCATGTTGTACTTATTTCTGTCAGTGTTCTCATAATTTGTTGAAATTCATTAAAAATCAGCCATGTTCACAGAGTACCTGTAACCCTATTCCTGACCTTGCCCCATACTCTGACCTTCATCTTCTGCAGTTAAAAAGTTAAAAAAATGCCTCGCCAATTTTTAATTAATTTAAGAATTTGGCATTGGAGTCAATAATAAGCCCAGGCATGCTCAGTAAGAACCAACTATCAGTTTTCCAAAAGGCAGACTCATAGCTGCTTGGCTTGGCTAATCAGGGGCTCACACCCACACCAGACCTTGATTTCCCTTTAGACGGTCATGGCTTCCCCCAAAGAATCCCCTCTGCCCAGTCCCCACCCACCCAATCTCCTCCCCTCCCCCTCCCTGCCCCTCCCCTTCCTGTCCTCCTCTTCCCCTCCCTGCACCTCCCCCAGGTCATTTCCACCTATTCTAAGCATGATTGCACAGGAGTAAATCCCATTGAACTCAAAAAGCATGCAAATGATCAAACCTCCCCTCCCCTCCTTTCCCCTCTCTCTTGCTCCTGCCCTCCCCCTTCCAATCCTCTCCTTCCTCCTCCTCCCCCTTCCCCTCCCCTATCCTCTTCCCTCCTCTCCTCCCCCCCATGGTCAGTTTTTCCTATCTTAAGCATAATTGCACATGAGTAAATCCCATTGAATTCAATAAGCATGCAAATGATCAAGCCTGCCCTCCCCTCTTCCGCCCTCCCATCATCTACCTTTTGCCCTCCCCTTCCCCTCCCCTTACAATCTCCTCCTTTCCCCTCCTCCCCCTTCCATTCCCCTCTCCCATCCCTTCCTCCTTGCCACTCCTCTCCCCTCCCCCTCCTCCTCTCCCATGGTCAGTTTTACCTATCCTAACCATGACTGCATGGGAGTAAGTCCCATTGAACTCAATCAGCATGCAAATGATCAGACCTGCCTTTCCCCTCCTTCCCCTCCACTCTTCCTTTCTCCCCCCTTCCTTTCTCCCCCCCTTCCTTCTTCCTTCTCTCCTGCCCAGCCCTCCCTCCCTCCCCCCCATGGTCAGATTTACTTATCCTAAGCATGATTGCACAGGTGTAAATCTCACTGAACTCAATAAGCATGCAAATGATCAAACCTGCCCTCCCCTCCTACCCACTCCCATCCCCCTCCTCCCCTCTGCCGTTCCTCCCCTCCCTCCTCCTCCCCTCCCTCTGCACTTCTTCCTCCTCCCCTCCCCATCCCCTCTGGTCACTTTCACCTATCCAAAGCATCATTGCAGGGAAGTAAATCCCACTGAACTCAATAAACATGCAAATGATCAATCCATTCTCAGCAAATGTACCTCCTGGATTAAAAAGCAGAGAAATTCACTAATAGGCCAAAAACTTTGTGGTTTAAGAATGTACCTATAGCCAACACATATTTCTATCAAACTTTAAAAAGCAGGGAAATTGGGGAGTGTGACGCCCTTCCCTGGCTCTCCCTGTCAGGTTCCTACCTGCGCGTGGCTACTGCCTGTCACTAGGCACCACCAGGGACTCCACCAGTCCGGACTGTCCTTTTTTATTGTTTCTCTCCCCGCTCTAGCACAGATCTCAACAGATCCCCCTGCTAGGCAACCACCAGTCACGTCCTAATACTAGTATTCCCAGAGACTCTGAATACTGGTATTGTTATTCTCTTCACCGCTGCCACCATTTGTTACAGTTCCCCTTCAGCCTTGGTCATTACCTTACCCTCCCTTCTGGTCTGTGAAACCCCAGCCAAGGATCAGGCCTTTGGTAAACCAAATTAAGTATTTATTAAAGATAACAAAGCTAACAAGATTAACAAGATTTCTTCTTAAGGCACATAAGCATATGGTTTTACTCAATACTAATCCGAACTCCACCCCTCTCCTTCTCCACACTCTCCTGACAAACAACTCTCTCAAAAACCCACCAAAGCAACCCACTCACTTTCATCACCTCCCAGATTCCACTCTCACTCTTCCTTTTATACGTTCAGCCATTTTAAACACTCAGCCAATCATCTAGCATTCTACTGCCCATTCACTCCCCCTCCTCTTTCACTCCACTTACCATGTATCTTCTAAACAACCAACACTTACCATATATACATTAATATAGGAACATCACATTTCCCCCCCCCCTTAAAACAACAGCAGAGTATTATTCCTGTTCCAGGATTTATACGTCGCGTTAACAAATAAAAGTCTCTATGGGGAAAATGTCTTTCTTTGTTCCTCCATCTGGTCACGTCACTGCAGTCCCAGCCACTTGCCTGGAAAGTCCATCGGCCAGTACATTGTCCTTGCCTTTTATGAACTGGAAGTCCACTTGATAGTCCTGTAGGGCCCAGGACCACCTCTGCAGCATAGTGTTATGGTTTTTCATAGTCTGCAACCATAACAAGGCCCGATGATCCGTAGTCACTGTGAATCTTCGTCCCCACACGTATGGGCGCAACTTATTCAGTCCCCACACGACCGCTAGGCACTCCTTTTGGACCGACGAATAGTTTTTCTCCCTCGGCGTCAGCTTGCGACTCAGATACGCCACTGGATGTCTGGTGCCTTCTCTCTCCTGCAGCAAGACGACTCCCAGCGCCAGGTCCGACGCATCTGTAGCCACGATGAATGGTTGCTCATAGTCTGGTGCTATTAATATGGGTCCTTTGCACAAGGCTTGCTTCAGCAGATCAAAAGCCTTCTGACATTCATCCGTCCATACCACACGCTCAGAACACTTTTTCTTGGTCAATTCATGCAAGGGTATAGGCCACAATTGCACTGCCTCTACCTTGCTCCATAAGGGGGTGACTTTCCCACTCCCCACCCCATGTCCTACACAGATTACTTCACTCACAACTTTCCCATTCACACAGCATGGTGCAGATCTGATTGGGGCATGATCTCCAGTATTAATGGAATGTTTGGCTATACTGGTTTGGCCAGGTTTATTACTAAAGAGATTCCCATAGTTTTTCAAAATTCTCAGAATCTCTTCTTTTACTTCCTCCTTCACCTCTTCTGACCATTCCACTTGATCTACCCCTCCTTTGTCTTTGCTTTCCTGTACCAAATCCGGAAGTTCAGGCCCACTTCCCTCAGGGAATAAGGTAACTTGCAACACCTGTGCATCCCTGGTATGGTAAGGCTTTAACATATTTACATGAACCACTTTGCTTTTGTTTAATTGGTCTGTGGTGATCACATACGTCACTGTGTCAAGCCTTTCTCTGATGGTATATGGTCCTTCCCAGTTAGCCTGTAATTTGTCATGTTTCCTGGGTATGAACACCATAACCATATCTCCCACATCATACACACATTCCCTGGCTGTTCTGTCATACCAGTAACTTTGCTTCTGCTGTGCTTGACTCAAATTCTTTTTCACCACCTCCATCACTGATGTTAATTTATTGTGGAATTCCAATACAAAATCTACTACAGATGTTTTGTACTCTTCCAGGGTTCCTTCCCATGAATTTTTTAATAGTTCCAAAGGTCCCCTCACTTTTCTAGTGAACCTCAGTTCAAAGGGTGAGAAGCCTGTTGACTCTTGAGGGACTTCTCTGTATGCAAATAAGAAGCATCCCAAACGTTCATCCCAGTCTTGTGGGTGATCTTGAACATAGCTTCTGATCATGCCCTTCAAAACGCCATTGAATCTCTCTGTTAACCCATTAGTGGCGGGATAGTAAGTAGTGGTCTTTAGATGTTTTAGACCACAACATTTCCACATACATTGCATCACTTCTCCCATGAATACACTGCCTTGATCCGTCAGCACTTCATGAGGGAAACACAGCCTCATAAAGATTTTTAATAAAGCCTCTGCCACTACAGGGGCTTCTACAGATCTTAGTGCTTCTGCGTCTGGGTACCTGGTGGCAAAATCCACCACCACCAATAGATATTTCTTGCCATGCCTTGTGGGTTTGGAAAAAGGGCCCACCAAATCTATTCCCACTCTATAAAACGGTTGTCCAATTATAGGAAGGGGCTTTAAGGGTGCCTTAGTCTTTACTCCACTTTTTCCCACCTTCTGGCATATACCACAAGATAGACAATGTTGTTTTACATCTTTGGAGATGTTTGACCAATAATAGTGTGCAGCCAATCTCCTCTTGGTCTTTTTTATTCCCAGATGTTCTGCACATGGGACATTGTGGGCTGCCTCTAGCAATCTGGTTCTGTATTTGCTAGGTACTATTAATTGCTTCACTGGTTCACATTCATCCTTTCTCTCAGCAGGCATCCACAGTCTATATAAAATCCCATTCTCACACACAACTTGATTCCTCAGTTTGTCAGTGAAAGGAATCTGTTGGGTCAGGGCTTGTTCCTTTATTTGATTCAAACTGGTATCCTTATTCAATTCTTCTCTGAAATGCTCTGTCTCTTCCCCAGAGACCAGCTGATACAGTTTGTCTCCTTCAGCAGGCCTGCTAGTGGTTGTTATGGCGACCTGAGGCTCGCTAACAGTTTCCACCCTGTTTGCTTCAGCCCCCCTTAACATGGCTTCTTTTTCTCTGCCAAGTTGCTGTCTGGTCACCACATATATTTTCCCTTGGGCTCCCATAACATCTCTTCCCAGTATTACTGGTTCTTGTTGTTGGACATTAATGCCTACTTTATATCTGCCCTCTCGGCCTCTCCACACCATTTTCACCAGGGCCACAGGCAAGCTTTCTGGTTGACCCCTCACTCCTTGGATATTCACAGTTTCCTGAGGTAATATTTCCTCAGATTTTATTAAATCTGGCCTCAGTAATGTCTGAGCGGCACCAGTGTCAAGCAATGCCCAATAATTTGCCCCTTGAACACACACTTCCTCTCTTAGACTCGAATCCAAGTCTGTTACTTTTGTCCAGTTTATCTGGCAGAACTGAACCTTTTTCGCTGTTTCTAAAGCCTTGGGCTCTGTTTTCACTGCCCTTGTCTGAGCAGGATTACTAATGGGGTTGGCAACCTCACATTGAAAACGTAGGTGCCCCGGTCTACCACATTTGTAGCATAATTTCTCCTCACTTTTAGGGTACACAGATCCACTCTGGGGTGTCTTGTGCCCTTCAGATTTTATTGGAGGACTCACTCGCTGTGGTACCACATCCCTTCTGCCAGCACTATATGGTCTGGGTTTAAACTCTCTTGATGTTTTCCCCACCCAGCCAGTTCTGTTGGAGGCAAAGTGATCCGCCATCTCTGTGGCCTCCTGCACCGATGTAGGGGAACGGTCTTTGACCAGGAGCCTTATTTCTGGTGGTAACTGATGGTATAATTGATCCAGTATCATGAGGTTTTTCACCTCCTCCACAGACTGAGCTTTTGCACTTGTCAGCCATTTCCCAAATATGTCCATCAGTTTTGCCCCCAGCTCCACGAAAGACCTCCCTGTCTGTATCTGGCAGTTTCTGAAAAGCTTTCTAAAATAATCAGGCCCCAGTCTGAATCTTTTGTAGACTGCCTCTTTAAACTCAGCATAGGTGACAGGCCTGTCTGAGGGGAAATATTGGTATACCTCTGCCAATTCCCCTTTGATCAGGTTTGATAAATACTGCATGTATTTATCTTCAGGTAGCCCCCACAACTGAGCTGCCTTTTCAAAGGTTGTGAGATAAATTTGAGGATCTTGACCAGGCTCATAGACAGCAAAGTCCTTTGGAATAATTTTTATTTTTGCTCCATCTCTGTCTTTCCTTGTCTCCTCAGAGTGAAATTTCTCTCTATCAAATTTTAACTTTTCTACTTGTAATTCAGCATCCAATGCTCATTGCTTCTCCCTCTCCTCAAACCCCAATCTCATTCTCTCAATTTCCAACTCCCTCTGTTTTTCCTTCTCTGCACCTTCCATCCTCAATCTCTCAGTTTCCAACTCATGCTCCCATCTTAACTTCTCTCTCAAGTACTCTATATAAGCGGGATTGCTTGAGTATCCTTCTGGGGTCTCTTCTCTGACAGGTTGTTTTTGCTGGGCAGTAGCAAATCCTATAAGTGCTACCCTCAATTCATCTACCCCTTTACCCTCGTGAGGTAAATTGAATGTTATGCACTTCTCCACCAGCTCCTCTCTTTTCATTTTTATGTATTCAGCCGTGGTGTTTGAGTTCACTCACTCTTTGCCACACACTCTTACAAGAAATCTTGTTTTGTTATTTCTGTTTGCCACACCACTGTTCTGGATTCTCTAGTATTCGTATCTGGATTCTCTGTTGTTCGTATCCCACCGCTACTGCCACCACCTGTGACGCCCTTCCCTGGCTCTCCCTGTCAGGTTCCTACCTGCGCGTGGCTACTGCCTGTCACTAGGCACCGCCAGGGACTCCACCAGTCCGGACTGTCCTTTTTTATTGTTTCTCTCCCTGCTCTAGCACAGATCTCAACAGATCCCCCTGCTAGGCAACCACCAGTCACGTCCTAATACTAGTATTCCCAGAGACTCTGAATACTGGTATTGTTATTCTCTTCACCGCTGCCACCATTTGTTACAGTTCCCCTTCAGCCTTGGTCATTACCTTACCCTCCCTTCTGGTCTGTGAAACCCCAGCCAAGGATCAGGCCTTTGGTAAACCAAATTAAGTATTTATTAAAGATAACAAAGCTAACAAGATTAACAAGATTTCTTCTTAAGGCACATAAGCATATGGTTTTACTCAATACTAATCCGAACTCCACCCCTCTCCTTCTCCACGCTCTCCTGACAAATAACTCTCTCAAAAACCCACCAAAGCAACCCACTCACTTTCATCACCTCCCAGATTCCACTCTCACTCTTCCTTTTATACGTTCAGCCATTTTAAACACTCAGCCAATCACCTATCATTCTACTGCCCATTCACTCCCCCTCCTCTTTCACTCCACTTACCATGTATCTTCTAAACAACCAACACTTACCATATATACATTAATATAGGAACATCACAGGGAGCTATAGTGAATGTACCAGGAGAGCAGGGGAGCTGACCGCCTCTATGAAATACTGTATTGCCCTACAAATTTGTCAAAATGCAAAGACAATTTGGGTTGGTCTTTCACAATCCAATCCACTTCCTGTGTAGCTTGGAAGAATTTGGTAACATGTGCATCTCTTGTATAAAGGGAAAATGAATAATTAATTATTATTAGTGTCCCCAGGCACCTGGTTGGCCACTGTGAGAACAGGATGCTGGACTAGATGGGCCACTGGCCTGATCCAGCAGGCTCTTCTTATGTTCTTATGATGTTCCAGTCAATAAAGGTATCTATTTCCTATGTGAATAACTTCTGTAAACCACCCTAAGTATTTACATTTGTTTTGAAGAAAACTGGTTGTAACTGTAAGTACAGCAGTTCAGTAGACCCACACCATAAAAGCAATTCCCCCAACCAATCTTCTTTTGTTTTTGGGGGGCGCACACACCCTTATTTCTTCCTCTAGAAGGAGGCCAGAGAGGAAAGACAAAATCTTGAGGGGTCCAAATTCTTTTTGATCCCGAAAGGATAAATTTTCTATGCATGACTTGGACGCCTCTGTTTGTTTATAGTACTGGATAGCTGGCATTTTGACAGTGCATGAGGCTGAATCTTAAAGGTGTGCCCCCTGTAGGAAGAGCAACTGCAGTTTTGCTGAAGCAAAAATATTCATAAATATCCATAAACGAAGGCACTTTTATATACTGTAGATGTTGAACTGCTGCATCTCTTTACTTCTTATGATATTGTGGGGAACTCATGGCCCTCTAGATTTTGCTGAGCTACAATTCCCATAATTCCTGGCCACTGGCGCTATGGGAGTTGTGGTTTAGCAACACCTTGAGGATCAATGGTTCCCCACCCCTCTCCTGTGAAAATTACATTTTTCTTCAACAGTAGATGTCTTATGCTTTGTCTTCTTTGGGTTAACCATGGCCATATTTTTGTAGCTGAACAACACAGAGGAGAACTTTGATAGAGCCAGGCATTGGAGAATGAAACAGGGAGCTACCCGGTGCCATAGCTAACAAGGCCTGCATCCGGTGCCCATTTCCTTCTCTTCCACTTAGCTCACTTGGAAGTAGAGAAATTGACCTGATGTTCTAGTAGTGGAGTATTATTTGGAAAGCGCTGGGCAACTTCATGCTGGTATAGGCCTTTTAAGCTGCCAGCTTGACTGAAGAAGAGGTGGAAATGGCAGTTGGAGGAAAGGAGAATGAGACCATTGTACCTACTGGTGGTGCTGTCTCCGGTTGCTGCCTGTTTGGTGTTGACCCATGACAGGGCCTTCTTGGTGGTGGTTCCACATTTGTATAATGCCCTCTTTAGTTAGTTTTGTCTGTCCCCCTTATTATTGGCTCCCAGTATTAATTTAAAAACATTCCTGTTTACTCAGGAACTCTTCCCCTATGAGGAAAGATTGCAGTATATGGGGCTTTTTAGTTTAGAGAAAATGCAAGTAAGAGGTGATATGATAGAAGTGTATTCAGTTATGCATGGAATGGGGAAAGTGGACAGAGAAAAGTTTTTCTCATAATCAGTGGCAAATTCAGAAGGGCAAGATCCCTTCATAATAGTCACAGCCACACCCTTCATAGCCATGCCTCTTCTAAGATTATATAACCTTCTGATTATAGAATAATCTGTCCAGGCATGAATACTGCTTTATGCTTCTGTTACTGTCACCACTTGACTGTCCTTTCTCATTATCACCACCTTTCACTCTGATTGGCTCCACTCAGCAGGAAAGGACAAGAAAACAAGTTAGAAGACTCTTCTCAGTGGCTAACATACTCCCCTTTCATGCTGATTAGCTCATAGGATGCTGGAGACATACAGACCCTGCTGGGACCTGGATCCCAAAAGAGTAAGCGGTCTAAGACCCCCTGAGACCCTGGACGACTACACCCTTGCTCCTAAAACTAGATAATAAATAAATAAATAAATAAATAAATAAATAAATAAATAAAATAAACTTGTAGACATCTAATGAAGCTGAATGTTGGAAGATTCAGGACAGACAAAAGAAAGTACTTCACACAGCACATAGTTAAACTATGGAATTAGCTCCCACAAGAGGCAGTGGTGGCTTCCAACTTGGATGGCTTTAAAAGAGGATACAAATTTATGGAGTATAAGGCTGTCAATGGCTGCTAGCCATGATGGCTGTGCTCTGTGTCCAAAGTTGGAGACAGTATGCTTCTGAATACCAGCTGCTGGAAACCACAGGAGGGGAGATTACTCTTGCACTCAGGTCCTCCTTGCAGGCTTCCCATAGGAATCTGGTTGGCCACTTTGAGAACAGGATGCTGGATTGGATGGGCCACTAGCAAGTGGCTCTTCTGTTCTTATGTTGATGGCTGATAGATACTGGCCATGGTAACCTTGAAATAAGTAACAGTGAGGGTATGTGATTGTTTTAAAATATTTTTAGGTGTTCTAAATGTTTTTAAGAAGGGTTTTAATTGTTTCAAGTATTTCTTGTTTTATTTTAAATTGCACTGTTTTAACATTTTTATGTTTGTCTCCCTGGGCTCCTTTGGGAGGAAGGGTGGGATACAAATTTAATAAATAAATATAAATATTTGTATGCCTGTGAGGGTCTCAGTTAGGGTAATGTTTAGATTTCTAGAACTCCTTTGCCCTAAGCCATAATACATCTAGTGCAGGACCTGAAAACACTTAGCTAGTAGTCTTGTATAAATTTGATTCTGAATAGTTTCGAAAAACTGAAAATTTTTGTCTGATCAACAGTTTACTTTAAAAAGGTATTAATTATATTTTGAATTAACTTCTGTTTGAGTAGTTTGTTTGAAATATAATCTTATATGTGGACATAAATGCTTGTGTTAGTTTTTATACTATTGTCTACAACTACTTTTCTGTTTCTACTCAGAGTGGTCATTTCTATATTTTGTGTTTTTGCAGAATATTTCTATTTATTTTTCCACACTAGTAGAAGACTCCAGAAAGGGAGAACCTGATATGACAGGCGTATATGTTAGCAGTGGAATATGCACAGTATTACTATTACTACTCATTGTGACACTGCTGATACTTAAGCGTAAGTATTCTTGTGGTCTTGAAGAATTTTGCTATGTAATTTTCCATGCTGGCAAAAGGGGAATGGAAGACAGAACCTCCCAGGACAGACCAATTATGTTAGTGCTGGAAGATGTGCAGTGTCATCATTAATTATTCGTTGTGGGGTTCTGCTGATACTAAAATGTAAGTAATTTCCTGTGAAACTCAACCTCCGAGCTGTGTGTTGAAAGCTGGGACAATGTAGTAAGTACCTTAGTGACGGGGCACACCAGACAGACAAAGTACTACATTCATTTGTATGAGGCCCTAGATACAGGACCACTTCGCCTGATCTTTTTCTCTGCTTAGCATTACCTTTCCAACATCTTTTGTTCTTTCCTTCAACATTTTTATTAATGACTTGGATGAGGAGGTAGAGAGCATGCTTATCAAATTTGCAGATGATACAAAATAGGGAGGATTAGCTAATACCGTGGAAGATAGAAACAAAATTCAAAGGGACCTTGATAGGCTGGAGCATTGGGCTGAAAACAACAGAATGAAATTCAACAGGGATAAATTCAAAGTTCAACACTTAGGAAAAAGAAACCAAATGCACACTTATAAGACGGGGGATACTTGGCTCAGCCATACGACATGTGAGAAGGATCTTGGAATTGTTGTTGATCACAAGCTGAATATGAGTCAACAGTGTGATGTGGCTGCAAAAAAGGCAAATGCTATATTAGGCTGCATTAACAGAAGTGTAGTTGCCAAATCGCGTGAAGTAACAGTTCCCCTCTATTCAGCACTGGTTAGGCCTCATCTTGAGTATTGCATCCAGTTCTGATCTCAGCACTTCAAGAAGGATGCAGACATACTGGAACAGATTCAGAAGAGGGCAACAAGGATGATCAGGGGACTGGAAATAAAGCCCTATGAGGAGAGACTGAAAGAACTCGGCATGTTTAGCCTGGAGAAGAGAAGACTGAGGGGAGATATGATAGCACTCTTCAAGAACATGAACGGTTGTCACACAGAGGAGGGCCAGGATCTCTTCTCGATCGTCCCAGAGTGCAGGACACGGAATAATGGGCTCAAGCTGCAGGAAGCCAGATTTCGACTGGACATCAGGAAAAGCTTCCTGTTAGAGCCATACGACAATGGAACCAATTACCTAGAGAGGTAGTGGGCTCTCCGACACTGGAGGCATTAAAGAAGCAGCTGGACAGTCATCTGTCGGGAATGCTTTGTTTTGGATTCCTGCATTGAGCAGGGGGTTGGACTTGATGGCCTTATAGACCCCTTCCAACTCTACTATTCTATGATTCTGTGAATTACTTTGAAAAGTTAAAACAAGCTATAGGCCAACTTAAGGGCTGAATAAGGATCAATCCCACAACTAGCAATGAGGAAATGTGCAGAAAGGTATAGACATCTGGTCCCCCTTCATACTGAATTGTCAAATAAATTGTTGTTGTTATGTGCCTTCAAGTCGACTACAACTTATGGCGACCCTATGAATCAGCGATCTCCAATAGCATCTGTCGTGAACCACCCTGTTCAGATCTTGTAAGTTCAGGTCTGTGGCTTCCTTTATGGAATCAATCCATCTCTTGTTTGGCCTTCCTCTTTTTCTACTCCCTGCTGTTTTTCCTAGCATTATTGTCTTTTCTAGTGAATCATATCTTCTCATTATGTCTCCAAAGTATGATAACCTCAGTTTCATCATTTTAGCTTCTAATGATAGTTCTGGTTTAATTTGTTCTAACACCCAATTATTTGTCTTTTTCGCAGTTCACGATATCTACAAAGCTCTCATCCAACACCACATTTCAAATGAGTTTATTTTTCTCTTATCCAGTTTTTTCACTGTCCAACTTTCACACGCATACATAGAGATCGGGAATACTATGGTCTGAAGGATCCTGACTTTAGTGTTCAATGATGCATCTTTACATTTGAGAACCTTTTCTAGTTCTCTCACAGCTGCCCTCCCCAGTCCTAGCCTTCTTCTGATTTCTTGACTATTGTCCCCATTTTGGTTAATGACTGTGCCAAGGTATTGATAATCCTTGACAAGTTCAATGTCCTCATGGTCAACTTTAAAGTTGCATAAATTTTCTGTTGTCATTACTTTAGTCTTTTTGACGTTCAGCTGTAGTCGTGCTTTTGTGCTTTCCTCTTTAACTTTCATCAGCATTTGTTTCAGATCATTACTGGTTTCTGCTAGTAGTATGGTATCGTCTGCATATCTTAAATTATTGATATTTCTCCCTCCTATTTTCACACCTCCTTCATCTCGGTCCATTCCTGCTTTCTGTACGATATGTTCTGCGTACAGATTAAATAAATAGGGTGATAAAATACACCCCTGCCTAATACCCTTTCCAATTGGGAACCAATTGGTTTCTCCATATTCTGTCCTTACAGTAGCCTCTTGTCCAGAGTATAGGTGGCGCATCAGGACAATCAGATGCTGTGACACCCCCATTTGTTTTAAAGCGTTCCATAGTTTTTCATGATCTACACAGTCAAAGGCTTTGCTGTAATCTATAAAGCACAGGGTGATTTTCTTCTGAAATTCCTTGGTTCTTTCCATTATCCAATGTATGTTTGTGATACGATCCATATATGGCAAGAGCCTTTGTTGTAGAATCTTGAGCATTACTTTACTTGCATGGGATATTAAGGCAATAGTTCAATAATTACTGCATTCCCTAGGATCCCCTTTCTTAGGAATTGGGATGTATATTGAACGCTTCCAGTCTGTGGGCCATTGTTTAGTTTGCCATATTTCTTGACAAATGTTTGTCAAAATTTGGACAGATTCAGTCTCAGTAGCTTGTAGCAACTCCATTAGTATGCCATTAGTATGCTTTCACCTCACATTCTAAAATTTCTGGTTCTTCATCATATGGTTCCTCCGTGAATGAATCTGTCATCCTGGCATCTCTTTTATAGAGTTCTTCAGTGTATTGCTTCCATCTTCCTTTTATTTCATTTTTTAATTTCATCCTTATTTGATCTTTATATTCTTCTGGGATGTTATCTAAACTGTATTTTGGCACATTATGATTGCTTTGTTGTTCTTCTTAGCTTTACTCTGATTTTCGATATTACCAGTTCAAAATCTGTACCACAGTCTGTTCCTGGTCTTGTTTTTGGAGAAAGTATGGAACTTCTCCATCTTCTGCTACCAATTATATAATCAATTTGATCCCTATATTGACCATTTGGTGATGTCCACACGTACAGTCGTCTTTTCGGTTGCTCAAAAAATGTGTTTGTAAGAAACAAATTATTGGCTTCACAGAATTCAATAAGTCTTTCTCCTGGTTCATTTCTGTCTCCTAAGCCCCATTTCCCCACAAATCCTAGTTCTTCTGTGTTCCCTACTTTTGCATTCCAGTCCCCCATGATTATCAGCACATCCTGTTTTGGTGTTTTCTTCCTGTACTTCTGCATAAAATCTCTCCAATTCCTCTTCTTCTGTGTTTGCTATTGGATCATAGACTTGGATGATGGTTATGTTAATTGGTTTCCCGTTTAATCTCATTGATATCACTTGCTCAGACCTTGCATTGTAGCTCCTAATTGCTTTTGCTACATCACTTCTCACTATTAAAGCAACCCCGTTTCTTCTTAATTTCTCATTTCCTGCATAAAATATTTTGTAGTTGCCTGGCTGAAAATGTCCCATTCCCATCCATTTTAATTCACTCACGCCAAGTATTGTAATGTTGATACATTCCATTTCTTGCTTGACAATTTCTAACTTTCCCTCGTTCATGCTTCTCACATTCTATGTTCCTATTGTGTGCGTCGTATAACTCCAGACTCTCCTTTCGCCTCTGTGTGCATCAGCCTCTGGGCTTCGTTTCAGCTTTGACCCAACTGCATCATTAGTCACAGCCAGTGGCGTCACTAGGGTTGGTGTCACCTGGTGCGGTAACTCATGGTGTCACCCCCATGAACCTCCTCCCATATCAGACCATACAGAATCCTTAGTAATGTTTTTTGTACTAATGTTACTCGTAAATCGTAATTCCCATGTATCACTGAATGTAATGGCAATAGTAGTGACATAAACAACTAGCAAAATTAAAATTACACCTTTAAATTACAATATCATATGCACAGCTCAAATTCTTGCTCTTATTACTAATGGGAGTTAATTATCTTGCATATGCCCATAGTAAATTTTCAGATACTTTCAGACCCTCAGCAATTTTCAAGTGGTCTATGTAGAAGAAAGGTTTGGGAACCCCTGGAATAAGACACCTGCTTATGTCCCTATGCTGCTCTCACCCCTCATTTAGGTGCCTGGGATGTATGCGTGTGGACATACCTCCTTACAATTATGGAAAGTGATTCTTAATAATAAGTCTCCAGACACAAAGTTACATAGGTATTTATCAGTTGTTTAGTAGAAAATTCAGAGCTGCAGGGTCCCTTCATGATAGTTACAGCCACGTACACCCTTTTTTGCTCCTGGATTAAGAATGAGATCTTTGTTAATACATTCTCTCACAACAACAAACATCTCTAGGAGCCAATCAGCATGAAAGTGGAGAGCGTTAGCAACTGAGAAGAGTCTTCTCAGTGGCTGACTCACCTCCTTTCACTCTGATTGGCTCCAATCTGCAGAAAAGGCAAGGAAGCATATTAGAAGACTCTTCTCAGTGACTCACTCCCTTTTCATGCTGACTGTAGGATGCTTGGAGACATAGGGACCCTGCTCCCAAAAAAGCAGAGGGACTAAAATCCCCTGGGCGACTACCCTCCTGGTGTTTATGGACATGATTGTAATATATTTTGTGATGTGCAAGTTTGATATTATTTATTAAGTGTGTTTAGGATTACACTGATGGCATTCCCAAATATGTACTTTCACACAGACTTTGGTTTTCCATAACACAATGTTTGTCCAAGCCTCCACACTTGGGAGGGGGGCATTACTTGCACATCCCTTCCATAAGCACATCAAAGTTGGATACACACCTGAACCAAAAGGGCACTCAAAACAAAAAGGTAATTACAGTGGCTGAGTAGATCTTGTACAGTGGTTATACTGACTGGGCAGCCACTGTCCTTCACATTTTACAAAATACTTTTTCCTATACAAAGATTAAATTTCTGTGTATGAAAAAGTAATATATGAAGTGGTCTCAATAGTGAGAAAAGTAAACAAGTGAATGGTGATCCAAATGTTTTCCATTCTCACGTTATGAAGCTAGCTGCCAGATGATGTATCACCTTCGCTACGCATGCAGCGTAGACTGAAAAAACAGCACCCAAGCCACCATTCAATACGTGCACGTGTTCTTTCCAACATGAATCTACAGGTCTCAAAAAGTAATGTGTGACAAAGTCCTCAAACACCTTGTAACATGCCTCAAACATGGTCTCTTGTTCTACCAGCATGCCTTCACACCATCACTTTGCCAAAACATAAGGATAGGTAAATTGCTTTTAGGGAGGTTCACAATTATGATTTCCTATTTATTTAAACTAAAAATATTTAAAATACATAAAAACAGCTAGGGGAAGATATTGGAGAAATATAAAATAAATACAAATATAAAGGGGGGGGAGGTGAAGAGACCTTAAATGTGCTACTCACCATCTCTCAGCCTATCCTCCCCTCAGGATGAAAACAATGGAGAACCATGACCACCCCCAGGAAGAAGGGCACACTTAAAATGTAGAGGAAAAAATCATCTACAACCATAATGTGAAATCAAATACTTATTGGGACACAGTATGAAGAAATATTTATATAAACATGACTATCAAATATGTTTATGAATTACACAATCTTTAAATATATTTATAGTGCAATCCAATGTTTGTTTACTCAGAAGCAAATCCCAATGTATTCAATGGGGCTTACTCAAACTGGGAAGTGTGCAGAGAACTACAGACTCAAGTGATAAGGAACTTGTTCTTTCAACTTGTTCTTTTAAGTTGAGACCTTATCCAAGTCTGAGTCTGTGTTGGAATTGCTTTTTAATATGTTTTTAAGCCTTTTTTAAAAAAGTTTTTTTAAAACTTTAAAAAAATATTTTCAAAGATGTTTTAATATATTTTAAAGTCTGTTTTTATGATGTTTTAAAGTGCTTTTAGTGCTTTTGTTTGCCACCCTGGGCTCCTACTGGGAGGAAGGGTGGGATATAAATCAAATAATAAATAAATAAACTTCATTCACCCAACCCAAGATTCAGAATCATGCCTCTTTAGGCTGTTTTCCAACTGTTTATTCTTGCTTTATGGTTATTGGATTTTAAATGGCTTTATTTCTTGTTGTGAGCTGCCTTGGTTTCCAACCCTACCTCACAGGGTTGTTGGAAAGACTACACACTGCAGATGTATAAATACATACAGCCCATATAATAGTTTATTGTCAAACCAGTTGGTCATTGCAGAAAAATCAGTATTAGTTTTTAAAAAATCAGTATTTGTTTCCTACAGAATAAAAACTGTAATACTTAAGTAAGCCCTGCCTACTTGCTTTAAAATAGGACTGGAGGAGGGGAGGGACAGAAAGACAACACAAACACAATTCTTTTTTACATTCACTCCAAAGTCCCATTGATTTTCAGCACATTCATAACCTTGTCTACTCAAAAGTAAATCCTATTGAATTCAATGGGATTTACTCTGGAGATATGGGATTAGCAATGCTTTTACCCCCACAAAAGCAAGTATTGGGAAGGTTTTGAAAACACTGCCCAGGATCTGACTCCTACACGCAAGAGGGGAAAAAACTGAAATGTATATACTTACCCAATTTATGAGATTTTCAGATAAACGGGGGGGGGGAACCACCATTTTCTGGCCTTGCAATGAGGTTTACTAGACATTGCCACAGGTCAAACAAACACTTCACTGATTGGCTGCAATCCTGAATGGGCGGGGTTAAAGCTACAAAGTGCTATACAGTAGTTTAAAAAAAGATTTAACGGGGTGGCTGACGTTTTTTATGTATATCTCGAGAACCGGACCACCTAGAAACTTAATTTTTTTAAAAATTAAAGCTGAGTATCACCCCCCTCTGATGGTGTCACCTGGTGTGGTCCGCACCCCCCGCACCCCCATAGTGATGCCACTGGGGGGCGGCTGACGTTTTTATGTATATCTCAAGAACCGGACCACCTAGAAACTTAATTTTTTTTTATTAAAGCTGAGAGTCACCCCCCTCTGGTGGTGTCACCTGGTGCAGTCCGCACCCCCCTAGTGATGCCACTGGTCACAGCATTACTCATACTTGTCGTTTGTTCTTCCCCAGTAGCTTGATGAGTGCCTTCTGACCTGGGGTCACTATCTTGTGTTGCATTTTGGATATTCTGTTCATAGGGTTTTTGTGGTAAGAGATATTCAGAGGTGGTTTACCATTGCCTTCCTTTTGAGTTTGGATGCATCTTAGTCTGGTGTTAAAGCTTCAAACATTCTGCCTTGGGTGCCCCTGCTAGGAGTCTAGCCTCTTGGTCTAGACACCTGATGGCATTGCTCTCAGCTTCTTCAACACTCTCAAACCCCTTCACCACGTTAAGGTGTGCATCCTAGAGGGGGTCAAATAAATTACCGCCTTCCAAAAGTTCAGTGGAAAATGTACTGCCTTCAAGTTGATTCTGACTTATGGTGACCCTATGATTAGGGTTTTCATGGTAAGCGGTATTCAGAGGTGGTTTACCATTGCCTTCCTCTGAGGCTAAGAGGCAGTGACTGGCCCAAGGTCACCCAGTGAGCTACATGGCTGTGTGGGGATTCAAACCCTGGTCTCCCAGGTCATAGTCCAACACCTTAACCACTACACCACACTGGCTCTCTACTACACCACACTGGCTCTCTCAAAAGTTCAGTAGGGTTTTGACATGTTTTAAGTGAGTAAGTCTTGCTTAAAAGTAGCTAAGAAATGGTATGTTTAGAAGGCTTATTGTTAGTAATATAACTATTAATATTATTATACTGGTTTATTTTCTTCCTGTGCTTTAATTTCTCTGATATAAAACTGTAACTAATCAAATGTACTGTGCAATATTGTTTGCTTTTTTATTGAGTAGCATTGAGGACTTTCATCCTGATGCAAATGGCAGATATATGTGAGGGGGGGCTACAGGTAAGAGCAAAGGGCTAAAGCACCCTATACCTCTCTTGCCTCTTGCCAGTGTTCTAATCTGCATTCTCTTCTGCCCCCCGTCCTCCATCTGCTATTTACTCCTAAAACAAAATTCTTGCAGTTGCTAATGGTGCCACATATAGTTTGGTCCTAACTTCTTAACATGTATATCTGATGTCCTAACACAGGGATGGGAAAACTGTTAACCTCCAGATGTTGTTGGACTAGAACTCCCATCATCCCTGACCATTGGTCAGGCTGGATGGGGCTCATGGGAGCTGAAGTCCAACATCTGGAGCACCGCATGTTCTCCATCCCTGTCATAACATAAAAACACAACTTCTCATGTCAAGTTGTATGCAATCTCTATTATGTTACAACATTTTTGTATGTTTTTTGGAAGGCCAGTCCAATAGATGCTATGGACACAGACGCCATTGATGTATGTTTGTTTGTTGTTATTCATTACACTTGTTAGTAATTTTTCTACACAAAAATGAACTTAAAGTGACTTACAATCAATAAAAAAGTTAAAACCAATATAAAAACTAAAACAAATTAAAAATTTAAAAAACACAATGCGTAAATATAACAACTCACCACCTAAAAGGGATTATAACATCAAGAGCACTCCAAAAGCCCTCCAAAATTAGGAGCCGAATGCTTGGGAGAAGAGAAATGCTTTTATCTGGTGCCTAAAAATAGATAATGATTGTGCTAGGCATGACTCCTTGAGGAGAGCATTCCATAAAGGGGGGGCACCACTGAGAAGGTCTGCTCTTGTGTTGCCACCCTCTGCACCTCCCTCAGAGGGGTCACACAAAGAAGGGCCTCAGATGCCAAACACAGGGTCTGGGTTCGTTCATATGGGGTGAGGTGGTCCTTGAGGTTTTGGGGTTCTGAGCCGTATAAGGCTTTATAGGTCAAAAGCAGCACTTTGAACTGAACCTGGAAAATAATTGGTAGCCAGTGCAGTTGTGCCAGAGTAGGTGTTATGTGCTCAGACAGTCTTGCCCTGGTGAGCAATCTGGCTGCTGAATTCTGCACCAGCTGCACTTTCAGAACTGTCTTCAAAGAAGCCCCACATATAATGCATTGCAGTAATCTAGCCTAGAGGTTACCAGAGCATAGACAACAGAAGTCAGGCTATCCCTGCCCAGACAGGATCATAGCTTGACCATCAGCCGAAGCTGATGTAAGGCAGTCTTCGCCACCGAGGCCACTTGAACCTCAAGCGATAGTAATAGATCCAGTAATGGATCACAGCAGGCATTGCATCTTTTAAAAACAACTCATAGTTAAATATTCACACATGTTTTATAATTGGGTGTTAGAACAAATTAAACCAGAGCTATCATTAGAAGCTAAAATGATGAAACTGAGGTTATCACATAATGATGAGGTTTGGACACATAATGAGAAGACATGATTCACTAGAAAAGATAACAATGCTGGGAAAAACAGAAGGGAGAAGAAAAAAGAGGAAGGCCAAACAAGAGATGGATTGATTCCATAAAGGAAGCCACAGACCTGAATTTACAAGATCTGAACAGAATGGTTTATAACATATGCTGTTGGAGGTCGCTGATACATAGGGTCGCCATAAGTCATAATTGATTTGAAGGCCCATAGCAACAACAAATATAACTGGAAATGCATATAGCATTCACTACTGTAATTCATTATACCAATACCACAGAGTAGAGAACAAAAACAGTATGTCTTCTTGACATAATAGCCAAGTTCTTATTCATTTTCCCAAAATGTATGTTGGAACACTGAATGCTCTGATCTGGAATGCAAACTCATTCAGATAATGCCTCACAGGCATAATTAGGATGCTGAACAGAAAAAATGCAAAGAATTAGACAGCCTTTCTGAAGGCAAGTAATGTAAGGAAGTACTGTTTGGTAGTTCCTCTATATTTGTCTCCCTCTTAATGTAACAGAACCAGAGCTTGGAAGTAACTCGTTATTTTTAATGAGTTACTTTTAATTCGTTACAATTTTAAATAACGAGTGGGTAATTCCATTACATTTGGCAAGTAACGGAACGAATAGTAATTTCCCTACTTTTCAGCTTCAACTTTAACGTTTCCACGTTAGGTTGGACGTTACTTGGGGGCGGGAACAAGGGGAAGTCAGCTCCTGGCTGTGATTGGTTAACACAAGACATGTGCCTCACATTGATTGGACCTCTGCGCAGACTGTCTCTTCCCTCGTGATCTGTGTTAGGAGGCACGATAGAAGAGATGAATAGGCAGGGGGAGCCTGCTAGCGTCTGACTCTGAGAGGAAAAAATGGACGCCGGAGGAAAAAGCCAGGGCAAGGAAGGCAGAATGGCGAAGAGCTGTGGAGGTGAGTGACGATGATTTGTGTGTGTGTGTGCCCCAGTGTGTGTGTTTTCAGCTGGAGTCTCTGGTTTTGGGGGGGGCTCCGGCTCTCTGGCTACCACCCCTTACTCTCTGGACTCTCCGCTTCAATTTTTTTAAAAAAAGTTTCTAGGTGGTCTAATTCCCGAGATATACACCAAAACGTAAACCCCCCCTGCACAACTTTTTTTTAAACAGATCATGCTCTAGCTACAACTCCCATCAGCCCAATCCAGTGGCCATGCTGGCTGGGGCTGATGGGAGTTGTAGTTTAAAGTAACTTTTCAAAGCTCTGGCTGCAACCCCGCCCTTTCATGATTGTGACTAAAGTGCAGACTTGTGTTTGTGTTGTAAATCTCTCTCCCTCCAACCCTATTTTTAAAGAAATTAGGCAGGGTTTATCACAGTTTTTATTATGTAGGAAACTAATACTCATTTTTTTAAAAAATGAATGAAGTTTATTTATTTATTTTTATTATTTTATTTATATCCCACCCTTGCTCCCAGTAGGAGCCCAGGGCAGCAAACAAAAGCACTAAAAACACTTTAAAAATCATAAAAACAGACTTTAAAATATATTAAAACAAAACATCTTTAAAAACATTTTTTAAAGCTTTAAAAACATTTTTTTTAAGAAAAAATTTAAAAACATATTAAAAAGCAATTTCAACACAGACGCAGACTGGGATAAGCTCTCAACTTAAAGGACTTGTTAAAAGAACAAGTTCCTTATCACTTGAGGCTGCAGTTTTCCCTGGTTGAGTAAGCCCCATTGAATACATTGGGACTTGCTTCTGAGTAAACAAACATAGGATTGCACTATAAATATCTTTACAGGTTATATAAATAAACATATTTGATAGTCATGCTTATATAAATATTTTCATAGAATCATAGAATAGTAGAGTTGGAAGGGGCCTATAAGGCCATCAAGTCCAATCCCCTGCTCAATGCAGGAATCCAAATCAAAGCATTCCCGACAAATGGCTGTCCAGCTGCCTCTTGAATGCCTCCAGTGTCGGAGATCCCACTACCTCTCTAGTAATTAGTTCCATTGTTGTATGGCTCTAACAGTTAGGAAGCTTTTCCTGATGTCCAGTCGTAATCTGGCTTCTTGCAACTTGAGCCCATTATTCTGTGTCCTGCACTCTGGGATCATTGAGAAGAGATCCCGGCCCTCCTCTGTGTGGCAACCTTTCAAATACTTGAAGAGTGCTATCATATCTCCCCTCAGTCTTCTCTTCTCCAGGTTAAATATGCCCAGTTCCTTCAGTTTCTCCTCATAGGGCGTTGTTTCCAGTCCCCTGATCATCCTTGTTGCCCTCTTTTGAACCTGTTCCAGTTTGTCTGCATCCTTCTTGAAGTGCAGAGACCAGAACTGGACACAGCACTCAAGATGAGGCCTAACCAGTGCTGAATAGAGGGGAACTAATACTTCACATGATTTGGAAACTATACTTCTGTTAATGCAGCCTGATATAGCATTTGCCTTTTTTGCAGCCACATCACACTGTTGGCTCATATTCAGCTTGTGATCAACAACAATTCCAAGATCCTTCTTGCATGTTGTACTGCTGAGCCAAGTATCCCCCATCTTATAACTGTGCATTTGGTTTCTTTTTCCTAAGTGTAGAACTTTTACTTCCACCCAGTTTTGTCATGCTGTGTCCCTATAAGTATCCAATTGCATACTATGGTTGTACAATACTTCCTTTATATTTTAAGTATGCCTTGGGGTAGTCATGGTTCTCCATTGTTTTCATCCTGAGGGGCAGATAGGCTGAGAAATGGTGAGTAGCCCATGGTCACCCACTACACTTTATAGCTTATTTCCATTTTGAAAAATTAATTAAAACAATTTACATGCAGGCAAAATTTATTAAGCGGATTCACACAATATGTGTAAAGCACATCCAACTCGCATTTAAAGCGCATGACTTCCCCTAAAGAATTCTGGGAAGTGTCATTTCCCCCTCACAGTTATAGTTCTCCCCACTCTTAACAAACTGCAGTTCCCATGATTCTGTGGTGGGATTCATGTGCTTCAAATGGGTGTTGAATGTGCTTTAAAGGAATGGTGTGGATCTGCCCTAGGTATGATGTTCATTCAAGAGTGAATTGAAAAGAACAATTTTAAAAGATACTTCTTACTCTTACTCATTTTTCAGACCTCTTTCTGAAGTAAAGGGTCAAATCTGTAAAAACATTTGGAGCAGCCACATTAAAAGATAAGGGCAGGGTATTCCAGGCAGGGGGTTGCCAACCCTGCTTGGATATGGATGTCTTTGCAGAAGAACCCTAGTCAAGGTTTACCAACAGCACAGTCCAAACTATATCTACTTAGAAGTCAGTCCTGTTGAGTTCTATGGGGCTTAATCCCTTAGTAAGCATGTTTAGAATTGCAGCCTTCAGGAGCCTCCATCTTTACTCCCCAAAGCTCCCATCTAACATCTCCACAACACTAGGCTCCTTTGTCTCTGCTGTGGCCTTCTGGTGACTGCCCTAGCCTGAAGGCACTTAACCCTTCTTGCTGAAAGCAAGTAGGCTACATTAAATGTTCCCTACCCAGGCTCATATATATAAAATATAAACGGCATTTTGTCAAAAGTATTTTTGTCTACATTTTATACCTCATCCTTGGTTTTCCAAGCTTGGCATGGAATGCTTCTCATACAGAATTAATTTGAAATGCTGCATATTTATTATCATAATCATCATATTCAAAATAAAAAATATATGTACCGCCTTCAAGTTGATTCCAACTTATGGTGACCCTATGAATAGGGTTTTCATGAGGCTGAGAGGCAGTGACTGGCCCAAGGTCACTCAGTGAGCTTCATGGCTATGTGGGGATTTGAACCCTAGTCTCATTTTGTTCTCACAACAACCCTGTGAGATAGTAGGTTAGACTGGCCCAGGCAGGGTTATTCAGTGAGCAAAAATGATGCAAATAGGATCTCTTTTAATTGTGCTATCGACCTGCTTACTTCCACTCTGACTGGGGGATCTTGCAGCATGGGGAAGAGATGGGGGCACATCACAGCTGAAGTTCACCCATATAGGAGCATTATCTCTTGTTTATTACAGAGACACCTGTTGCAGGTTTTGCTGCTGAGAGCAGCAGTCAGTTAGTGCGGCCACTTGAGTCACAGCTTGTTGATCCTGAGGAGGCAAAACTAGAAAGTGAGGTTCAGAAAGGAGGCCCTGTGCACGAGGAGGAGGAGGGCATGAAGCAGTGCCAGTTGCCCACAGCCACATCTGCAGAACAGCAAGTACCATGGTTTGGCTTAGAGAAAGCTTGTACATTTGTGAGCCAGAGTGGGAAAAATGTTGTTGTACGACGCAATTACTGCCTTCCAAGGATCAAAAATCTGAGATCAGCTGTTTCCTCCTCATCCAATGTGAAGAAACATTTTGAGGTAAGCCTTTGTCATGCTGGTCCTCAAAGAGTGTCCATTGTCTATTTATGTTTAAATTGTGAAGTTCCTCTTCCATTTTTTCTTGGATTCATGCTTTGTTCTTCTTCCTCAGAGGGCACACCCTGAGAAGCTGAGAGCAATTGAAGAAGCAATAAAGGCAAGGAGACGTGGCCTTCCTGAACCAATGCATGACACCCCTCCTCCCCAAATGCTGAAGCAGCAGCAGACAACCCTTGAGAGGTGGGGATCTGGCAGGGATCTGCTTCTTCTGGCAGCCTGCGTACACCCTCGCTTCAAACTAGAACGGCTGGAATCGTGTCAGGCCACCACCCATACCAACAAGTAAGAACATTAGGGAAGCCCTTTGGGTGGATTACTCCAAGGGAAATGTTGTCTCAAGGGAGGCATCAGAGGGCTTAAGGTGGTAGGCAGGGGCTGGGCCTTTTCTTCCTGGGGCTCCTCATCACAACCTTGGGTTGCTGCAGGTAATCCTTAAGGGTCTGCTGTGCTGCCCCATGAGTGTGGTGAATTGGTCACCTTCCTACCTTCCATGTCATCATCCACAGGCTCAGGCTGGACCCTGAACCAGGGGACATGACAAGCATCAGGAAATGAAGAGCAGATGATGGTTTCCTAACATATATGTGTTAACATATCCTCTCTCTTTCTTAGATACACAATGGAAGCCTTGTTAAAAGCTGAAATAAAGATGGGTGTACTTAATGAGGACAGTGATCAGTCTTCAGATAAAGACCAGGAAGGAGATGACTTAGAAGATGACTTCTTTAACTTTCTGCCCCAGGGCAAGAAGTCAGCAGTGGACACTGCTGAGGAGGAACTGGTGAGGTACCTGAGGTCTCCCAGCAGAAAAGTGTCATCACTCCATGGCTTTCCACATGTGCTGCAGTGTTTTTTGCAGCACAACACAGGCATGCCTTCAAGCGCCGCAGTAGAACGCCTGTTCAGTACTGGTGGCAACGTAATGACTGTAAAAGACATTCCTTGTCTGACATGCTCTTTGAGCATCTTGTTCTTTTGAGACATAACAGAAACATATTATAAAAGCATTTCAAGTGTAAAATTAGATTTCAATAGTTGGGGTATCTTCATTGCTTGGGGGGATGTGAGATTCTGTTATGCCATTATGTTAATCTTATGGATAAATTTTTTTATTCTACTACCCCCTGTGTGTGTGTGTTTATTTTTAATATTGTTTTAGGCTTCTTAGATGTGCAGCAGCCAAGGCCAGCACCTTGTAGGAGTTTTTTTAAAAAGTAACTGAAATGTAATTGTAGTGATTACTTTTGAGAAAAAGTAAAGTAATCAGTTACTTTCAGAGCAATTGTAATTGTAACGGTAATTACTACTTTTTGGGCCAAGTAATTGTAACTGTAATTTATTACTTTTTAAAAGTAATCTTCCAAGCTCTGAACAGAACTAACTGCCTTTTATTTTTGTTGGTTTTAATATCCTGCAGGGTATCTATACAAGAAGCAGAAGATGCGTAATTCTACAAGGTAATTACTATTGAGTCTGTTAGTGCTAAGAGTAGATACTGTAATAATTTTACAACTTGTGATTATTCTTGTACGAGATAAGTGTATACTAGAGTTGGAGAGATCAGCATTAGCGCCACATATTCACATACTTTGGAAGTACATACGTACATTGCCTCATGTTTACAGGCCTGCATTTAAAGAAGCACACAACTAGTTACATGTGTTTCAAGCAGCAGTGTTCCCCAATACTATAGGGGCCATATAAGAGAAGCAGACAGGAGTGTAGTCCTGAATACCAGTACTGACACTATGGGCACATTCAAAAGATGATGGTGAAATGGAGTAAGGGTTTGCTGCTTGAAGAAAAAAAAATCCCACAAGGCATATGGAGTTATTTCTGGTGAACATTTTAATCTCCCATAAATCCTTGGAAACAATGCTATGTCTTTCACAGAGTAATTTTTGCATCACGGGGGGAATGCTGTTGCTACAAAACTGGTGGCGGCAGCAGCAAAATAGAAAACTGTGGGGATACTTTGTCTCCCCATCTTAAAATTCAAGCCAAATGTTCTCACTTCTGAATTTTCAGCTCAGCACTAGAAAAGTATGAGCAGAACATGTCCATTTTATTTTGTCCTGAGTTATTTCTAGAGAACGACACTGATAAAATCCTGAGGGTTTCAGAAAACAAATATTCCCCAGGCTGATCCCTAATCAGGCCCAGATTGTTCCAATGTATCTGTATGATTTGGAATTGGATCATTTTTTATTTGGTTCCCCCCACCCTTTACCAATCCTTCCCAAGTTTTGTTTTGTTTTGCTTTGTTTTTTTTAAGGGAGAAGGTGGTAGGGAGGTGACATAGGCCTCAGATGTATGACCTTGGATGTTGCTGGGCATGCTCATAGCAGCGTAAAGGTGCCCTGAGAAGTATAGGGACTATGATTTTCTTCTGAATTTTTAAATGATTTTTTAAAATGTGAATAAATACCCTGGATTATGCTGCGGCTGAGATATGTTCAGTAGCAGTTGGTGCGGTGGCAAAGGTGGGGCTGCATTCCGTATGTGGCTTCTGGACACTGAGCATTGCTGCTGCTTACAGAGAGCGGGAGGGGTGAGGTACAGGGAACGAAGCACAGCACAGGCATGGTGACACGAGCATCGGATTGGCTCTCCTGCTGTACCGACACCATGCCTTGCTCCCTGTGCCTTCCCCTCTCATTAGGCGGCAGCCACATTTGGCAGCTGTAAGCCAGGTACACAATGTCACCCTGCCTTTGCCTCCCCACCAACTGCTATTGGGTGTGTTCTCCTGATTTTGTCCTGCTGACAGAGTGAATGATGCGATCTGATATTTGCCAGGTTAAAAAATTGTTTTTATTTTGTTTTTTAAATTTTTATACGGCCTTTCTGAAAACCACCAAGGCAGAGTATGACAAATCAAAAATTAAAGACATCATAAAAACATTATGATGCCAGGAGAGGGGGGCAGTTGTCTCCTTGAAGGGAATGCATTCCACAATAGATAGTGACAAGGAGAAAGCCCTCTCATGCATGGCCATCAAGTGGGTCTCTGCAGTTGGCAGTATCCTCAAGCGGGCCTCTCCTGTAGATCTTAGTAACTGGATAGCTTCACAATGGTATGAGTGGTCTCTTAGGTAGCCATGCTCTAAGCCAGGGGTGGCTAACCTTTGTCAGGCCAAGAGCCACACTGAATCATTTATACTCAACATTTCCATTGAATCATTTATACTCAACAATTTATCCCCAAGGTTTGCTGAGCCAAATGTCCGAAGGTTTGCAGGGGTACTGAGATGTTCTCTCTCTCTCTCTCTCTCTCTCTCTCTCCCCCTCCCTCCCTCCCTCCCTCCCTCTCTCAAACTCTAGCCAAGCAGGTGGGCTATGTTTGTCTTAGTAGGTTACAAGTTGGAAGGCCAGCTCTCTGCAGACAGAAACTGAGGGGAATGCCATAGATGGTGAAATCCAAGAACAGGGAAATACTAAAATGAGTTGAATTAGCAAACTTGTAACATTACTTAGGGTATCTTTACTACATTTTCTTCACATATTTCACTTGGCCCAAATGTTGTAATTCGTACTTGTTTGCTGTTTACAGTCAGGTGGCATTCTCAAGCTCAGACACTGGAAGAATTCAGCACGTTCTGGAAGCTGGTGTCCATGCACCGGAAAATATTTATGAGATGAATTGAAGAATAATATGTACTGTCCAGTTCAGACTGAATAAACACCTAAGAGAAGAGGAGCTACTAGGAGCAGACTGATTATCACAGAGACATCAGTACAACGGCAAGCACATCCAGATTCTAACCAGTGGTGGCCAAACCTTTTGGGGAGAACATTACATGTATAGTATGAGACACTGCACGTCTATCACAGTACATATGTATATCCTTCTGCTTTAACGTGTGTTTCCCTTTAGTAGGCTGTGCTGGAGAAGCAAGACCAGAAATGGAAGCCTGACTCTGTGCCATAGTCCAGTCTTCCTCACCCTACGGTCTCCTAGATGTTTTGAACTACATCAGCTCCAGACAGTGTGGCCAATGGTTAGAGATGATATTTGTAGTCCAAAACATTGGAGGGCATCAAATTGGAGAAAGAGGTCATAACCAGTATCTCCTGCTTCTGAAGAGGCATGCCACAGTCACCTACTGCCTGTACTACTAATTGGTCATCCATCTTCTAAAGGGCCAGATACATTTTCTTATATCACATGTGAGGATCTCTCAAAGTAGGACAACTAATAGCCATGTGATTTGCAGAGGTACTGGGATGTTTTGTAAGCCTTAGGCAGTCAGCAGAGAGAGAGAGAGAGAGGGAGAGAGAGGGAGAGGGAGAGAGGGGGAGAGAGAGGGAGAGGGAGGGAGAGGAGAGGGTGTGTGTGTGTGTGAAAACAGCCATGTGACAGCTGCTGAAAGGCTTACTGCATGAAACTTATCACCACATTTTTCAGTGGTCCCTATGCCCACGTGAACAAGTGCTGGGTTAACACCCTTTCTCGAGTATTCTGACTGGAATCACAGAGTGGCAATGCAATTCACATGGTCATAGCCTTGGCTGACATCCCTGAGCATAGTTGCAACTTTGGTAAGATTGCTATCTGATGTATGACAGGCGTTTAACATCGAAAGTCCTAGGAGGACAAAGTGGGACACGATAATGTTAACAGGTGTGGACTCTGCAATCTAGCCACAGTATTTGCTGTCACAATTCATGTAGAAGGAATAGCTGGTGCCCCAGCACTTTTTAACTTAATTTCTATTGCTATTCATTTCTATTGCAACAGAACTCAACTTATGCCTCCAGTGATGGCTCCTCTGGCCTCCAAAGTGTAGGTGTGCAGTGCTTCACCCACCAAGGCCCATACCATTGTCTCACTTCCAGCACTACTCACTCCTTTCTGCTTCACACCCGCTCCATCTGCCCTTGTTTTATATGAGGATATTTTTGTAAATGAATAAAAGTGGAGGTTTAAATAATGATTTACTAAATGTGTTTTTCTGAACAGGTGTTCAATCCCCCCCATCAATAACAGTCTTAAGATTAAATGATTCAAACCTCTGCTGTTTCTGTACTGCTGCTGGGATGAATGAAAGAAGAATGGGTAAAACAAGAGAAGGAAAAAGTGGTACTTCTGCTATTAGATGCTCTGCATCCTCCCCACAGCTGTGGATATCAAACTAGAACTACCCAAGTGCTCTAGACAGCTTTTGTTAAATAGGTTAGGCACTTATCAAGCCCCTTTGAAGCCCCCCCCACAAGTGAGATGTATGTAGTGTGCTACTCAAGTGCCATTACAATTAATGGGTCCCTTCCTAGCATGGAAGGGAAAAAAAGGATGGGGAAAACCAACACCAAACTGGTGAAAAAGAAGAGATGAATATGTTACATGCTGAGAAAGCCATACAATAGTTCTAGTTTTATTCCTTGGATCACTTTTATGTTTACAAATATATTATCAAGGTATGCATTTTATTTTACTGGCTATAAATAGGAAGGGATATGACACAGACGTGAGAATTTGATTTTTTTAAAATATTCTTTATAGTTTTTTAAAAAAACATTTACTGCTATCCCTTCACCCAAAGGCCCCAGGGTGGGTCACAACAGTTTCAAAATACATCATTAAAACAGTTTTTTAAAAGTTTCCTTTAATTACTAATCTTGTTGTATTGTTGTGTGTTCTTTTTTGTTGCCTATATTTTTAACTTTTGAAATAAAACTTCATCTCTTTTCAACAAAAGGAGGGGAGGAAACAAGAGGAACAATTCAGACATACAATTTAAAACACTTTTGTCCAGCACAGTTATTTGAAGATCAAAGAGGAATGCTCTAATTTTGCCAGTAGATCACTAGAGGGCGCACAAAGTACTTCCTGGATTTATGTTTGAGATTTATACTTTACACAGGCTTTTCATTTCCCGGGGACCATGATTTTTCAGATTTTACTGTTATGAATCTTTTTTTAAAAAAAACAAGACAGAAAAAACACACCAAGACAAATAAAGGACATTAGTTCGTGGTTTTCCTTTCTTTTGTTTGTTACTAGCAGTTTTATTTGGAACAAGATACATACTGCAAATAGACTAATGGGGCAGTAGAAATAATATGGATGTAGAAGAAATTATGACAGTTTGATCACTGTGTCTTCCTCACAGCACTTCATGGCAACAGTATAAATATTGAACAGTATGCAAGGCTACAATTATAAGTCCTTCTTCACCCACACTGCCCATTGCAAGGAAGACCAAGAGTGAGAGAGCGGTTAACAGAGAAAGAAGTGGTGGGATCACAAATGCATCTGGGTGAGCTGCATATCAATGGTGATAGCCATGATGGCTCTGTATCAAGGATAGGGAACCTGGTACTCTCCAGATGTTGTTGGACAGCAACTTTCACCATCCCTGTCCATTGTCTATGCTGGCTGGGGATGATTGTAGTTGTAGTCCAACGCCATCTGGAGGCCACAGATTCCTTATCTCTGTTCTATATGGTATATGTCAAAATCCTTAGTCTCCAACATTACCAATGTCCAGACATTTGGCAAGCTATGAAAAAACACACAACTTAGCTTGTAAACCACTGGACGACTTGAAGTTTCAGGTGGTGTGATCAGAGCAATTGAAGAAGCTCATTCTAGTAATGCTGTATGCTGGAGCAGACAAGGAAGACCATGGTAAATATTTAGGACCAAAACAGATATGATAAAAATGCCCTCTTTTTTTTCCAATCACAAGGAACCCAATTTAAGGCCAGAGCAGTAGTGCTGGAGGATTAGGTTTTTCACTTTTCCCCTAAACTGAAATTGTCTCTTGCCCATAACTGCTCCTAGCTCACCGAGAAAATTATAAGCACAAAACAGGTACACAAGAGGAACCTTGTTGGATAAACTAAAAGTCTCCCTAATCCAGTATTGCATTTCCCACAGTGGCCAACAAACAGACCACAATCAGTCCTCCCCTGATATTGCTCCCCAGCAAATGGTATTTAGGATAGGCTGCCTTTCAATTGGAAGATTCTGTAATGCCACTGAGAGATCCATCCTCCATAAATTTGTCTCATTCCCCTTTAAAGGAATTTATTAATTAAAGAATTTCTACATCATCTTTCACCAAATATGGTCACAGAATGGTTTACAACAAAATGAGACAATATAAAATGTAAGACATAATGCAAAAAAAGGAAGAACAATACAAATAATTCTCATAAAATACATAAATAAGATAACTAACAGCACCATAACTTGAAAACAACCTAATACATCAACCTCCAAAGACTGACAAAAAAAGTTGAGTTTTACCTGGCATCTAAATGAATATGTTGGAGCAGAAGGCATTTCAATGGAGAAGTAATTCCACAGATGTGGAGCCACCACTGAAAAGGGTCTTTCATGGGCTGCTGCACTATGGACCTCATGTAACACAGGGATCACCACAATAGCCTCATCCACTGATCCATTGATACAGGAGAAACCACTCTGTCAGATATTTGGTCCCAGGTACTTCACAGCTTTAAATGTCAATATATCCACTGTGCATTGGGCTTGGAAGATAACTGGCAACCAGTGCAACTATTTGAGAATCGGAATTATATTTGATTGGCACGCTGCTCTCATCAACACCCTGGTCATGTAAGTGTTGTTGAACCGATTGGGAGCAGTGACCACAGTGCTATTAAATTAAACATACATGTAACTGGCCAATTGCCAAGAAAATCCAACACGGTCACATTTGACTTCAAAAGAGGAAACTTCACAAAAATGAGGGGATTGGTAAAAAGAAAGCTGAAAAACAAAGTCCAGAGGGTCACATCACTCGAAAATGCTTGGAAGTTGTTTAAAAACACTAGATTAGAAGCTCAACTGGAGTGCATACCGCAGATCAGAAAAGGTACCGCCAGGGCCAAGAAGATGCCAGCATGGTTAACAAGCAAAGTCAAGGAAGCTCTTAGAGGCAAAAAGTCTTCCTTCAGAAAATGGAAGTCTTGTCCGAATGAAGAAAATAAAAAAGAACACAAACTCTGGCAAAAGAAATGCAAGAAGACAATAAGGGATGCTAAAAAAGAATTTGAGGAGCACATTGCTAAGAACATAAAAACCAACAACAAAAAATTCTATAAATACATTCAAAGCAGGAGACCATCTAGGGAGACGATTGGACCCTTGGATGATAAGGGAGTCAAAGGTGTACTAAAGAACGATAAGGAGATTGCAGAGAAGCTAAATGAATTCTTTGCATCTGTCTTCACAGTGGAAGATATAGGGCAGATCCCTGAACCTGAACTAACATTTGCAGGAAGGGATTCTGAGGAACTAAGACAAATAGTGGTAACGAGAGACGAAGTTCTAAGCTTAATGGACAATATAAAAACTGACAAATCACCGGGCCCGGATGGCATCCACCCGAGAGTTCTCAAAGAACTCAAAGGTGAAATTGCTGATCTGCTAACTAAAATATGTAACTTGTCCCTTGGGTCCTCCTCCGTGCCTGAGGACTGGAAAGTCGCAAATGTAACACCAATCTTCAAAAAGGGATCCAGAGGAGATCCCGGAAATTACAGGCCAGTTAGCTTAACTTCTGTCCCTGGAAAACTGGTAGAAAGTATTATTAAAGCTAGATTAACCAAGCACATAGAAGAACAAGCCTTGCTGAAGCAGAGCCAGCATGGCTTCTGCAAGGGAAAGTCCTGTCTCAGTAACCTATTAGAATTCTTTGAGAGTGTCAACAAGCATATAGATAGAGGTGATCCAGTGGACATAGTGTACTTAGACTTTCAAAAAGCGTTTGACAAGGTACCTCACCAAAGGCTTCTGAGGAAGCTTAGCAGTCATGGAATAAGAGGAGAGGTCCTCTTGTGGATAAGGAATTGGTTAAGAAGCAGAAAGCAGAGAGTAGGAATAAACGGACAGTTCTCCCAATGGAGGGCTGTAGAAAGTGGAGTCCCTCAAGGATCGGTATTGGGACCTGTACCTTTCAACTTGTTCATTAATGACCTAGAATTAGGAGTGAGCAGTGAAGTGGCCAAGTTTGCTGACGACACTAAATTGTTCAGGGTTGTTAAAACAAAAAGGGATTGCGAAGAGCTCCAAAAAGACCTCTCCAAACTGAGTGAATGGGCGGAAAAATGGCAAATGCAATTCAATATAAACAAGTGTAAAATTATGCATATTGGAGCAAAAAATCTGAATTTCACATATACGCTCATGGGGTCTGAACTGGCGGTGACCGACCAGGAGAGAGACCTCGGGGTTGTAATGGACAGCACGATGAAAATGTCGACCCAGTGTGCGGCAGATGTGAAAAAGGCAAATTCCATGCTAGCAATAATTAGGAAAGGTATTGAAAATAAAACAGCCGATATCATAATGCCGTTGTATAAATCTATGGTGCGGCCGCATTTGGAATACTGTGTACAGTTCTGGTCGCCTCATCTCAAAAAGGATATTCTAGAGTTGGAAAAGGTTCAGAAGAGGGCAACCAGAATGATCAAGGGGATGGAGCGACTCCCTTACGAGGAAAGGTTGCAGCATTTGGGGCTTTTTAGTTTAGAGAAAAGGCGGGTCAGAGGAGACATGATAGAAGTGTATAAAATTATGCATGGCATTGAGAAAGTGGATAGAGAAAAGTTCTTCTCCCTCTCTCATAATACTAGAACTCGTGGACATTCAAAGAAGCTGAATGTTGGAAGATTCAGGACAGACAAAAGGAAGTACTTCTTTACTCAGCGCATAGTTAAACTATGGAATTTGCTCCCACAAGATGCAGTAATGGCCACCAGCTTGGATGGCTTTAAAAGAAGATTAGACAAATTCATGAAGGACAGGGCTATCAATGGCTACTAGCCATGATGGCTGTGCTCTGCCACCCTAGTCAGAGGCAGCATGCTTCTGAAAACCAGTTGCCGGAAGCCTCAGGAGGGGAGAGTGTTCTTGCACTCGGGTCCTGCTTGTGGGCTTCCCCCAGGCACCTGGTTGGCCACTGTGAGAACAGGATGCTGGACTAGATGGGCCACTGGCCTGATCCAGCAGGCTCTTCTTATGTTCTTATGTTCTTATGTCACCTAATTTTGCACTAAGGGTGAGACTTCCGGGAAGGGTGACTTCGCTTGTGCCTGCTTTTGAGACGGGCTCCCGCCTCAAAAGAAGCTTATTCAAATATAAATCAGTCAGAACATTTTTTTTTATTGACTGATGAAATTTCTCCCGGGCAGGGAGAAACGTAGAGATCAACCTCAAAAGCCTGTTTTTGTTGGGAGGACTGGATTTCATTAATTTATGAGAAAAGGTCCAGCCAGCAATGCCGGACGGACTTCCGAACAAGCTCTATCTGTTTAATGCGATACGTTTATCTTTTCTTCAAAGAGAAAACAGACTAACAGGCAAGCACCCTTCTTTCTATTATTTTTTTTACTTGGTTTAAATTGTTGCAGCAAAAAGAGATTTGTCAAATTAATCAGCTTTAAAGAACTTCTGGGTCAGCTATAACTCTTCTCTGTTATTCACGAAATTAACAGCTTATCTCTGTTTCTATTGCAAAAAGCTGTCCTGGAAGTGCATTCTAAAGATATAAACAGAAGAGGGATTTCTATTCCGAGGAACATTATATTGTCTGGGACTATTCTCTTTTTGGTTTATTTTATTTTGACGAATCTGCTTCTTCACGACGCCACTAACTGTTTTGATGCTGGGAACTAAATTTGTTTTGTATTCTTGAACATAGAGAGATAAGGCAGGCTGCTCTGTTTATACTGTGATGTCATCAAGCCTGGAATATTAACCCAATTGTTGCTGAAATAAGAAGTGGTTCTTCTTTATTTTTGTTTTGCTTTGTTTTCGTGGTTTTAAAAATGGCAATCAAGAAAGTGGCTGAGAATCTGGAAGTAATTATGTTTCAGAAAATAATGGATGAGATTGAGATAATGAAACAAACCCTGCGACAGGGCAGTAAGGAGCTGAAAATTGAACTGAGCAAAATGACGCAGGAGCTTAAAGAAATAGGGGATCCTGTGAGAGAGGAGAATGAGATCAGAGATGAGAAAAGAAAAAATAAAGGGAAGATACAAGCCCTGGAGATTGGAACAAATGTGGAATTGGAAAAAGATCTGGAGTTTATGGATATTAGAAATAAAATCTACTGTTTGGAATTTAACGTTATCTCTGAAGAAATTAATGAAGATATTAGAGATAAAGTTATCAATGGCTTGGATAATCTTCTGGACTGGAATGATGTGATGGAGCTTGATATAGAGAAAATCTATGGAATTAACTGCAGCCATGTGACAATGGAAAAACTCTCAAGAGATGAGCCAGTGCATTTTGTAAAAAAGAAGAACAGAGATATGACTTTACAACAGTATTTCAGCAACTTATTCAGAATTGATGGCAAGAAAATATTTGGGATAGAGGAAATTCCCATCAGACTCTTATTATATGACTATGGCTACAACAGCAAGATTATTATGGAATACTGATAATGGAAGATTGGACACTGAAATTACTGGACTTAGCAGGACTATTGAAGATGGAAGATGGAATAAATAGGGATAATGGAATAATGGCTATTGAAATTATTGGACCTAACAGATTTTGATGAGATGGATTAATCGATATGTTTATTTGGACTATGGTTACGACAATAAGATTATTATTATTATTAACGAGATGGATTAATCGACATGTTTATTTGGAGAAAAATTGATAGATATATTTCTTAAAGAATTGAAACCTCTCTTTGACTTTTTGTGGAAAGAATAAAGTAATGTTTATGAGATTTGATGATTAATTAAGATAACTACTGGAGGAAAGTGATTTTATAATATAATTTAAGAGACAGGATTGTTATATATTGTAGACCTATAACTGATTTGATCTGCGACAAATGGGAAGTCAACATTTTATTTTTTTGTTTAATCATTTTTGTTTTGTTTTGTTTTTTGTCTTTGAATGTTTTATGATTTTGTTTTGTATGTTTTATGAAAATTTGAATAAAAATTATTGTAAAAAAAAAAAGAAAAGGTTCAGAAGAGGGCAACCAGAATGATCAAGGGGATGGAGCGACTCCCTTACGAGGAAAGGTTGCAGCATTTGGGGCTTTTTAGTTTAGAGAAAAGGCGGGTCAGAGGAGACATGATAGAAGTGTATAAAATTATGCATGGCATTGAGAAAGTGGATAGAGAAAAGTTCTTCTCCCTCTCTCATAATACTAGAACTCGTGGACATTCAAAGAAGCTGAATGTTGGAAGATTCAGGACAGACAAAAGGAAGTACTTCTTTACTCAGCGCATAGTTAAACTGTGGAATTTGCTCCCACAAGATGCAGTAATGGCCACCAGCTTGGATGGCTTTAAAAGAAGATTAGACAAATTCATGGAGGACAGGGCTATCAATGGCTACTAGCCATGATGGCTGTGCTCTGCCACCCTAGTCAGAGGCAGCATGCTTCTGAAAACCAGTTGCCGGAAGCCTCAGGAGGGGAGAGTGTTCTTGCACTCGGGTCCTGCTTGTGGGCTTCCCCCAGGCACCTGGTTGGCCACTGTGAGAACAGGATGCTGGACTAGATGGGCCACTGGCCTGATCCAGCAGGCTCTTCTTATGTTCTTATGTTCTTATGTCACCTAATTTTGCACTAAGGGTGAGACTTCCGGGAAGGGTGACTTCGCTTGTGCCTGCTTTTGAGACGGGCTCCCGCCTCAAAAGAAGCTTATTCAGATATAAATCAGTCAGAACATTTTTTTTTATTGACTGATGAAATTTCTCCCGGGCAGGGAGAAACGTAGAGATCAACCTCAAAAGCCTGTTTTTGTTGGGAGGACTGGATTTCATTAATTTATGAGAAAAGGTCCAGCCAGCAATGCCGGATGGACTTCCGAACAAGCTCTATCTGTTTAATGCGATACGTTTATCTTTTCTTCAAAGAGAAAACAGACTAACAGGCAAGCACCCTTCTTTCTATTATTTTTTTTACTTGGTTTAAATTGTTGCAGCAAAAAGAGATTTGTCAAATTAATCAGCTTTAAAGAACTTCTGGGTCAGCTATAACTCTTCTCTGTTATTCACGAAATTAACAGCTTATCTCTGTTTCTATTGCAAAAAGCTGTCCTGGAAGTGCATTCTAAAGATATAAACAGAAGAGGGATTTCTATTCCGAGGAACATTATATTGTCTGGGACTATTCTCTTTTTGGTTTATTTTATTTTGACGAATCTGCTTCTTCACGACGCCACTAACTGTTTTGATGCTGGGAACTAAATTTGTTTTGTATTCTTGAACATAGAGAGATAAGGCAGGCTGCTCTGTTTATACTGTGATGTCATCAAGCCTGGAATATTAACCCAATTGTTGCTGAAATAAGAAGTGGTTCTTCTTTATTTTTGTTTTGCTTTGTTTTCGTGGTTTTAAAAATGGCAATCAAGAAAGTGGCTGAGAATCTGGAAGTAATTATGTTTCAGAAAATAATGGATGAGATTGAGATAATGAAACAAACCCTGCGACAGGGCAGTAAGGAGCTGAAAATTGAACTGAGCAAAATGACGCAGGAGCTTAAAGAAATAGGGGATCCTGTGAGAGAGGAGAATGAGATCAGAGATGAGAAAAGAAAAAATAAAGGGAAGATACAAGCCCTGGAGATTGGAACAAATGTGGAATTGGAAAAAGATCTGGAGTTTATGGATATTAGAAATAAAATCTACTGTTTGGAATTTAACGTTATCTCTGAAGAAATTAATGAAGATATTAGAGATAAAGTTATCAATGGCTTGGATAATCTTCTGGACTGGAATGATGTGATGGAGCTTGATATAGAGAAAATCTATGGAATTAACTGCAGCCATGTGACAATGGAAAAACTCTCAAGAGATGAGCCAGTGCATTTTGTAAAAAAGAAGAACAGAGATATGACTTTACAACAGTATTTCAGCAACTTATTCAGAATTGATGGCAAGAAAATATTTGGGATAGAGGAAATTCCCATCAGACTCTTATTATATGACTATGGCTACAACAGCAAGATTATTATGGAATACTGATAATGGAAGATTGGACACTGAAATTACTGGACTTAGCAGGACTATTGAAGATGGAAGATGGAATTAATAGGGATAATGGAATAATGGCTATTGAAATTATTGGACCTAACAGATTTTGATGAGATGGATTAATCGATATGTTTATTTGGACTATGGTTACGACAATAAGATTATTATTATTATTAACGAGATGGATTAATCGACATGTTTATTTGGAGAAAAATTGATAGATATATTTCTTAAAGAATTGAAACCTCTCTTTGACTTTTTGTGGAAAGAATAAAGTAATGTTTATGAGATTTGATGATTAATTAAGATAACTACTGGAGGAAAGTGATTTTATAATATAATTTAAGAGACAGGATTGTTATATATTGTAGACCTATAACTGATTTGATCTGCGACAAATGGGAAGTCAACATTTTATTTTTTTGTTTAATCATTTTTGTTTTGTTTTGTTTTTTGTCTTTGAATGTTTTATGATTTTGTTTTGTATGTTTTATGAAAATTTGAATAAAAATTATTGTAAAAAAAAAAAGAAAAGGTTCAGAAGAGGGCAACCAGAATGATCAAGGGGATGGAGCGACTCCCTTACGAGGAAAGGTTGCAGCATTTGGGGCTTTTTAGTTTAGAGAAAAGGCGGGTCAGAGGAGACATGATAGAAGTGTATAAAATTATGCATGGCATTGAGAAAGTGGATAGAGAAAAGTTCTTCTCCCTCTCTCATAATACTAGAACTCGTGGACATTCAAAGAAGCTGAATGTTGGAAGATTCAGGACAGACAAAAGGAAGTACTTCTTTACTCAGCGCATAGTTAAACTGTGGAATTTGCTCCCACAAGATGCAGTAATGGCCACCAGCTTGGATGGCTTTAAAAGAAGATTAGACAAATTCATGGAGGACAGGGCTATCAATGGCTACTAGCCATGATGGCTGTGCTCTGCCACCCTAGTCAGAGGCAGCATGCTTCTGAAAACCAGTTGCCGGAAGCCTCAGGAGGGGAGAGTGTTCTTGCACTCGGGTCCTGCTTGTGGGCTTCCCCCAGGCACCTGGTTGGCCACTGTGAGAACAGGATGCTGGACTAGATGGGCTACTGGCCTGATCCAGCAGGCTCTTCTTATGTTCTTATGTTCTTATGTCACCTAATTTTGCACTAATTGCAACTTCAAGATTGCCTTCAAGGGCAGCCTCACATAAGTGCATTACAATAGTCCATCCTGCAGATTACCAGGGCATGGAATTTAATCTATCGTATATCCCGCTTCTCGGCCTTTTGGCTAAGATCAAGTGTGTAGTATATCCCAAGATGTAGTCATCAGCTGCAAGGAAACTCTGAGGGAAAAAAATGGAAAGGATCAGGATAGTTAGTGGGAGGCTTCTAAGTAGGCAATAGATCTTTTAGTTCAGTTTAAATTGGGATTAAAACATCACCATCATCATTAATATTATTGTTAATAATCATTTATTTTTATTGAAACATTTTTTCACTTTATTGTAATTTGTAATGGAAATTTTTTGTTGAATTTTTATTTGAAAGTTGTCAAGGTCAATGGCTAGCACAATAAAAAAAATTATTAAAATATTTTTATTAACTATCCAAAATATATAGAGAAAAATATATAAATGAAACTACAAAATATCCAAGCATACATATCCTTGAAATATCCAAAATAATTGAACAAAAAGTACACAGAGACATACACTGATTTTGGAGTTCCTTCTTATTGTTTCGTTGTTTTTCACAGAGTTTATCTAAAGTGGCTAGAAGTTCCCAGAGTATTGAGGACCTGAGTCAGCTATGGACTGTTCCATGTACCTGCAGGTTTTTCAGGGACCACTGGGGTCGCAAATTCTTCATTCATAAATTTAATAAAATGAAACAAAGCCACATAAAAAACATCTTTTTTGATAGCCTCTATACAAATGGACCTTTTCAGTTAGTTTTTCCAACTGTGCTAGAAACCAGACTTTGCTATACCAATACTCTAAGGTTGCATTTTCCAAGTGTTTCCAAAATCTATAGTTATTCTGGCTGCCAGTAAAAAGAAACTAATTAACTATTTATTTTTACAATTTGCATTTTGCCCATCCCAGACATTCAAAATTGTCAAAGACAGAATTTGAAGGATAGTTTGGTGTGTGGAGGATACAGTGTATTTCCTCAAAGACATGGGACCAAAACACCTCCACCTGAGGACATTCCCACCATAGGTGTAAAATAAATATGTGGCTGTTGGGGCCCTGTAACTCCAGCAATACAAGGAAGACGTTTGTGCTATATGTGACAATTTAAGAAGCATCAAATGCCATGGGAAAACAGTTTTAAAAATAAGCTTCCCATATTTTTGACCAGGTACCATCCTCAAGATGGTAACCAAAATTTCGCTCCCAACATTTCTTTAGCCCCTGTAGGGAACCCATGTCTAAGGAAATTAATTGGCAGTATATTCTTGCAATCACACCTTTAGCATCTATTCTTTCAGACAATGCCATATGTTCAAACTCAATGAGAGTTCTGGTTGCCTCTGATTTAATATTCTGTCTGGTGGTAAAGGGAATAATTTGTTTTCTAGAGATCCAATCTTGAATTAAAGGACCTAAAGAATCTTGTATAGCTCTTTTCCCCTTAGCTATTCAGATAAAAGTCACAAAATCTGTACAATCCCATTTCCTCCCAACCCTTACAATGTTACAACTAATTTTGAATACAGAATTGGGGATGAAATAGAATGGAAATGAGTGGGGATTGCACAGAGGCCAAAGGTTTGTTTCAATATTTCAATATTTCCATATTCTCCATATTGTTTTAAAATAGAAGCTAACTACCCAGTCTTGATTTTTAAGACATATCTTTAAAAAAGCCACACCTATTCCACAGCCTTGAAATAAGTATATTTAGTCTGGCACCAAGGCTTTGAAGCATCTTTTTTCAAAAACAAATAAGCTGTCTTAGTTGATTGGTTTCAAAATAAACCTTAAGATTAAATATTTCCAGCCACCAGTTAATACTGGTTCACACAGATACATTTTCCTGATTCTAGACCTCTTCGGCAATGAGTGGTAAGGCAGTGCAGGAAGGGTGGCATTGTGCGCTTGGCTTCCTAATGCTGAGCTTCACCACCACTTACCAAGGAGGGAGGGTTAGGGGGAAATGGGAGGCATGGAGAAATAATTGCAGCGTGGGTTCAGCGGCAGAGTAAGTTTGATGTACCCACACTGCGTTGACTCAGATGTAATGAAGAAATTGAGCTGTATATAGACTCAGATGTAATGGAGAAATAATTAGTTGGAGCTTCCTGTTAACAATCACCACGAACCTGTCTATGGAGTACAAGGAGATCCAACCTCCACTGCCTCGAATAAGGTTGAGTTGCCTTTGGCAAAAAGGAGAAATTTTGGTGCATGGTTGTGCCAATATTCACCTTGTTAACCTGAGGCAAGAAAGAATAAGATATGAGGAAGTAATTTATACCAGTACAGATGTTGTGTCTGCTAAAGTAATACGTGAAATTTCTCTTTTTCATTCATGCTCCTCAAAACGTCCACCAATTGATATTTTATCCATAATTGCGCAGTAACCTGCCTACCCTTAGCTATCTGCCCCTTAGTTTGTGAAATTCCTTGTTGTATTAACCTGTTTGTCCCATCTTTCATTTGGAGCCCATATGAGGTCTCCCCTAAGAATAATTTGTCCTTTTTGATATCTGTTTATTATTTATTGATTGATTGTATTTATATACCGCCCCATAGCCAAAGCTCTCTGGGCGGTTTACAATAACTAAAAACATTAAAAACAAATATACAAATTTAAAAACACATCATTTTTAAAAACAATTTAAAACACAATTTAAAACAATTTAAAACACATGCTAAAATGCCTGGGAGAAGAGGAAATTCTTGACCTGGTGCTGAAAAGATAACAGTGTTGGCGCCAGGCACACGTCACCAAGAAGATCATTCCATAATTTGGTGGCCACCACTGAGAAGGCCCTCTTCCTTGTTGCCAGACTCCCAGCTTCCCTTCAAGTAGGCACCCGCAGGAGGGCCTTGGATGTTGAGCGTAGTGTATGGGTGGGTTCGTATTGGGAGAGGCGTTCCATCAGGTATTGTGGTCCCAAGCAGTGTAAGGCTTTATAGGTTAAAACCAGCACCTGGAATTGAGCTCGGAAACATACAGGCAGACAATGCAAGCGGGCCAGAATCGGTTTTATATGTTCAGACTGTCTGGTCCCTGTTACCAATCTGGCCGCTGCATTTTGCACCAGCTGCAGTTTCTGAACCGTTTTCAAAGACAGCCCCATGTAGAGCACATTGCAGTAATCTATCTTGGAGGTTACCAGAGCATGGACAACTGAAGCCAGGTTATTCCTGTCCACATAGGGGCATAGCTGGGCCACCAACCGAAGTTGGTAGAAAGTACTCCGCGCCACTGAGGCTACCTGAGCCTCAAGTGACAGAGATGGTTCTCGGAGAACCCCCAAGCTACGAACCTGCTCCTTCAGGGGGAGTGCAACCCCATCCAGGACATGTTGGACATCCACTATCCGGTCAGAAGAACCACCCACTAGCAGCATCTCAGTCTTGTCTGGATTGAGCCTCAGGTTATTAGCCCTCATCCAGTCCATTGTTGCAGCCAGGCACTGGTTCAGCACATTGACAGCCTCACCTGAAGAGGATGAAAAGGAGAAATAGAGCTGCGTGTCATCAGCATACTGATGGCAATGCACTCCAAAGCTCCAGATGACAGCACCCAACGGTTTCAGATGTTTAACAGCATGGGGGACAGAACTGACCCCTGAGGAACCCCATACTGGAGAGTCCAGGGTGCCAAGCAATGTTCCCCAAGCACCACCTTCTGGAGCCGACCCACCAAGTAGGAGCGGAACCATCGTCATGCAGTCCCTCCCACTCCTCACTCAGTCAGTCTTCCCAGAAGGATACCATGGTTGATGGTATTGAAAGCCGCTGAGAGATCAAGAAGAATCAACAGAGTCACACTCCCCCTGTCTCTCTTCTGACAAGGTCTTCATACAGGGCGACCAAGGCTGTTTCCATGCCAAAACCAGGCCTGAAACCCGACTGAAATGGATCCAGATAATCGGTCTGATCCAAGAGTGTCTGGAGCTGGCCCGCCACCACTCATTCCAAGACCTTGCCCAGGAATGAAACATTTGCCACCGGCCTATAGTTATTAAAATTTTCTGGGTCAAGGGAGGGTCTCTTCAGGAGTGGTCTCACTACCGCCTCTTTCAGGCAGCCAGGGACCACCCCCTCTCGCAGAGAGGCATTAATCACTCCCCTGGCCCAGCCGGCTGTTCCATCCCTGCTAGCTTTTATTAGCCCAGAAGAGCAAGGATCCAGCACAGAAGTGGTTGCACGAACCTGTCCAAGCACCTTGTCAACGTCCTCAAGCTGTACCAACTGAAACTCATCCAAGAAATTGGGACAAGGCTGTGCTCTGGATACCTTGCTTGATTCACCTGCTATAACACTGGAGTCTAGGTCCTGGCGGATGCAAGAGATTTTATCCTGGAAGTGCCTAGCAAATTCATTACAGCGGGCCTCTGATGGTTCTACCATGTCCCTGGGGCCAGAGTGTAATAACTTATTTTATTTTACTTAAGTTCTTTTTCTTAAACCTTTGTTGTGATTATTAGGAGCATATACCGTACCAATGGTGTGCTCCTTTCCTTCTAAAGCCCCAAAGAAGAATAGGTGTCTCTCCTTAATATATCTTATTCATTTAGCACATTTAAAGGAGCTGGAAGTAGAAAAAAATATTGCCATTCCCCAGGCCTTTAATGTTCCTGGAGCTGAAAAGTGTTGCCCAAACCAACTTGACTTCAACAGTCATTCATTTTTATCTTTGTGATGGGTTTCTTGTAGCATTGTTATAGTGAGGACAAGTTCTTTGGTGTAATTCACCACACTCCTCCTCTGGATCTGGTCACCAAGGCCCCATGCATTTAACAAAACGATTTTTATTTCAGCCATTATCCAAACTTAGTGGATTTATGCTGATTCTTTTTTTGTTCTAGGGATGCAGTAATGCATATTATAGCCATCCCCTTGACACCCTTTCTTCAGGAGTTCTGTTATCAAACATAAAACAAAGTACAGACATTCCAAACACACCCTAGTCCACACCAACCCCCCTCTCCCCAGGGCTTGGACAAGCCCTGACACTTATGTCTGCATAGTGGTCCCCCTCATTTTGGGGGAAACCATGGCAATTGTACTAGATGCCATTATGACACCCAGAAACATCACCTAGGGGACAAGTGGAGGCCTATCTCACCACAAAGGCCCCAATCCCACTTCCCACTGAGTTATAAACAACAAAGCCTTGTCAACAGAAATATGCAGTCAGAACCCTTGTTATCATATATCATATTATTTTAAAACTTCCCTACTCATGCACCACAATCTGGACTCCAGTACTATCCCTTTACCTTATAACAAAAGAAAACCAGATGCAATAGTTTGATAATAGTCAGTGCAGAGGAATTTAAACCCTCTGATCTGGTTGATCAATCCTTCCTAGAGGTTGTTGATTTTGATAATCTGGTGGCTTCGTGGAAAAAATTATATGCTGTTTGAAGCTGCTGTTTCTTGCTTTTCTGACATCTGTGCTGAGGCTGCCAGCCGTCCTTTTGTTGGTCATTGGCCTCATCATCTCCTTGGCCATCATCTTTATTACCCAGCTCACACCCTTCAGAGAGGTTAACGTCTAAGTCCTTTAAATACACAGAGCTTCATTAAAGTCAGAATCTATATGCCATATGCCTTTGTTTTTTAGCCACCAATTTAAAGGGACAGCTCCGTATGCATTTAATATGCTTTTTAATCAGTTTAATTGTTTTGGTTTCAGTTCAGTTCCCTCTTGCATCTTAAAGTTTCTGGGGCAAAAACTTGTAGTATGAGCACCAGTATGCCATTATAAAGCACCTCTGAAAATTACACAAGTGTCTCATTAAATCTTCTTTATGTGCATAGTGAGTAAACCAGATAACAATGTCTCTAGTCTGTGTTTTATCTCAAGGTTTTGGGAAGAGAGCTTTGTGTGCTCTTTCCTATCAGAAACAGACAATTCCAGTTCTGGGACGAAAGTACTGAAGCAGTGAATAAGGAAGCTCTGCATATCTGCCCCCTCTGTCTCTTCTTCTAGGCCCCTCACCCCAATACTTATTTTAAAGGTCTGATTTTTGAGATCCTTCATCTTGAGGCATGACAGCTCCTGCGTGGAAGTAAGATGTTTTATTTGGGTGCTATTTTTAATGCTTAAATTTAACGGCAAGTTAGCTGTTTTGGCTAGATCATGTTAAGAGAAGCTATCTGCTTTTCCAAAGGCTTTAGGGAAGTATCCCACTTTGCCATGAGTTCTTTAGTATCTTGGTTATGAAAATGTTTTGTAATTCCTGAGTTGTTAGAGGCTCAGGTTCTTCTTCAGTGGCTATTCTAGGCTTTTTTGAGAGTGGTGCAGGCACCATTTTGAATGCAATCAGGGCCTCCACAACAGCTCTTCCCATCTCGGATTTGGCTTTGAAATGTGAGCATCTCCTGCTCAAGCCATCCAAAATCGATTTAATTTAACCTGATTGTATTGCCATGGAGAGTTATTTTCTTCCTGATGGGTTTGGGAGCTCTGAGCTATGCTGCTACCTCATGCTCAGCATAGCCATGCCCCCCCACTAGCACAGTAAAGTTGATGATGGATGATGGAATAAAAATTAAAGGTCCCTGCAACTGGCTTTAATTTTTTTTAAAATGGGAGATGCAACTGGTATTCAGAAGTATGCTGCCTCCAACTGTGGATTTGATCATGGATCTCATTACGTCTGTTTGGCTCTTAAAAGCACAGAGGCATTGAGGTTAGAATGCTTAAACTCAAAATAGAGAAATTACGAAAGGCAAGGCTCACTCAGCACTTCCGAACTGGTTAAAATCTGATGAGTGTTCAGATATAGGATATTACTGGAGCTTGTGCACGGTAAACATGTCACATATGCTGCTTCAGTGGATCGTGATCCATTTCTGTATAGGTAAGTGTCTATTTTTAAATGTCCTCAAAGATATTATCCTATCAGGAGAAATAAGATTCATTATTTTTTAAAATAGATGCTGTTTTGCCCCTTCTATTTTGTAGTGGCAAAGGAAGAAAATCCTATACATTTAAGTGTCTATAAAAGAGGGATCAAAACCAATAACATGACATTTTAGAAAAATAATTTCAAAAATTATATGTGTTGGTGAAGAGTAGATTTTTGGAATTCTGTGTTTTAGTGATCAGATTGTTTAAAAATGTTTCCGATGGAGTCTCAGAGAACAATTCTAGATTTATTGTTGCTATATAAAGTATGATCTCCTGCTAGTATATATTTATGTTTAAACCAGTCATTAGCATGACCGGATGAAATAGTTGTGGAGTATTGCACTGGAGCATTTTGGTACACAGAAACATCTAGTTTGTTGCATTAGTGGTCAGGTAGCGTTGTGAGATGGGATGTGTGGGGCGGAAAGGTGCTACCTGGATTGGGTGTTTATTAGTTACATTTCTGTTGTATCTTCCATCTGAGGACCTTCAACCTCAGAATAACCATATTGTGATATTGCTTTAAAAGAGCTGTGTGTATGTATGTACTGCCTTCAAGTCAATTCCGACTTATGGCGACCCTATGAATAGGGTTTTCAAGAGGCTGAGAGGCAGTGACTGGCCCAAGGTCACCCAGTGACCTTTATGGCTATGTGGAGATTTGAACCCTGGTCTCCCAGGTCAATTCAATTCAATTCATTTATTTCGGTCCGGTCTCCCAGGTCATAGTCCAACACCTTAACCACTACGCCACACTGGCTCTCTAAAAGAGCTGTGATAGGATATAAATGTAACTTCTAGCTGTGTTAGGATATAAATGTAACTTCTAGCTGTGATGCCAGAAGAACATGGGCTTATCCACAGAACAAAACCACAAGTTTTATGTGCAAAGGCTTCACTGCAGGGGGACAGGAGTCTGTCACTTTGTTGATGTTGAGATTTTGAAAACAGTAATAAAAACATACAAAACAGTTTGGGCACTGATGTACAGTACATTAAAACGCACTACAGGTAGGAAGAATAACATTTTAACAGAGATAATATATTACAGTTTGAGGACTAGTAACATGTCATCTCTCACTTAACAGTACTACGTGGAGGAAATCTCCATGATAGCTCGAAGTTCTAATTTTATTAAGGAAAAATCCATAATAATTTTAGATAATGGACAATATGGTATAGAGTAACTCACAAGGAGATCTGGGCAACCCAACCCTACTGATTCTCTCCCCCCTCCCCAAAATGTAAACATCTTAGTTATCAAATCAAACCAGTGGATGTAAGTTGCTTAAGTTCAATGGGTCTGCTTTGAGTATGATTACCCTGGATATCACTCACTTACCTCAGAATTACTTTTAAGATCATGTGAAAAATGACCTTTTGTCACCTATTTGACTTTTAGTTCAATATTTTCAGTTTTCAACAGTATTTGCTATTGAGTGTCAACACACCCAGGGCTGGCACCAAAGGGTGGCCAGGTCGGGCCCTGGCTGAGAGCCCCTGCAGCCCAGAAGGACCCCTGAAGGGCCCCTCCTTAGGGTGTGGGGGTAGTGCTTCCCTTCTGCAGTCCTCAGCAGGGTGGACTCCCAACCCTGCCACAGATCACAGAGATGGAGCTTTAAGCCACCCCACAGACTGTGCTGGCCAACTGTGCCCACCCACTCCATTTACCTCTCCTTCCTTTCTGTGAATGCCCTGCATGCTGCTTGCACAGTTGCCATCAACCAAGATGGCAGCAGAGGCTTCTCTAAGGGGCTAATGCCCCTACCACCATCTTGGTTGATGGCAGGCATGTGCACGTATGCAGTGTAGCGCACATGTGTGCCATCAACGAAGATGGTGGTGGGGATATTAGCCCCTTAGAGAAGCTTCTGCCACCATCTTGGTTGATGACAGGCACAGGGCATTCACAGAAAGAGAGAAAAAGTAGGTGGAGCAGTCCCTCACGGTCTGTAGGGGGGCTGAGAGCAGGGGGCTTGGGGCAGGCTGGCACCCAAGGGCCCAGTCATGCCTGGCACCAGCCCTGAACACACCTATTAGAAAAATAAAGGCTATTTTTTTTTGCATGCCTTGGAAATTCACTACTGGTTTTTAGTTCACTTGCAATAAAATGTTCCGCAGTAACAGCTGTACTAGCAAAGGGATAAAAATGCTGATCAGTGGATGAATAGTCATACAAGAAGGAACCCTGTTAAATGTGTAGAATCAGATTTTTCAGGTATTTTTCAAATGACTGGGTGCCACTGCTTTGGGGGGCTGCTGTTATGGGGCATTTACAATAAAAATTTAAACAACACACACAAAAAGACATAAACATGAACATCTTAAGCAAAATAAAACCAGCAGCACCATAAAACAAGAGTAAAGCCAGCAGCAGTGAATAACATTAGTACAAAGAATCACTAAAAGTTTCTAAGGTTTTACAACTGAAAAGCCTGGGGAAATAAAGTGCTCTTTAATAAATAATAATAATAATAATAATAAATTTAATTTTTGTGTCGCCTATCTGGCCGAAGCCACTCTAGGCAACGTACACATTAAAATTCAACAGTACAATGTAAATACATAATAAAATACAGTGCAGTCAACAATAACCATTTTAAAAAGCAGCAGTACAGAACAGTTTAGGGCCATCAATAGACAATTTTAAAACACTATAGAGAAATTAGCCCACCCCGGGGATCCCAAAGGCCTGTCCAAAGAGCCATGTTTTTAAGGCTCGGCAAAATGTATCCAGGGAAGGGGCATGGCGAAGATCGAATGGGAGGGAGTTCCAGAGAGTGGGGGCCGCCACTGAGAATGCCCTCTCTAGTCTTGGAAGTACCCAATGCCTTTTGAGGAAGGGTATCCCACAACTGCGGTGCCATCACTGAAAAAGCCCTCTCTCTAGTAGATATCTGCTGCACCTTGTCTGGTGAAGGCAGCTGGAAAAGGGCCTCAGACAGATCTGGGTAGCAGGAGCTGCTGGTGTGGTGCCACACTGCAACCCAGTAGCATTGCCGCTGCTTAGCAAGATGGTGTGAGGGGTGGGCTGCATGGCTACCCTGAAGGGAGTGGCAGATTTGCTCTGCAGCTCCAACCTTGCCACCACCCTGCCCCCCCATCCCACACCCTACCCCAATCCCAGTAAGTAGCAATGATACTGCTGTTGAAGGAGGCAGTATGACACTGCCTCACTGTGCTGGCTGCTCCTGATGGGGGTAGGGATGTGTGGGAAGAGGCAATCCTTCACACAGCCTTGCCCCACACTGTTTTAGGGGTTCCAAGGTTAATACCAGTACTTCAAACTGGGCTTGAAAGCCAATGCAGATTGCAAAGCACTGGTGTAATACAGGCAGGTTTCAGTCTTTCTGCCTTGTTTTGGACCAAATGACATTTCTGGGTCATTTTCAAAGTCATTCCCACATATAACACCCTACAGTCATAGTGGAGGTTCCTGTGGTGTGGCTATCTTGGGATATCCAGAGCACTTAATCTTAACATTAGGGTGCGTATAAGAGCTGAACCTCTCTTCTTGTATTCACTGGAATTTCTGCCATTAACATTAATGTCAGTGGGAGCAGGAGCTCCCTCATTAGCAACATAGCCATAAAGAAGAGAACAACATTCTTAGAAGTCCATTGGATGTTTTTCCACAATGGTACACATTGATTATCAGTTTTTTATCTCGTAAAGGAAAAGACTGTTGGTCAACATTGGGTTTGGAATGATGGGCCAATGACCTTGTTTTCCATTTCATTACCTGCTGTATTACCCCCCCCCCAGTAATTATTTTGCCTGCTCAGTGATGAGAGTATTATTGGAATTTGTAAATCCCAAGGGTCAACAAGCAATATCATTCCAATAACATCTCATATAGCAAAACAGTGCTGTCCTAATATCACTTGGGGAATGTTGCATGAAAATTATGAGGGCCTATTTGGAGGAGCTTCTGCATCTTACCTGGGAATGTTACCAAGAGGAAATGTCATTCACAATGCTCCAAAGAAAAGCTACTCAGCAGAATCAAGGCCAAAGCATCTGATGCCTGCGGCCCTCTTTGGGATAGCTGAGCTGGGTAAGGATTAGAATCACAGGGTCATTTTGCCACTTCAACTACCAGGCATAGGAGTGGAGGGGTGCTGTGTAGCTTGAGCAGCCACAGGAATTGCACTCTACTCAGCAAAATAACAGAAGTCACTTCATACAGAGGACAAGAAGGGAATGGATTATAAATAGCCAAACTCTAGGAAACAGAGGCTGGAAAAAATGGAACAGGCAGAGGTTACAAATCCTCTGTTTCCTTGACACTATTGAAAGCAATGAAAGTAAGCAGGTAATTTGTTACACCCCACACAACTTTCATTTATTAGAATACCTTGAGCAAAAGGGCAACTATGAAAGAGTCCACTTTCTCTGTGTTTCAAGCATTACAGGGGAAGTTCTGACTTCCTGTCTAAAGCACAGGATGCCTTGGTCCCAGAGGTACAAGTCACTGTTCTAGTGTAAACTGGCATTGTCAGTAGGCATGTCAGGACATAGATGGCACATCTGGACTCACTTGCTGAAAAACAGATGAGCTGATACCCTCCAGATATTCTGGACTACAACTCCCAGCAGCCCTAGCCAGCAGGTCCAATGGTCAAGGACGATGGAAGCTGTAGTCCAGAAATCTAGAAGATACCAGGATGACAACCCTTGCTGAAGATGATTCAGGAAAGAGTAGGAAAGCTAAGGAAACATATGAAAAGCAGTCATACTAGGCATGACTGGTCTCAGGAATGACTGCTGATAAATGTATATGATTGGGGTGTAGAACTTTAAATAAATTAAGCATCTAAAGGTGTGCTTGGTTTCTATACACTTAACAGAAAAGTGACTAGCTTCATATATCTAACAAATTAAATACATAAATGAAGAGAATCACAATTCCTAACAGCTTCCAACTAAGAAACTGGCAGGTTAGGTCATATCAGTATGTGAATTTCAATCATCCCTTCACCCCACATTTCTTGCCCCTTATTGTCTTCCTTGGGGTTATCAGTTTACAATGCTTTAGCAGTGGTGGAAGCCTCAACAGAAATGTTACGTACCTTTGGTAAAATTTTAATTCCAGTTGGACTGTAAACATTCTGACATTCAGAAGTTGAAATGTTTGTGACTGTTCCATGTCATCAGTGTCAGAGGCATCACCACAAAGAGAATACAATATAAGTTTAATGAGAATTTATTCCTTCATTTCAGGAAAGCAAGATTACATATTATGAAGTAACATGTTCTTGATCATTTTCTCTTTTTCTTCTCAGTGGGCACAATATCTCAAATTGTGGTAAGAGGGGTGGTGGGCCAGGCTGTCACACTGCCATGCACCTATCGTGTCCAACAGAGAGATGACCTTACTGACATGTGCTGGGGCCAAGGCAGCTGCCCAAATTCTAAATGCAGTAATGAAATTCTACGCACAAATGGAAGGACGGTGACATCAAAAATATCACATAGGTACCAGCTAAAGGGACATGTGACTCAAGGAGATGTGTCCCTGACGATTGCAAATTTGAATAAAGGAGATAGAGGACTGTACTGCTGTCGTATTGAAGTCCGGGGCTGGTTCAACGACTTAAAAAAGACCTTGAATTTACAAGTTAATAGCGGTGAGTGGAATGATTGTCCTCTGTCCATTTTCCCTGTTCTGTGAGGATTCTAAAACTTAGGTGTTAGGCTTGACTGTGTGTGGACCATTGTTCAGCTGAAGCTAACCTAACTCACAGCAGAGCTGAATCTAATCTAATCAAAACTAACATGAAATCAGAGTAAGTTACATTTTTATAGTTTTAAGTTGGAGCACTTCGAAGAAAGGCAAATGTGTCTGCTAAAATATGCACCCAATATGAAAATGTGTGGGGATAGACATTTTTAGCTATCATCGACTTGATGATCTTGGTTACCATGAAGAGCCAACCAAGGTCTGTCCTTTTGCTCATTTCTAAAAAGAAAAATTACTGCATGTCTGGTGAAATTTTCATCTGGTTCACATCTCTCTCTCTCTCTCTCTCTCTCTCTCTCTCTCTGTGTGTGTGTGTGTGTGTGTGTCATGATTTTCTCTTATATAAGTGTACTAATCAACATCAGGTGCATGGCTTCATTAAGGTGGAAATGATAATTTTTGTAAGATTTCAACAAAGAAGTATGCAAGGAAAAATTAGGATGAGCTGTAGCAAGTTGAAGTACAAATGAATCCCTTATATTCAACAGAAATGTTGAAGGTGAAAATCACCCCCTCCCCAAATATAGAGAAAATATATTATGTGATACTTACATAGGAATAGCATATTAGACTAAAGCAGGAATGGGAAACCTTTTTCCTATGAAGGGCCACTGGCGATTGGGAAAAGTTAATAAGTGGCCACATCTGATATTTGGCGGGTCTGGATCTGATGAGAATGGATGAAGCCAGAACCAAAGGTGGGCAGAGTTTGCAGTATTACATAGTGCTCTCTCTCTCTCTCTCTCTCTCTCTCTCTGCCATGCAATCTCTTTCTCATTTTGTTTCTCTGCCACCCATCCTCTCTCTTTGTGCCACTTCATTCCTCTCTTGCTCTTTCTCTGTTTTGCCCCCATCTTTCTCTTTCCACCACTTCATCTCTCTCTCTCTCTCTCTCTCTCTCTCTCTCTCTCTCTCTCTCTCTTCCCTGCTCCTTCCATCTGTTTTGGTTTGTAGAGATGCAATAAATTAGGCAGAGGGGTCCCCGACTCCAGGTCAAAAATCTCAAAAACTGGAAGAAAAAACAATGGGCACAAGAAACAAATATGTGTTTATGCATATATTGGAGGGTAGTATATTGCGGATGTATTTAAATGTTTGTTGTTTTTCCTCATGTTCGTTAAGCAGGTGCTTAACTCTCCCATGGAAATCTATGTAACTTCAATGTGCTCACCTTTGGCCGGATTATGCCTAATCAGTGATTCCCCCATCCAATCAGATTTTAAACTATTTTTAAAATGGATCTGAGCTTTCCTTTGACTTTTTGGTGTTGGCCACTGAACCAGGGCTTGGATCCAAATTTGTGCTGGGTGGAGTACTGCTGAAAGGGACAGGGAGAAGATGATTTTGATGATTCCTCTTTCCCACACAACCCCCAGTGCCCCCTGAACAAGGTGCTCCAGAACAGCATGGGAGGTGATAATGGGGGCTGCAGGAGAGGGGAGGGATTGGTGAAAATCACCTCCAAGCCCTTTTCCTTCAACAGGGAGTCTCTGCAGTATCCCAGTTCCCTCTGCAAATGAAAGGAGCTCTTCTATATGCGGACGGGCAAGTGTGGATCCAACCTAATACTTACTAATATTTGTACTTACAGAAGCAACAATTGCCCTCACAAAGAATGAATATAAGTTTACTGTAATCCATTGTCACCTGCCAATTTCAATAAATGAAGACTATGCCATATTACCTTAGACAAATAAAATTTGCACCTGGTGATAAATGGGAGTTCATAGAAGTAATAAAAGTTGCCATGATACTTTGCAATTCCCTCCCCTTATATATTAGACAGGCACCATCTCTGTTATCTTTTCGGTGCCTACGGAAGACCCTCCTCTTTCAGCAAGCCTTTTAAGTAGACACCTTATCCCAGTCTGCGTCTGTGTTGAAATTGCTTTTTAAGACATTTTGTTTTTAAAGATGTTTTCTTTCAATATGTTTTAAAGTCTTTGGTTTTTAAGATGTTTTAAAGTGCTTTTAGTTTTTGTTTGCTGCCCTGGGTTCCTTCTGAGAGGAAGAGTGGGATATAAATTTCATATATATGCACTTTTGGACAGTTCCCATTTTTTGTTCGATCTGTCCTAGAGACTCAGTTTGTAAGCAATTTTCCCTCCAACCAACTCATTTGTTGGCTTGAGTTGGCATTTTTGTCATTTGCATTTGTTTTGTTCCCATTCCACAAACAGAGTTCTGATATATACTTTTGTTGTTTTCTTACAGCAACAACCACAGTATCCACCACAAGCACCACAGTCTCCACCACAGTCTTCACCACAACTACAACCACTGCACCTCATATGGTTACCACCTCATGCACCCCTGCTCCCTTAACAACCACAGTTACTTCTCCCAAACCCCTTCCTTTTATTTCAAATATCCCTGCTTCCCCAACAACTCATACTGATGCTAATGTTCCAACAATGCCCACATCTTCTGTGAAGACAGCCATTGCTTTTTTTACAACTGTTCCTTCATCAGGCAACTTCAAATCATCACCAACTAGTCTTCAGGATGAGTTGACTGAAAATGCCTGTTGTGTTTTTACCACAGAGACTGCTTCTCATACTAGAGGTACAATGCTTAACAAAGAACAATCACCTGTGTTAAGTTTGATTATTTGTTTTTGTTTTTTAAAAGAATTTATAAAGTGCTTAACGTAAAATAACTGAGTGCTGAACAAGAATATATTAAAATACATACTAAAAAACAGGCACAAAATAACATTAAAACCATGATAAAAATCCTTCACTGTAGATTGTATCAGCTGCAAACTAAAAACAACAGTTTTCTGGGGAATGCCTGAGTAAAAAGAAATGGTGTTCAACAGGTATCTAGAGCAGAATTGTAGGCTTTAGAGTTGGTCCCAAAGGGTGACCAGGTCAGGCCCTGGCTAAGGGCCCCTGGAGCCAAAGATGCCCCTGAGAGGCCTCTTGAGAGGGTGGGGGAGGAGTAGCACTTCTTTTCCATTATCTGTGGCAAAGTAGCTGCCACAGATTGCAGGGAGGGAGCTTCTTCCATTCGCCTGCTCGCTGGCTCCATCTACCCATCTCTCCTATCATTTGAGGCTGCGCAGGCTGTGTGTGCAGAACTGCCATTAACCAAGATGGCAGCCGAGATTTCCCTAAGGGGCTAAAGCCTCCAGCCCCATCTTGGTTAATGGCAACGATGTGCACACATAGCAGCACGTGCAGCCGCAAAAGACAGGAGAGATGGTGCCAGCGAACGAGCAGGTGGAAGAAGCTCCCTCCCTGCAAGAGACATGTAGGCGCACACGTGTATGTGTGTGTGAGCATGTGCACGTGCCGGGGCCCAGGGCAAGTTGGTCCCCAAGGGATGGACATGCCTGGTGCCAGCCCTGGTAGGCTTCTGTCTAATTGATAAGGGAGAACATTACACAATGCTGGTGCAACCTTGTTAAAGGCTCTGTTACTGATAACTATGTGCTTAATGTGTGGTACCACCAGCAAGGCCTTACTGATGTAGGCAAATAGTCACTTCTTTTGTATTGGGGATCATTATTCTGGTTTGCTGTTCTTGGTAAACCTCATTTCCTTTCCTTACTGCTACTATGTAGGAGGGTGCTTGAAAGACTTCAGAATTAAAACTCAACACCTATGTTTGTATTTTATGGTCATGATCTAAAAAAGCAAAGCAAAAGCATAGAAAAGAACTGCATGCACAGCCATAGATCTGTTTGATGCTTCCACTGTCACCACTTGCCTTGCTAAAGAAGCCAGCTGCTTTTTGGTTTAATAAAGTAGATTGCCTCTTGATTATTTGCTACAAAACTACAACTAAACAAAACCTCTGGCTCCTGAGGTTCTCCTTCTATTGTATGATCAGTTCCTTTTTGGAAAGATGAAGTGGGAAGGACTATGAGTTCATCCATACATCTGTAGAATCTGTAATGTAAGAATCGACCCTTGTGTCTCCATTAATTCACCCTGATCCATATGACATCCTCCTCCAGTCACTGCTTTCTCCTCTGTTGATCCGGAGCATCCAATACCAACTATAGTCTGAAAATGAGAGAAACAGCAATTACATGGCACATCTTATCTACATCTGTCTGAAACTGTAAACAGATATTACTAGAACTGGATAGTGGTGAAAGTCTTGCTGAGCAATGAAACCTCCAATGCAGTACAGCAAATTAATTGTTGCCTGACCAAGGAGATGTGTTCCCTCTTCTGTCGCATTCACCGTAAAAGCCAATGAGAGGGCTTTGTTTATCCTTCATTGACATTTTTAAGAATCCACATCTAATTGACTATGTGGCTACTTAATGAGTTCTGAATGGTTGGAATTCAGTGAACTGAAGATGCCTTTTCAAGTATAACACTGATTTTATGATTTTATGCCTTCTATGTTAAATTTTACCCTTGTAGTCCCCTTTAGTACCACTCCCTATATATATGTATATGTGTGTCTTTATATATATATATAGTATTTTATGTATTTTAATGTTTTTGTGATTTTATTCTTTACAATTTTATTATGTACGTGTTTGATTTTATTTTTGTAAGCCACCCTGAGTACCCTATTATAGGGTAGAAGGGCGGGATAGAAATATTTTAAATAAATAAATAAATATAAAAAGTACTCAGTCAGCAGTAGATGAGGAACAATACTTGCAAACAGGCATAAAAATGTACAGAAATGTGGAAGTCAGGGGTTTTGGAGTAATATTTTTGCCTCCTTTAAATCAGCAAATGTTTCACTGGCAACTGAAACCCAAGTAAATTAAATTACTAAATTATACTAGAGCAGATTATTCATACCTGTTGATAACGTAGTACAAAGAAGTAATAAAAGGCCCAGTGAGTGTGCCATACATGAATTCAGCTCTTCTGTTTATTTTGTTTTTTGTTTTACTTCTACCAGCTAACAGAGGCATGTTCACTTATCATTTAACTTCTAAACGTTTAGTTCCTAAACATTTCCTCTCTACCTTATGTGTAAGAAAATGTATTGCATGGTCTGCTTTGCTGCAATCCCATGGTTCTGACATAGCATTTTGTTTTGTTACAGCAAAAGCCTTTCACAGAAATATAACCACAAGTCTCATAGGATTACTACAAGTACCACTACTCCTCTAACAACCACAGTTACTACGCCCCTAACAATTCCCTCATTTTTAACAGCCAACTCAGCTTCCCCACCAATCTCAACTACTAATGTTCAAACAATGACCCCATCTTCTCGATTAGTCAGTATCAAACCTTCACCAGCTAGTCTTCAGAAAGAGAGAACTGAAAATGGCCACTGTTGTCTTACAGAAGAGATTCCCCCTTCTGCTACGGGTATATCCATAAACAATCACTTCCTTTAAGTTTAATGTAGGTCATTCATTCGTATTTGTTGTAATTGTTTCTCAACGTCAACAAACTGAATGACTCATGTGATCATCAGACACATGTGATCATCAGTTTCATATTTTGATCTTTTGTTAATGGTCTCATAACTTGTTGAAATTAATTAAAAATCAGCCATGTTCACAGAGTACCTGTAATCCTGTTACTGACCTTGCCCCATACTCTGACCTTCATCTTCTGCAGGGTGCTGAGAGCTGTCAGGAGACTCATATTCCCCTGACAGAACTCCAGTGGCCAGAGTGGTTAACATTCAGCCCCTCTTCTGCAAATTGTATCTTTAGGGGAATAGGGCGTCTCCTAGAACCCTTCATAAACTACACTTCCCAGGATTCTTTGAGGAATGCCATGACTGTTTAAAGTGAAAGAAGGTCTGGTGTGGATGTGGCCAGGGACACCTTTGGTTTAAATTTGGGTGGCTACATGTGCCTGCTCTAGAATAAAAAGGTGGGGGAAACCCTGAAAAACAATGATACTGTTTACAATGTTTTCCTTTTGGAAAGGGGCTTTCCCTCTGCCTAGTGCCCATTCACTCATCCAATCTCCTCCCCTTCCCTCCCCTTCCCCTCCCCCTTCCTCTCCCCTCTCTTTCCTCCTTGAATGTAACTATCTGAACTATATCAACTGTCTTAATATTGTTGCTTCCTCCCTGCTAAAACAAGATCAGAACAGCACATGTCTTATTTCTGTTATTTGGATTGATTGCAGGTGTTGCAGCACTCACCATATGCTCAGAGGCACATGTTACCAAATGTTTCCAAGCTACACAGGAAGTGGATTGGACTGTGAAAGACCAACCCAAATTGTGTCTGTATTTTGACAAATGTATAGAGCAGCACAATATCTCAGAGAGGAGATCAGGTCTCCTGCTCCCCTGGTGCATTCACTATAGTTGTCCAATTTCCTTGCTTTTTAAAGTTTGATGGAAATATATGTTGGCTATAGTTACGTTCTTAAACCACAAGGGTTTTTTTTTGCCTATTAATGAATTTACTTTCACTGCAAGAGGCAAATACAACTTGACTGCAAGGTCCAGGAAATTTCTTTGTTTTAGTGGTCTGAGGTTTTTTTCCAGGCAGAGGTTAGTATTATGCAAACCCACATGCAGAACCAATTACCAAGGCATGTTTTCCAGAGATCAAGTGTACTCTGGAACACAGTTACTTCCTTCTGCTTGTGAGCTTTTTCATTTCCCTTAGAGATCACACACAAAAAATGGCTGAAAACTCTTTTCTCAGAAAATATGCAAACATCTTAATACCTGTAGTGTACAGGGCTGGCACCAGAGGTTGGCCAGATCGGGCTGTGGCTGAGGGCCCCTGCAGCACAGAAGGGCCTCTCCTTAGGGTGGAAGGGTAGCTCCTGAGCCTGCCATGGATTGCAGAGAGGGAGCTCCCAGGCATTCCCCCCCATATAACCATGCAGGCCTGGGATGCCCATCTGCACACCCTACCTACATCTCCCATTGTGGTGAATGCTGTGCATGCTGTGCACACATACCCACCATCAACCAAGATGGAGGCTGAGGCTTCCCTAAAGGGCTGATGCCCCTGACACCATCTTGGTTGATGGCAGGCATGTGTGCATGTGTAGCATGGCCAGAATTCACTGCAATGGAAGAGGTAGGTGGTGCCTGTGGACAGGCACCATGGGCCCGGGGCAGGCTGGTGCCCAAGGGCTCAGTCATGCCTGGTGCCAGCCCTAGTAGTGTATAACAGTCCTAAAAGCAGAACTTTCTGTCAGTCATAACAACAAGAACAACAACTATATCAATTTGAGAATCGTCTTCCACATGTGCATCCCAAGGTAATTTAAAGAAATATCATTAAAAACAGCTAAAATGATTTTAAATTAAGCAAAACAACAACAGTACAAGTACAACCAAATATAGATTTTAAAACAACACAAAATGAACACCTATGACAGAGATTTTTTCCTCTAGAGGAGATTGGTAGTGGAGAGGGTGTAAGGCTCTTTTGTGGTGAGAGCCTGTGCAGTGAACTGTGTGATAGGAGGAAGTCTTCAGAGTGAGAATCTGCAACTGGCAAAAAGATGGTCCTCCCTGCGTGTGAGACGGGGAACGGGGAGTAGATGTGCTCTGTGTGAAAGTTATTGAGCGGGTCTGGTTGTTCCCAATTCTCTCAGAGGCGTACTGGATAACTGATTCTGGTAGGTTTTGTTGGTGAACTCTTGTTATGTCTAAAATATGTGTTTAGGAGGAGCCTTGGAAAGGAGGGACATGAGTGATGCCATCCAAATTGCAGTGATCATGGGTAGAGGGAGGTATAGCCATGGGGAGGCGATGGGCTACCATGGAAGATGAGGGCAAGGCTATCTATGCCTTGTTCCTCACTCCCATTCCTCCCATGGGTGGTTTACTGATTGCTCATCTGCTATGCCCACAGGCCTGTGTGTGCTGTTGTTTAACACCAGGTCAGCACACATTAAGACCACACTCATCCATGATTTGATCATTGATGAGCATTCCAGTTTGGTGTGTATTACTGAAACCTGAGTGGACGAGCTGAGTGGGGGGTCTCTCAAGTAACCCGCTGTTTAAGCACTATATAGTACCAAATGAATATAATATAGTGTATTGTACAAGAGGCATATAATCAAGCCACACTTGTCTGGATACCTGCATATCATATCTTCTATTTTTCCAGACAGTAATGGCCTTGCAAGTATATACTGTAAATTACTTGTGCCAAATGACCTGTTGTAACTCTCTTTGTAACTCTATTAGTCCCACACACCAGGAAATAAGCCCCATTGAATTAAACAGGACTTACTTTGGAATAGGTATGGTTAGGACTGTGCTGTTAGTTCAACATAAGAAATTTTGGAGCAAGGCAATCTTTTGGTTGCCTTCTTTGGATGGGCAGAAGCAATCTCCAGTATGTAGAGAACACTGAACTTATATTACAGTGTTCATTTATTAAATTTTGATATCATTCCATATCACGGCTCTTACCGAGCAGACTTCAAAAGAATGTAGTTAAGCTCGCTACTAATCCAGCCACACTCCTTCCCGATAGATGAACTTCAAGTCTGTGTACAAATAGCAACTAACCTCCAATATTCTCCCATAGTGAAACATTCCTGTAAATGTATCCTCACTTGGTAAAATTTATCTTTAGCCCTTGTTTTAAGGGAACTGGTCTTCAAGGCTTAGTTAATATAAATCAGTCCATATAAGGAGGTTGCATTCATGAGAAGGATTTTTCATGGGAGACAGAAGTCAGCCTATAATTACTTTTCTTTCCTACTGTAAAGGATTGTCCAAATACTTCTGTGACTACTGTGGAACTGTTCTAAGAAATTCATGTTCTAGATCTGACACATTTGCATCCAGATACAATTCATTACGTCATTGCTTTGTTTTCCAGAATCCATTTCCTAGCCACACATAGCAGCAAACACCCAAGCCTGTGGGTGGGGGTGTTGTCCATTTTCCTGTTGCGACCACATGGAAGAGCCAAATAACAATGGGTAGTAACTCCAGAATGCACTGCTGTTTTCTTTCAGTGAAAACCATACTTTTCACCGCCCTCCTCAGCATTTTTTAATTTTTGAAGAATGCCAAGGCTTTTTTCAGATGATTGAGAAATGCCATGGTGCATGCAAATCTTGTCAAATTATGCAATCTTTCCATTCTGAAGTAGGAAAACTCTCAGCGTTTTCATCATGCACTGTCTTTGGTGAAATGGTCTGAGGGCCCGCAAACTGGAGAACTCTTGGAAGCCTGCAGTCTATAGTACTGTATCAATAGGGGCCAGAACATTTCTGAAAAAATCAAGTCAGTTTGCCAGAATCTTCTCCTATGTGTGATGGGCAGCATGCTCAAGGATTCCATTATCATGGGGTCAAGGAAAAACTCATAAAAAGAACAACAATATAATGCAATGGATTATCTGAAGGTGGACACATCTCAAATGAAATATCTATACTTTCCCTACATTTGATGGGGATACTTCCTATGGGATCTGCAGTGGATGAGGGAAAACAATGCCAGAGCCCCAAGATAGCTCATGGTGTCTCTACAGCCCCCACAATAATGAGTATATACTTTAATGTGAGTCTCTAAACAGAGTAGGAGGACATTAGGTACAATAATTAAGTATTTCACAAGTAGGTGAATTGTTTCTTAGACCTATTTTTTGCTATACAGTCCTGGGCTGAGAAGCAGGCCTCAATGCCTGCCGTTTTTGTAGCTGTGGAGCTGCTGCTGGGCTAGGGATGGGATCCGTTGATCGGTGCCGGTTTGAAAGCATTCCATCGACCTAACAGGCTGGCATTGATTTGCTTTCGTTCTGTATCTGCTAGACTCTGGCTTTACCAATCCATAGGTTTTTTTCCAGCTTGGGAAAAATATTGATATTAATATCAATATTTTGAAGAAACTATTGATATTTCCTTTATCAATATAGATATATTGTGAAGTAAATATTGATATTTTAAAAGGAAGTATTGATAAATTATCATTCTTACAATCAATGTTTTAGAGGTGGATTTTTTTAAAAAGTCTGTTTTCAAAAATAACTATGAAAATTTGCTACATTAAAATCCAATCCTCAACGCAGCTGAAGCTCTGCTCACGGCCAGAGTTCGATTCCAATGAAAGGAGGAAGTTGACTCTCCAGTAAAAGGGGTCGAGGTCCACTCAGCCTTCCATCCATCCATGGTCGGTAAAATGAGTACCCGGCATATGCTGGGGTGTAAAGAACGGCCTGAGATGGAACTGGCAATCCCACCCCATATATATGGTCTGCCTAGTAAACGTCGCAATACGTCACCCTAAGAGTCGGAAACGACTCGCACTATAAGTGCAGGGACACCTTTACCTTTACCTTTTCAGTACCGAATTTTAATTCGGTGGAATTCTAGTACATCCTGTGTTGGGCTGATCACTGTGAGTGTAGTAACCTGCTGCTGTTCTCCCCTCCATTGTCTTCTCTAGACAGTTGTTTTTACTCTCCACTGTAGTCTACTCAGTCTCACATGACTCTCCAGATGTCTTCAATCTCCTCAAAAAACTCTCTCCTTCTCAGGCCAAACCCTTCAGTCCTCTAAAAGTACTGTGCTTCAAGCATCTCTCCAACACTGCTTTCTAACACTGGAGGCATTCAAGAGGCAGCTGAACAGCCAGCTGTCAGGTATGCTTTCACTTGGATTCCTGCACTGAGCAGTGGGTTAGACTCAATGACTTTATAGGCCACTTCCAACTGAACTGTTCTATGATCTCACAGGGGCTACACCACATAGGGTTACATAGTTCAGGATGGTTTCATTTGATCCATAAACCTCTATAGCTGAAGAATATCCATGGTGTCATATGCTCACTTGTAGCCTATAGCTGTGATGATTACATCAAGCTGGCCACCATTGCAAAAAGGCCAAATGAACCTCATTTTTTCCATGTCTGTTAGACCAATGTTATCATGTAAAGTGAACTCTCACTAGAAAGGTACACACTATAAAATGTGTTCTTATGATTTGTGATTGTTATTCCCCTTCCTTCATTTTTTAGACAAAACTGTCTGGGGACTTTTAAAGGCATTGTGAAACAGACTGGTTAATTATGATAGCTATGCAAGAAATGTATATGGCAATTAGTGTAACTTGATTCCTTTCCAACAAGGTCAAACTCCTCCCATATGTACACACAGCGAAAAGCAGGCAATTTGGAGCACAAACATTAGCCAGTAGGAAAAGGGTCAAGCAACCCTGACCTGCATCCTTCTTCTGCTCTTCTACTCTTAGTCACAGCCTTCCAAGGCTGCTTTTCACTTAAAATATTGTAAAAGTCTGGGTTTCAATACACACATCCCATATACTTTCTTTGACCATAGTGGAAGCACAGGGTTTGGTGCGGGGTGGAGGCTGAGGTGAAATGGTTTACCTTGTTTCAGAGGCAGGAGGATGAGAGGGCACAAGGGCTTACCATGACGGTGTTTCAGTCCGCCCCCTGAAAATATTCAGGTGAAACAGCGCCTCATTGAAGGTTTGTCCCAGCCCAGGTATGAATGTTCCAATGCAGATACCTTTAGTTCTGAGTTTTCATGCAAAGTAAAAGTGAACTCTAAGGTACTTGGAAGCTGGGGTGAATTGGATCAAGGCATCCATTTCAAGTGAAGTGTGGTAATTGAGCCACACATTCCTTTAGTCCCATTTCCTCATCAGCTGGAAAACCTAATCTGAGTCATAACAGTTCAAAAAGCCTATTTTGTTTGTTTTTTCTCATTTTAGAAATCAATACAGTGCTGATTCCTTGTGCTAGTGTGCTCTCTGTTCTCCTCTTGATTCTAGTAACATTACTAATGAAAAGTAAGTATGGAACATGCAATATGTACTCTGCTTTAAATAACGCTTGATAATGAAGACATTTTTTGGAGCTTGGTTCCTAACAAAGCTCCAGTTTGCTCATCTAGTCCTAGAACACACCAGCAAGGTGCCAGTCTCTCTCTTATGCCAGCAATGTCTCTGACATTTCATATTCCTTGGTGTGCTGTTTTAATAAAAAAATCTTTAGGTGCTGGAGAGTTATAACAGTGTATATAGTTATAACTGAGAAATTCAATACAATTCAATTTTTGGGGAGGGATGGAAGAGTAGATACAATTTAGATACCAATTGTTACCATTAATTTAATATGATATGATCATCTGAGACAGAGAGCCAGTGTGGTGTAGTGGTTAAGGTGTTGGACTACGACCTGGGAGACCAGGGTTTGAATCCCCACACAGCCATGAAGCTCCCTGGGTGACCTTGGGCCAGTCACTGCCTCTCAGCCTCAGAGAAAGGCAATGGTAAACCCTCTCTGAATACCGCTTACCATGAAAACCCTATTTGTAGGGTCGCCACAAGTCGGGATCGACTTGAAGGCAGTCCATTTCATTTTTTTCAGTCTGAGATAACTGATGCTTGGTTTTCTTTTTGCATTCTTATGACTTCTTCATGTAAAACTCTCAATATCTATCTTTAACTCATTTTTCCTAACAAATTTTATATTTCATGTTTAACTTATTTAAAATATTGATGTTTGTACTGGGGTAATGGGGAACTCTTTTCCCATCCCCCCTTCTGAATATGTCTTACTACAGTTCATAAAGACTTGTGTCCTATAATCTCCTTCTCATTGCTCAAATATTTTCTGACTTCTCAGTATGTTTCATCACTATTATTAAACTTTACTTAATTTTCCAAATTATATCATCTGTATTTGTAGGCCCATTTTCTGTATTTTTCTACTTTCTACAATAAAATAAGAGAACTGCCATAACACTCAGTGTAAAGTCACTTTTCACCAGAAACAAGTGAATGGCAGAGTAATCCTATAGTGGCTCCTCTCAGCCAGCCTTTGGCCACCTTTAGGGTTGCTCCTTTAATTGTTTATATATAAGATTTGCACAGCCCATATCTACTGCGCACATCTGCTCAGAAAAATAGGTGCCACAGAGTTCCATGAGAATTACTCTCAAGTAAGTGTGTATAGGTCTGAGCCCTTAGACTCTTCATCAAAGCAATCAGATTGGTGCATAGGCAGCATCATTAAACATCAACAGAATGATAGAAAATATATAAAATCATACTTGAACAGAGTAGAACAACAGCATAAAAACAACTCAAGTGGTTGTGAGCCATCATGTGATGAAGTATCAAAATGACGAACAAAGCTCTGTCCCTGCAGCAATGCCCCCACAATTTCACAAAATGGTCTTCTTTTAACTTCTTTCTAAAAAGCTGAACACTCTTCTCTTGGGCTGTGCAAGGACCCCACTACCCTATTTGAGGCTCCAATTTTTAAAAACAGATCAGGCTCAATCCAGTCTGGACAGATTCAGACCCAATTCGAGCTGATCCTGATCACAATCCGGATATTACAAATCTCGGGAAATCCCATTAACTTACATTGCAGAACCAAAATGGCCATAAGATCCTTGTTTTTTGATCTAGGGATATGATATTTGGGGACATGGTATAGGGAATTAAATCTTTGAAGTAGCAGGTGGATAGCTCAGCGAGTTTTCATGCTAGTCACTTTTAAAGTTTAAAATGTTTTAAAATTAAGATGGACATATCAGGTTTTGGTTTTTTACACAGGGACATGAAGCTTGGCATCATGGTAGCCCCTATAGAAGGAGTTAACCCTGCCAAATTTCAGGTGGGTAGATCCAGGGGTTTTCATGCTAGGCACCTTTAAAATTGCATTTTCCAATTTTTTTTTAGACTTTGAGTGCTTAGTCATGCCAATTCTCATGCGCCTGTGTTTCCCCTGTTCCTTTCTTCAGGAT